>NW_024080603.1:5892514-6497339 GCF_014754425.2 Oryx dammah | reverse complement strand
TATATATATATATATATTTTTTTTTTAGGCCTCTCTATTCATCTTGCAGGATCTTGGTTCTCTGATTGAAGCTGGACCCCTGATAGTAGAAGTGTAGATTCCTAACCACTGGCCTGCCAAGGAATTCCTGATGCTAGTATTGCTTAATATGAGCACTATTGCTAATTTGGATGGGAAAATTCTTTGCTATGCAGGGCTCTCCCTTATATTGCATTGATCTTTAACATCCTTGGATCCTGCTCATTAAATGCCAATAACATTCCCCAAAATGCCTCCTCACATTTTCAGCCTCTACTTGGCTGGAGAACCACTGCTAGGCCAACAGCTCAGTAACCCGTAGGGATTCTAGAATTTCCAATCTGTTACTTATACAGGATGGTGGGAGTAGTGGGTGATGGCTGCATGGCTGTTAGTTCTGTAGAAGCATGCCTGGCAGTTCGCTTTAGAATGGGGGAGTTCTTAGTACTTATTATCCTCAGCTGTAGGCTTTTGTTGATATTCTGAGAGAAGAGAGAGCCTTTTAATATCATTTTACAGGCAGCTAGCAGCATGTCTCCAGATCACAGTGTAAAATGTGTTTTATCTGGCATTTCTTTTATATCTCTCTCCCCTCCTAGTATGTACATTCCAGTCAATCTCAGAAAAGCTGTCCCTTTACTATCTCCTTCTTCTGAATTTTTCTGGAGTACTCTCATTCTTTGGCACAGTATAGTTCCTACTCATCTTCTTTAAATGTAAATCTTATCAGAATCCTAGCAAATTATTTGTGATATGTGTAATTGATGTAAAAAGTAAAAGCTAATGGTTTATATTTGGTTGAAACATGGAATGGCCATTCTTATAGGTTAAAAATGATTGAATATGAGCATTTTGTGTAATTCAGTCTAATTATGGTAGTAAACTTCATACCCAGTTTGAATGCAACTGTAAGGCTTATCATAAAGCAGTAGTGACTGTGACAGCAATTGAGACATTACGTTACTTACAGGAGAAGCGGCCTCAGATTTTATCCCTGTTTACTGTGAGTCAGTAGTATCCGAAGAGCACAGGGAATAGAAAGGGAGCAAACCCCTTAGGAGGTTGCATTCTGCAGGTACAGAGTGTTTTCACATGTGTGATCTCATTTGCTCAAGCCTGTTCTCTAATGGCATCCCTCACTCGATGGACGTGAGTTTGAGCAAGGTCTGGGAGTTGGTGATGGAGCAGGAAGCTTGGTGTGCTGCAGTCCGTGGGGTTGCAGAGTCAGACACGACTGAGCAACTGAACCAAACTGATTCTCTAATTAGGCTAAATACTTAAAAATGTTCAAATAATATGGAAATACCTTGTTATGATAGTAGCATTACATACTTTGGTTTCAGGGATATTATTATATATAGTTTTTATGACTTTTGATGTAGGTCATCAAAATGGAGTTGAAATATTGGTGTTGATTTGAAGACAAAAAGAATCTTTTGTGGGTAACAATAAAAGAGAGAAATTTGTTAATAATAATTAAAAATCCTCAGACTTATTTTTCATTATCTACAAATAAGGAGATCTCTCTCATTATTCTTGTAGTGCTAACCCATGGAATTCCATTGACATGGATTTTTCAAGGAAAATCAAGCTCATTTATAATGTGAATGAAAACTTTGTGTCCATGTATGTGAATGTGAAGAATGTGCCCTAGTGAGCAGAGCCCTTTGAAGCTGAATGGTATGTACTATGTACATGGTGATTGTTCAGCTCTCTCTTTCTTCTTGCAGAGAGCAAGGCATGAGAATCCTGGTGCTGTGTCCTTTATTCTCCTCACCCTGGAAGAATCCACCGTGTCACATGGATCGGTTTGCTTTGAATCCCATCTGTTTAATTGTGGTAATCATTTTTGCTGACCCTCTTTCCTGAGTCTCCTTCTTGAGGAGCAGCCTCAGATCTCTGCAACTCTGCCTCAGCCTCAGTCTGCTCTAGTATCTCAATCCTGGATGATTAGGGGTTATTTAGATAACCCCTAAAACGTCCTGGAAAATGCTGGGGGAAAGAGGTCAAGAAATGTTGGGCTAGTCTCAGCCAGAGACTTATGTTTATCACAGCTTAAATGAAAGCATTACATTTAATTATATTCCCTTTGGCATGCCTCTGTCTCTTGGATGTGATAATTAATGTGTTTGGCACAGAACAAGCAGTTAATAACTGTTGGTTTTTATCTGTCTGTCTTTAACTAATGACCTTTGACCTGAAAAGATGGTTTAGAAAAATATTAGGTAACTCAGTTTTAGCCATTATGATGTTGCAATGACTTGTGCTGACCTAATGTCCTTGCTTTATTTGGTGGCTCAGATAGTATAGCCAAAATATAAATGTGAGAACTCTCTAAATCAAGGCTAATACCTTCAATGACAAGACTGTTGTCAAGGTGCTTGGATGGAAGTGACTTTTATCGTTGTACCTTAACTTGGATTAACTTTCACAATACAGGCCACATCACATGATCTCAATATTAGAGGTAAGGATGCATCGTGATGAAGCTTCCTACCAATTTTCAAATGTTTGCTACTTCTCAAAGCTATTTTCTCAGTTTCACTGCTGCTGCAGTTGCTACTGTTTACCTGGACTTTCTTTTTCTAATTAATTTATTTTAATTGGAGGCTAATTACTTTACAATGTAGTGGTTTTTTGCCGCACATTGATGTGAATCAGCCATGGGTATACATGTGTCCCCCATCCTGAAGCCCCCTCCCAACTCCCTCCCCATCCCATCCCTCAGGTTTGTCCCAGTGCACCAGCTGTTTCATGCATCAAACCTGGACTGGCCATCTATTTCACATATGGTAATATACATGTTTCATTGCTATTGTTTAAAATCAACTCAAATCAAATCATCCCACCCTCGCCTTCTGCCACCTGGGCTTATTGAAGACATTCTTCTGAAACCCAAGAAATAACTTTTGCATGACTGCATGTAGTCAGGATGGTTGTAATGATATAAAAGTTTTTTGCTTTGAACCAGTTTCCTTCAACAACAAACTGTTCTGTTACCCCCTTGGAATGATGAAACGTCTTCATAAATGGTATATTAAACATATAATGTTTTAGCAACATCAACTATCTCAAGGCCAACATGATGATTTCTGATCAACAACTCTGGGGAAGGGCCTTATCAAAATTTATAGCAGAAGTTTAGGTTTAAGGTTTTTAAAAAAATATTTTTAAGTCCCTGCCAAGTCGAGTGGGCCCCTGGTAAACTTTTGCTGAATTAATGAGGGGATGAATTGTGGAAGGCATCATTGCATGCTAATTGATATTCCGTATTTGAAATTGACAGTTCTGTGTCCTGTGCATTGTCTATACTGGACCCTTGGCCAGTTTCTGGATGTTGCCCGAACTTTGTTGTCTGCTGTGCCTGTGGTCAACTCCGTTTCCTCCATCTTGATCGTCCTTTCCATCTCTACTAAAATTCTACCCATCCATCAGCCTGCATCAAATGCTGTTTCTTCCCTAAAGCCTTCTTGGCTTTTTCTATCACCCCAGAGGAAAATATTAGTAACTAACTCAAATGGTTGTCATAGTACATTTGCTTGTTTGTTTTGTCTTCAGCACTTTTCTTGTGTAACAGTAAAATGTATACATACATAGAACGTCTTTCATTTTAGAACTTAAGTTCTCTAAGAATAGACTGTTGTGTTTGTCTTTATACCTCAGACACACATATACACTTTAGCGTACTGTCATATATGTTAGTTTCTCTTTTTTTGTTGTTATATAAATAAAATTTACAGGGAATTAACTTTTCTTTCTATATTGTAATACCTATAAATTCCCCATCCTTCACAGAAAATTTTGACAAAAATGCTGATAAACTGAAAAAGCATTAAGACTTGATTTTCACTGAAATTTTTAAGTCACTGGTAGAAATGTAAATGAAGAACAATGGACCAGGCTCTGGGAAAACTAGATTTTTAAAAGACATTGAGCAGATAAACTTGTTTTGATTGGTTGGGTGGGAATGAACAAAATCACTGTAAGAACCATTGATATATAGTCTAAAAACCTAGGGAGATAACACTCCTCTGTCAAGAGTGAAATATTTATTAATACTGTTTTCTAGTTTAGAATTCAGCACGTGGTTCTCAAGTAGTCCCCAGATCATTTATTTAACTCATAAACTCAAAGCAGCAGCAACAGAAATAACATTAGAATATTATTTCTAGTTTGGGTAATAGACGGAACAAAAAATGATGAACAGGGGCTTAGCCTGGAGTGAGGGTGGAACTGGAACCTCAGAAGCTGAAGCAAAGGTGTGGAAGGCTGCAGCTCTTTCTGTTTTACTGTTATTCCAGGCGGGTGGCTGTTTGGGCTGATTCTTTATAGATAAGTCGCAGTGTGATAACCAGTGTCCTGCGTGGAGACTCAGGCATTGGAGGTGGGATGAGATAGGCGTGACACTGCAGGCTTCCTCGAGTCGTGGGAAGGAACTGCAGGGCAGCGGTGCAGTATTACCCCCACCCCCTCCTGACTTTCCCTCTCGATACCATTTTCCCAGAGGGGTTTGCAAAACATTTATTCATTTAAAAAGGTGTTACGGTCAATTCCCTAGTGGAAGCTTCCTTTCCGGCAGAGACAAGTATTATAGCCTGCAGAAATCTGGGTTACTGACTCGGAAACCAAATAATTGAGGATGAATGAATGGACAAGGAGCTGCACATAAAGGGAATCCCTTCTGACTGCATCTTTCATGCTGCAGGACATTAGGATGCAGGCGAGGCCGCCCATGGGTTTCGGTTGCTAGGTAACCAGACTATCCACAGATTTCCATTTTTACTTTATTTCTGATTCAGGAAAGCTGTGGTTCTTTATGCAGGAGGTTAAAGAACTGCCCCCACCCTCCAAACACAGACACCCTCCTCCTCATTAAGGGTGAGCCAATCACATTCACCTCTTGGTGGTGAATACGTTTCAAGGGACACAATTGTTCTTAAAATCTAAGCTGTATGAAAATCAGAGTTTGGTAAGGTAACAGGGTTTCTGCTTGGCAGCCAGAGGGAAACCCCATGCTTTCTGGAGGGGGAAAGGAGGAGTAGGGGAGTGGAGGGACAGGGATTAATCCCAGACATAGTGGATTCATCCTGCATTTTCAGCAATTCAACCTCTTCTGCCCGCTTGCTGTGAATTTTCCTCGAAAACATCCAAAACTTACTAGGGAAATTCTCCCGAATTGCTTGATTTTATTTCCCTTAAAAATCTATTCTTTAGCCATCCTTTTCTAAAAGAAGAACCAGCTTTTATAACGGGTAATTTAGCAATATGGTAAAACCAAAAAGGACTGAGTTCTCACTCTTATAGAGAAGGAATATGGGGATTAAGAGTCTTAGGTTAACCAGTTTTCTTCCCATTTTCTGGAGAGGTAGCCAAACTGAATGGCAACCCACTCCAGTGTTCTTGCCTGGAGAATCCCAGGGATAGGGCAGCCTGGTGGGCTGCCGTCTATGGGGTCGCACAGAGTCGGACACGACTGAAGCGACTTAGCAGCAGTAGCAGCCAAACTGAATGGCTTTTGAAATTTTATGGAGCAAAAGCTAAACAAGCTTGCAGCCCAACGTGTGATTAAAAGTGAGCTGTTTGGATAGTTTTTATGCCTTTAGGTTGTATGCGGCTGGGTGTATGTGAGGGTGGCATGTACAGTTGAGGCTCCGGTGTGTGTTAAGTGATATAATCCCTCTCTGAGAATACCTAACAGGAGGCTTACAGTAACACCCTGCTTTGAGGATGGCACTCAGCATAAGGCCCAGTGGTGCAAGGTGACTCTAGGATTTCCCCGTAGGCAGACAGTGCTCTAGGCCAGCAGTGGAAAATGACTCTAGTATTTCCTCATAAGCAGACAGTGCTCTAGGCCAACAGTGGAAGGTGACTCTAGGATTTCCCCGAAGCAGACAGTGCTCTAGGCCAGCAGTGGAAGGTGACTCTAGGATTTCCCTGTAAGTAAACAGTGCTCTTGGCCAGCAGCGGAAGGTGAGTATAGTATTTCCCTGTAAGCAGACTGTGCTCTAGAAGCGGTGGAAGGTGATTCTAATATTTCCTCATAAGCAGACAGTGCTCTAGAGAAGGTGGAAGGTGACTCTGGTATTTCCCCATAAGGAGACAGTGCTCTAGGACGGCGGTCCCCAAAATTTTTGGCACCAGGGACTGGTTTCGTGGAGGACAATTTTTTTACTGACTGAGGCTCAGCGCCTAGCTTTGGGATGATTTAAGACTTGGGGTGTGGCCCTGGCTTTGAGATGATTCTAAGTTCGTTACATTTATTGTGTACTTTATTATTATTATATCATCTCCACCTCAGATCATCAGGCTTTAGATCCTAGTGGCTGTGGACACCTGCTCTAGCAAACATTCCAGAGAAGTTTCTCAAGCTCTACTTCTTGAGAATAAGTAGAGCTGGGAAGACAGATCTTCAGTCTACCCTCTTTTAATGCTTACTGCATGGGAAATTTGTCCTTTAAAATCTCAGTCATTTTTCTAAGCTCTGATGGGATGAAGGCCAAAACAAAATGAGCCTTGTTCTGACTAGCTGCCTTTAGCACTTTGGATAATTAACTGTTGATGGATCAGTGAGAGCATTTTCTGTTAGTAAAAAACCCAACATTTAGAAGATTTAACTAAAATAAGCAGAGCACAATAGCTTAGTGTTTAGTGGAATTCTTCAAGTCTGTAATAACCATCTGTAAAATTCATCTTGTTTGAATTAGCAAACCCTGCTAACAGACAATAAGTGACACCAGTGGCTGGGCGTTTTGAAATGCTTTTCACCCTTGGTCCTTTAATGTTTGGGATGCTTCTTGGGTTATTTATAAATTACAAATGGGGGGCTGCAATTTCATGATTTTAATATGGGACAAATAACAGTATATTACAAAATGTTATTTCTCCCTTGGCATTTCTATAGAGATGAAGTCTGACTAAGATGAGCATCAAGAGTCATGTAGATGGGAAAAAGGCATCACAAAAAAGTAAAACATGTCCTGAGTGGTACTCCAGGCTGGGTACATCACCTAGTCCTCTAGGTAAAGGGAGTGATGAGTGATAATTGTGCTTACTTCTATGTGCTTGTACATATCTGAATGTATGTTTTTATACTTGTGGGCACAAATATGAATATGTAATCACATGTACAAATCTCATTTTTAGTGTGAGTGGATCCCACCACATTCTCCTCTACTCTTTTTCAAGGCTTTTCTTCAGTTCAGTTCAGTCACTCAGTTGTGTCTGAGACTCTTTGCGACCCCATGAACTGCAGCACGCCAGGCCTCCCTGTCCCTCACCAACCCCCTGCGTTTACCCAAAGTCTTGTCCATTGAGTCGGTGATGCCATCCAACCATCTCATCCTCTGTCATCTCCTTCTCCTTCTGCCATCAATGTTTTCCAGCATCAGGGTCTTTTCAAGGCTTGGATTGCATTAAAACCAGGGAACTGGAGTCCCCCAAGTTGGGCCTACTGTAGTCATGTCTATCTTCTGGAGTGGCCAGGTCAGCTGGTGTATATACTTCTAAGCATCTAGTGGGTTCTCAGTGTGATTTACTGGGATGTGAGAGGCAAGGTGGGGGTAGGGAGAAGAGACTCATGGGAGTCAAAGATGGCTTCTGACTGGAAGTAGACATGCTGCCTTAGAGGGAGTTGAAATGCCAGAATCAGAGTGTGCAGATCTAGAGGCTAGAAAGTGGCTTCTGTGCAGACTGACTCCACTGGCCCACTCTGGTTTTCAGAACTCCCCCGCTAGACACACAGGAAAGGCTGTTTAGAAAAATGAAGAGATTTTCCTCTTCTGTTCTTCCAGCATCTCACAGTCAGCTTGATGGCCACGCTACACTTGCTGTACTGCCTGACACTCTTCTTCCTAAGAGAAAAAGAAAGGGCGACTAACGTTCATTCAAGGGTGGGTACCTTGTCAGTTCAATTCAAAGTGTCCCCTCCCGCTTTGGGGCTCAAATCAGCAGAGAAATGGTCTTATTTAGAGTTTATTCATAATCCTGAGAAGCATACAGTTTCTCAGCATGTAGATGTTGTATGCAGGCTGTCAGATCAGGCTATGCTGTGTTCTCAAGGATGCTTTTAAAGTTGCACCTGTCTCCTTCGCCAGTAATAGGATTTATATCACAGAATTTTTTTTATTTATTTATATGTATTATGTTGTTTATGCTGCTAAGTTGCAAAAATTTACTCTGTAGTGATTTATAATTTCCTGCTGCCTTTTAAAAGCAGTCTCTGGTTTTGATTTAATGTGAGACTTATTATTTAAGAATAAAATCACCAAGAGGAACCAAAGATATTTACAGTATTTTTGTTTGGCTCACCTTCGTGTCTGGTTTCCTCAGCAAGCTCTTGGTTCAGTGTGTATGCCTGGGGTAGAGACAGATGCTAAAGAAAAGTGCTAATTGAAGGCCCAGTGACTTGGATGATGTCAGAGAGCTCTTTCCTCATAGAAAAAAAGATTTCTCAACTCGAAAGCTTTCAGAAGCCCTTTATGCACTATGCCCCATGTGTGCACGAAGGCAGGGAAGGAACAGTGAGGCAAATGAAGCAAGGACCTCTTCTCCCCATGCGCACACAGGGAGCCCTTGGGGGTGGCTTCCACGTGTGCTTTCTCACAGGCGCAAGTGGGTCAGACCCCTCAGGGATGATCAGGAAGGGGGCATCTGTGGAAGAGCTGGAGAACCATGTTCTAGGGAGCATGGTACTTCTCAGAAATCACAAAATCTGTGTCAGAAATGATCATCTGGAAAATTATTTATAAGGTAGAGAAGAGTATTTTGAGCATCATTTGAAACTGTGGAAACAAATATAAACAGTCTGAATATCATGTCAACTGGAGTAAAAAAATTCCATTTTCTTATAAATTTACCTCAAGTTTAGGATGAGAGCACATGCGTTAGGGTCTTCAGCAGCTGAATGAGGCTTTTCAGGTTATTAAAAGCAGAAAGAAATATGGTGCATCTCTTTGTAGTTAAAGGTACAGAGTTGATTTTGCAAGAGCAGTTGGTCAGTGGTTACCTCTTTAATTAGCTTTTCCCATGGATCCTTAATCTTTCTTCTGTTACTTCCTTCAAAAGCAATGACACTGGGTATTGGAGGAGAACATATGAGAGGGATCTTTCTTATTTTTATACTTTAAGCTTAGAGAAGGAAGGTGTCAATTTTTTAACAAAAATCATGTATTTAATCATAAAATTTTGCAGTCTCATGACTGTGCTATCTAGAGATTTTTCAAAGTCTTGACTGGAGTACATTCAGTGATTAGGAGGTATTACTAGGTTAATTAGAAGCTGCTCCTCTTAATGATTCAGAATTGTTCAGGAGAGAAAATTGCTAGAGAAGGGAGAGTTCAGGGAGAGGATTTGTCTCTGAAAGCTGCTCTCCCATGAAGGTCGTGCTATTGTTGTAGCAAGATGTGTCTGTGTTCTTGTTAGGCATGCTCATTATGCCTGCTTTGTAACAGCTGTGTTACGTGAATGGCAATATATTAAGAAAATTTTTGCTAATTGACTAAATTAAAGCTAGAATACTAAACCAGCTTTGAGCCTGACATTACTGGTGACTTAGTTCCCTTGGTGTTCAGCCCTGGCCAGTGCTCATTCTGCTTCTTGGACTGATGTCTCCTGGTGCCTTTGGCTGAGCTGTGTGGCTGGGTCTGCATGCCCTCTGCATGGTTTAACACCACTTACATCCTGATGGCTTGAAACCACTTTCCCAGCCCAGACCTTCCTCCTGACCTGCTGATCCATGAATATGACTGATCCCTCATCCACCTCTCAGACTCAGGGTTCCCAGCTTAACTTCGTATTCCCCCACCTTCAGATCTGCTCTCATTTCAGTAGAAAAACGTGTATCAACTTTGCTTCTCTCCCTTCCACATCCAACAGACCCGTGCAGTCGTCACCTCCTGTAGAGTTTGAATCCACATCTCTTTCAGACACGTTCTCCCTCTTCAGTTCTGCCAATGCTACTGTCCATCCCTTGTCCTTCTGACCCAAGTTGCTTGGAAGGCTGCGACTCCTGGCCAACCAGTAAGGCCCCTGGAGCACGACTGTTCCTCTGGCCCCTTTCTTTGCTTTCCTCCATACAGTGAAAGTAACTAGTACACACAGCCTGGCCTTGCAGATGTGCTTTATTGTCTGTGAACTGGCTTGGAGTCCTCTGGAGAGGCGACAGAGATCCAGGGCCCTGGGACTTGTCTCACACGTTGGCAGTTCCCATCTGGGTTTCCTCTGGGCTGTTCAACAGAGTTACCTGCTTGCCTATGAGTTCTACCTGCAAGAATTGTGTTTCATATTTCATAAAGGCTGTGGCTTTTTCCTTCTTTAGCACCTATACAACTGTTCCTTGGAGTAACTTTTGATAATCCATAGGGCCAGCTAAGGTCCTTCCAGATGGTTAGCTTCTGGGTAAGAAGTAGGTGCTCCCTCCTTACTACATTTCTGTAATGTTGGTCGTAGTTGACCAGCCTCTTTTCTTCTTGTCTTCTCTTTCATCCTCTTCTCTTCCTCTTCCCACCTCCCTTCCTCCTCCTTCCTTTCCTCCACCCCTTTCCTCTCCCCTCCTCCTCTCCTCCTGTTGATACTGTTGCCTCTTCACCTTCCCCTCCTCCTCTCTGCCTGCCCTCTTCTCCTCACTTATACTCCATATACTTTTGTTTTGTTTTTGGCAGAGGCCCTTTTTGAGGGAGTTTGTGTTTACTCATTTCTGAGGTGCTTTTAGTTTTTTCTTTTTTTGTGCTTTACTGTAATGTCCATCATTCTCTTACTTACTTTCTTCTGTTAAATACTGTGTACTCTGTAATTTTCTGTTTAATTGGCCTCCACTTTTATCTTTTATTATGATTACTTCATCACTTCAGATCCTCTTCTTCCTGTGCTGTTAATAATTTGTCTTCCTGGCTTGAATTTTGCATCCTCCCCTGTTTCATAGCAAAAGTCATCTTTCTGAATTGCAGACCTGCTTCAGAGGCTCTTTATGTGGTACACAAGGGCCTTTATCCCTGGGCCCTCCTGACTCTCACCAACATTCTTTCTTGCATTGACTTTCTTTGAAACTTATGCTTCAGCCACGAAGAGTTATCTGTGGCTCCTGTGGTTTAATAGCTGGTGTGCTCTTTCTGGAGCCCCTGGTACACAGGCTTTCCCTGTCTCTGCAAAGCTCTTGGCTGTTCTCCACTCCACCCATTTGCCTTAAACACACCTACTTAGTTTTCATAAGTTATCTCTAGTATGAGTTCAAGCATCTTTGTCTTAAAGACTTTCCTGCTTTTGCTTCTCCCGTAGTAGAATTGACCACTTTCCCATCTAAGTACCCACTCTGCCTTCTTCTCAAGAGTGTTCACGAGCAGCATTGAGCTTAATGAAATCTTAATAGAATCTCTTTGTGACCTCTACTATGTCCCAGGCTCCGTTCTGAACAATTTTCACAAACCACTTACCTGGTAACTTATCTGTCTCTTTACATGGACAGGGAATTTCTTAATAATATTTTAAAGTTATTAGCTTTCAATAATATGAATAAAAGATGCAACCAGAGGACAAATGTCAGTTCTTACCACAAATTTTAACTACTTGTATTCTCTGCATACCATCTGCTTTTGTTTCTGAGACCCATCCCTCTGGAGCTCTCTCTCACTTTCTCAGGGACTACTTTTAAAAAAAAAATAATAATTATTTGCTTTTTTGTGTGTGCATCTACTTCAGTAGCAGTATTGCCAATTTTCAAATCATAGCTTTGCAAGTGACTGTGTCTTTGTACTTTAGTAACTTTATTTCTAAAACGTTGATATTTTGATAATTGAAAGAGCAATTCCTCTCCATTGCTTCCCTGCAAATAGGTTCATCAGTACCATCTTGCTAGATTTTGTACATGTGTGTTCAATATTTGTCTTTCTCTTTCTGACTCACTTCATTCTCTACAATAGACTCTTGGTTCATCCACCTCCTTAGAACTGTCTCAAATGCATTCTTTTTTTAAGGCTGAGTAACATTCCATTGTATATACATACCACAACTTCTGTATCCATTCATCTGCTGATGGACATCTAGGCTGCTTCCACGTCCTAGCTATTGTAGCAAGTGCTGTAATGAACACTGGGGTACATTGCTTCTCTTTCAGTTATGGTTTTCTCAGAGTGTGGAGATGTAGACGTAGAGAGCGGACCTGTGGACCCAAAGTGGGAGGGGGCTGCTGCTGCTGCTGCTAAGTTGCTTCAGTCGTGTCCGACTCTGTGCGACCCCGTAGACGGCAGCCCACCAGGCTCCCCCGTCCCTGGGATTCTCCAGGCAAGGACACTGGAGTGGGTTGCCATTTCCTTCGAGGGAGGGAGAAGGTGAAAGAAATTGAGAGAGTAGCATGGAAACATGTATGTTAGCATATGTGAAGTAGATAGCCAGTGGAAATTTGCTGTGTGACACAGGGAGCTCACCCCGGTGCTCTGTGACAACCTAGAGAGGATGCAGTGGGAGGTGGGAGGGAGGCTCAAGAGGGAAGGGGCATTTGTATCCCTGTGGCTGATTCATCTTGATATATGGCTATGGCAGAGACCAGCACAAGATTGTAAAGCAATTATCTTGCAATAAAAAATTAACAACAAAAAAGAGCAATACAAGAAAGCATGTGAAACAGTCCCTGATATAATGTAAATGCTGAACAAATGTTAATTATCAGATTATTAAAACTTATTTGCAGCAGCATATGAAACGCCTTATCACCATGTATTACCAAATATACTCTAGGCTGTTGTCCCCATCCAGCTACTGGTCCATTTTCATCTGTACTTCCTAACAAATTATTATAAACAGTTTCCTATATTTGCTGTCTTGCTCTCATTCTCCTTCTTAACTCATTGAAGTGGGGCTTTTATCCAAACCACGCTAGTGAAGCAGACCTTATAACATGAATTGAGGTCCCCAGTGATTGACACCATGTCAGTCAATTGTTAGTTCTCTCTCTTTGTCCCAACTGACTTCTTAAGAGCAGTTGACATGGTTGATGACCCCCTCCTTGAAAAAGTTCCTTCTTTAAACTTCAGGCACATGGGAAGCCTGATTTCCCCCACTTTGGGGGCCCCTCTCTTTGCTGCTGGCCCCTTTCTGTTCTCTCCTCTACCAGACCCCTGAAAGTAAGCACCCTCCAGGGTCAGTCTTTGGTCCTGTTCTTTCATCTGCATTCTCTTTCAACCTGATCTGACCTGGTTCCATAGCTTCAGTTCAGTTCAGTCACTCAGTCATGTCTGACTCTTTGCAACCCCATGGATTGCAGCATACCTGGCCTCCCTGTCCATCACCAACTCGCAGAGTTTACTCAGACTCATGTCTATTGAGATGGTGATGCTATCCAAACATCTCATCCTCTGTTGGCCCCTTCTCCTCCACTTTCAATCTTTCCCAACATCAGGATCTTTCAAATTAGTCAGTTCTTCCCAGTAGGTGGCCAATGTATTGGAGTTTCAGCTTCAGCATCAGTCCTTCCAATGAATAGTCAGGACTGATTTCCTTTAGGATGGATTGATTGGGTCTCCTTGCAGTCCAAGAAGACTCTCAAGAGTCTTCTCCAACACCACTGTTCAAAAGCATCAATTCTTCAGTGCTCAGCTTTCTTTAGAGTCCAATTCTCACATCCATACATGACTACTGGAAAAACCATAGCTTTGACTAGACAGACCTTTATTGGCAAAATAACATCTCTCCTTTTTAATATGCTGTAAGAAATGGAGTAGCCATCATGGTCAACAAAAGAGTCCAAAAAGCAGTACTTGGATGCAATCTCAAAAACAACAAAATGATCTCTGTTAATTTCCAAGGCAAACCATTTAATATCACAGTAATCCAAGCCTATGCCCCAACCAGTAACACTGAAGAAGCTGAAGTTGAATGGTTCTATGAAAACCTACAAGACCTTTTAGAACTAACACCCCCAAACGATGTCCTTTTCATTATAGGGGACTGGAATGCAAAAGTAGGAAGTCAAGAAACACCTGGAGTAACAGGCAAATTTGGCCTTGGAGTACAGAATGAAGCAGGGCAAAGGCTAATAGAGTTTTGCCAAGAAAATGCACTGGTCATAGCAAACACCCTCTTCCAACAACACCAGAGAAGACTCTACACATGGACATCACCAGATGGTCAACACCAAAATCAGATTGATTATATTCTTTGCAGCCAAAGATGAAGAAGCTCTAAACAAAAATAAGCAAAATAAGACTGGGAGCTGACTGTGGCTCAGATCATGAGCTCCTTATTGCCAGATTCAGACTTAAATTGAAGAAAGTGGAGAAAACCACTAGACCATTCAGGTATGACCTAAATCAAATCCCTTATGATTATACAGTGGAAGTGAGAAATAGATTTAAGGGACTAGATCTGATAGAGTGCCTGATGAACTATGGACTGAGGTTCGTGACATTGTACAGGAGACAGGGATCAAGACCATCCCCATAGAAAAGAAATGGAAAAAAGCAAAATGGCCATCTGAGGAGGCCTTATAAATAGCTGTGAAAAGAAGAGAAGTGAAAAGCAAAGGAGAAAAGGAAAGATATAAGCGCCTGAATGCAGAGTTCCAAAGAATAGCAAGGAGAGATAAGATAGCCTTCCTCAGTGATCAATGCAAAGAAATAGAGGAAAACAACAGAATGGGAAAGACTAGAGATCTCTTCAAGAAAACTAGAGATACCAAGGGAACATTTCATGCAAAGATGGGCTTGATAAAGGACAGAAATGGTATGGACCTAATAGAAGCAGAAGATATTAAGAAGAGGTGACAAGAATACACAGAACTGTACAGAAAAGATCTTCACGACCAAGATAATCACGATGGTGTGATCACTCACCTAGAGCCAGACATCCTGGAATGTGAAGTCAAGTGGGCCTTAGAAAGCATCACTGTGAACAAAGCTAGTGGAGGTGATGGAATTCCAGTTGAGGTATTTCAAATCCTGAAAGATGATGCTGTGAAAGTGCTGCACTCAAGATGCCAGCAAATTTGGAAAACTCAGCAGTGGCCACAGGATTGGAAAAGGTCAGTTTTCATTCCAATCCCAAAGAAAGGCAATGCCAAAGAATGCTCAAACTACCACAAGGAGATCCAACCAGTCTATTCTAAAGGAGATCAGTCCTGGGTGTTCTTTGGAAGGAATGATGCTAAATCTGAAACTCTAATACTTTGGCCACCTCATGTGAAGAGTTGACTCATTGGAAAAGACTCTGATGCTGGGAGGGATTGGGGACAGGAGGAGAAGGGGATGACAGAGGATGAGATGGCTGGATGGCATCACCGACTCAATTGACTTGAGTTTGGGTGAACTCCGGGAGTTGGTGATGGACAGGGAAGCCTGGCATGCTGCAATTCATGGGGTTGCAAAGTGTTGGATACGACTGAGCGACTGAACTGAACTGACCACACAATTGCACTCATCTCACATTGAGTAAAGTAATGCTCAAAATTCTCCAAGCCAGGCTTCAACAATATGTGAACCGTGAACTTCCAGATGCTCAAGCTGGTTTTAGAAAAGGCAGAGGAACCAGAGATCAATTTGTCAGCATCTGCTGGATCATCGAAAAAGTAAGAGAGTTCCAGAAAAACATCTATTTCTGCTTTATTGACCATGCCAATGCCTTGATGGTGTGGATCACAATAAACTGTGGAAAATTCTGAAAGAGATGGGAATATCAGACCACCTGATCTTCCTCTTGAGAAACCTATATGCAGGTCAGGAAGCAACAGTTAGAACTGGACATGGAACAACAGACTGCTTCCAAATAGGAAAAGGAGTATGTCAAGGCTGTATATTGTTACCCTGCTTATTTAACTTCTATGCAGAGTACATCATGAGAAACACTGGTCTGTAAGAAGCACAAGCTAGAATCAAGATTGCCGGGAGGAATATCAATAACCTCAGATATGCAGATGACACCACCCTTATGGCAGAAAGTGAAGAGGAGTTAAAAAGCCTCTTGATGAAAGTAAAAGAGGAGAGTGGAAAAGTTGCCTTAAAGCTCAACATTCAGAAAATGAAGATCATGGCATCCGGTCCCATCACTTCATGGGAAATAGATGGGGAAACAGTGGAAACAGTATCAGACTTTATTTTTTTAGGCTCCAAAATCACTGCAGATGGTGACTGCAGCCATAAAATTAAAAGATGCTTACTCCTGGGAGGAAAGTTATGACCAACCTAGATAGCATATTAAAAATGAGAAACATTACTTTGCCAACAAAGGTCCATCTAGTCAAGGCTATGGTGTTTCCTGTGGTCATGTATGGATGTAAGAGTTGGACTGTCGAGAAAGCTGAGTGCCTAAGAATTGATGCTTTTGAACTATGGTGTTGGAGAAGACTCTTGAGAGTTCCTTGGACTGCAAGGAGATCCAACCCGTCCATTCTGAAGGAGATCGGCCCTGGGATTTCTTTGGAAAGAATGATGCTAAAGCTGAAACTCCAGTACTTTGGCCACCTCATGTGAAAAGTTTACTCATTGGAAAAGACTCTGATGCTGGGAGGGATTGGGGGCAGGAGGAGAAGGGGACGACAGAGGATGAGATGGCTGGATGGCATCACTGACTCGATGGATGTGAGTCTGAGTGAACTCCAGGAGTTGGTGATGGACAGGGAGGCCTGGTGTGCCGCTATTCTTGGGGTTGCAAAGAGTCGGACACACCTGAGCCACTGAACTGTACTGTACTGAGTGACTGAACTGAACTGAGGGTGGTCATAACTTGTCTTCCAAGGAGTTTTTAATTTCCAAGGTTTTTAATTTCATGGCTGCAGGCACCATCTGCAGTGATTTTGGAGGCCACCCCCCCCAAAAAAAATAAAGTCTGTCACTGTTTACACTGTTTCCCCATCTATTTGCCATGAAGTGATGGGACCAGATGTCATGATCTCAGTTTTCTATAATCCATATTTCAGATAATATTCATATATTGATGAATCCTCTACTTTATGTTTCTAGACCTAATAGCTTCCCTGGGATCCTCACTCCAATATTGAACTGGTTACTGGGCACTACTACAGGGATATCTAATATGCAACTGGGATGCAACATGCCCAGAGTAGAGCTACTAACTCTTCTCCAAAGTTTTCCTTCCCGCCAACCCTGCCACGAGTAAGTGGCACAGCATCTATACTAGGCTGCAGCCTAGGATTCATCCTGGATTGCTTCCTTAATTTTGTTCTCTGTTAGTGAAAGTCCCCACAGTCTCTCTTTGTAATACTTCTACAGTCCCTGACTCTACTTTCATCCCTCCTTTAGTCTTCCTGACTTTCCAAATTATAAGTCCGATTAGGTCACCCTTCCCCGAAGCACTCTAAAACTTGCATTATGCTTAGAATGAAAGCCAGTTTCCTTGACATGGCCTAGAAGGCCTCTCATGAGCTTGTTCTTTTCTGACTCTGGGATCTCATCTTCTAGTTCTTCCTTGATCCCTTCACTACAAACACATTGGATTTTTTTGACCTTGAGCATACTAAGCCCTTATCAGTGCCTTCACACTAGTGTTTCCTTCTGTAGTGATATCCTTTCCCCAGATATTTTCATGGATGTTGCCTTCTCATCATGCAAGTATCAATTAAAATATAGTACTGAGTATCAACAGAATGGTCTATATTTATTTAGAATTCTTAATTAAAAAATGGCTCTTTTATTGATCTGTATTTTGTTTTTTATAACTGTTATGAAGTAGAGGTTTAACTTAATTTTCTCCCAAAATTTAGCCAAATGTTCCAGTACCATTTATTTAATAGGCAGCTATTTTCTCCACTAATTTGAAATGCCAATAGCAGACACCTCAAATGCTTGTACTGGCATTTCTTGTGAAGGAATTGGTGAGTGCATTTAACCCAGATTTGGATTTCACAGAATGGCCAGCAAGTCTTGTGGATGGTGGCCAAGGTTTATATTTGGTTGAAAATCCTTTGGTCTCCAGGGAATTTTAATTTTATCCTAGCATCTACTATTCAAAGAAATTTATTTGTGGACAACACTCTTGTGAGCATCATAAGAAATGTCCAAGTTAAATACCTATTAACTATCTCCTTATCTGTAAAATATCTGGCCCATATGGTAAAGAGTCTGCCTGCAGTGCAGGAGACCTGGGTTCAATCCTTGGGTCAGGAAGATCCCATGGAGAAGGTAATGGCAACCCACTCCAGTATCCTTGCCTGGAAAATTCCATGGATGGAGGAGTCTAGCAGGCTACAATCCACGATGGGGTCACAAAGAGTTGGACATGAGTAAGCAACTTCTCTCCTATCTCTAAAATATTTTTCTAGTCCCTTTAGCTGTGAATCTTATGATTGTAGGGTTGGGCTATTAAAAAACTTTTCTCATATATTTTTCAATGAACTCAACCCATATATAGTGATATTTAAGATATACAACATTTTTTTTTGTTTGTTTGCCTTAGAGATTAGAGTATAGAAATTCAGCTGTTTCTAGGTATTTCTTTTTCTGGAAAAATATTTGTCAACATCAAAGACACTGCTTGTTGTTAGCATTTTGAGATTCTAAACTTTGCCTCACATCCATCTTTGTTCTCTTTTTAGCTCAGCTGCTGAGTTTCATTTTTACTGTATGACCAGACCAAATGTTAATAATCATGGGGCCCCTAGAGTATGCTGGAGTTGTGCAGGCTTTACTCTTTCACTTCTATTAATGCAGGAAATTTCTGATCTTCCAAAGGAGACTGAAATGCAGAAATATCAATGTTTGTTCAAGATGTCTTTTTCCCAAATAGCTGTGCTGAATTTATACTTTATTGGGACAGTTTCCATATTGAAAGGCTCAGAATGCTCTACTGACTCCTTTTTTGCCCTCTAAAAAAAAGGTCTAAACATTTAAAATAAATAGAAATAGCAAAGCTATGATGTGGGAAGTGTGGTCATAGGGAAGAATGTCATTTTAATAACAGAAAGCAGGAAAACTCCTGAACAGAGCCTGGCTTTGTTCTTGTCAGGGCTAAATAAATAATGCATTTCTCAAAGCCTGTATCTTTGGATAAAAACCTAGGTTTGAGTAAAGAAGAAAGGCATTTTAACTCTATTATTGGCCTTCAGATTGTTTCTGTTTTCCACCAGTTCTGAAATTGCAGTCAATTAGGTACTTTTTCTTGTGACAGATTGGAAACCAGAAGGGAGCTTTATGAATTCAAACAGAGAAATTTGAGCTAAAAATGTCTGTAAAGTACTGCTTTGCACATTTTCTCTTTAGAATTTACAGAGTACATTAATTTTTTGATATAAGCAATTATGAGATGTTTTAGGCTTAGCCTTCTGTAAAGTTAATAGAAGACATGCCCTATTTTGATTTTCCAATTTTTAAATGTATTTATTTTAACCATTTGCATTCTGCTACAAAATTGATAGGCTGATTGGAATGGGATCTCATAAACCTGAATCCCTACACTTTCTCCTTGATTATCAATTCTTATGTTTTTAGACTTGATTCTGTGTTGATGATCCATGAGAGCTAAACTTTTTTGAGTTTGTAGCACCATCTGGGCTTCTCATTCTAAGTCTGTGAAATGAAGATGATATATTTCCTTTTATGGTTGGCCATAAGCTTTTGGTCTCTTAAGAGCAAAGCTTCCCACTTGGGGTTCCAGTGGCCTATCTGTGTTCATGAGCAGAACTAATAAGAGGGAAGTTAGGGATGGTCTATAGCCTGGGTCGGCATCTCGTGGTCATGGTTTTTCTCCTGTTTGATCCATTCTAAATTTCCTTGCTTTCAGTTAGCATTTCTGCCGGTTTTGGTGCCTTACCTGGTGGTGTGACCTAAGCTCTCATTCCTGAGGGGTTTGAGCCCCTGATAATTCTACCCTTCTCCGGTTATGGCTGTTACACGTGTCTATTTCCAGTCGAAATTGCAGAAAGGAGTACCAGAGTTGTTTGAGTGGATCACTTGAATTCCAGATATATTCCTCTTCGTCTACACCTCCACCTGCTAATTAAGGTCAGTTACCCTGCCATGATAATGACCATTCATTTTGTCTGTTGGCCCCTGGACTCGGGAGTTCAAAGTACCCAAGTTACAGTCTTAGCTTGTAATTCAGTGAGCTCTTTGTTGTGTTCCCTGACAAGACAGTCCCCCCATCTTTGGTCCAAGACTTGAACCCTGCAGGGCCCAGAGCTGTGGGAACAGGAAGCACAAAATGCCCCTGTGAGACACTGGGAATGATGATCAGTGGGGGTATTTCTGCTTCTGTGCTTCAGTCCTGGATCCATGTAGGCTTTTTCATGAGGAACAGAAGTCTCTGACTCAGTGAGTCTGCATCCTAAAGGATGACACACCCATCATCACAGAGTATTGCTTCTGAGCTGACTTTCTAGCCCAAGTGATACACAGTGAAGGGCTGGGGTGAAGCTCATTATTGAATTCAACAGGATTAAAGAAACGACTGTATACTGAAAATGGGGTACCCAGTTTCTCCTCTCAGGGTGGACTGATTCTCAGGACACATGTAACCAGAGAGGAGATCAGAAGTTTTGTGGTTGGAAAATAAATGCCCATATCAAATGCATTTGATAACACCTCAGTGAATGTCCAGTTCTCTGCTGATGGAGCGACTGCTTTTAAAATCAAATTATCTGAACTGTTTGAACTTGTGAAAAATAGTAATTGTAGGCATTTTGCAGATATGATGGGCACCTGGAGAAAAGTTAAGCATAGTGCATAGAAAACTAAGAAAGTAGATTTTAAAGAAAAAACCATGTACTAACTTCTCAATTTATTGATTTGTCATATTTATTGTCTCCTACTGGAATATCAGAGCCAAGGTGCCTGGGAACTCTGTCTGTTCACAGATATTCCAAATGCTTAGAATGGAGCCTGCCACTTAGGAGAGCTGAAGAAACAACAATTGAAGATAGCCCTTTTGGTGCCTTGGAATATGGTTAAGCATCAGTAAATATTTGTTGACTGGGCTGGAATGATTTGATAAATGCTGCCAGGTGGCACAGTGGTAAAGAATCTGCTGCCGGTGTAGGAGATGTGAGTTTGATTCCTTGGTTGGGAAGATACCCTGTAGGAGGAAATGGTAGCCTGCTCCAGTATTCTTGCCTGGAAAATCCCATGCACAGAGGAGTCTATCCTTGTAGATTGTTGAGCGATGGTCCATGGGGTCACAAAGGGTCAGGGATGCCTGAGTATGAACACACTCAAGTGCACACACACATGAGGAGTAAACTATACCTTAAGCTTTTATTTGTTCTTTCTGTATCAATTTGACCCTTTAAAAATTAATTTAGTTATCATCATATATATCATAATGAGTGTGTGCTAAGTCACTTCAGTCATGTCTGACTCTTTGTGACCTATGGCCTGTGGTCTGCCAGGGGACTCTTCAGGCAAGAATACTGGAGTGGGTTGCCATTTCCTCCTCCAGGGATCAAACCCAGGGCTCCTGTGTCTTCCCGTGTTGCAAGTGGATTCCTTACCACTGAGCCACCGGGGAAACCCAATTTATTATAATAATATAATGTATTTCATTAATGGGGCTTCCCTGGTGGCTCAGATGGTAAAAGAATCCACCTGCAATGCAAAAGACCTGGGTTTGGTCCTTCAGTCAGGAAGATCCCCTGGAGAAGGGAATGGCAACCACTCAAGTATTCTTACCTGGAGAGTTCCTTGGACAGAGGGACTATAATAAAATACAATTATATGACAGCAATGGAAAAGGAGATCTTTTCAACAAAGGTTACAGTAGATACATGGTTCAATATAAAAACTTATTTTTAAAACATCTGTTGTATGAGTTGTTTGCTTGCAGTCAATGCAGTGATACAGCTTTGAAATTATAGATAAACCTGGTTTTATTGCTTCTTATTTTTTTATTGTACTTCACATGTTCTGTGTGTCTTACAAATTGAAATTTTGTGGCAACCCTGCATTGAACAAATTTATTGTTTTTTTTTTTTTTTTTCTAACAACATTTGCTTACTTCATGTCTCTGTCACATTTTGTTAATTCTTGAAGTATTTCAAGCTTTCTTATTATTGTTTTTTTTTTTGGTACAACAATTTTATTTTATTTTTTTTAATTTTTATTTTTACTTTATTTTACTTTACAATACTGTATTGGTTTTGCCATACATTGACACGAATCCACCAAGGGTGTACATGAGTTCCCAAACATGAACCCCCCCTCTCACCCCCCACCCCACACCATCCCTCTGGATCATCCCCGTGCACCAGCTCCAAGCATCCTGTATCCTGCATCAAACATAGACTGGTGACTCATTTCTTACCTGATATTATACATGTTTCAATGCCATTCTCCCAGATCATCCCACCCTCTCCCTCTCCCTCAGAGTCCAAAAGTCCGCCCTACACATTTGTGTCTCCTTTGCTGTCTCGCATACAGGGTTACTGTTACCATCTTTCTAAATTCCATATATATGCATTAGTATACTGTATTGGTGTTTTTCTTTCTGGCTTACTTCACTCTGTATAATCGGCTCCAGTTTCATCCATTTCATTAGAACTGATTCAAATGTATCCTTTTTTAATGGCTGAGTAATACTCCATTGTGTATATGTACCACAGCTTTCTTATCCATTCATCTGCTGATGGACATCTAGGTTGTTTCCATGTCCTGGCTATTATAAACAGTGCTGCGATGAACATTGGGGTACATGTGTCTCTTTCAATTCTGGTTTCCTCGGTGTGTATGCCCAGCAGTGGGATTGCTGGGTCATAAGGCAGTTCTATTTGCAATTTTTAAAGGAATCTCCACACTGTTCTCCATAGTGGCTGTACTAGTTTGCATTCCCACCAACAGTGCAAGAGGGTTCCCTTTTCTCCACACCCTCTCCAGCATTTATTGCTTGCAGACTTTTGGATCGTTCACACCAGTCATTATTGTTATATTTTTAGGGTGATCTATGATTGGAGAAGGAAATGGCAACCCATTCCAGTGTTCTTGCCTGGAGAATCCCAGGGACGGGGGAGCCTGATGGGCTGCCGTCTATGGGGTCGCACAGAGTCAGACACGACTGAAGCAACTTAGCAGCAGCAGCAGCAGCATGATCAGTGATCTTTGATGTTACTATTGTAATTGTTATGGGGCACCACAAACCTTGTCCATAAAGATGGTAAACTTAATAAATGTTGTGCATATTCTGACTATTTCACCAACCAGCCACTCCCTACCTCTCTCCTTGGGCCTCCCTATTCTCCAGGTCACAGCACTGCTGGGGTTTGACCAGTTAACAACCCTACAGTGGCCTCTAAGTGAAAGAGTTGCAAGTCTCTTCATTTAAAATCAAGAACTAAAAATGTTTAAGCTTAGTGATCACAGCATGTTGAAAGCTAGGCCTCTTGCACCTAACAGTTAGCAAGGTTGTGAATGCAAAGGCAGGACTCTTGAAGGGAATGAAAATGCTATTCCAGTGAACACATGAATGATAAGAAAGCAAAACAGCCTTGTTGCCTTTATGATGAAAGTTTTAGTGGCCTGGATAGAAGATCCAATGAACCACAACATCTCTCAAGCCAAAGCCTAATCCAGAGCAAGGCCCCCACCTCTCTTCAGTTCAGTGAAGGCTGAAAGAAATGAGGAAGCTGCAGAAGATAAGTTTGAAGCTAGCAGAGGTTGGTTCATGAGCGTCAAGGAAAAGAAGCCACCTCCATAACATAAAAGTTCAGGGTGAAGCAGCAAGTGCTGATGAAGAAGCTCCAGTTTCAGAAGATCTACCTAAGACAGTGAGAGTAAGAGATTCACCAAGTAAGAGATTTTCAGTGTAGAAAAAACAGCCTTCTGTTAGAAGAAGAATGCCATCTAAGACTTTTCATAGCTAGAGAGAAGAAACCAATGCCTGACTTCAGTGCTTCAGAGGACAATCTGACTCCTTTGCAGCTGGTGACTTGAAGCCAGTGCCTGTACTCACTGAACACTTGGAAGTCTTAGGGCCCTTAAGAATTACACTAAATCTTTTCTGGTTGTACTATAGAAATGGAACAACAAAGCCAGAATGGCAGTACATCTGTGACAATATGGTTTACAGACCTTTTTAAACCCAGTCTTGAGATCTACTGCTCAAAAAAAAGATTCCAGAGATATTACTGCTCACTGATGATGCATGGATATATACGGTGAGGTTAATGTGGTGTCTGTGCCTGCTGACACAGCTTTCACTCATTCTCCAGCCTTCAGAGCAAGGAGTCATTTGGACTTTCAAGCCTTATTCTTTAAGAAGTACATTTTGTAAAGCTATAGCTGTTATAGATAGTGATTCCTCTAGTGGATATGGGCAAAGTAAATGGAAAACCTTCTGGAAAGGATTCACCATTCTCGATTCCATTAGGGTCATGTTTAATTCATGAGAAGAGGCCAAATATCAACATTAATAGACCTTTTTGAAATAAGTTGATTCTAACCCTCATGGATAACTTTGAGGGGTTCAACTTCAGTGGATAAAGTAACTGCAGATGGGATGGAAATAGCAAGAGAACTAGAAGTAGAGGCTGAAAATGACCGAATTGCTGCAATCACATGATAACTCTTTCATGGATGAGGAGTTCCTTCTTACAGGTAAGCAAATAATTGGTTTCTTGAGATGGAATCTACTCCTGGTAAAGATGCCATGAAGGTTGTTGAGTGACAACAAAGGATTTAGAATATGACATAAACTTAGTGGGTAAAGCAGCAGCAGGGTTTGAGAAGATTGATGGCCATTTTGAAAGAAGTTTTACTTGGGTAAAGTGCTATCAAACAGCATTGCCTTCTATAGAGAAATCATTTGTGAAAGGAAGAGCCAATTGGTGCAGCAGCCTTCATTGTTGTTTTATTTTAAGAAATTGCCACAGCCACCTCAGCCTTCAGCAACCACCACCCTGATCAGTCACCAACCATCAGCTTCAAGGCAAGAACCTCCGTCAGCATAAAGATTTCAACTCACTGAAGGCTTGAACTGTGGTTAGCATTTTTTTAGCAATAAAATATTTTCAAAATTAAGCTGTGTACATTGTTTTTAGACATAAATCTATTGCACATTTAATGAACTATAGCGTAACTCAGTATGCCAACAAATTTGGAAAACTCAGCAGTGGCCAAGGAGTGGAAAAGATCAGTTTTCATTCCAATCCCAAAGAAAGGCAATGCCAAAGAATGTTCAAACTACGATACAACTGCACTCATTGCACACGCTAGCGAAGTAATGCTGAAAATTCTCCAAGCTAGACTTCAACAGTTCGTTAACTGAGAATTTCCATATTTCAAGCTGGATTTAGAAAAGGCAGAGGAACCAGAGAGCAAATTGCCAACATCTGTTGGATCATCAAAAAAGCAAGAAAATTCCAGAAAAACATCTATTTCTGCTTCATTGACTACACTAAAGCCTGTGACTGTGTGGATCATAGCAAACTATGGAAAATTCTGAAAGAGATGGGACTACCAGACCACTTTACCTGCCTCCTAGGAAACCTGTATGCAGGTCAAAAAGCAGCAGTTAGAACCAGACATGAAACAACAGACTGGTTCCAAATTGGGAAAGGAGTCAAGGCTGTATATTGTCACCCTGCTTATTCAACTTATATGCAGAGCACATCATGTGAAATGCCAGACTGGATGAAGCACAAGCTGGAATCAAGATTGTAGGGGAAATATGAATATCCTCACATATGCAGATGATACCACCCTTATGGCTTTTTGAAATAAGTTGATTCTAACCCTTATGGATAATTTTGAGGGGTTCAAGACTTCAGTGGATGAAGTAACTGCAGATCTGATGGAAATAGCAAGAGAACTAGAAGGAGAGGCTGTACTAGGAGTAGAAAGCAAAGAGGAACTAAAGAGCCTCTTGATGAAAGGGAAAGAGGAGAGTGAAAAAGCTGGCCTGAAACTCAACATTCAGAAACTAAGATCATGGCGTCTGGTCCCATCACTTCATGGCAAATAGATGGGGAAACAATGAAACAGTGACAGACTATTTTCTTGGGCTCCAAAATCAGTGCAATGGTGACTGCAGCCATGAAATTAAAAGACGCTTACTCCTTGGAAGGAAAGTTATGACAAACCTAGATAGCATATTAAAAAGCAGAAACGTTACTTTGCTGAAAAAGGTCCTTATAGTCAAAACTATGTTTCTTCAGTAGTCATATGTGGATGTGAGAGTTGGACCATGAAGAAGACCGAGAACCAAAGAATTGATGCTTTTGAACTGTGGTGTTGGAGAAGACTCTTGAGAGTCCCTTGGACTGCAAGGAGATCCAACCAGTCCATCCTAAAGGAGATCAGTCCTGAATATTCATTGCTGAAGCTGAAGCTCCAATACCTTGGCCAGCTGATGCGAAGATCTGACTCAGGAAAAGACCCTGATGTTGGGAAAGATTGAAGATAGGAGGAGAAGGGGACTACAGTGGATGAGATGATTGGATGGCATCACCAACTCAGTGGGCATGAATTTGAGCAACTCTGGGAGTTGGTGAAGGACAGGGAAGCCTGGTGTGCTGCAGCCCACAGGATTGCAAAAAATCAGACTTGACTGAGCAACTGAACTGAACTGAGTGTAGCTCCAGTATCCTTGCCTGGAAAATCCCATGGACAGAGGAACCTGGAGGGATACAGTCCATAGGGTTGCCAAGAGTAGGTCACGACTTAGCAACTGAACCTGCACTCACACACCAAGATAACTTCTGCATGCACTGGGAAACCAGAACATTTTTATGACTGTATTGCCATACTCACTTTACTACATTGATCTGGAAATCCACCATACATCTGTGGTGTATGTCTATACACTTTCTACAACAAGTTCAAAGCATTTTCCATGCTTAAACTTCTCACAACAGAGTGACAAAGGCATTATGTCCCTGAAATCCTTATGCATATTTTTAGATGGAAAACAGAAAGGCAGAGCCAGGTAGCCGTCTAGGTAAGGAGCACTGTGGGAAGATGCTGGTGGAGTTTAGGGCCACGGCTGGCTTCTATGATCCATGCCGTGGCTCTGCTTGCTGGAGAACTTTGCCAGGCCTCTACCCATAGCTTCAAGCAAGTGACTTTTATTTTTTGTATTGATATTTATTTTATTTGAGTATAATTGGCTTACATTGTTGTATTAGTTTCTGCTGTACAACAAGGTGAATCAGCTCTCTGTATACATATATCTCTTCCCTCTTCAAACTTCCTCCCAAACTCCCGCCCTTCTGTAGGTCATTAAAGAGCACCAAGCTGAGCAAGTGATCTTTAATATTACTACTTTCCAGAATTTTCTCCTGGTTTTCAGTGGCCCACTTGTTTTATATTCTCTCTAATATTTATCTCTTTGCATTTTTTTCTTGGCCTGTTTTTTTTTTTTTTCCACTTTCTTTTCTTTCTTTGGTCTAAAGGATGTCTTTTATTCAGATTTTAGATCAGCAAAGAATTCCCACTTGGATTAGGTCCAGAGTCATGAAATTGTAATTAAATTGTCAACACCTATAGTGCCCTAATGCTGTTATTCTGAGAAGGGATACAGGACAGGGGTTGGGTCGATGACTCCAGATGAGAAATGGAGGTACTGAGTTGTGAAAAAAATGTGGCGTTTAGAACACTCTGGGGATAGAAAGGGAATGATAAAGCTAGGGACTTTCAGAGCAAAACACATCTGAAACCTAGAAGGAAACCCACATGAAAAAGTCTTAGCTTCCTCTGGATGCAAAGGGCAGAGAGAAACAGTTCTTGCCTTGCAACAAAGGGTAAACCAGCAAGGAACGACAGACCTGCCCAATCACAGTTTATAGCTGAGAATTTCCCAAGTTGTAACAAAGCAGATTGTTTAGTTTAAATAGCTAATTCTCTTTGTTTTACTGGAGGAGAACATAGGTAAATGTGGAAGCAGATAATGCTGTGGGCTATAGGGAAGCACCGTTGTATGCACCTTCTGTACTATAGTAGATGAAAGACACCAAAGTGGCAGATTTATTGGATAATTAAAGATGAATCACGCAGGGAAGTAACCTGAACTTTGTGAGATGTATGTTGTTTCAAGCAGCTATTAATTCTGTGCTATAATTAGCAGCAGATGATTTTGAGTAGAGCCAATTTGATTATCGTTTCTTTGCTATTGCACATAACAGTTTCCAAGTGTGCTCGTGCAGACAGGAGCAAGATAGAGGGAAGATGCAGATGTATAATTGGACAGCCACAGAGACCACCGTTTGGTGGAGATCTTTCTATTTGAGTACATACTTTTAAAAAGAGGTCTAACATCCTAACAATCTAATAAATCTACTTCTCAAGGGGTTCATGTTACTGAATACAGTAAGAATCATTGCAAAACAACATCTGAATAGGTTCCTTTGTGAAGATTTGCAAATGTGGCAGTAACAGAGAATAATGTAGAATTTCTTTTAACACCCAGAGTGAAGATTAGCTTCCATTTTACAGCTGCATCTAGTTATATCAGTATATTAATTAATTTTTGCTTATGTATGGAAACAAAGTCTACACTATTGAGAAATGCCAGGGTATATATTCTATTTCCTTTAAAATGAGTTAGCTGGAAAGGTCCCAGGGGATGAACCCCAGGATGAGTGTAAGGGTAGAGATCAATAAACGTACAAGCACCTGCATGGATCCTGGCAGTGCTCTGCCTGCATCTTCTCGGAGTTAGCTCCATTTCCCTCTGTCCTGTTTCCTTTGTGCTTCCTTTTTGGAAGGAATACCCTCCAGGCTGCTGGAGCTAGCTTTGCTTCTGTGCAAGGAGAGCAGGGAATGTCTGGGCATTTAGTCCCCAGATCCAGCCCGTAACCAGTGATGGACATGTTGAGGTAATACATCTCAATCTCCCTTGCCCTTGAGGGGACAGTGGCCTGCCCTAGAGTCCCAGTGGGATTGAGCTGAAGCTATGTTCTCCAGGACTTGGCTTGAAATCTCAGCCTTGCACGGCTCCCTTCCCTGTCCTGTCTCCTTTCCTCATGTCCAGATTGTTTATTTCAGAATACTTCCTAATAAATCAGTTTTACATGATACATGAATCCACATCTTGGGGTCCCCTCATGGGGAAGCCAACCTGGGCACTTGCCCTATGCAGTTAGAATTGGAATGCCATGGAGTGGCAGACTGTTGTGTTATAATTCCTAATGTTTCCATTCTATTTCCATTCATTCCCGTACTAACTTTCCCCTTACCATTATTCCTGCTGCTTTTTCCTACAGAAATCGCCCACTGGTCTTCTGTAGGTTTTTAGGATAGGTATGCATTGTTAAAGATTCATATTGTATATAAGTAAGCCTCTACATATGCCTATTAGTAGGTTACCTGAGACTTCACTTAAATAAATGAGAGACTTCAGTTATTTTTATACTTGGGAAGGGAATTCCTCTTTAGCATTCAGATCCACGAATCTGCTTTGTAAACAAATTACTTCCTATACCAGTTTATTTCAGTGCATTGGAAGCAGCACTAAAAATTTATCTGGTGTCTGCATAAATCTGTAAATAGAAGAGAGAAAAAGAAAAATGAGAAGTGGGGGAAGATTGCTAATATTTATCAGGAATCTACTATATACCAGACACTATATGTGACCTGAAGAATGGCAGGTTAAGAGACTTGCCCCAAGGTCACACAATTAATAGCAGTCAGGCAGGAATTTAAACCTGAACAGAAGTGAGGGAACGCAAGCTTCTGTGTCATTTGAGGGAAACCTGTACTCTTATACATTGTGATTCTGCTTATGCTATCTGCATGCAAGCTTGTCAGTCTTCTTGGTTAAATTTACCACTGGCCCATTTCCCCATTCTTACAGCCAAGGGTCTATGTCAGGCTTCAGTGGCCTGCTGCCACTTGCTCTGCACACTCCCTTTTGCATAGGAAGGCCAGCATCATCTCCAGAACACAGCTGTCATTCCCCAATCCCTCTTTCCATAAAATTAAAAACATTTTTTATGATGGTCTTAGAGACTTTCCATTAGTAGGAGGAAAGTTCTCCTTTTGCCTGTTGCTGTTATTGTTCATTGGCTTTGACACACGCTTCTGTTTTACCAGGATAAACCAATTTGCTTTTAAGTAATGCACAAGCCACACATGGGCCTCAGTTCAGTTCAGTCGCTCAGTCGTGTCTGACTCTTTGCGACCTCATGAATTGCAGCACGCCAGGCCTCCTTGTCCATCACCAACTCCCGGAGTTCACTCAGACTCACGTCCATCGAGTCCGTGATGCCATCCAGCCATCTCATCCTCTGTCGTCCCCTTCTCCTCCTGCCCCCAATCCCTCCCAGCATCAGAGTCTTTTCCAATGAGTCAACTCTTCGCATGAGGTGGCCAAAGTACTGGAGCTTCAGCTTTAGCATCAGTCCTTCCAAAGAAATCCCAGGGCTGATCTCCTTCAGAATGGACTGGTTGGATCTCCTTTCAGTCCAAGGGACTCTCAAGAGTCTTCTCCAACACCACAGTTCAAACGCATCAATTCTTTGGTGCTCAGCCTTCTTCACAGTCCAACTCTCACATCCATACATGACCACAGGAAAAACCAGAGCCTTGACTAGACGGACCTTAGTCGGCCTAGGACATCTAAATCCTTTCTCTCCTGACTGCTCACATGTGTGCCTTTTCCATGTAATGTCCACCAGGCCCTGGTACCAGAATCCTTACCAGCAGAGAGGAGGCCTCAGCCTTTATCCATCAGGTCCTCACCTGACTATGCACACTCCTCCAGCCCCACTCAGACACTAGCCCGAGGGGCTGCCATATCCTTCAGTGGCCCTGCTCTTTGTTTTCCTGTTGTGAATATTCATGCATTATTATTCATTCTCCTCAAACTTTCCATCACTTGGTGAAACCTCTGATTTTCTGGTAAACTTTATGCTATTTTGATAACTTTGTGTTTATTTGTTTAGAGCTTAGAACTGAGAGCAACTTTTGAGGCCCTCTAATCCAACCTTCTCAATTTAATTTGTACAATTTATGACCTAAAACATTTCATAATTTCAGAAGTCATATAATTTTCAGTTCAGGAAACTTTGACGACAGAAAAAAACAAAAAACAAGGATCACATGTAGCATTACTGCCCAATGATAACTGTTACTGATATTTTGATGTATATATTTAAAAGAAATATCTTTTATGCTTGTCTTATCAAAATTTTATGAATATTTTATGTGTTTCATATATGTTTTTAAGATATTTTAATTAGGCATGTAATGAGTGCATACTCACTGTTAAAAATTCTAACAATATAGATAAATTGAAATTTCCCCTTGTTCCCTCTTTCCTATTTACCTTCCCAGTCTGTTTTCTCCTCAGACTTAATTGCTATTAATCAATTCAGTGTATGCCTTTTAAAATCTGTTTCATACACACATATACATATAGAAATATTTAGTTTTTCTTGCATATATATTTATATTAATTGTGTAATTATCTGCATTGGTCTGAAACTTACTTCCTCACTTAGTAATATGCTTTAGACATCTATCTATGTCAGTCTATCATTTCATTCTGGATCCTGAAAATAAATAGCTCAAATAAAGTTAAGTAATTTCAAGACAGTTTGGTGATACCCTGAACTTCATGGCCAGGGTGTAGGGAGATCATAGGAGCCAGTACCATACTCTGAGGTTAGTAATAATGAGGGCATTGTTTTCACCTCTAGACTGGGGCAGAGGAGATATAGGGGGTGAGTGAGATGGGGTGTGGGGATGGAGGGAGGGAAAGAACGGGGGTAGGGGTGGGAAGAGAGAGACGTGTGGAATGAGCTGCTTGGCAGGACCAAGATTCAGCAGGGGGAACAAAATGTTGAAGCCCTGCCCCCAACCATAGCATATTTGAACATGGTGCCTTTGGGGAGGTAATTAGGGTTAGATAACGTCATAGGGTGGGGTCCTCATGGTGGGATTAGTGCCCTCATAATAGAAGACAAAGGAGCGTGCTCATTCTCACTCCACACCCAGGCACTGAGGAAAGGTCCTCTGGCACATAGTGAGACGGTAGACATCTGCAAGCCAGGAACAGCACTGTCACCAAAACCAAACCCTGCTGGACCTCGATCATGGATTGACAGCTTCCAGAACTGTGCAGAGAGAAAATTCTGTTGTTTAAGTCACTCAGTCTATGGCTTTTCGTTATGTATCCCCTCTGATCTTGGTGGGGGGGGGGTCTTTCTTGGCTGAATCCGGTGGGAACCTGGAGAGCTAGAGAGTTGATTCAGCCCATGTCAGCCTCCCTAGGTTCAGCAGGCATGTGCATGAAGGTTTAATTTGTTCATAAATTTCTAGTGCCTCTAGATGATAGGCTTTGTTTTAAGGCAATAAGGTAAAAAAAGCTACTGTCATTCAGCAGCTCGCACCATTGTATTGGAGCTAGTGTTCCATAGACTGCAGAGCGTTTCTTGACTTCCTTGTGTGAGTTTGTTAATGATTTGTTACTGATAGGAATTTATGTCATTTTAACTGTTCCTTCTTTAAACAGTGCTTCATGAATATTTATGTTTATGCATCTTTCTGTACATATAATAATATTTCTCTCTGGTAGAGTCTAAGAAGTAGAATTGCTGGATTAAAGGATATAGGCATGAAAGTGTTAGTCAGTTGAGTCTGACTCTGTGCAACCCCATGGACTGTAGCCTCTGCCTATGAAATTCTCCAGGCAAGAATACTGGAATGGGTAAGCTATTTCCTTCTCCAGGGGATCTTCCCAACCCAGGGATCAAACCTGGGTCTCCCACATTGCAGGCAGACTCTTTACTGTCTGAGCCATCAGGATTTAATATTAAGTAAGCTGATCTAAATTATACTTCTACAAATAGATTATGAGTGTTTATTTCTCCTCCCACAATGATAGTTACTATCATTCTCTCAAAGTTTACCAATCTGATGCAGGGCAGACTGGGAACAGACATAGTGATTGTTTGAGTTTCACTTTTGCTGACTACTAGTAGGGAGAAGGCAATGGCAACCCAGTACTCTTCCAGTACTCTTGCCTGGAAAATCCCATGGATGGAGGAGCCTGGTAGGCTGCAGTCCATGGGGCCACTAAGAGTCGGACATGACTGATCAACTTCACTTTCACTTTTCACTTTCAGGCATTGGAGAAGGAAATGGCAACCCACTCCAGTGTTCTTGCCTGGAGAATTCCAGGGACGGGGGAGCCTGGTGGGCTGCCGTCTATCGGGTCACACAGAGTCGGACGTGACTGAAGTGACTTAGCAGCAGCAGCAGGCTCCTTAACCAGCCACCTGTTAGCTGCTCTCTGTCCTCTATGCCCTTCTGTGAGCCGGGCTTTCCTTGAAGTGACTCCAATTTCCCATGCTCTCTTTCTTTTTTAAATTTTTATTTATTTTTTTAAAGTAATGGACTTTATTTTTTAGAATAGTTATAAGCTTATAGAAAAATGGGCTAGAAGGTACAAAGTTTACATATACATCTTCCCCATCCTTCCTCTCTCCACATATTTTCCTCTGTATTAAGATCTTGCATTAGTATAGTACATTGGCTACAGAATGATGAACCAATATTGGTACATTATTGTTATTAACTAGAATCCTTAGTTTACATTAGGGTTCATTCTTGACATTGTACATGTTCTCTTGGTTTTGCCAAATGCAAAAAAATATTTATATGGAATAGTTTCACTCTGCTAAAAACCCCCTGTATTCCTCTGTTTATTCTGCCTCCCCTAATTTGTGATGACCACTGATATTTTTACTGCCTCTCTCAGTTCAGTTCAGTCACTCAGTTGTGTCCGACTCTTTGCAACCCCGTGAACCGCAGCATGCCAGGCCTCCCTGTCCATCACCATCTCCCAGAGTTCACTCAGACTCACATCCATCTAGTCCGTGATGCCATCCAGCCATCTCATCTTCTGTCGTCCCCTTCTCCTCCTGCCCCCAATCCCTCCCAGCAACAGAGTCTTTTCCAATGAGTCAACTCTTCGCATGAGGTGGCCAAAGTACTGGAGTTTCAGCTTTAGCATCATTCCTTCCAAAGAAATCCCAGGGCTGATCTCCTTCAGAATGGACTGGTTGGATCTCCTTGCAGTCCAAGGGATTCTCAAGAGTCTTCTCCAACACCACAGTTCAAAAGCATCAATTCTTTGGCACTCAGCCTTCTTCACAGTCCAACTCTCACATCCATACATGATCACAGGAAAAACCATAGCCTTGACTAGACGGACCTTAGTCAGCAAAGTAATGTTTCTCATTTTTAATATGTTATCTAGGTTGGTCATAACTTTTCTTCCAAGGAGTAAACGTCTTTTAATTTCATGGCTGCTGTCACCATCTGCAGTGACTTTGGAGCCCCCCAAAATAAAGTCTGACACTGTTTCCCCATCTATTTCCCATGAAGTGATGGGACCAGATGCCATGATCTTCGTTTTCTGAATGTTGAGCTTTAAGCCAACTTTTTCACTCTCCTCTTTCACTTTCATCAAGAGGCTTTTTAGTTCCTGTTCACTTTCTGCCATTAGGGTGGTGTCATCTGCATATCTGAGGTTATTGATATTTCTCCCAGCAATCTTGATTCCAGCTTGTGTTTCTTCCAGTCCAGCGTTTCTCATGATGTACTCTGCGTAGAAGTTAAATAAGCAGGGTGACAATATACAGCCTTGACGTACTCCTTTTCCTATTTGGAACCAGTCTGTTGTTCCATGTCCAGTTCTAACTGTTGCTTCCTGACCTGCATACAGGTTTCTCCTTGAGAGCAGGTCAGGTGGTCAGGTGGTCTGGTATTCCAATCTCTTTCAGAATTTTCCACAGTTTATTGTGATCCACACAGTCAAAGGCTTTGGCATAGTCAATCAAGCAGAAATAGATGTTTTTCTGGAACTCTCTTGCTTTTCCCATGATCCAGCAGATGTTGGCAATTTGATCTCTGGTTCCTCTGCCTTTTCTAAAACCAGCTTGAACATCAGGAAGTTCACGGTTCATGTATTGCTGAAGCCTGGCTTGGAGAATTTTGAGCATTACTTTGCTAGCATGTGAGATGAGTGCAATTGTGCAGTAGTTTGAGCATTCTTTGGCATTGCCTTTCTTTGGGATTGGAATGAAAACTGACCTTTTCCAGTCCTGTGGCCACTGCTGAGTTTTCCAAATTTGTTGGCATATTGAGCGCAGCACTTTCACAGCATCATCTTTCAGGATTGGAAATAGCTCCACTGGAATTTCATCACCTCCACTGGCTTTGTTCATAGTGATGCTTTCCAAGGCCCATTTGACTTCACATTCCAAGATGTCTGGCTCTAGATTAGTGATCACATCATCATGATTATCTGGGTCGTGAAGATCTTTTTTGTACAGTTCTTCCGTGTACTCTTGCCACCTCTAACTTTTAAAATTTTTTTATGGAAACATAGTTGATTTACAATGTTGTATTAGTGTCAGGTATATAGCAAAGTGATTCAGTTATACATATGTAAGTATACTGTTTCATAAAACAGTATCTTCCATTGTAGATTGTTACAAGATATTGGATGTAGTTCCCTGTGATATACAGTAGGTACTTGTTATATATTTATTTGAGTAGAAAAGGACAACCTGCTCTAGTGTTCTTGCCTGGAAAATTCTGTGGACAAGAAGAGCCTGGTGGGTTACCGTGTATCGGGTCTCAAAGAGTCGACATGACTCAGCAACTAAACCAAAATAATAATTGATTTATAGTGTTGTGTTAGTTTCAGGTGTACCACAAAGTGAATTAGTTATACATACATGTTTATCCACTCTTTTAAAGATTCTTTTCCCATGTAAGCCATTACATAGTATTGAATAGAGTTCCCTGTGCTCTACAGCACATTCTTATTAGTTATTTATCTTATATAGAGTAGTGTGTGTGTATCAATCCCAATCTCCCAATTTAACCCTTCTGGTAGCCATAATTTTTTCTACGTCCATGACTCTACTTACATTTTGTAAATAAGTTCTTTTGCACATTTTTTTTTGGATTCCACATGGAAGTGATGGCATATGATAGTTGTCTTTCTGTATCTGACAGATGCCTCAGTATTACAATCGCTAGGTCCAAATGGCATTATTTTGCTCTTTCTGTGGCTGAATAGTATTCCATTATAACGGAGAAGGTAATGGCAGCCCACTCCAGTACTCTTGCCTGGAAAATCCCATGGGCGGAGGAGCCTGGTAGGCTGCAGTCCATGGGGTCGCGGAGGGTCAGACACAACTGAGCGACTTCACTTTCACTTTTCACTTTCATACATTGGAGAAGGAAATGGCAACCCACTCCAGTGCTCTTGCCTGGAGAATCCCAGGGACGGGGGAGCCTGGTGGGCTGCCATCTGTGGGGTCACACAGAGTCAGACACGACTGACATGACTTAGCAGCAGCAGCAGTATTCCATTATATATATCTACATCGTCTTTATCTGTCAATGAACATTTAGATTGTTTCCATTTCTTGGCTGTTGTGAATGGTGCTGCTGTGAACATAATGGTGCATATATTTGATTGAATTATAATTTCATCTGAGTATATGTCCAGGAGTGATATTGCTGGATCATGTGGTAATTCTATTTATAGTTTTTTTTTGGGAATCTCTGTAGTTTTCCCCACAGTGGCTACACCAATTTACTTTCCTGCCAACAGTGTAGGAGTGTTCTCTTTTCTCCACACTCTCTCCAGCATTTATTATTTGTAGACTTTTTGATGTTGGCCATTCTGCAGCTGTCCCTTTCTTGTATGTTCCATTTCCTTCTACTCCCATTTGCCCTCTGTCCTTCAGGGAGTCCTCGGAAATTTGTGTGCTCAAGAGTACCCCTTCTTGTTTTTCAGGAATATTCCATCTCCTTCTCCAGGGGATCTTCCTGACCCAGGGACTGAACCCAGATCTCCTGCATTGCAGGCAAATTCTTTACCATCTGAGCCACCAGGGAAGCCTATTACAGAATTCAAATATATTTTTCATATTATATTTGTGATTGGAGTGAGAAGTCTAATGCGTGAACTATCTTAGGTATTGCCAGACTTTTGCTGTGAAAGGCCACATAGTAAGTGTTCGAGGCTTTGCAGACCAAATGGTGTCTCTCACAAGTACTCTTTTCTGCCTATGCAGAAGAGAGCTATAGATGATAAGTGATGGATGGATTTGGCCATGTTCCAACCAGTATGATTCACAAACAGGTGTTAGACAGGATGTGACTCTCAGGCACTGGATTGTGGCTGCCTGACTTTCTCCCTTTTGTGATAGGTGAAGACTCAGCCATAGATGAGTTCAAGAGATTTGCCCAAAGCTATTCACTGGGGAGTAGAAGAACTCAATTGATCTCCTCATCCGCTTACTCATCTGTGATCTTTCCTCCACTTTGCTCTTTTTCACAGTGTTAAAGAATTTCCTAAACATAGCTAAGCTCTCCTAGAGCCTTGGAAACAAGAAAGTTACTTTCAGCTTTTTATTTTTTGTTGTGTGACTTGAAGGGAAATAAAGCCCAGGCCAAGTTGCCCAACTATGGAACTACTGGGGGATCTGAGAGCTGAGGGCTGGTTGGGTTGGTGGCATTAGGACTGCAAACAGGATTACCTTCCATATTTCAATCTTTCCTTCTTTTTTCTTTCTTTTTTAACATTAAAAAAATTATTTTTGCTTTATTTTACTTTACAATACTGTATTGGTTTTGCCATACATTGACATGAATCCACCACGGGTGTACATGAGTTCCCAATCCTGAACCCCCCTCCCACCTCCCACCCCATATCATCTCTCTGGATCATCCCCATGCACCAGCCCCAAGCATCCTGTATCCTGTATCAAACATAGACTGGCGATTTGTTTCTTACATGATAGTATACAAGTTTCAGTGCCATTCTCCCAAATCATCCCACCCTCTCCCTCTCCCTCAGAGTCCAAAAGTCGGTTCTATACATTTGTGTCACTTTTGCTGTCTTGCATACAGGGTTATCCTTACCATCTTTCTAAATTTCATATATATGTGTTAGTATACTCTATTGGTGTTTTTCTTTAAGGAAACAATTCCATTCACCATTGCAATGAAAAGAATAAAATACTTAGGAATATATCTACCTAAAGAAACTAAAGACCTATATATAGAAAACTATAAATCAAAGAGGACACTAATAGATGGAGAAATATACCATGTTCATGGATCATAAGAATCAATATAGTGAAAATGAGTATACAACCCAAAGCAATCTACAGATTCAATGCAATCCCTATCTAGCTACCAGTGGTATTTTTCACAGAACTAGAACAAATAATTTCAAGATTTGTATGGAAATACAAAAAACCTCAAATAGCCAAAGCAATCTTGAGAAAGAAGAATGGAACTGGAGGAATCAACTTGCCTGACTTCAGGCTCTACTACAAAGCCACAGTCATCAAGACAGTATGGTACTGGCACAAAGACAGAAATATAGATCAATGGAACAAAATAGAAAGCCCAGAGATAAATCCACACACCTATGGACACCTTATCTTCGACAAAGGAGGCAAGAATATACAATGGAGTAAAGACAATCTCTTTAACAAGTGGTGCTGGGAAAACTGGTCAACCACTTGTAAAAGAATGAAACTAGATCACTTTCTAACACCACACACAAAAATAAACTCAAAATGGATTAAAGATCTAAATGTAAGACCAGAAACTATAAAACTCCTAGAGGAGAACATAGGCAAAACCCTCTCCGACATAACACAGCAGGATCCTCTATGATCCACCTCCCAGAATACTGGAAATAAAAGCAAAAATAAACAAATGGGATCTAATTAAAATTAAAAGCTTCTACACAACAAAGGAAACTATAAGCAAGGTGAAATGACAGCCTTCAGAATGGGAGAAAATAATAGCAAATGAAGCAACTGACAAACAACTAATCTCAAAAATATACAAGCACATTATGCAGCTCAATTCCAGAAAAATAAGCGACCCAATCAAAAAGTGGGCCAAAGAACTAAATAGACATTTCTCCAAGGAAGACATATGGATGGCTAACAAACACATGAAAAGATGCTCAACATCGCTCATTATCAGAGAAATGAAAATCAAGACCACAATGAGGTACCATTTCATGCCAGTCAGAATGGCTGCGATCCAAAAGTCTACAAGCAATAAATGCTGGAGAGGGTGTGGAGAAAAGGGAACTCTCTTAGTGTTGTTGGGAATGCAAACTAGTACAGCCACTATGGAGAACAGTGTGGAGATTCCTTAAAAAATTGCAAAGAGAACTGCCATATGACCCAGCAATCCCACTGCTGGGCATACACACTGAGGAAACCAGAATTGAAAGAGACACGTGTACCCCAATGTTCATTGCAGCACTGTTTATAATAGCCAGGACATGGAAATGACCTAGATGTCCATCAGCAGATGACTGGATAAGAAAGCTGTGGTACATATACACAATGGACTATTAGTCAGCCATTAAAAAAAATATGTTTGAATCAGTTCTAATAAGATGGATGAAACTGGAGCCTATTGTACAGAGTGAAGTAAGCCAGAAAGAAAAACATCAATCTTTCCTTTTGTCAGCTATAGAAATATTTGACAAGATTAATGGAGCATAAAGCATTTGAGCTCTGCTGAGACAAGGTTCTTTGTTACAATGTGATTCCTTTTGTTTTGTGATTCCTGTTCATCTTGAATGAAACTCATAGGATTTAAGTGTGTTAAATAATTAAAGATGGAGTTGCAGAGGCCAGTGTGAACTCCCATACTAGTTTTGAAACATTTGCTATAGTCAGTTTAGTTCAGTCACTCAGCTTCCTCTGACTCTCTGCAGCACGCTAAGCCTCCCTGTCCATCACCAACTCCTGGAGGTTACTCAAACTTATGTCCATCAAGTTGGTGATGCCACTCAACCATCTCATCCTCTGTCATCCCCTTCTCCCACCTTCAGTCTTTCCCAGCATCAGGGTCTTTTCCAGTGAGTTAGTTCTTCACATCAGGTGGCCAAAGTATTGGAGTTTCAGCATCAGCATCAGTCCTTCCAATGAATATTCAGGACTGACTTCCTTTAGCTCAAATTGACTGGTTGGATCTCCTTGCAATCCAAGGGACTCTCAAGAGTCTTCTCCAACACCACAGTTCAAAAGCATTGATTCTTAGGTGCTCAGCTTTCTTTATAGTTCAGCTCTCACATCCATACATGACCACTGGAAAAACCATAGCTTTGACTAGATGGACCTTTGTTGGCAAAGTAATGTCTCTGCTTTTTAATATACTGTCTAGGTTGGTGATAGTTTTTCTTCTAGGGAGCACGTGTCTTTTAATTTCATGGCTGCAGTCACCATCTGCAGTGATTTTGGAGCCCTCCCCCCAAAATAAAGTCTCTCTATAGTCAGTGAGTGATAAATTAAGAATATTGCTTTAGATAAGGAACTTGTTTGGCAACATCCTCCAGAAGATGGAAGATGGAAGGGGCAACTGACAGAAACCAGACCCCCCGTTGTGTAGCATTTACACCCTACTGTCAGACCACTGAGCCCTGTGACTTGAAGGCTCTTGGCTGTGGGACTGACTTCAGGCTGCTGGAGCTGTTCCTGGTGGATGTTGCTGGAAGCCTTGTCAGAACAGAGGGCCACTTCCTGTTCTTGCTTGTGGAGAGACCCAGAGCTGCACCAGGGACCCTTACTCATCTCAAGATGCCTTCTTCCCACATTTTTCTTTGGAGTAGTTCATTACCCATGTTCTATTTTCCCTACTTTGATTACACTATGTTGTCTGATTAGTTTGATTAAACTATTGTAGGCAGTAAACCAACTGATTTGTGAATTGAATATGAGCTCTGTGTCATATATCTCCAGTCCCATGGTTCTTACCTAATTTTCTACTGGGCCCTGCAACAAATGCGTTCTCACTTAACCATGAATATTATCTCTCAGTTTTAGTCAGTGGGTCCCTCATGGGGAGAATTTGATAGGATGAAAGCTGTTTCTCCTTTTGTATAGCTTGGGTACAACAGGAAAGGGATTGTGCTTGGAGTCTGGATTAAGGGTTGAATGTGTATTCTGGCACTTACAAGCTGGGTAAGTTTGAAAGCATTGCTCAAACTCTGTTTGTCATTTGATTCATCCTAAAATGAGAATTATAGTGTCCGTCTCATAGGGGTTGTTTTGAAGATGAAGTGAGATAGTGTATAAGAAGGTAATTTATATGTTGAAAAGCATTGTAAAAACTAAAGCTATTATTATCTTGGAGATACTAAGGTTGGAGAATAGAAGCCTTGATACAGATAACAAATTAGTGCCAGTTGCTGTGATTTATTATTTGAAATGCAGGAAATGGGGGAATCTAACTGAAACACTCAATGTGTTAGCTAGCAAACCCATATAACATTTAATAGGAAACTAAATGTTACTTTATTTGTTTAATTTTATTATTCCTGGGAGCTTTATTTCAAGTTAGTGCCTCTACTTTTAATCTTCTTATAATTATCTAGGAGAATAAATTAACCCTGCCTTTCATTGGGGGTGTTTCAATGAAGTGTTCCTTTTAAAAGTGTATTTGTACAAAATATAGTATGGCTTTGATCTGAGGAATGTGATAGTGAAATGAATTTCACCCTTTTGTTTTAAAAAGTCATTCTTCACCCTGACATCATTGTCAGAGTACAAAGTTTAGATTCCTTGGTTTGAATTTCATCTTTGACATTTACCAGTTTTGTCACGTTGGACAGGCTTCTCACTTTCTCTGCTTCTCACCTACTTTATCCATAAAATTGAGGCAATGGCAGGCCACTCCAGTACTGTTGCCTGAAGAATCCCATGGACAGAGGAGCCTGGTAGGCTGCAGTCCATGGGGTCACTAAGAGTCGGACATGACTGAGCGAATTCACTTTCACTTTTCACTTTCATGCATTGGAGAAGGAAATGGCACCCCACTCCAGTGTTCTTGCCTGGAGAATCCCAGGGACGGCAGAGCCTGGTGGGCTGCCATCTATGGGGTTGCACAGAGTCGGACACGACTGAAGCGACTTAGCAGCAGCAGCAGCATAGTGCATACTATTTTATAACTTGTTTTAAGAATTGAATGCATCAGTGTATGTAAAGTATTTAGAGCAGTGCTTGGCAGATAGTAAGGGCTCACTGAACATTAGATAGTATTACTTTTTGCCAACACTGTGCTAAGCATGGTGCTAAGGATCTAAGAGAGCTGATCCATGTGTTAAAAGAGAAAAAGGAGCAGATCTGGGATATTGAAAGAATGTTCTACTCTGAGTGATGTGGGTGGGAGGCGGGTGGGGAGAGTTCAAGGAGCATAGAGGCAAAATGGGGAAATGTTAAAGGAACAAATCTGTTGCTTACTTTTCAGAAAACCTTCTCAACAAGCCTTCAAGGCGTGTGTCACACTTTGCATTTCTTTTTGCATTTAAGGAGACCAGAGCTCCACAAATGGTGCGTGGTAAAGCCTGGTTTTGACCTCAGAAATCTGTCTTCCACTGTGGATGGCCATTGCCAGGCCTGCTCTATGGAAATATTTGACAGCACAATGGTAAAGCAGGGAATAAAACACAGCAGTAGCTATGCTGTATAAAGTGTTTTGTTAGTGCTAATAGCTGTGTTATATTACACCATGCAGAGATACATACTGAACTTGTCTGGATATTAGCTCACTTGATGCATGGTTACCATGCATCAAGGTATATACCCTTGAGTGCTGGTGCCAATGTGGCCTGTCTACCTCCATTGCAAGCTCCGTGATCTAAAATAAGACAAAGATGGTGAATCTGTGGTTCTTGGCTTTTCTGAAGCCCCGGAGAGCAACCATTCAGGCTGCTATGAGAACCCGTAGACTGTAGTCCGCCAAGCTTCTCTATCTGCTAGATTCTCCAGGCAAGCGTGCTGGAGTGGATTGCCACTTCCTCCTCCAGGTGATCTTCCCGACTCAGGTACTGAGCGTACATCTTTTGTGTCTTCTGCATTGGCAGGCCCCACCTGAGAAGCAGGCTGCTGAAAACACTAAACCCCAGATGTTCCTTCCTGGGGAACAAGAGAGCTGCAGGGGAATTGTATCCGGATACACAGTTATCACAGTTGTACACAGAAGAACTGCACAAAAAAGATCTTCATGACCCAGATAATCACAATGGTGTGATCACTCATCTAGAGCCAGACATCCTGGAATGTGAAGTCAAGTGGGCCTTAGAAAGCATCACTATGAACAAAGCTAGTGGAGGTGATGGAATTCCAGTTGAGCTATTTCCAATCCTGAAAGATGATGCTGTGAAAGTGCTGCACTCAATATGCCAGCAAATTTGGAAAACTCAGCAGTGGCCACAGGACTGGAAAAGGTCAGTTTTCATTCAATCCCAAAGAAAGGCAATGCCAAAGAATGCTCAAACTATCACACAATTGCACTCATCTCACATGCTATAAAGGTAATGCTCAAAATTCTCCAAGCCAGGCTTCAGCAATACGTGAACCGTGAACTTCCAGATGTTCAAGCTGGTTTTAGAAAAGGCAGAGGAACCAGAGATCACATTGCCAAAATGTGCTGGATCATGGAAAAAGCAAGAGAGTTCCAGAAAAACATCTATTTCTGCTTTCTTGATTATGCCAAAGCCTTTGACTGTGTGGATCACAATAAACTGTGGAAAATTCTGAAAGAGATGGGAATACCAGACCACCTGACCTGCTTCTTGAGAAACCTATATGCAGGTCAGGAAGCAACAGTTAGAACAGGACATGGAACAACAGACTGGTTCCAGATAGGAAAAGGAGTACTTCAAGGCTGTATATTGTCACCCTGCTTATTTAACTTCTATGCAGAGTACATCATGAGAAACGCTGGACTGGAAGAAACACAAGCTGGAATCAAGATTGCTGGGAGAAATATCAATAACCTCAGATATGCAGATGACATCACCCTTATGGCAGAAAGTGAAGAGGAGCTAAAAAGCCTCTTGATGAAAGTGAAAGAGGAGAGTGAAAAAGTTGGCTTAAAAGTCAACATTCAGAAAACGAAGATCATGGCATCTGGTCCCATCACTTCATAGGAAATAGATGGGGAAACAGTGGAAACAGTGTCAGACTTTATATTTTTTGGGCTCCAAAATCACTGCAGATGGTGACTGCAGCCATGAAATTAAAAGACTTACTCCTTGGAAGAAAAGTTATGACCAAGCTAGATAGCATATAAAAAGCAGAGACATTACTTTGCCGAATAAGGTCTGTCTAGTCAAGGCTATGGTTTTTCCTGTGGTCATGTATGGATGTGAGAGTTGGACTGTGAAGAAAGCTGAGCACCGAAGAATTGATGCTTTTGACCTGTGGTGTTGGAGAAGACTCTTGAGAGTCCCTTGGACTGCAAGGAGGTCCAACCTGTCCATTTGGAAGGAGATCAGCCCTGGGATTTCTTTGGAAGGAATGATGCTAAAGCTGAAGCTCCAATACTTTGGCCACCTCATGTGAAGAGTTGACTCTTTGCAAAAGACTCTGATGCTGGGAAGGATTGGGGGCAGGAGGAGAAGGTGACGACAGAGGATAAGGTGGCTGGATGGTATCACTGACTCAGTGGATGTGAATCTGAGTGAACTCTGGGAGTTGGTGATGGACAGGGAGGCCTAGCATGCTGCGATTCATGGGGTTGCAAAGAGTTGGACACGACCGAGCGACTGACCTGAACTGAACTGAACACAGTTATCGTAACTTCTTGATCTTGCATGTCCTCTTCCATCATTGTTTACTTGTTCAGTGATAAAACAAAGTGAAAGGAAGGAAGTTCAGATCCAGTCATTGTTCCCACCAGTCCTTGGACCCTGAGTCATCTTTGAGCTTGCCGGTTTCCTACCTTAGGGACTCATACTGCACTGTTACTGAACTTAGACCTTCCTGGGACTCTTCATGATGGGGGTCGGGGGAGAATTCACAGCAGCAAAATGACGACTTTCACCACTGGCAAAGAGTCCAGAAGGACCACCTCGCTGTAGGAAAGTGGCATCAGCTGAAGAAGAAACCCAACCCTCTCCACAGTAAACTTTCTCTTTGAAGCTTTCTCTGTGGATCCATTTTAATGATTGGAAAATTCTACCCTTAAGACAGGGTATAACTATGAGGAGAACTAACGTTTTTGTTACTTTGTAGCATAGCTGAGACCAACTAAGATTTTTCTAAAAGTATTAATACTAAGGAATCAAGTGAGATCAGCTTCCAGTTTTGGCAGGAGGAAGATCATGATGATTCCTCTCTGCAAAAATAAGTACAGAACTGGAAAAAGTTGCCCCAGATGTGCATTTAAGGGCCTTAGAAATTGACCAAAGACAGACAACAAATTGAGAAGAGTTTAATCTTTGAAAATGAGAGAATTTAACATAAGGGTAGCAGGCATATATGGCCTTCTTGTGTGAGGTTCCTTCTGTAACCCTAGGGTTGCTGGATAAAATACATTATGCCCAGAAATTTGAATTTCAGATAAACAATAAATAATTATATTCATAAGTATGTCTAAAATATTGCATGGGGCATACTTATATTAAAAAATTATTATTTATTTGAATTTCAAATTTAAATTAGCAGCCTATATTATTATTATTATTTTTGTTAAATCACACAGCTTTCCATCTCTCTCCAACCCCACCCCTTCACCCCAACACCTGAAGCAGCAACAATGTGGGGCTGGAGGGGAAAACTGGTTATTTTGCTGCCAGAGTGAGTAGATTCGATTTAGGGTGGGAGGTGGGAATTAAAACCTGTGGCTTTGTCAGCTAAAAGTGAAGAACTTGATTGGGAACAAGAAAAGTCATCTACTTTATTGACCTGAGGTTGCAATTCGTATTGGGGTGAGTGTTAGACCAGCCAGAAACTTAATGGAGAGATCCTGGAAATGAGATCAGCTCTTCAAAAATTCCTGGCTTAATGGAAAACTACACAGATGCATGGAAAAGACTTGAGAGAGCTGAGGGGCAAATGAATCTCAAAGAATAGCTGACTGACTGGAAATTTGAATATATTCCCAGGCTGCAGAGGGTGGAAACTTTATGGGCTTAAGATGTTTGAGTTTAACCTCCACTCAAAACATTGACTGACCCACTAAGCTATATAAATACAGGGGAAATCACTAAGAAGTCAGAGTAAAAGATAAAAATTAAAATGAAAATATCTGTCCAGAGACATCAGTGATAGCACATAGCAAGGGAGACAGACTTTATAGTTTACGTCTGTGCAAGCTAGGAAGGAAAGATAAAAAATTCTCAGAAAAATAAAGCAATGTTGTTATAATGTATTCTCTAAAATGTCTAGCTTTCAGCCAAAAACTGTGAGAGATACAAGGAAACAGGAAAGTGTGATCAATATTCAGGGCAAAAAGCAGTCAATAGAAACTGGTTCTCTTTGGGCCCAAAGGTCTCAAAACAGCTACTGTAAATATGTTAAAAAATAAAGTGTTGTTAAAAAACTGGCATTGACAGCAAATAGTAAGTTTCAGTAGAGAAATATAAACTATTAAAAAATTGAACAGGCAGTCTAACAGTAAAAAGTAAGATAACAAAGTGAGAAACTCAGTAAATGGGCTCCAGAGCAGAAAAGTGGATAATCCTGAGGAAAGAAATTATCCAGTTCAAAAACCAGAAGACATGAGGATGAAGAACAGAACCTCAGGAACTTGTGGGACAATGTCCAGTGTCCCGCCATTTCTGTAATGAGAGACGCAGAGGGAAAGGAAGGAGAAAGGGAAAAAAATATATGAAGTAGTAGTCACCTGTCAAATTTGTTGGAAACCTGTGTTCTACATATTGAGGAAGTTCAATAAACTGAAACAAGGATAAACGCAAAGAAAACTACACCTAGCAATGTCATAATGTAACTACCGAAACACAAAGACGCGAAGCAAGTTTGAAAGCAGCCACAAGAAGAGTGACTCACATTTACAGACAACAGTGAAAATGGTGCAGGACTTCTGAGAACACGACGGAGTCCAGAGGGCAGCGGAAGGACACTTTAAAACGCAGAAATGAAGACAGTTTCATTCAGTTATCCTATATCCAACAAAACTCTTCTTCAGAAAATGACAGTGAAACAAGGCATTCCCAGATTAACAAAAACCGAGTGAAGTTTTTTCAGAAGGAGAGGAAATGATAGTAATTCAGGTCCACAGAAGGAATGAGGAACACAAGAAATGATTACGATGTGGGTCAGTATAAAAGACTGTATATATACTTCTTGTCTTCTAATTTATGTACAAGTATACTACTCTTTAAAGCAATAAATGTAAGACTATTAGATTGATAACATAAATAGATTTAACATATATGATGATAACAGGCTAAAATATGGAGGAAGAAGTGGAACTATACTGGATCAAATTTGCTATATTTTATCAAAATTAAGTCAATATTAACTTGAATTAGGTTATGATTAATGATGAATAATGATTCCTAAATGAACAAGTACTTTAAGAAAAAAGCTTAAAACCAATAGAAGAATTAAAATGGTATATTAGAAAAAATATATTTAACACAAAGGAAGGCATTAAAAAAGAACAGATTAAGTAGGATAGTAAACATAGAAAACAAATGGCAGACTAAGTTCAACTACATCGATAATTACATTAGAAAGTAGAGATGGTCAGACTGCATAAAAAGGCAATATCCTGCTATATGCTATCTATAGGAGATACACTGTTTTTAAAGACACTAAATTGGCTGAAAGAAAAGACATGGAAAAGATTTACTTTGTAAACAGTAACCATAAGAGACCTGGAATGGCCATATTAATTTCAGGCAAAATAGACTTTATAGCAAAGAGTGTTATTAGAGTCAAAGAGGATTGTTTTTAATAATAATACTGGAGTGGGTTGCCATTTCCTTCTCCAAGGGATCTTCCCAACCCAGGTTTTCCACATTGCAGGTAGACTCCTTACTGTCTGAACCACCAGGGAAGTCATTTTTTAATAATAGAGAGTCAATATATCAGGGATATATAACATTTATAAGTTGTTACAGAAACAATTTATAACAACAATTGTTATAGGAACAGAGTCTCAAAATACATGAAGCAAGGGACAGAATTGGAAGATATTGACAATTCAGCAATTGTAGTTGGAGATTTTAATAGTTCTCTGAAAGTATGTAATGGAACCTCTAGACAGAATCAGTAAGACTAGAAGAAAATCACTGTGAAGCAGCTTGGCTTATCTGACATGCACAGAATACAACAACAGCTGGATACGCATTCTTCTTGTGTGTGTGTGTCATCACTTTGGCTGAGTACTGGACGTTTTCTATAAAAGAAAGAGCCTGTGCAGAGTAGGGTTTCCACCTGGAAATGGGTATGCCTCTTTTTCTTAGTGATTCACAGGAGGGGATCTCGCCAGTCTAGCTTTTACTTAAGCTAATTTCAGGTCTTGTTGATGTATTTACCATTAATGTATCAGTTTTCAGATCTCTCCAGTGGTGGGTGAACTGCTGCTGCCTACTACTTAACATGAACTCCAGGGTGCTGGCAGGTTTCCCTAATGTTCCTCATTCACCCTTATGAAAGCCTGTGTCTCAGAAGGGTCTGTTTCTGTGCTCTTACTGTCTCCACATGGTGTACTGCCATTTTTGGTTATTTGGTGGGAGGCTAAAAGTGAGGATGGGCTGTACCCAATTCTCTTGGTTCTGCTTCATTCAGCCAGATCCTGGTACAGGGGTCTCAGGGATGGGGACTTTTCATTCGTCTTGTCTGCCAGATGGCTTCTGAAGCTCTGCCTAGAATCTGTGGAATGTTGAGGGCCTAGTCCTCCCCAGTGGTAGCTGACCCCTGAGCCTCTGCTCTGTGCCAGCACAGAAGCCTGGCCCTGGGGATTTCCTGCCCCTTCCGCAGTGGCAGCAGCTATAGCTTTGTTCGTCCCTTGACAGTGGCCCTTGACTCGAGAGCACGCAGGTGGTGGCCCTGGACCTCCGTGTCCCAGCCCTAGCGGTGGATTAGTAGTCCTCGCGTTGCCTGGTGCTAGCCTTGGTGGTGAGGTTGAGGGGGTGCTCCCTGATTCTGCCCTCAAAGTTTCCCTTTGCCTGGGGTAAAGAGAAGTGATGGCTTCTATTCCAGCCCAGAGGCAATGACTCTTTGCCTGGGCTCTGAGGCAGGAGCACTTCCTGCCCCAACCCCAGGGACCTACACCTTTTGGGTCTCACTTTCAGAAGGGCTTCTTCTGGAAGGGAAAATGCGTGGGGCTTTGTGTGCGGCACTGGGGATGTGGGGCTGGGAGGGGGTGGGAAGACCTGTGAGAGGATGGGGCGTCCTTGTGTTGCAAGCAGCAAGAGGCCTCAGCGTCACTCCAGCCCACACTTCAAGGAATGAACAGGTCCTTAAATTTTATCTGTTTCCTGATTATCCTCTTTTAAAATGATCACCTCATCATGCTGTACGTTGCCACAGGTGAGGCAGTTCGTGTGTTTGACCTCTCATGAGAGGAATCTATCTTATTGCTGCCTTGGCTCTCCATGAGCTTAAGGCATTTCATGATTTTATGAGTTATCCCACATTTTCTTGCTTCCAAGGTGGGTGGGAGTCACATTTTTGTTGTTGCTTCGGAGGTCTAAAGGGCAGAGACACAGGATTCCTCTTTAATTAGTCTTTACCATTTCTGACTTTCTTTTTGGCTCTCCTGTTCCACAAAAGTTAGCAACTCCTCACACCTTTTGGGAGAAGGTATCATTAGGATTCTATGTACCCTTAAAGAAACTGAAGCCATCAAGATACTTCATTTCTTCTTAAAAGTTTAGTAAAGAACTAAAGATTCTAAGGTTCATATTCTCAAGTTTAAAATTTTAATGTTTCAATACTAAATAGTTAATTGCTTTTAAAAAGGAAGTTATGAAAAAATGTGGGATATGGTTGCAAATTTTGACTGGCTCTTGCTTTGAATAATTTTAGATTCTTAATAAGTTGCTTACATTTTACAGTCTTATATAGAATATATGTTTTAAAGTGTTAGAACTTTCTGTATGACTTAGACCTACGCACCATAAACATTTGGAAAAGAGTGGATGAAACAGCATTTGGAAGAGACTTTGGCCAGTAGATGAAATTTTATTTGATCTTAATATCAAATAACTTTTAAAATGAAAAGTTTCAGTTTTCTACTTTTCAATTCTTTTGGCAAGATACGATGAAAAGAAATCCAAGAGGAGTGCATTGAGTGGGATGATAGACTATGAGATGCCAAGAACACTAATGACTTAAGAAGAATGGGAAAAAATAGGAAACTGTTTTGAGGCAGAGCAGTTCAAATATTGAGAAAAATATCTCGCTCAACTTGAAGAGAGGGAAATTCTTGTGATTTTATTTTTCTTAGTAAAGAATCAGTCAGTTCAGTTCAGTCCAGTCACTCAGTTGTGTCCGACTCTTTGAGACCATATGGACTGCAGCACACCAGGCCTCCCTGTCTATCACCAACTCCTGGAGTTTATTCAGACTCATGTTCATTGAGTCGGTGATGCCATCCAACCATCTCATCCTCTGCCGTCCCCTTCTCCTCCCGCCTTCAATCTTTCCCTTCAATCAGGGTCTTTTCCAGTGAGTTAGTTCTTGGCATCAGGTGGCCAAAATATTGAAGTTTCAGCTTCACCATCAGTCCTTCCAATGAACACCCAGGACTGCTCTCTTTTAGGATGGACTGGTTGGATCTCCTTGCAGTCCAAGGGACTCTCAAGAGTCTTGTCCAACACCACAGTTCAAACACATCAATTCTCCAGCGCTCAGCTTTCTTCACAGTCCAACTCTCACATCCATACATGACTACTGGAAAAACCATAGCCTTGACTAGACGGACCTTTGTTGATAAAGAATAGATTAAATTTAAAAATCTGCATTTCATCTGGGAGTACAGTCCTGCTTAACAGATAAAGCAGGCATTTCACATGAACCTCCTACCCATTTGTGAAGCTTTAGACGTCTACAGGAAGAATGCTAAACCAACAAGCAAAAAACCCACAAATTAATCCTAAGAAGTACATACTTGGTTTAATTGCTTACAAGAACCTGTGGATGTCCGAGGGACCATTGCACAGTAAGGCAGTTTTTTCTTTTCTGCAAATAACAAATTTTCATTCAAAATACTCACAGAAGCTCTCGCTCTTCAGTTTTTAGGCATGAGGCCAAATTACATCTACCTAAGACTCTACCTAGGTGATGGCTATATAAAGTTGAACATTGAGGTTTTATTTAGATATAGAATAAACAGAATCTTCACAAAGGAGCTTATTTTAAAAACTGTATGTCTCTTTTATTCCCTAGGTTTTATGAGATTGTCTAATTCTCTTACCTACAAATTTTCTCAAGTCCTCCTAGAATAGGACTCTTCTTTTGTGTGTGTGTGTGTGTGTGTGTGTGTGTGTGTGACATGTAAAAATTATATGAAACTCAAATTTCAGTGTCATAAATAAGCTTTTATTGGAACACAGCCACCTCATTTGTTACAGGTCATCCTGGTCTGCTTTGCTCTGTGATAGCAAAGAATTTGGGTAGTCTTCTCAGAGATCAGGTGGCCCACAAGTCCTAAAATGTTTGTTCTCATTTTTTATAAATTTTACTGACCCTTACTGTAGTCAGTAAGTCTAAAACTGTAGTGTAATCTCAGTCACCGAGGGATCTTATTAAAATGTGGATTCTAATAGTCTGATAAGTGGTTAGTGAGAAGGTCTGGGAAAGAGTTACAAACTTTACCACCTTCTCTTCTGGATACTGTCGGCCTTCCCCTTCTCTTTTCTGTTCCCGTATTGGTCCCCCTGGCCCAGAGGAATGTGGGTCAGCCAGACAGACATAGGCTGCGTGCAGCCACATGCAGAGAAAGGCAGCCAGCCCAATGTCCTTTGGCAGCCCAGCTATTTGAGAGGCCTGGGCAGGGTGGAGTAGGTGTGAGGGAGCATGTCCTGCTCTGACACACACCCCTGCCTGCTTCCAGTGGTACCCTCTCCTCCCCGCCCGTCCCTGGCCTAGACCCCCACCTTTACGTCCCTGTAGACATGGAGAATGATTCGTTTGTGTCTCTGGAGCACAGGCTGACATGGTGAGAACTCCTGCCTTTCTTCTCTCACCACCTTCTTCACTTTACCCTTTTCCTCTCTTCCTTCCAGCTTATTTACTTCCTTTCTTCTCACTGTGTCTTCTCTTCCCAGGCGATGTCACCTGTTTCCATGGCTTCAACTGTTATTTTTATATCAAGAACTTCCAAAATGTTTGACCAGGCTTTCTTCTGAGTATTGGTTTGCCTGCTTGAGATTTCTACTTAGATGTATCAAATTTAATATTCAGGCATCATCAGTTCAAATGGATTATTCCTCCAAATGAGCTCATCAGCTCAAGACTCCTTCTCCTCCAGTGCTCTCTTTAATGGTAAATGACTGGCACCTCCCACTCAGCCATTTATGCCAGAGACCTGGAAGTTGGCTTGCTTCACCCTCTTCTTGACCTCCTCAGCCTATCATTATTAGCACCACCTAAAGATCTTTGGAATCCATCCATTTCTTTCCTTTCTCATTGTCACCATTCTAATCTGAGTCAGCATCATTTGTCACCTGTTCTTCTGCAGTAGTTTTCTGTTGAATTTCTTTATGTCTGGTTTTGCCACACTAAAATCCATTGTCTTCGCTGTGGCTGGAGTAATCTTTTTAAAATGAAAACAGGATCATATTTCACTTCCTTAGGATAATGTCCAAAGTCCTTATTATGATCTGCAGGTCCTGCGTACCTGGCCCCATCCCAAGCCTCTAGTATTTCTTATTACTTATTCCCTTGCTTCCTATTTTCCTGCTGTATTAGATTTTCTTTCATGTACTTTTCAGCCAAGTGTTTTAAACATATGTTGCTTGTAATCTAATATCACAACACTGTGGGTAATCCATTTGAACACTCATATTACTATGGCCCCCAGTAGGGAATTCCCATGGGTACACTGTGGAAACCAACGTTAGGTACAGAATTTCCTAGCAGGCAATAAGCTTTTGCTCAGACATATAACGGGTTTTGCATTCAGAGGGAAGAACAGCATAGAGAACTTTCAGATCCGTGTGCCCCTCACATTGCTGAGGAAATGAGTCCCTAGCTCTAGACACTTTTCTAAATGAAGCTTTGAGAAAACATTCATTCTTAGACATAATTCCATTACATATATTTTCCCTTTAAGGATTTTTTTTTTTTTTTTGAGATTTAGTTGTTCTCCCCAGGGATTAGAGACATTATCTCAAAGTGTTTCAGCTTCAGCGATATATATAATTCCATCCTAATGGAATACAGTGGTATACTCAATGTAAGGTGGCAATTTACTGAGAGTTTACTATGGCAGAAAACATTAATCATAATCTTAGATGTCAGTAATATCCAAGATTTATTGAATGCTTACTATATAATTCTTATCCAATCATATAAATACTGTTGTTAACCCTATTTTCAGATGAGGAGACTGAGGTTAAAAAACTTGCTTAGAAACATAGCTAAAGGATCCTGAATTTGAAAACTTTGAGAAAAACTTATTTTCCTGAGTGTAGGTTTACAGCGTAAAGCAATGTGAGATTTCCCAGCCTTTTTGTCATACGTCGCCTCCCGCCTCCCTCCCCATCCCATGCTAGGCCAGTTTTTCCTTGTTCTGTAACCCCCTGTATCTATCCCACTCATCCCCTCAGTACCCCACATCGTGTAGTTCACCATCTGTGCGTTCCATGGTGAAAGTAGAATGCTCTCTCCCTGAGGCACGTCAGTACGGTGGGCTGCTGCTGCTGCTGCTGCTAAGTCACTTCAGTCGTGTCCAACTCTGTGTGACCCCATAGATGGCAGCCCACCAGGCTCCATCATCCCTGGGATTCTCCAGGCAAGAACACTGGAGTGGGTTGCCATTTCCTTCTCCAATGCCTGAAAGTGAAGAGTGAAAGTGAAGTCGCTCAGTCGTGTCCAACTCTTAGTGACCCCATGGACTGCAGCCTACCAGGCTCCTCCATCCATGGGATTTTCCAGGCAAGAGAACTGGAGTGGGGTGCCATTGCCTTCTCCAAAGGTGGGTTAAGTGTGGATTTGTTTTTGAGAATTTTTTTCCCATTTAAAAGATTACCATGAATTGATTGAATAGAGAGGGGTTTTAAGACCTGGCACATCAAGGGTTGAAGGCAGAAGCGTCCATCCAAGAGAGTTGTGAGGATTTCCCCAAGTGGGGAAGGAGACAGGTGGGAATCTCTGAGGGCTCAGTGCCACCAGAGTGGGAGGGGTCATATCTACATTGTGAGGTTAGCAAGTGTGGAGGCAAAGGTCCCCAAGGCCACGCTGGACCTCACATCCCCAAATGGAAGTAGATCCTGGCTTGGGCCAGCAGCAGGACACTGGTAACCACACAGACTGAGGAATCGACTGTCCACTGTGACCCAGCATCCCATAAACCCTGAGATATTGAAAGGTACAAACTGCATGGAGAGAGGCTTGGAAGTTTACTGATATATTTGTCTTCATGTAGGTCATTGTCTTTCTTCATTGTCTTTCATGGTAGGTCGGAGCTGAAGCACACATAATTGAGTTGTATCTGCACATTTACAATAAAATGATGTGATATTATTGGTATCTTGAGTGACCAGGAACAACTTGCCCTTGTTGCAGAGGGCCTTAGTTACTTGCCAGCTTGCCAGTTGGCCCCAATGAGAATCTCAGCCTCTGTATAAAAGTTGGTCAACTGGCACTACTGAGTGATCTTATATAGTGAGAGAGGACAACTTGTGAAGCCATCCTGAGGAAGTGTTCTCTGAAGGGCCTGACCTTTGGTGTTGCAGGTATGTTTAGGCTCTGGCATTATTGCTGGAAGTAACACTGTTTTCTCAAAGGCAAAAATTGCTAAATTTAGTTGAAAGTACTTCCTGTTATAAATAAAGTGAGAAAATACAACCTTTGAATTTACTTGTAATACAACAGAATGTGATATGAACAACTGTGAAATCTTATTTTTATTTAACTTTATCTAGTCCACGTGTAATTTTCATCAGACAGAATGCATCCAGTATAATTTCCTGGTGCTGAATTATCTTACATAAATGATAACTGTAACTTTTTAAATGATATCTAGAGGACAGTTAAACATTCTTCAGTTTAGGAGATTAAAAAAAAAAAGACACTATTTTTTTTCCACCAGAGAAGTTTAAATAATAGATGATTTTTTTTCTTTTAAAAGATGACCTTGGGTTCTTTGTGTTTTATCAGTTGAACCTCTTCATGTGAATGTGAAATCTTTCATATATTTGTAAAGTATAATTTTCAAAGAGGTACAATGATGATTTCCAGTTAAAAATCAAATGAATATATATCATTCACTTTATTTAATTATTAGTGAAGGAATCAGTTAGACGTTCATACCAGTTGAAAGGAGACTTCCCAGGTGGTGCTAGTGGTGAAGAACCCACTTGCCAGTGCAGGAGATGCAAGAGATGTGGGTTCACTCTCTAGGTTGGAAAGGTCATCTAGAAGAAGAAATGGCAACCTACTCTAGTATGGTTTTGAATTTAGTTAAATTATTTTTAGTTGGAGAATAATTGCTTTATAATACTGTGTTGGTTTCTGCTGTACATCAGCATGCATCAACCATAGGTGTACACATGTCTTCTCCCTCCTGAATCTTCCTCCCATCTCCCACCCCACTGCGTCCCTCTGGGTTATCACAGAGCACCAGGTTTGAGCGCCCTGTGTCATACAGCAAATTCCCGCTGGTTGTCTGTTGTACATATGGTAATGTACACGTTTCAGTGCTGTGCTCTCAAGCCGTCCATCCTCTCCTTCCCCTACTGTGTGCACAAGTCTGTTCTCTATGTTTGCATCTCCACTGGTGCCCTACAGAGAGGTTGTTCAGTACTATCTTTCTAGAGTCCATATATATGCATTAATACATGATGTTTATTTTTCTCTTTCTGAGTTCACCTTGTATAATAGGCTCTAGGTTCATCCACCTCATTAGAACTGACTCAAATGTGTTCCTTTTTTTGACTGAGTAATATTCCATTGTATATATGTACCACAACTTTTTAATCCATTCATCTTTTGATTGCTAGGTTGATTCCATGTCCCAGCTGTTGTAAATAGTGCTACAATGAACATTGGGGTACATGTGTATTTTTGAATTATGGTTTTCTCAGGGTATATGCTCAGTAGTGGGATTGTTGGGTCATGTGGTAGATTTATTTCTACTTTTTAAAGGAATCTCCGTACTGTTCTCCATAGTGGCTGTATTGGTGGGAATGTAAATTGATATATTCCAGTATTCTTTCTGGGAAAATCCCATGGGCAGAGGAGCCTGGTGGGCTACAGTCCACAGGGTTGCAAAGAGTCAGACATGACTTAATGACTAAGCATGCACTAGTTGAAAGAACATTTAGGAATCCAGGACACTCATATGTAACTTGATAAAGAAATATTATCCTAAGGTGGCTGAATTAGTTATAAAACTATTTAATGTATCGATTTGGCCACAAAGTTTGTTTGGGTTTTTTATAACATCCACTGGTAAAAACCCAATGAACTTTTTGGCCATCCCACTATGATAGGCCATAAATCTTTGGGGATTGTCTGTTCTACTGAATAGAAGTCTACACACTAATAAGTAAATTCACTTCATCTAGAACCTTTAGATGGCAAAAAGATAGGACATTGAAAGATGAACTCCCCAGGTCAGTAGTTGCCCAATATGCTACTGGAGATCAGTGGAAAAATAACTCCAGAAAGAATGAAGGGATGGAGCCAAAGCAAAAACAACACCCAGTTGTGGATGTGACTGGTGATAGAAGCAAAGTCTGATGCTGTAAAGAGCAACATTGCATAGGAACCTAGAATGTTAGGTCCGTGAATCAAGGCAAATTGGAAGTGGTCAAACCAGAGACGGCAAGAGTGAACGTCGACATTCTAGGAATCAGCGAACTAACATGGACTGGAATGGGTGAATTTAACTCAGATGACCATTATATCTACTACTGTGGGCAGGAATGCCTGAGAAGAAATGGAGTAGCCATCATGGTCAACAGAAGAGTCCAAAATGCAGTACTTGAATGCAGTCTCAAAAATGATAGAATGATCTCTGTTCATTTCCAAGGCAAACCATTCAGTATCATGGTAATCTAAGTCTATGCCCCAACCAGTAATGCTGAAGAAGCTGAAGTTGAACGGTTCTATGAAGACCTACAAGACTTTTTAGAACTAATACCCAAAAAAGATGTCCTTTTCATTATAGGGGACTGGAATGCAAAAGTAGGAAGTCAAGAAACACCTGGAGTAACAGGCAAATTTGGCCTTGGAAAACAGAATGAAGCAGGGCAAAGGCTAATAGAGTTTTGCCAAGAGAACGCACTGGTCATAGCAAACACCCTCTTCCAACAACACAAGAGAAGACTCTTCACATGGACATCACCAGATGGTCAACACCAAAATCAGATTGATATATTTTTTTGCAGCCAAAGACGGAGAAGCTCTCTACAGTCAGCAAAAACAAGACTGGGAGCTGACTGTGGCTCAGATCATGAGCTCCTTATTGCCAGATTCAGACTTAAATTGAAGAAAGTGGAGAAAACCACTAGACCATTCAGGTACGACCTAAATCCAATCCCTTATGATTATACAGTGGAAGTGAGAAATAGACTTAAGGCACTAGATCTGATAGATAGAGTGCCTAATGAACTATGGACAGAAGTTCATGACATTGTACACAAGACAGGGATCAAATCATCACCAAGAAAAAGAAATGCAAAAAAGCAAAATGGTTGTCTGAGGAGGTCTTACAGATAACTGTGAAAAGAAGAGAAGCAAAAAGCAAAGAAGAAAAGGAAAGATATACCCATTTGAATGCAGAGTTCCAAAGAATAGCAAGGAGAGATAAGAAAGCTTTCCTCAGGGATCAATGGAAAGAAATAGAGTAAAACAACAGACCAGGAAAGACTAGAGATCTCTTCAAGAAAATTAGAGATAGCAAGGGAACATTTCATGCAAAGATAGGCCCAATAAAGGACAGAAATTGTATGGATCTAACAGAAGCACAAGATATTAAGAAGAGGTGGCAGGAACACACAGAAGAACTATACAAAACAGGTCTTTACAACCCAGATAATCATGGTGTGATCACTCACCTATAGCCAGACATCCTGGAAAGTGAAGTCAAGTGGGCTTTAGGAAGTATCACTATGAACAAAGCTAGTGGAGGTGACAGAATTCCAGTTGAGCTACTTCAAATCCTGAAAAATGATGCTGTGAAAGTGCTGCACTCAATATGCCAGCAAATTTGGAAAACTCAGCAGTGGCCACAGGACTGGAAAGGTCAGTTTTCATTCCAATCCCAAAGAAAGGAAATGCCAAAGAATGTTCAAACTATTGCACAGTTGCAATTGTGCCACACGCTAGTAAAGTAATGCTCAAAATTCTCCAAGCCAGGCTTCAGCAATACGTGAACCATGAACTTCCAGATGTTCAAGCTGGTTTTAGAAAAGGCAGAGGAACCAGAGATCAAATTGCCAACATTTGCTGGATCATGAAAAAAGCGAGAGTTCCAGAAAAACATCTATTTCTGCTTTATTGACCATGCCAACACCTTTGACTGTGTGGATCACAATAAACTGTGGAAAATTCTGAAAGAGATGGGAATTCCAGACCACCTGACCTGCCTCCTGGGAAACCCATATGCAGGTCAAGAAGCAACAGTTAAAGCCAGACGTGGAACAACAGACTAACTCAAAATTGAGAAAGGAGTATGTCAAGGCTGTATATTGTCACCCTGCTTATTTAACTTATATGCAGAGTACATCATGAGAAACGCTGGACTGGAAGAAACACAAGCTGGAATCAAGATTGCCGGGAGAAATATCAATAACCTCAGATATGCAGATGACACCACCCTTATGGGAAAAATTGAAGAGGAACTAAAAAGCCTCTTGATGAAAATGAAAGAGGAGAGTGTAAAAGTTGGCTTAAAGCTCAACGTTCAGAAAACGAAGATCATGGCATCCAGTCCCATCACTTCATGGGAAATAGATGGGAAAACAATGGAAACAGTGTCAGACTTTATTTGGGGGGCTCCCAAATCACTGCAGATGGTGATTGCAGCCATGAAATTAAAAGACGCTTACTCCTTGGAAGGAAAGTTATGACCAACCTAGGTAGCATATTAAAAGGGAGAGACATTACTTTGTCAACAAAGGTCCATCTAGTCAAGGCTATGGTTTTTCCAGTGGTCATGTATGGATGTGAGTGTTGGACTATAAGGAAAGCTGAGCACTGAAGATTTGATGCTTTTGAACTGTGATGTTGGAGAAGACTCTTATGAGTCCCTTGGCCTACACGGAGATCCAATGCATCCATCCTAAAGGAAGTCAGTCCTGGGTGTTCATTGGAAGCACTGATGTTGAAGCTGAAACTCCAATATTTTGGCCACCTGATGCAAAAAGCTGATTCATCTGAAAAGACCCTGATGTTGGGAAATATTGAAGGCAAGAGGAAAAGGGGACAACAGAGCATGAGATGGTTAGATGGCATCACTGACTCAAAGGACATGCGTTTGAGTAAACTCCGGGAGTTGATGATGGACAGGTAGGCCTGGCGTGCTGCGATTCATGGGGTTGCAGAGAGTCAGACTCGACTGAGTGACTGAACTGAACTGAGAACCTTTAACCTGTAGTAAATAGGATATTCCTATGTACAATGCTTGATTAGAATGATCTCTGTTCATTTCTAGGGCAAGGCATTCAATATCACAGTTATCCAAGTCTATGCCCCAACCACTAATGCTGAAGAAGCTGAAGTTGAATGGTTCTATGAAGACCTATAAGACATTCTAGAACTAACACCCAAAAAAGATGTCCTTTTCATCATAAGGGATTGGAATACAAAAGTAAGAAGTCAAGAGATACCTGGAGTAATAGGCAAATTTGAACTTGGAGTACAAATGAAACAGGGTAGAGGCTATCAGAGTTTTGCCAAGAAAACCCACTGGTCATAGCAAACACCTTCTTCCAGCAACAGCACAAGAGAAGATTCTACACATGGACATCACCAGATAGTCAATACTGAGATCAGATTAATTATATTCTTTGCAGCCAAAGATGGAGAAGCTCTATACAGTCAGCAAAAACAAGTCCGGGAGCTGACTGTGGCTCAGATCATGAACTCCTTATTGCCAAATTCAGACTTAAATTGAAGAAAGTAGGAAAACCACTAGACCATTCAAGTGTCACCTAAATCAAGTCTCTGATAAGTGGAAGTGACAGTGGAAGTGACAAATACCTTCAGCGGATTATATATGACAGAGTGCCTGATGAACTATGGATGGAGGTTCGTGACATTGTGCAGGAGGCAGTGATCAATACCACCCCCAAGAAAAAGAAATGTAAAAAGGCAAAAGGATTGTCTGAGGAGGACTTACAAACAGCTAAGCAAAGAATAGAAGCTAAAGGTAAAGGAGAAAAGGAAAGATATACCCATCTGAATGCAGAATTCCAAAGAACAGCAAGGAGAGATAAGAAAGCCTCCCTAAATGATTAATGCAAAGAAATAGAGGGAAAAATAGAATTAGAAAGATTGGAGATCTCTAAAAAAAATTAGAGATACCAAGGGAATATTTCATGCAAAGATTGGCTCAATAAAGGACAGAAATTGTATGGACCTATCAGAAGCAGAAGATATTAAAAAGAGATGGCAAGAATATACAGAGGAACTATACAGAAAATATCTTTATGACCCAGATAACCACGATAGTGTGAACACTCTCCTAGAGCCAGACATCCTGGAATGTGAAGTCAAGTGGGCCTTAGGAAGTATCACTATGAACAAAGCTAGTAGAGGTGATGAAATTCCATTTGAGCTATTTCAAATCCTAAAAGATGATGCTGTAAAAGTGCTGCACTCAATATGCCAGCACATTTGAAAAATTCAGCAGTGGCCACAGGACTGGAAAGGGTCAGTTTTCATTCCAATGCTAAAGAAAGGCAAGGCCAAAGAACATTCAAACTACTGCACAATTGCACTCATCTCATATGCTAGCAAACTGATGCTTAAAATTCTCCAAGCTAGGCTTCAACCGTACGTGTGCTGAGAACTCCCAGATGTTCAAGCTGGATTTAGAAAAGGCAGAGAGGAACCAGAGATCAAATTGCCAACATCCGTTGGATCATAGAAAGAGCAAGATAATTCCAGACATACATCATTTCTGCTTCACTGACTACACGAAAGGCTTTGACTGTGTGGATCACAACAAACTGTGGAAAATTCTTCAAGAGATGGGAATACCAGAGCACCTTACCTACCTCCTGAGAAACCTGTATGCAGGTCAAGAAGCAATATTTAGAACCGGACATGGAACAACAGATTGGTTCCAAATAGGAAAAGGACGATGTCAATGCTGTATATTGTCACCCTGCTTATTTAAATTCTATGCAGAGTACATCATGAAAAACGCTGGGCTGGAAGAAGCACAAGCTGGAATCAAGACTGCCGGGAGAAATATCAATAACCTCAGATATGCAGATGACACCACCCTTATGGCAGAAAGTGAAGAGGAACTAAAAAGCCTCTTGATGAAAGTGAAAGAGGAAAGTGAAAGAGTTTGCTTAAAACTCAACATTCAAAAAATTGAAATCATTGCATCCAATCTCATCACTTCATGGCTAATAGACCCGTGGTGGATTCATGTCAATGTATGGCAAAACCAATACAGAATTGTAAAGTAAAATACAAAATAATAATAAAAAAAAAGAGTGGAAACACATCAAGACGAACAGGTCAGGTCTAAAGAAATCTCCTGACTAGCATTGTTTTGCAGAAGTCTGGAGATGGAGTTGAGTCTTTTCTGTAATCTCAGAGTACAGTAGACCCTTCTCTGTTGTGGGCCCAAAGCCACAACCACTAAGAGCTTTAAACTGTCAGCAGCTGGAATCCCAGCAAACAGCTGGATCAGACTTCATTAGCTAAGAACTTACATAGCCATGGGGAGGAAATGATTCCATGATTCCTGTACATAATAACTGGCCTGCCATCATTTGTGGAATACAGTGTAAAAGTAAAAAGGACTATTAAAAATCTTTGAACTTAAAAAAAAAAGAGGGAAAACAGTGAGAGACTTTATTTTCTTGGGGTCCCAAATCACTGCAGATGATGACTGCAGCCACGAAATTAAAAGGCACTTGCTCCCTCTAAGAAAAGCTATGACAAACATAGACAACCTATTAAAAAGCTGAGACATTACTTTGCCAACAAAGATCCATCTACTCAAGGCTATGGTATTTCCAGTAGTCATGTATGGATGTGAGAGTTGGACTATAATGAAAGTTGAGTGCCGAAGAATTGATGCTTTTGAACTATGATGTTGGAGAAGACTCTTGAGAGCTCCTTGGACTGCAAGCATATAAAAAACCAGTCAATCCTAAAGGAAATCAGTCCTGAATATTTATTGGAAGAACTGATGCTGAAGCTGAAACTCCAATACTTTGGCCACCTGATATGAAGAACTGACTCATTGGAAAAGATCCTGATGCTGAGAAAGATTGAAGGCAGGAGGAGAAGGGGATGACAGAGGATGAGATGGTTGGATGGCATCAGTGACTCAATGGACATGGGTTTGAGTAAACTCTGAGAGTTGGTGATGCCAGGAAAGCCTGGCATGCTGCAGTCCAAGTGATCACAAAGATTTGGACACGACTGAGCAACTGAACTGAATTGTATATGTATGTGTGTGTGCTGTGTGCTAAGCTGCCTCAGTTGTGTCCAACCCTGTGCAACCCTATGGACTATAGCCCACTGGGCTCCTCTCTCCCTGGAATTCTCCAGTCAAGATTAGTGGAGTGGGTAGTCATTCCCTTCTCCAATCTTCTTGACCCAGGGATTGAACAATCCCGTGTCTCTTATGTTTCCTGCATCGACAGACAGGTTCTTTACCACTAGCACTACCTGGGAAGCCCATAGGTGTGTATATATATATATATGTTTAACTGCAGAACATTTAGAACTGTAAATTCAGATTTTAATTGAATGGAAACCTAAAAAGACTCCTTTAGCTGAAAGTGTTATATATTGGTCTAAAGCACTTAAACATACCCTAGGAGATATATATATATATATATATCATTCCTTCTTATAGCAGCCTTCAGTCTTTTAAGGAAAAACAATTAAAAATGGCTCAGTAAACTCTGAAAGAATTCCATTTTATGGATGATTGCACCACTAAATAAGAAACCATTGCCTGTGAAATAGTCTAATTGAATTTGTGATGCCATGGATTAGCTTTATTATTTTTCAAAAGAAAACTACATTTAAGATAGACTGAAGCTTTAAAATGGTTATTAAGCTACCAAATATTTTTGCTTTTTTGTATAGTGAACATAAAATATTTGGAAAATGAATAAAATGGTTGGGAACTCAATCTAATAAGAAAATACATTAAAATATTTTAAATGATAGATTAATAGATTCTTAAATCACTTGTATTATGACAGACTGGAAACATTATCCTTAACCCTTTTCAGTATTTCAATAGAATCTGCTTTGAAAATTATTGGTTCACTTCCACTGCTATCATGCTACTGATTTTATTCTTGGCTACTATGAGACATAAAAGATAGGAATTTCTTAAAGTATCAATTCTCAAACTTTTAAAGAAAATTGTTAGCACTTTCCAATGGAAATTGAACTCACTGATAACAGGGAATCAGTGATGAACAAAATGGTACAAAAGTTCATATACAATGGGTTTATTAAAGGGTTTGTCCTTTGGTAGGATTTGTGGTATGTAAAATCAAAGTATTTAGAATTATAGATTATTCTCGTGTAGTGACAAGGAAAGCACTTTCGTTTTTAGATTAGTTTTCAGTTCAAAAGAAAGACCCTCATCTCTTCCTAACAGGTTGTAGGCTGTGACTTTTCAAGTCACTAATTTAAAGGAACAGAAATAATTCCAGTGTCAGACTTGCTCAGTACTGAAAAAAAGAATGACAGGATTGAGATGGGAAGGCATACTTCTGTTGCAGGAGGACTGTGGCAGTTTGGGGAACATGACTGGAAAGCCCAGGATATAAGACTGCAAGTGAATACATTATTAAATGGTCTTTAAACATTGATGGCCGAGAATGGTTTCCCTTCTATCCTGTGCTGATTTGTTTCTGCATGTGTGGGTTTGGGGAAGAAGGGGGAGACATTGAGCAGAGGAAGATGGAAGAGATGAGGAGAGGATAAGGAATCTCAGGGAGACAATCAGATCATTTCTCAATAATAATTTTATCTTTTCTTTTGAAAATTATCAGTTATATCTTTCATTTTTAAACTTATTTCAGAGGTAAATACCATCAGAGTAAGCATTTTCCTATAATCCCTGATTGGGAAATGCCTCTGAGTTTTCACCATAAAGTGAAGAAAAAATTGCTCTTGCTTTAAGGTAAATATTTTGTATCAAATGACAGAATCATTGTTTATGCAATCATATTGTAACTTATTGGATGCTCATATTGTAGGCACTCTGCTTTGGTGCTTGAAATGTCCTTTGCGGTCTAGTTTACTAACAGTTTTTAATGTACACATTTTTAATATCATCAATGAATGCTGTTTTATTAAATATCTTTACTTGTTTCAAAAGATTTAAAGCTTTATTTCAAGTTCCAGTATGTCATAACTTACATGAATGCATCTCATATTAGAAGTAATTAAAAGTGATGTATATAGATGCAAATATACATGAGTAATGTACAATTCCCACACAGAGAATATAGCTAATAACACTATCACAGCTTTGCATAGTGATGAGTGATAACTGGACTTATGGCAGTCTTTTTATGGTGATCATTTATCCTTATCCTTATTTCATAATGTATAATTATTGAATCACTGTGTTATACATCTGAAACTAACATAATCAGTTGAGTTCAGTTCAGTTGCTCAGTCGTGTCTGACTCTTTGCGACCCCATGAATCACAGCACGCCAGGCCTCCCTGTCCATCACCAACTCCTGGAGTTCACTCAGATTCATGTCCATCGAGTCAGTGATGCCATCCAGCATCTCATCCTCTGTCATCCTTTTCTCCTCCTGCCCACAATCCCTCCCAGTGTCAGAGTCTTTTCCAATGAGTCAACTCTTCACATGAGGTGGCCAAAGTACTGGAGTTTCAGCTTTAGCATCATTCCTTCTAAAGAAATCCCAGGGCTGATCTCCTTCAGAAAGGACTGGTTGGATCTCCTTGCAGTCCAAGGGACTCTCAAGATTCTTCTCCAACATCACAGTTCAAAAGCATCAATTCTTTGGTGCTCAGCCTTCTTCACAGTCCAACTCTCACATCCATACATGACTACTGGAAAAACCATAGCCTTGACTAGACAGACCTTAGTTGGCAAAGTAATGTCTTTGCTTTTGAATATGCTATCTATGTTGGTCATAACTTTTCTTCCAAGGAGTAAGTGTCTTTTAATTTCATGGCTGCAATCACCATCTGCAGTGATTTTGGAGCCCCACAAAATAAAGTCTGACACTGTTTCCCCTGTTTCCCCATCTATTTCCCATGAAGTGTTGGGACCGGATGCCATGATCTTCATTTTCTGAATGTTGAGCTTTAAGCCAACTTTTTCACTCTCCTCTTTCACTTTCATCACGAGGCTTTTTAGTTCCTCTTCACTTTCTGCCATAAGGGTGGTATCATCTGCATATCTGAGGTTATTGATATTTCTCCCGGCAATCTTGATTCCAGCTTGTGTTTCTTCCAGTCCAGCATTTCTCATGATGCACTCTGCATAGGAGTTAAATAAGCAGGGTGACAATATACAGCCTTGACATACTCCTTTTCCTATTTGGAACCAGTCTGTTGTTCCATGTCCAGTTCTAACTGTTGCTTCCTGACCTGCATACAGATTTCTCAAGAGGTAGGTCAGGTGGTCTGGTATTCCCATCTCTCTCAGAATTTTCCACAGTTTATTGTGATCCACACAGTCAAAGGCTTTGGCGTAGTCAATAAAGCAGAAATAGATGTTTTCTGGAAATCTCTTGCTTTGTGTGTTAATTATAACTTAATTAAAAAGATACCAAATATATCTCATATTAAACACTCTAACAACAGACTGGTTCCAAATCAGGAAAGGAGTGCTTCAAGGCTGTGTATTGTCACCCTGCTTATTTAAATTCTATGCAGAGTACATCATGAGAAACACTGGGCTGGAAGAAGCACAAACTGGAATCAAGATTGCTGGGAGAAATGTCAATAACCTCAGATATGCAGATGACACACCCTTTTGTCAGAAAATGAAGAACTAAAGAGCCTCTTGATGAAAATGATAGAGGAGAGTGAAAAAGTGGCGAAAAGCTCAACATTCAGAAAACTAGGATCATGGCATCTGGTCCCATCACTTTGTGGGAAATAAATGGGGAAACAGTAGAAACAGTGTCAGACTTTATTTTGGGGGGCTCCAAAATCACTGCAGATGGTGATTGCAGCCATGAAATTAAAAGATGCTTACTCCTTGGAAGGAAAGTTATGATCAACCTAGATAGCATATTGAAAAGCAGAGATATTACTTTGCCGACAAAAGTCTGTCTAGTCAAGGCTATGGTGTTTCCAGTGGTCACGTATGGATGTGAGGGTTGGACTGTGAAGAAGGCTGAGTGCTGAAGAATTGATGCTTTTGAACTGTGGTGTTGGAGAAGACTCTTGAGAGTCCCTTGGACTGCAAGGAGACCAAATCAGTCCATCCTAAAGGAGATCAGTCCTGGGTGTTCATTGGAAGGACTGATGGTGAGGCTGAAACTCCAATACTTTGGCCACCTGATACTAAGAACTGGCTTATTTGAAAAGACCGTGATGCTGGGAAAGGTTGAAGGCAAGAGGAGACAGGGACAACAGAGGATGAGATGGTTGGATGGCATTACTGACGTGATGGACATGAGTTTGAGCAGGCTCCAGGGGTTGGTGAAGGACAGGGAAGCCTGGCATGCTGCAGTCCATGGGGTTGCAGAGTCAGACACTGCTGAGTGATGGAGCTGAACTGAACTGAAACACTCTAACATTTTTGCAATACATTGATTTGACTAGTTTTTAAAAATCATTGTCCTAGATTTGGCTTGATATATTTTTATTTCAACTTGATGAATTTTATGAATTATTGAGCTGTAAGTTTGGAACTGTATTTTATTTTTATTGAGATATAATTGACATATAACATTATATTAGTTTCAGAGGTATAACATAATGATTTGCAAAATGATGACCACTGTCAATCTAGTTAACTTCTATCACCACACAGTTACAACTTTTTCTCTTATGATTAGAACCTTTAAGATCTACTCTTTTAGTAGAGTAGTCTACTACTCTTTACTAGACTTTAAAATGTACAGTACATTATTAACTATAGTATCCATGCTGCACATTACATTCTCACGACTTACTTATTTTATAACCAGAAGTTGTAACTTTTGACTTCTTCACCAATTTCTCACCACAGCTTCCCCGGTGGCTCAGACAGTTAAGAGTCTGCCTGCAATGTGGGAGATCCCTGGGTTAGGAAGTTCCCCTGGAGAAGGAAATGGCAACCCATTCCAGTATTCTTGCCTGGAAAATCCCATGGGTGGAGAAGCCTGGTGGGCTGTAGTCCATGGGGTCACAGGGAGTGGGACACAGCTGAATGACTGCCCTGTACACACCCATTTCATGCACATTTCAACCCCACCTCTGGCAAGCACCAGTTTGTTCTCTGTGAATTGCATTTTTGTTTGTTTGTTTATATTATCAGTATAACTGAGATAATAAGGTATTTGTCATGCTCTGACTTATTTCACTTAGCATAATTCCCTCAAGGTCCATTCATGTTGTTGCGAATGGCAGCATTTCCTTTTTTCTCATGGCCGCATAATGTTTAATTGAATATATATGCCACATTTTCATTATCCACTTTCCACTGATGGACACTTGCTTCCATGTCTTGGCTTTTGTAAATGATGTTTCAGTGAACACCAACTTTATTTTAAATGATTGAACTCATATTTATAGGGGAGAGAGACACAATTTTCTTTTTCATGCAATTTTGTCAGATTTTTCTATCAGGGATTTTCTACTTTTGTAAGGTTCACTGGGGAGTTTTTCATCTTTCCTATGTGCTGAGGTAATTTATATGGCAAAGCATTATCTTCTCTTTGAAGGAAAAAAGAGCTTACCTATAAAACTGGGTCTAGTGGCTCTTTGTGGAGACAATATTAGAACATCATTTTAATATTTTGTCTTGTTTTTAAGAAGGCAAAGTAGTTTTTGTTTGAGGAGGCTTTATGAATAGGGGAGGAAAGAAGAGTGGCAAAGGCAAGGGAGAAAGGGAAATGTATATCAAACTGAAAGCAGAGTTCCAGAGAATAGCAAGGAGAGGTAAGAAGGAAGAAATGGAGGGAAACAAAATGGGAAAGACTAGAGCACTCTTCAAGAAAAGTAGAGATATCAAGGGAACATTTCATGGAAGTATGGGCATGATAAAGGACCGAAATAGTAAGGAGCTGACAGAAGCAGAAGAGATTAAGAAGAGGTGGCAAGAATATATAAAAAAAGGTCTTAATAACCTGGATAATCATGGTGGTATAGTCACTCACCTAGAGCCAGACATCCTGGAGTGTAAAGTCAAGTGGGCCTTAGGAAGTATAACTATGAACAAAGCTAGTGGTGGGGAGGAGAGATAGAATTTTAGCTGAGCTATTTAACACCCTAAGAGATGAGACTGTTAAAGTGCTGCACTCAATATGCTAGCAAATTTGGAAAATGGAACAGTGGCCACAGGACTAGAAAAGGTCAGTTTTCATTCCAGTCCCAAAGAAAGGCAATGCCAGAGACTGTTCAAATTACCGCATAATTGCACTTATTTCACATGCTAGCAAGGTTATGCTCCAAATCCATCAAGTTAGCCTTCAGCAGTATGTGAACTGAAAACTTTCCAGTACAAGCTGGATTTTGAAGAGACAGAGGAACAAGAGATCAAATTTCCAGCATTTGTTGAATTGTGGAGAAAGCAAGGGAGTTCTACTTCTGCTTCACTGACTATGCTAAAGCCGTTGACTGCATGGATCACAACAAACCGTAAAAAATTCTTAAAGAGATGGGAGTACTAGACTACCTTACTTGTCTCCTGAGAAACCTGTATGCAGGTCAAGAAGCAACAGTTAAAACCAGGCATGGAGCAACTGACTGGTTCAAAACTGGGAAAGAAGTACATCAAGGCTGTATATTGTCATCCTGCTTATTTAACTTAACATGCAGAGTACATCATACAAACTGCTGGACTGGATGAAGCACATGTAGGAATCAAGATTGTCTGGGAAAGTATCAACAACTTCAGATGCGAAGATGATACCACTCTAATGGCAGAAAGCAAAGAGGAACTAAAGAGCCTCTTGAGGAGGGAGAAGGAGGGGAGTGAAAAAGTGGCTTGAAATTCAGTGTGTAAAAAACTAAGATCATGACATCTGGTCCCATCACCTCATGGCAAATAGAAGGGGAAACAGTGGAAGCAGTAACAGATTTTCTTTTCTTGGGCTCCAAAATCACTGAGGATGGTGACTGCAGATTTGAAATTAAAGGATGCTTGCTCCTTGGAAGAAAAGCTAAGACAGACCTAGACAATGTATTAAAAAGAAGAGACATCATTTTGCTGACAAAGGTCTATCTAGTCAAAGATACAGTTTTTCCAGTAGTCATATACAGATGTGAGAGTTGGACCATAAAGAAGGTTGAGTGCCGAAGAATCGATGCTTTCAAGTTGTAGTGCTGGAGAAGATTCTTGCACATCCCTTGAACAGCAAGGAAATCAAACCAGTCAATCCTAAAGGAAATCAACCCTGAATATTCATTGAGAGGACTGATGCTGAAGCCCCCATATTTCGGCCACCTGAAGTCAATAACCAACTCATTGAAAAAGACCCTGGTGCTGGGAAAGATTGAAGGTGAAAGGAGAAGGGGGAAACAGAGGATGAGATGGTTAGATACTGTCACCGACTCAGTGTGGAGAAGGAAATGGCAACCCACTCCAGTGTTCTTGCCAGGAGAATCCCAGGGACAAGCAGAGCCTGGTGGGCTGCCGTCTATGGGATCACACAGGGTTGGACATGACTGAAGTGACTTAGCAGCAGCAGCAGCAGCAGCAGCCGACTCAGTGGACATGAGCAAACTCTGGGAGATAGTGAAGCACCGAAGAGCCTGGCATGCTGCAGTCCATGGGGTTGCAATGAATCGGACACAAATTAGCAAATGAACAACAATAACATTATTACTGATACATCTTCTTGAAACAATTTTGGTAATTTCTGTTTTTCTAGAAAACTGTTCTGCTCAATGAAAAATTTCAAATTTGTATTCTGCATTTAGCCAGAAACAGAGAAGAGGGGATTTTTAGAGTAAAAACGGTAAGTCTGACTTAGAATTTGGGTATATTGCTTTTGCCAGTGGAGTTAAATAGTCTATGAGACTTTCTTTAAATTTAATACTCAATAAATTATTATCAGCTCTGATTTATGAAAATTTGTAAAAATTTTTGTACTACAATATATATCATACCGTTGTGCAACTTGGCTTCCCTTCCCTCTCTTACTATATCAAGGGAATCTTTCTTTGATAGTCCATGTAAAGCATGATTTCTTAAACTTGGCAATATGAACATTTGGGGCTTGATAATTCTTTGTTGCAGGAGGCTATTTGGTGATTATAGGATGTTTATTTGCATCTCTATCTTCTACCTACTAGATGTCTGTAGCCCACTGGTTCAATGAACATGAGTCTGAGCAAGCTCTGGGAGATGGTGAAGGACAGGGAAGCCTGGCGTGCTGAAGTCCATGGAGTTGCAAAGCGTCAGAAATGACTGAGTGACTGAACTGATTGATACTATAATTAGTTAATACCTACTGATGAAGCTTAATTTCTTTTCAGTTTTCTACTGTTACAAATGTGTTGAAATCAATATTCTTTCACTATTTTGTAAGTATTTTTATGGGATAAATCCTAGTACTGGAATTTTGCACACAATTTTCACCTTAATATTGCCGAATACCACCCAAAGAGGTTATTCCAATAACACTGTTGTCAACCAAGTATTACATTGTTTTTTCCCTTATACTCTCTATGAAATAAATCATTAATCTTTCCAATTTAAATTAATTTTGCTGCTTTAATTTGCATTTCTTTGCTTAAGGTATGTTGATCAAACTTCTGTATCATTTCCTGTAATGTATCTGTTGTGTTTTTTGTCCCTTTTTATATTAGATTATTAATCCATTTATTTTTCATTTATAGTAATACTTTATATGAGTGTTAATGTGCTCATGTGTTGAATTTTCCTTCAGTTCATTTTTTTTCTTATCAAATTTATTTTTGCATACATAATTATGCTTTTTATGTAGTCAAATTGATGTCAATCTTTAATTACTTCCCAGCCATGCTAGGAAAGACTATCCACACCCTAAGATGATTAAAATATTTACTCTTTTTCTTCTAGCATATTTATTCTCCTATTATTTATATTTAAATTTTTGATCCCTCTGGAATTTGTGCTACAAACTGTTATATAAAATAAACTTATTTTTTTCCACAAGTCGTTACTCCATTTTTTCATAGCATTTATTTACTAGATTGTCCTTTTCTTTCTATTTAAAATATTACCTTTATTATATACTTAATTCTCAAATAGCTATTCAGTCAGTTCAGTTCAGTCACTCAGTCATGTCCAACTCTTTGCGATCCCATGGACTGCAGCACTCCAGGCCTCCCTGTCTATCACCAACTCCCAGAGTTTACTCAAGCTCATGTCCATTGCATCAGTGATGCCATCCAACCATCTCATCCTCTGTCGTTCCCTTTGCCTCCTGCCTTCAACCTTTCCCAGAATCAGGGTCTTTTCCAAAGAGTCAGTTCTTTGCATCAGGTGACCAAAGAATTAGAGCTTCAGCTTCAGCATCGGTCCTTCCAATGAATATTCAGGATTGATTTCCTTTAGGATGGTTTGATCTCCTTGCAGTCCAAGGGACTCTCAAGGGTCTTCTCCAACACCAAAGTTCAAAAACATCAATTCTTTGGTGCCCAGCCTTCTTTATGGTCCAACTCTACATACATACATGACTTCTGGAAAAACCATAGCTTTGACTAGACAGACCTTTGTTGGCAAAGTAACATCTCTGCTTTTTAATATGCTGTCTCGGTTGGTCACAGCTTTTCTTCCAAGGAGCAAGTGTCTTTTAATTTCATGGCTGCCGTCACCATCTACAGTGATTTTGGACCCTTCCAAAATAAAGCCTCTCACTGTTTCCACTGTTTCCTCATCTATTTGCCATGAAGTGATGGGACCAGATGCCACGATCTTAGTTTTCTGAATGGTGAGTTTTAAGCGTACTTTTTCACTCTCTTCTTTCACTTTCATCAAGAGGCTCTTTAGTTCTTCACTTTCTGCCATAAGGGTGTTGTCATCTGCATATCTGAGGTTATATATTATCTTCCACTTATTTGTCCATTTCAAATACCATACTGTTTTAATTCCTGAATTTTTAGAGTAAAATTTGGAATTTGGTAGAAAATTTGTCTTTTGTTTTTTTCCCCTAAGTTGTTAATTAAGAATATTTTTGCACATTTATTCTTCTAAGAATTTTGTGATCAATTTTTATATCCATGGAAAATTTGTTGGAATTTTATTTGGATTATATATATTGTTTGGGAGAGAATTGAAAGGTTGCAATATCCCCCACCCTTCCATTATCATGGTTTATCTCCCCATTTGTTCAGTTCTTTAAAAAAAATCTTTAGTAGAATTTTTCTTCAGTAGTTTTGTTCAGTTGGTTGAATCTCTCTCAGGTTACTTTCTCTAAATGACTGGTTATTTTAAGTTTTACATTTATTTTTGTGATGATTATCACAGGCAGCTGATATTTATATGCTCACCTCAAGTACTGACCCTTGGCTCGAGCATGCACACTAGGTACTGTTGTCGTTGGCTAAGTGCTGCTTCTAGATGAGCGTCCCTCTAGTGTGTATGGAAGGTCCCCTGAACAGGTCCTGTACAGTTGGGTGTGTGTTCACTCCTGGGGGAGCTGGCTTAGGCTCTAACTAGAAGTAGACTAGCCAAGCGCCCCTTCCCTTTGTTCAGACTTGGGCAGTATCAACAGTGCTCAGCATTCTGGCCTAGGGCAGATGCTATAGGCCACTTCTGTATCCACTGGGCAGAGGATGGACTGTGGGATCCAGCTCTCAAAGGCAGTCCTGTACTTAATTACCTTTAATGGTGCTTCACTGCCCATCTGGCTTCTGTTCTGCCAATTCTAAGCCTAGAGCTTTCCTGGAAGGAATAACCTCTACTTCTGCTGAAGGCTTGCCCTGTGCTTACTTTGCATTTTGGTTTCCTCTGCTCTGGTTTATCTGCAACTATAATCTGTTGTGCTTTTTATCTTTCAGAAAGCCATCCATATTTCTGATAAAAACAATTCTTACTTTCATAATTGTTATGTTTTATCTTAATTAGTATGGATTTACTGCCTTTTAAATGGAAATTTTGTGTGTATGTATAGTTGGGGAGGGAGCATTCAAATCAGAAATTTGGAATTAAAAAAAAAATCTATTTTCTAATAAGCTACATTTCCTAACAGGAAAGTGATTTTAGTAGATTATATAAGTAACTAGGCACATTTCTTGATGTTATTTTTATTTTTAATGACTTTTTTAGTTCATTCTTTTGTATTTTTGGAGTTGCTTTCTGTTAGTTTAGCCATCTGGATCTATAGACTCCAGACTGTCTTCTTTTCAAGACCATTTTCTTCTGAAACTGCTTCTGTCTCATCTATTCTGTTGCCCCTGTCTGGGGAAAAAAAAAAAAAAATATATATATATACACACACACACACACACATATAAATGCATACCTATATTTTATATCTTTTGTTCTCTTATTATTTTGAACTCTTTTCATATTCTGAGTTCTGGGTACACAGCAGATATTTATTGAAAAGAATATGTGTAGTAGCTACCACAGCAATTTTTCCAAGCAGCCACTCATGCAAAATCTTGACTATTTTTCAAAATCAATAAAATCCTAAACATGTAGGTAATTGATTGCTAGGTAATTTGAAAATATCACAGTAATACCTTTTAATATCATTGTTTTATTTCTCTTTTCCATCATAGTCACTTAAAAATAATTTGTTGTTTCAATGATTCAGTCTTCTAGGTTTTCTCAAAAGGATGCAAGAGGATATTTACTCATAACATTTTCCAGAAGAGAAAAAACAGGGCAGAGCAAACCCATCTCTCCTTCAGTCCCACCATTGCATGAATTTCTGCCAGACCAAACTGTGTATATATAAAGTACTTTACTGAAGGGTTCGACATACTCAAAGACATACTCAAAAGGGTATTGCATGGTAGGAGAGTCTACAGTTGATGTATTAACTGGACTAAATGTTTCTTTTTGGAAAATGTTATTTATTTACTTTTAGCCTGTGTGTGTCTTCGCTGCATATGGGTTTTCTCTAGCTATGGTGAGTGGGGCTACATGCTAGTTGTGGTGCATAAGCTACTCGATACAGTGGCTTCTCTTGTTGCAGAGCGTGCGGGCTTCAGTAGTTGGGCACATTGTCACTGTTGCTTGGCAGCATGTGGAATCTTCCCAGATCAGGGAATCTAACCCATGTCCCCTCCATTTTGCAGATGAATTATTAACCGCTGAGCCACCAGAGAAATCCCCAAATGTTTCTTTTTATTGTAAAAGGGAACATATTTTTAGACTTTTGGCTTTCATATGCTCAGTGTTGCTTGCATATTTTTACTATCACTGACCTCACTTCTTTTGTATGTGACCCTCCGCTGTAATACACAGCTTTCTCAGTTAAACAACTTTAACATCCCTGAGGAAATACTAAGCTATTCCAAGGAAGTCTTTATGTTTTGATGTTTCCGAGAAGAGCAACCCCACGTCCAAGGAGTGACGGAAACATCTATTTCTGCTTTATTGAATACGCCAAAGCCTTTGACTATGTGGATCACAATAAACTGTGGAAAATTCTGAAAGAGATGGGAATACCAGACCACCTGACCTGCCTCTTGAGAAACCTGTATGCAGGTCAGGAAGCAACAGTCAGAACTGGACATGGAACAACAGACTGATTCCAAATAGGAAAAGGAGTACATCAGGCTGTATATTGTCACCCTGCTTATTTAACTTATATGCCCAGTACATCATGAGAAACACTGGGCTGGATGAAGCACAAGCTGGAATCAAGATTGCTGAGAGAAATATCAATAACCTCAGAAATGCAAATGACACCACTCTTATGGCAGAAAGTGAAGAGGAACTAAAAAACCTCTTGTTGAAAGTGAAAGAGGGGAGTGAAAAAGTTGCCAGCAAATTTGGAAAACTCAGCAGTGGCCACAAGACTGGAAAATGTCAGTTTTCATTCCAATTCCAAAGAAAGGCAATGCCAAAGAATGCTCAAACTACCGCACAATTGCACTCATCTCACATGCTAGTAAAGTAATGCTCAAAATTCTCCAAGCCAGGCTTCAGCAATACGTGAACCATGAACTTCCAGATGTTCAAGCTGGTTTTAGAAAAGGCAGAGGAACCAGAGATAAAATTGCCAACATCCTCTGGATCATGGAAAAAGCAAGAGAGTTCCAGAAAAACATCTGTTTCTGCTTTCTTGATTATGCCAAAGCCTTTGACTGTGTGGATCACAATAAACTGTGGAAAATTCTGAAAGAGATGGGAATACCAGACCACCTGACCTGCCTCTTGAGAAACCTGTATGCAGGTCAGGAAGCAACAGTCAGAACTGGACATGGAACAACAGACTGGTTCTAAATAGGGAAAGGAGTACATCAAGGCTGTATATTGTCACCCAGCTTATTTAACTTCTATGCAGAGTACATCATGAGAAACGCTGGACTGGAAGAAACACAAGCTGGAATCAAGATTGCTGGGAGAAATATCAAGCTCAGATAGATATGCAGATGACACCACCCTTATGGCAGAAAGTGAAGAGGAGCTAAAAAGCCTCTTGATGAAAGTGAAAGAGGAGAGTGAAAAAGTTGGCTTAAAAGTCAACATTCAGAAAACGAAGATCATGGCATCTGGTCCCATCACTTCATGAGAAATAGATGGGGAAACAGTAGAAACAGTGTCAGACTTTATTTTTTGGGCTCCCAAATCACTGCAGATGGTGATTGCAGCCATGAAATTAAAAGACACTTACTCTTTGGAAGAAAAGTTATGACCAACCTAGATAGCATATTCAAAAGCAGAGACTACTTTGCTGATTAAAGTCTGTCTAGTCAAGGCTATGGTTTTTCCTATGGTCATGTATGGATGTGAGAGTTGGACTGTGAAGAAGGCTAAGCACCGAAGAATTGATGCTTTTGAACTGTGGTGTTGGAGAAGACTCTTGAGGGTCCCTTGGATTGCAAGGAGATCCAACCAGTCCATTCTGAAGGAGATCAACCCTGGGATTTCTTTGGAAGAATTGATGCTAAAGCTGAAGCTCCAGTACTTTGGCCACCTCATGCGAAGAGTTGACTCATTGGAAAAGACTCTGATGCTGGGAGGGATTGGGGGCAGGAGGAGAAGGGGATGACAGAGGATGAGATGGCTGGATGGCATCACGGACTCGATGGACATGAGTGTGAGTGAACTCCGGGAGATGGTGATGGACGGGGAGGGCTGGCGTGCTGCGATTCATGGGGTCGCAAAGAGTCGGACACGACTGAGCGACTGAACTGAACTGAACTGAACTGAAAGCTCAACATCCAGAAAATGAAGATCACGGCATCTGGCCCCATCACTTCATGGGAAATAGATGGGGAACCAGTGGAAACAGTGTTAGACTATTTTTCTGGGCTCCAAAATCACTGAGATGGTGACTTCAGCCATGAAATTAAAAGACATTTACTCCTTGGAAGGAAAGTTATGACCAACCTAGATAGCATATTCAAAAGCAGAGACATTATTTTGCCAACAAAGGTCCATCTAGTCAAGGCTATTGTTTTTCCAGTGGTCATGTATGGATGTGAGGGTTGGACTGTGAAGAAAGCTGAGTGCTGAAGAATTGATGCTTTTGAACTGTGGTGTTGGAGAAGACTCTTGACAGTCCCTTGGACTGCAAGGAGATGCAATCAATCCAATATAAAGGAAATCAACCCTGGGATTTCTTTGGAAGGAATGATGCTAAAGCTAAAACTCCTGTACTTTGGCCACCTCATGCCAAGTGTTGACTCATTGGAAAAGACCTTGATGCTGGGAGGGATTGGGGTCAGGAGAAGAAGGGGACAACAGGACGAGATGGCTGGATGGCATCACTGACTCAATGGACATGAGTTTGAGTAAACTCTGGGAGTTGGTTTTGGACAGGGAGGCCTGGTGCACTGTGATTCTTGAGGTCACGAAGAGTCAGACACGACTGAGTGACTGAACTGAACTGACAGAGCACAGGGTGAGCATAGGTGTTCATCTCTGGGGCTTGTGACCAGGGGCTCAAGTTCCAGGAGAAAGAGTATGTTCTCTTTATCTACTCAGTTCTACTTTATCCTCTCTGTTAACAAGTGTATTAGTCAAAGTCCAGTTAGGCAAATAGCATGACACCATATATTTTAACAGAATCAAACAATACCAAGAACTGGTACTGGAGAATTGAAGGGTAATATGGGATGTTGTTGTTGTTTTTCAGTTGCTCAGTTGTATATGACTCTTTGCAACCCCATGGACTGCAGCATGCTAGGCTTCCCTGTCCTTCACCATCTCCTGGAGTTGTTCAAACTCATGTCGATTGAGTCAATGATGCCATCCAGCCATCTCATTCTCTGTCACCACCCTTTCCTCCTGCCCTCAATCTTTCCCAGCATCAGGGTCTTTTCCAGTGAGCTGGCTCTTCAGATCAGGTGGCCAAAGTATTGGAGCTTCAGCATTAGTCCTTCCAATAAATATTTAGGGTTGATTTCTTTAGAATTGACTGGTTTGATCTCCTTGCTGTCCAAGGGATTCTCAAGAGTCTTCTCTAGCACCACAGCTCCTGGAGTAAACTCAAACTCATGTCCACTGAGTCACTGATACCATCTAACCATCTCATGCTCTGTCGTCTCCTTCTCCTCCTGCCTTCAATCTTTCCCAGCATCAGGGTCTTTTCAAATGAATCAGCTCTTTGCATCAGATGGCCAAAATATTGGAGTTTCAGCTTCAACATCAGTCCTTCCAATGAATACCCAGGACTGATTTCCTTTAGGATGGACTCATTGGATCTCCTTGCAGCTCAAGGGACTCTCAAGAGTCTTCTCCAACACCACAGTTCAAAAGCATCAATTCTTCAGCACTCAGCCTTTTTTATGGTCCAATTATCACATGCATACATGACTACTAGAAAAACTACAGCTTTGATTAGATGGACCTTTGTTGCCAAAGAGATGTCTTTGCTTTTTAATATGTTGTCTAGGTTTGTCATAGCTTTTCTTCCAAGCTTTTCTTTTAATTTCATGGCTTCAGTCAGTGTCCACAGTGATTTCTTAGCTCAAGAAAATAAAGTCTGTCACTATTTCCATTTTTTCCCCATTATTTTTCATGAGGAGATGGGACTGGATGCCATGATCTTTGTTGTTTGAATGTTGAGTTTTAAGTCAGCTTTTTCACTCTCTTTCACTTTCATCAAGAGGCTCTTTAATTCTTCTTTGCTTTCTTCCTTTAGGGTGGTGTCATCTGCATATCTGAGGTTATTGATATTTCTCCTGGCAATCTTGATTCCAGCTTGTGCTTCATCCAGCTTACCATATTGCATGATGTACTCTGCATATAAGTTCAATAAGCACGGTGACAATATACAGCCTTGATGTACTCCTTTCCCAGTTTTGAACCAGTTCATTGTTCTATGTCTGTTTCTAATGTGTTACTTCTTGACCTACATACAGGTTTCTCAGGAGATAGGTAGAGTGGTTGGGTATTCTAACCTTTTTAAGAATTTTCCTCAGTTTGTTGTGATCTATACAGACAAAGGCTTAAGCATAGTTGACAAAGCAGAAGTAGGTATTTTTCTGGAATTCCCTTGATTTTTCTATGATCCATTAATGTTGGCATTTTGACCTCTGGTTCCTATGCCTTTTCTAAATCCAGCCTGTTCATCTGGAAGTTCTTGGTTCATGTATGGTTGAAGTCTAGGTTAAGGGATTTTGACCATTACCTTGCTAGCATGAGAAATGAGCACAATTGTGCAGCTGTTGGAACATTCTTTAGCATTTCCCTTTTTTTGGATTGGAATGAAAACTGACCTTTTCCAGTCCTGTGGCCACTGCTGATTTTCCCAAATTTGCTGACATATTGGTGTAGCACTTTCACATCAACTTTTAGGATGTTAAACAGCTCAGCTGGAATTCCATCACCTCACTAGCTTTGTTGGTAGTGATGTTTCCTAGGGCCCACTTGACTTCACACTCCAGAATGTCTGGCTCTAGGTGAGTAATCACACTGTCATGATTATATGGGTCATTAAGACCTTTTTTTGTACAGTTCTTATGTGTATTCTTGCCACTTCTTCTTAATATCTTCTTCTTCTGTTAGGTCCACACCTTTTCTGTCCTTTATTGTGTCCATTTTTGCATGAAATGTTCCCTTGGTATCTCTAATTTTCTTGAAGAGATCTCTATACTTTCCCATTCTATTGTTTTCCTATGTTCTTTGCATTGTTCAGTTAAGAAGGCTTTCTTATATGGAATGAGCGAGGTAATGCAGAGATAGGAACTTCAGGAAGCGACTGTTACCCTAGAGCAGAGGAAGTGGAAGAGTGTGAAGTTAATGAGACTCTGAAGGTTGATGTTGGGGTCCCCCAGAGCTGACACTCAGACCTGCAGATGGGAGCTGCTGCCCGGTGCTGGCATCTCCGAGGGAGTGCACTGAAGCCAGCTCTGGGAGTGAGGAGATAAAGGTGCTGCTGCTGCTATTAGGAAGCATGGCTAGGCAATGCTGATGGGAATGAAGATGGCAAGTAGGAAGGAGAAAGTTCTTTGCTCTTCCTCCAGCTCATGGTCTCACTGTAGTGACCTCTATTGTCAGAAACTAACAGGAAGCCGCTGGGACAAGAGAGCTGTCTACAGAGTCCCAGGCCCAGCATCACACAGCTGGGCAGAGAAGGGAGGGTTTGGAGGTGGAACAACAGCGAAGTCAGTGAGGGTTTATCATGATGTGAGGTGCCTTGCATTCGTCAGAGACACACAAGCTAGTCTTGGCTTGTGGAAATCACAGTTTGGTGCAAGGATGGTTGACAAATAGAGTGATGGAGCAGCTAGGGTCCTGAAATGAAAGGGTGGTACATACATGGTGATATGATTTGGTAAAAGTGCCTTGCCTTCAGTGAACAAATGATTACTTTTCAATAAATGGTGCTGGAGAAAGTAGTATCTATTTGGGGAAAAATGAATCTTAAATTGATCTCACCATAAAAGTTAATTCATTTCTATAAATTCAGATCTATGGTGGGCCATAGATCTGAATATGACTGGTAAAACAATAAAGCCTTTAGAATGTAACAAAGGAAAATTACCACGGATTAGGCAAGATTACTTCAATAAGACCCCCAAAATGCATTAAGCTATAAAAGAAGAGAAAAGAAGATATATTAAACTTCATTAAAAGTAAGAACTTCTGTTCATCAGAAGATATCATTAAGAAAGTGGGCAAGCCTCACACTGAGTAAAGACATTCATTATGTGTGTGTATATTTACACACATATACACACACACCCACAAATCTGACAAAGGACTCATAGCCAGCATGCATAGATATTAAGCATCAGTAAATCAATAAAGGTAAAGCATATAACTCGAGTGAATGCCACCATGAGAGAACAGAACGAAACCATAGAATGTCTGTAGTTAAAATACTGAGAACATTAGGGGATAACGGAGCCGCTGAAGTTGCTGAGGGGAGTGTAAACTGGTTCAGTTACTTTGGAAAACTTAGTTGGCATCTGTTAAAGCCAAACATACTCCGATCTTGTGACACAGCTATTCTATTTTCACGTATATTTCCGAGAAAAATGAGCATCTATATTTACCAAAAGGCCCTGGTGGCTCAGGGGTTAAAGTGTCTGCCTGGAATGCAGGAGACCCAGGTTCGATCCCTGGGTTGGGAAGATCCCCTGGAGAAGGAAATGACAACCCACTCCAGTACTCTTGCCTGGAGAATCCCGTGGAGGGAGGAGCTTGGTAGGCTATAGTCCATGGGGTCGCACAGAGTCGGACACGGTTGAGCGACTTCACTTTCACTTTCACTTTAAAACCAAACATATTCCGATCTTGTGACACAGCAATTCTATTTCCACGTATATTTCCAAGAAAAGTGAGCATCTGCATTTACCAAAAGGCATATAAAATGTTTTTTGAAGCTTTAGTTAGCCCCAACCTGGAAAGAATACAAATGTCATATGGTAGGAGAATGTAGGAGCAAGCTGTAGTATAATGCATTTATGAAGTGGACTGCTGCTATGCAGCCATGGAAAAAGGGGAGGCATAAACACAGAAACATGGCTCAATCTCAAAAGCATTCTTTCAGACTAGTGAAACCAGGCAAGAACGTGTACACCCTGTGTGATTCCATATATGTGAAGTTAAAGGCAGACAAAAATAATCAATGATGATTAAAGTCAGTGTAGAGGGTGTCAGTGTAGAGGTGAGTATTGCCCTGGGAAGAGGTGCAGGGAATTTTCTGGAGTGACATAAAGGCCTATATCTTGATCTGGGTGATGCATACACAGGTAAAAAGTAAATAAAGTAAAAGTTTACTTAGCTATAGAGTTAATAATGTACACTTAACCGTATGAAAATCATACGTCAAAAAAAGAAAGACTCTAAAAAGGGAAAGAATGTTTCTTTTGTTAGCACGTTCCTGGCTTTGTGTGTTTGGAGTGATTGATTTCCATGATCGTGCTTTGGAGTATTTGGGTCTTTTCTGTCCTAAGGAAAGCATAGCATCACACAACAAAACAGAAGTCCTAACAGCTCTTGGGTTGACCTTTTTGTATCTTGCTAGGAGTGGCATCATTTTCAAATTGAATTCTTTGATTTTAGGGTACTTTCTGAGAGAGACCAAGGGGATGGGAAGTTTGTTCATTACACCCTGTAGAGAAAGATGTAAAAGGCTCACTTACAAAGACTTCACAGCACATGGAGAATCAAGTGCAGAGAGCACCCTGGAGACATAAGGGGAAAGCCGTGAAGTGGTACAGAGAGCAGTGCTAAAGGGCTCAGGTGTGTAGTGAGATAACCTTGCACAGAAAGCTCTTGACAAGCATTAGCTAGTGATGCAAATCTTAGGCTTTTAATAAAGCCAATAAATAGCATATCTGAGCAGCTGGTGAAGAGTTGTCTGCCTTTTTAAAAATCTTTGAGTGTGAGAGTGTGTGCATGTGTATGTACTCAAATATATGCTGTGAGAAGAGAACTCTCTTTGTATTAAGTCGTTGACCCTTCCCTATGAGAGATCACTTCTGTTGCGATAAACAGCCTGTTTGTATGTATGCCTAACGCTTGTCAGCAAGAAGCCCAGTGGAGTCAAGCCCTTTTGTTGAAGAAGTCGTGGGCATTCGGCCAGAGAAAGTCAGGCGCTCTGGGGAAAAGGTGATTGTAACTGAAGTGTAATTAAAAAAGCAACAAGACCGGAATGACCATCATTTGGAAGTGAGGGGAAAATCCAAGAAGGAGCGAATGAAGACTAATGGTGTAATACTAACCCAAAGCTAAGTTTCTAGCATTGCCTGAATAATACATAAACTTGTAATTAAGATTTAAGATGATCCCCTGTGGGAAATGTACTTTTGGGCCAGAAGAATTCAATATTTCTTGTACCCATTAAAGGCAAAATGATAAATCATCTTTTTCATTCTCTGTGGGAAGTAGGAGCATGGTAACTTAAATCACAAAGAAAGTGCTAATGTGTTTAGAAGGAAGAACAAGTCTGGGGTGGTGCCAGGAAGATGGAAATTCATAGGAGTCTTGGTGAGTCTCATCAGCCTAATGTGGCAAAACTCAGAAGAGTTATGACTTTTTAGTGTAGGCATGAGGTGCAAGGTAAGGGTAGAATTGTCTTGAAATTTGAACTTTTAGGAGTTTTTCTTTTGAGAAGTTGATATGAAGTGAAGTGAAGTGAAAGACGCTTAGTCATGTCCGACTTTCTGTTACCCCTTGTACTGTACTGCCAGGCTCCTCTGTCCGTAGAATTCTCCAGGCCAGAAAACTGGAGTGGGTTGCCAACTCCAGGGGAGAAGTTGATATAAAGAGTTTCTAGTCTGCCACTCTGTTGGAGAAGGAAATGTCAAACCACTCCAGTATTCTTGCCTAGAGAATCCCGTGGACAGAAGAGCCTGCTGGGCTGCTGTCCATAGGGTTGCACAGAGTCTGACATGACCGAAGCAACTTAGCATGCATGCATGCATTGAAGAAGGAAATGGCAACCCACTCCAGTATTCTTGCCTGGAGAATCCCAGGGACAGAGGAGCCTGGTGGGCTGCTGTCTATGGGGTCACACAGAGTCAGACATGACTGAAGCAACTTAGCAGCTGCAGCAGTCTGCCACTTTGTATTTGTTCGACTGAGATTTTCAGTTTGAGATTTTTGCAGTGAAAGTGTGAAACCATCTTGATGGTTAGATGACATTGCTAACTAAATGGGAATGAGTTTGCGCAAACTCAGGGAGCTGGTGAAGAACAGGGAGGCCTGGCACACTGTAGTCCATGGGTTTGCAAAGAGCTGGACATTACTGAGTGACTGAACAACAATATTGATTATATTTTGTGAAATAATCGTGTGTGGTCCTTGGGTAAATGCCAATTCACATCAGTCAGGAAGGTGCAGGGAGAAATCAGAAAAATAGAAACTGGAGTTGTAAAGGTGAAGAGCTCACTTGCTGCTTTTTATACACAAGAAACCAGGGTAAATTGTCCAAAGTCCCATGGCCACTTTTCAGTAGGGCTTGGATGCAAATTTCCTGACTCAGTACCTAAGATTCTGTTCATTTTCCACAAAGGGGTGATTTCCACCAGAGACACTGCTCAGTGTAGGAGTCATCATTTTGTCATCAGAAGGCATTTTCTGGTATGTTCTTGCCTTCTAATCGGTGGTGATACTGTTCACGGATGGAGAGAATCATAGACACTTTTTAAACTTTTAGGTTACAGGATTAAGGGCTAGATCTCCAGGCAAGAATACTGGAGTGGGTTGCCATGCCCTCCTCCAGGGGATAATCTTCCCAACCCAGAGATGATGCCAGGGGATGATCCTAGGGGTCAAACCCCCATCTCTCATGTCTGCCTGCATTGGCAGGTGGGTTCTTTACCATCAGCACCACCTGGGAAGCCCTGAAAATGAATTTTGCTCTTTTGAAATTATGGTTTGGCTGCATTTAAAGTTTGGAATGATGGCTCATTTTTCTCAGTACTTGGAAGATGCCGAATTGTTTTCTTCTGTTGTTGTCATTGAGAAGTCTGTTGTCAGTCTAATAATTAGTGTCCCTTGATAAATAATTGATCATTTTACTCTGGCCTTTTCACATTTTGTTGTTTTCTTGTAGTTTCAGGCTGAGGGCTGATGTATATAGATTTTGCTGTATTAATTCTACTTGAGACTCATTAGGGTTCCTGTAACTAAGGATTCTTTTATCAGCTGTGAAAAAGTCACAGCTATTATCTTTTTCAATATTGCCTCTTTCTTGTTTCCTCCTTTCCCTCCTGCTGGCCTCTTTAAAGATATATTCTGGACCTTCTCATTCTCTTCTGCTCTCCTGAAGCTCACTTTCATGGTTTGTATCTCTATTTATATTGGTTTCATCCTTAATCCTTTCTTCACATCCATCTTCCTCTTCAGATTTTGAATCTGCTGCTCTACCTATGCATTATGTATTCATTTCCTAAAGTTCTGTTACTTCAACAAATAGGTTTGTCCTTTAGATGTTTAAAATGTTCTCTTCCTGATCCAGTCTTTCTCAAAAGCGGATCCCTTTGAGGATGTCCTCTTTGTGTGGAGTCTGTTTCAGCACCTTGACTTTCCCAAGCTAAAGTTCATCACTGTATGGCTCTTAATATACTAATCTTTCTAGAACCACCCCTCATTCTCTATTTCCTGGTATCAACAAAACTTTAGCTCCATTTACCATTTCAGCATCTACTGAATTTCAGTTGTTTAGGTTCCCTCTTCATTTCAGAGCTCTTCTTTTACTTTTACTTCATGTGTGTAAATGGAATGTTGTTATCATGCTCCTCTGGATGCTTTAGATGGAAGGGTTTTTAAGGTTATTCAGATCAGGGTTTCTTAAATTTAATATTCATATATATCACCTGGCAACCATGTTAAAATGCTAGCTCTGTTTCAGTAGATCTGGGAGAGGGCCTGAGATTTTGCATTTCTCACAAACTCTCAGTTGATGCTATTGTTTCTGCTCCATGGACACCATCTTGGTAGAAGTATCCTAAATCATATGCTTTTATAAACAGAAACCCATGAAAATTTTATCTCTTTTCCAAAGAGGCAAAGGAATAGAAGCTAGAGAAAAAAAAAATTTAATTGTTTTGTTAGTTAGACTTGTTTGCCTATCATACAAACACTAGAGAATCTCTTGGGGTCCTAGAACAGAAACTTGTTTTTTGTCTGCAGAATAACTGGAAACAGGAACTTTAATGTGATCTACTTTGTCTGTCCCCTGCACTATTATGTTCTCTCTCTCTCATGTTCCTTGTTACATGGAGCGCATCAGCCATAGTAGAACTTTCTCCTCTTCTGTATCTCTCAAGATCAAAGAAGTAGGATACAACGCTGGACAAAGGAATGGCTTATTGAACTAAACGGTCTGGTTTGAGTTATGACTTTGCTATTTACTAGCTGTTTAAGTTTGGGCAAGTAACTTAACCTCCGTGATCCTTAGCACTCTTATGTGTAAAATGGGAGTATTAACAGCTCCTACAGAATGGGATTAAATGAGTTATTATATAGACAATTCTTAGAATAGCCATTGAAATAGAGTAAGCATGCAACAAATGTTGTAATTTTTATATTTTCTTCTATTTTACTTCTTGTTTGTCTTCTGAAAAATGACTCACTGGTTCAACTTGGTTTCGATACACAGACGTGGACCTATCAGAGGTGGCCAGGAGTTATGATAAGTGTTATATTCTTTGAAATAGCTTATCTTGCTGTAGTCATGTGATTGAAAGTGGTGGCCACTCTTTGTAAAGAGGAGGGTTTGATCTCATGGACTGTTTATTAATAGAGCTCAACCAGTCATTCACAATACAGTGCTTGTGAACTAATTTAAACAAGCATTTTATTTCTTCTAGGTAAATTATATTAATTACATAACCCATCATTTTTAAAAGCAATTAGGAGCTAGTTACTAGAAACTGAGAATCATTATAGACTTCTTGTTGTTCAGATATTCAGTAGTGTCCAGCTCTTTCTAACCCCATGGACTACAGCATGCCAGGCTTCCCTGTTCTTCACTATCTCCCAGAGCTTGCTCAAACTCATGTCCACTGAGTAGGTAATTCCATCCAACCATCTCATGTTCTGTCATCTCTTCCTTCTCCAGTCTTCAGTCTTTCCTAGCATCCAGGTCTTTTCTAAAGAGCCACCTCTTTGCATCAGGTGGCCAAAGTATTGGAGCTTCAGCTTCAGCATCAGTCTTCCAGTGTATATTCAGGATTGATTTCCTTTAGGATTGACTGGCTTGATCTCCTCGCAGTTCAAGGGACTCTCAAGAGTCTTCTCCAACATCACAGTTCAAAAGCATCAATTCTTTGGTGCTCAGCCTTCTTTATGGTCCAACTCTTATATCTATATGTGACTTCTGGAAAAACCATAGCTTTGACTATATGGAATTTTGTTGGCAAAGTAATGTCTCTGCTTTTTAATATGCTATCTAGGTTGGTCACAACTTTTCTTCAAAGGAGCAAGCGTCTTTTAATTTCATGGCTGCAGTCAACATCTGCAGTGATTTCGGAGCCCCCCAAAATAAAGTCTGTCACTCTTTCCATTGTTTCCCCATCTCTTTGCCATGAAGTGATGGGACCAGGTGCCATGACATTCATTTTCTGAATGTTGAGCTTTAAGCCAACTTTTTCACTTTCCTCTTTTACTTTCATCAAGAGGCTCTTTAGTTCTTCTTCACTTTCTGCCATAAGGATGGTGTCATCTGCATATCTGAGGTTATTGATATTTCTCCCACTAGTAAAGTAATGTTCAAAATTCTCCAAGCCAGGCTTCCACAATACGTGAACCGTGAACTTCCAGATATTCAAGCTGGTTTTAGAAAAGGCAGAGGAACCAGAGATCACATTGCCAACATCCGCTGGATCATCAAAAAAGCAAGAGAGTTCCAGGAAAACATCTATTTCTGCTTTCTTAACTATGCCAAAGCCTTTGATTGTGTGGATCACAATAAACTGTGGAAAATTCTGAAAGAGATGGGAATACCAGACCACCTAACCTGCCTCTTGAGAAATCTCTATGCAGGTCAGGAAGCAACAGTTAGAACTGGACATGGAACAACAGACTGGTTCCAAATAGGAAAAGGAGTATGTCAAGGCTGTATATTGTCACCCTGCTTATTTAACTTCTATGCAGAGTACATCATGAGAAATGCTGGACTGGAAGAAACACAAGCTGGAATCAAGATTGCTGGGAGAAATGTCAGTAACCTCAGAAATGCAGATAACACCACTCTTATGGCAGAAAGTGAAGAGGAACTAAAAAACCTCTTGTTGAAAGTGAAAGAGGGGAGTGAAAAAGTTGCCATCTGGTCCCATCACTTCATGGGAAATAGATGGGGAAACAGTGGAAACAGTGTCAGACTTTATTTTTTTGGGCTCCCAAATCACTGCAGATGGTGATTGCAGCCATGAAATTAAAAGACGCTTACTCTTTGGAAGAAAAGTTATGACCAACCTAGATAGTATATTCAAAAGCAGAGACATTACTTTGCCGACTAAGGTCCATCTAGTGAAGGCTATGGTTTTTCCAGTGGTCATGTATGGATGTGAGAGTTGGACTGTGAAGAAGGCTGAGCACCGAAGAATTGATGCTTTTGAACTGTGGTGTTGGAGAAGAATCTTGAGAGTCCCTTGGACTGCAAGGAGATCCAACCAGTCCATTCCGAAGGAGATCAACCCTGGGATTTCCTTGGACGGAATGATGCTAAAGCTGAAGCTCCAGTACTTTGGCCACCTCATGCGAACAGTCAACTCATTGGAAAAGACTCTGATGCTGGGAGGGTTTGGGGGCAGGAGGAGAAGGGGACGACCGAGGATAAGATGGCTGGGTGGCATCATGGACTCGAGGGATGTGAGTCTGAGTGAACTCCGGGAGATGGTGATGGACAGGGAGGCCTGGCGTGCTGCAATTCATGGGGTCTCAAAGACTCGGACACGACTGAGCGACTGAACTGAACTGAACTGAACTGAATCTTGATTCCAGCTTGTGCTTCATCCAGCCTGGCATTTTGCATGATGTACTCTGCATATAAGTTAAATAAGCAGGGTAACAATATACAGCCTTGATGTACTCCTTTCCCAATTTTGTGTGAAAGTCTGTCCTTGGAAGTCTGTCAATGGAAGTCTGTCCTTCCATGTCCAGTTCTAACTGTTGCTTCTTGACCTGCATACAGGTTTCTCAGCAGGCAGTAAGGTGGTCCAGTATTCCCAGCTTTGGAATAATTTTCCACAGTTTGTTGTGATCCACACAGTCAAAGACTTTAGTGTAGTCAATGAAGCAAAAATGATGTATTTTTGGAATTCTCTTGCTTTTCTATGATCCAGTGGATGTTGGCAATTTGATCTCTGGTTCCTCTGCCTTTTCTAAATCCAGCTTAAACATCTGAAAGTTCTTGGTTTACGTACTGTTGAAGACCGGATTGGAGAATTTTGAACATTACTTTGCTAACATGTGAAATGAGTGCAATTTTGTGGTAGTTTGAACATTCTTTGGCATTGCCTTTCTTTGGCATTAGAAGGAAAATACTTTATTTTTATAATTTAAACTGGTGTGTTTCTCAGGGCTAGTTTATATGACATCATAGTTGTGGTCCATGTGTATTTCCAGAGGGTGTTATTCATATGACTCCAGTATGGATGGTCACCTGGACGTCTGCAAAAACTCTGGCATTTCTACAGTTGACTCAGCATGATTTTTCAATTATCTTTAAGAAGCTTGAGTCCCATAATGTTTAGCACAGTTGCAAAGTCCTGTTGCAGAGTGCAAATGCAAACAATTGGATTTTTAAATTTTTTCAGGAAGGACTCTTTTATCAAGGCACCTATCAATCACCAGTGTGGTCTTGAGTGATTCACTGCTTTGTATAACTCTTATTCTAGTTTTTTAATTATAAATAATTTTTAGCTTATCTTTGTATATCAGTTAAAATTTTCTGTGGATTTATTGGTTAACCTTAAGTTTCTGTTGATGCAATAATTTTCTAACAACTAGGTATTTAAATATGAATATAATTCAGATACATATCACCCATAGTCCTATTGCTAATGTAAATTTGTGTGTAATTTTCCTAAACCCTATATTCACTCTTATTACTGGCTTCATTTGTCACTTATATGTGGGAATAACTGAAGCCAAGGGGTTGTGGTTTCCCTTTAACCTGCTAACGTGGGGCTTGATGAGAAAAGTTGGAGAACCTTGCATTGGACAGAGTGTTATGGATTGAACTGTGTCTCCCCCAAAATGTTAAAGTCTTAATCCCTAGTGCCTGTGAATGTGACCTTATTTGGAAATAGGGACTTTACAGATGATCAAGTTAAGATGAAGTCATTAGACTGGACCCTAAACCAATGTCCTTATGAAAGGGAAAAATTGAGACACAGAGACAGACACATACAGGGAGAATGTCACGTGAAGGTGAAATGAGAGATCAAAGTGCTGCATCCTTAGGTAAAGATGCCAGTGACTGTCAGCAAGCCACCAGAAGCTAGGAGAGAGGCAGGTCAGATTCTCTTTCATAGCCCTCCCAGGGCTCCAGCCCTGCTGAAACCTTGATTTCATACATCTAGCCTCTGCTGCTGCTGCTGCTAAGTCGCTTCAGTCATGTCCAACTCTGTGTGACCCCATAGATGGCAGCCCACCAGGCTCCCCCGTCCCTGGGATTCTCCAGGCAAGAACACTGGAGTGGGTACATCTAGCCTCTAGGACTGTGAAAAAATATATTTATTCTTAGTCTGTGGTATGTGTTACAGCATCCCTAGGAAACCAATACAGAAAGGAAGTTGGGTTAATAGGAATATAAATAGATAGGAGATATGTAGATAAGTGCATGGGGAGATGGGTGAATGGATGGACAGATGGGTAAATTGATAGGTAGTTAGGCAGATAGATAGATGATACACAGATAGGTAGATGAAGAAGAAATCAGGAGAGATGAAGAAGGTGAGGCCATGTTCCATAAGATAAAAATGAATGCTAAGGCTGTATCATTAGCTATGAGCTGTGGAGTTGTTGTTTGCAAAGTCTGTTGCAAGTCATCCAACTTGCGTGCAAAGCCAGAAAATCACAGTGGCCCTTGATACCAAAAAGACATCTTGTCTGACTTTATTCTGTTAGGGAGCTCATGTCTGGTGGTCCAGAAGTTCAGTCAGACCATTTGGACATGTAGAGTGGCAGTTTCTGGCTGGGTGTGAGAACAGCAGATGGTTTCCATTTTCTCAGCAATATTAAGAGTTTGCTACTAAAACATGCTGAACCGGGCTGTCACTGGTTCTGGTTGCTGGTGAGACTGACCGTTCAAGTGCTGCCTTGTGGTATGTGCTCAAGAGCAGGAATGGCCAGTGTTAGAGTAGCAGTGGGAATGAACGGGTTGTGAGGATAGAAACCCATTCTTTCCAAGTAGGTTGGCTGTCATAAGACTTTATAAAGCTGGCAGCTCCTGGGTTGGGATTGCTGCTCTCCTATGAGGGGAAAGAGGCAGTGCTGGGACTCTCTCTGTTGTTTAGCTTATGGAAATCTCTGGGGGCTTCTTGCAATTTCTAGAGAATTTGGTTGAGTCTACCTTAAGCAGAGAGCTAACCTGCTTTAGGAAATTAAATAGAGAAAAAAAGTGCAAGGTCTCCAGCATAGGTTTTCCGTCTCACTTAGGTACTGGAATACCTCAATGAAATTGTTCCAAATCTCATTGACCCCTAAGTTGGTCCTGTTCCAACGTTAGTCCAGATTCTGAATCTTGATTCTGTTTCCCATGTTCATCATTCCACTCCTGCCTTGCACCTTGCTTACTGTGTGCTGTCTTATTTTTCTGACTTTTTGACTTGGGCCCTTTCAGCACAAGGCCCTTTGGTATCTTTGGCTCATTCTGCTTCAGCATCCTTTGTATAGGACCCCTGACTCTCAGGGGACCAAGCCCTGGCCCTCTGAATGGAGACCAAGCTGGCCTTGCCCAGTCTTTTATGTAACTGCCCCAAAAAGGATGATCCCACTGAACCCTGGGGTGAAATTCCAGGGTGTGCTGCCACATCATCCTCGAGCAGCCTTTCAGAGGAAATGTCTTGAAGCGACTCTGTGGCTCTGGAGTCCCTGACCCACTTCAAGGATGGGAGAAAGTAGAGGAGATGGTGGTGGTACAGAGGTTTCTTTGGAAAACACTATTGCTGTGAATGCTCCTTTTTGTACAAAGCCCCATGAGCATGGATGGCCTCCACAGATGCACTCTTATCCCAGGACTTGGCTGCCCCAGACCTGGTGCCAAGCTGTGGTATGGAGGAGGCGGAGGAGGGGTGTGCTCACAGGGAGATGATTGCTGCGCACTCCTGCACACTGTCTGACTGTGTGCTGCCTTTGGGCTCATGGTGTTTAAAGTTTCACTTCTGCCTTAGTGAAGATATCTTTCTGAATCCATGGATGATGCTGTCAGCGGACGCTATCTCGAGTCATAAGTACTGTCTTGTATAACATTAAAAAATAGTTGGATATGACTGAGTGGCTGAACTGAACTGAACTGCAAATGAACACTGGGAAATGTGATTTGGAGAATAAATAAGTGGATTTTAGTGAACACATAGTAGTCTCTGCCATACACATATTTTAGGCCTCTAAGAGAAACCCATGGTATAAAACATGTCTCAGATTTGCTTATCTAAAGAACTCCTTCCCACTCACCATTCTAGTATCCATCTATTCAAGTATTCCATGGACCACACTTGAGAAATACTAATGTAATGTTCCCTTGGAACCTCCTCTTAAACAGTTGCTGTTGAGTGTTTTGCTTTCCAACCATGTTGTAGAAACAGAAAAAGAAATGCTACAGTTAGAGACGTCTCTGGATCCTAACTCTTTGAGTATCATATTTTCAGATCAAAAGATTGTTTTCTTAGCCATTTTATACTTTACTTTCTGTTTGAAAAGACCTTGCTTGTGTTATTTTCCATGTATTTTCCTAGCCCTTAGAAACAGAGTTCAAGCCCAACCACCAACATTTCCCCTCATGCAGCTATGACCCAGAATGATTATAACTCCATTTAAATAGAAACGGTGAAACTTTCCATTTGCTTAATTGCCTTCCTTATATTTAAAATTGATAACTGACAAGGAGCTGCTGTATAGTACAGGGAACCCTGCTCAATATTATATAACAACCTAAATGGGACAATAATTTGAAAAAGAATAGATAGATGTATAGCTGAGTCACTTTGTACACCTGAAACTAACACAACATTGTTAATCAACTATATGCCAGCATAAAATAAAAAGTTAAAAATTTTTTTAAAATTTATTTTCAGTGTGTAGATGAGATTAGTACAATGCAACTACTCATTGGGTTGCTTTCAAATTATCTTTAAAAGTTTGTTTACAGTGGATTCATGTCAATGTATGGCAAAACCAATACAGAATTGTAAAGTAAAAAAAAAAAGTTTGTTTACAAAAATTTTTAAAATTTGAATTTGTGTTAAATGTATTATTTTCCCTTTTAAAACACAGGCTGTCAGCTGACCACTATTATACTTTCCAAACAAAGACTGACATAGGTCATGTCAAGTTAATGGAGCAGAGACTATAAAGCTCACCAATATTGCATTCTTTTTCTTATACTTGCCAGCCCCCTTGCAATTAGATGAATTTGAGTGGAGAGTTTTGGCCAATACAATATGGGGGTAGCATTTGGGTCTCTTCCTACCTAAGGCAGGGAAAAATCTGTGCATGAGTTTGTAGTACTATCTATTGTAGACAAGACATATTCCAAATGGCGCTATTACATATAGTGGAGACGCAAGCATTCTGGATTCCTGGGTGACCACATGGAACTGAGGTCTGTGAACCTGTAAGGAACAGGTGATGTGAGAGAAATAAACGAGTTGTGTCAAGTCACATGGACTTAGGAGCTACTTTATCGTCATAGCATGGCCTTATCCTCCCTGGCTAAATATATGTCTTCTCTAAATGAGTAAAATAAAACAAAAGAGAGTTACACTATCATATAAGTCATTGTTTAGACTTGGGTATACAGTCACCTCCATTTTAATAAGGAATGCTTTGAGAATATACCTCACTTTATATTAGACATGTATTGTATGTCTCTTGCTGAAACAGATTGATTGTTTCCTTATTTGAAGAGCCCCAAATTACCATCTTTTGTCATTATTCATTTTACTCTAAAAATTATATTGACACTGATAAAATTTTCAGTGTGTCCACTATTTTTCGTATGGTAAGAGAATCAACAGCTGGTTAATATTGTCACTTACAGCAGATTTAGTATAGAACTCTGAAAAATGATCTCTATATTGTTGGCAATGGAAACCAAGAGTTTCTTCAGTTCAGTTCAGTTCAGTCGCTCAGTTGTGTCAGACTCTTTGCAACCCCATGAATCGCAGCATGCCAGGCCTCCTTGTCCATCACCAACTCCCAGAGTTCACTCAGACTCCTGTCCATTGAGTCAGTAATGCCATCCAGCCATCTCATCCTCTGTCATCCCCTTCTCCTCCTGCCCCCAATCCCTCCCAGCATCAGAGTCTTTTCCAGTGAGTCAATTCTTCCCATGAGGTGGCCAAAGTCCTGGAGTTTCAGCTTTAGCATCATTTCCTCCAAGAACACCCAGGACTGATCTCCACCAGAATGGACTGGTTGGATCTCCTTGCAGTCCAAGGGACTCTCAAGAGTCTTCTCCAACACCACAGTTCAAAAGCATCAATTCTTTGGCGCTCAGCCTTCTTCACAGTCCAACTCTCACATCCATACATGACCACTGGAAAAACCATAGCCTTCACTAGATGGACCTTTGTTGGCAAAGTAATGTCTCTGCTTTTGAATATGCTATCTAGGTTGCTCATAACTTTTCTTCCAAGGAGTAAGCATCTTTTAATTTCATGGCTGCAGTCACCATCTGCAGTGATTTTGGAGCCCAAAAAAATAAAGTCTGACACTGTTTTCCCTGTTTCCCCATCTATTTCCGATGAAGTGATGGGACCAGATGCCATGATCTTCATTTTCTGAATGTTGAGCTTTAAGCCAACTTTTTCACTCTCCACTTTCACTTTCATCAAGAGGCTTTTTAGTTCTTCTTCACTTTCTGCCATTAGGGTGGTGTCATCTGCATATCTGAGGTTATTGATATTTCTCCCGGCAATCTTGATTCCAGCTTGTGTTTCTTCCAGCCCAGCGTTTCTCATGATGTACTCTGCATAGAAGTTAAATAAGCAGGGTGACAATATAGAGCCTTGACGGACTCCTTTTCCTATTTGGAACCAGTCTATTGTTTCATGTCCAGTTCTGACTGTTGCTTCCTGACCTGTATACAGGTTTCTCAAGAGGCAGGTCAGGTGGTCTGGTATTCCCATCTCTTTCAGAATTTTCCACAGTTTATTGTGATCCACACAGTCAAAGGCTTTGGCATAGTCAGTAAAGCAGAAATAGATGTTTTTCTGGAACTCTCCTGCTGTTTCCATGATCCAGCAGATGTTGGCAATGTGATCTCTGGTTCCTCTGCCTTTTCTAAAACCAGCTTGAACATCAGGAAGTTCACACTTCACGTATTGCTGAAGCCTGGCTTGGAGAATTTTGAGCATTACTTTACTAGCGTGTGAGATGAGTGCAATTGTGCAGTAGTTTGAGCATTCTTTGGCATTGCCTTTCTTTGGGATTGGAATGAAAACTGACCTTTTCCAGTCCTGTGGCCATTGCTGAATTTTCCAAATTTGCTGGCATATTGAGGGCAGCACTTTCGCAGCATCATCCTTTAGGATTTGAAATAGCTCAACTGGAATTCCATCACCTCCACTAGCTTTGTTCGTAGTGATGCTTTCTAAGGCCCACTTGACTTCACATTCCAGGATGTCTGGCTCTAGGTGAGTGATCACACCACTGTGATTATCTGGGTTGTGAAGATCTTTTTTGTACAGTTCTTCTGTGTATTCTTGAAATCTCTTCTTAATATCTTCTGCTTCTTTTAGGTCCAGACCATTTCTGTCCTTTATTGAGCACATCTTTGCATGAAATGTTCCCTTGGTGTCTCTAATTTTCTTGACGAGATCTCTAGTCCTTCCCATTCTGTTCTTTTCCTCTATTTCTTTGCACTGATCACTGAAGAAGGCTTTCTTACCTATCCTTGCTATTCTTTGGAACTCTGCATTCAGATGCTTATATCTTTCCTTTTCTCCTTTGCTTTTCACCTCTCTTCTTTTCACAAATATTTGTAAGGCCTCCCCAGACAGCCATTTTGCTTTTCTGCATTTCTTTTCCATGGGGATGGTCTTGATCCCTGTCTCCTGTATGATGTCATAAACGTCCATCCATAGTTCATCAGGCACTCTATCTATCAGATCTAGTCCCTTAAATCTATTTCTCACTTCCACTGTATAAAGGGATTTGATTTAGGTCATACCTGAATGGTCTAGTGGTTTTCCCTACTTTCTTCAATTTAAGTCTGAATTTGGCAATAAGGAGCTCATGATCTGAGCCACAGTCAGCTCCCGGTCTTGTTTTTGCTGACTGTAGAGAGCTTCTCCATCTTTGGCTGCAAAGAATATAATCAGTCTGATTTCAGTGTTGACCATCTGGTGACGTCCATGTGAAGAGTCTTCTCTTGTGTTGTTGGAAGACGGTGTTTGCTATGACCAGTGCATTTTCTTGGCAAAACTCTGTTAGTCTTTGCCCTGCTTCATTCCATATTCCGAGGCCAAATGCCAAGGCCAAGGGCAGACACACTGAAACCAAACTCACAGAAAACTAGTCAATCTAATCACACTAGGACCACAGCCTTGTCTAACTCAGTGAAACTAAGCCATTCCTGTGAGGTCACCCAAGATGAGCGGGTCATGGTGGAGAGGTCTGACAGAATGTCGTCCACTGGAGAAGGGAATGGCAAACTACTTCAGTATTTTTGCCTTGAAAACCCCATGAACAGTATGAGAAGGCAAAATGATAGCACACTGAAAGAGAAACTCCCCAGGTCAGTAGGTGTCCAATATGCTACTGGAGATCAGTAGAGAAATAACTCCAGAAAGAATGAAGGGATGGAGCCAAAGCAAAAATAATACCCAGCTGTGGATGTGACTGGTGATAGAAGCAAGGTTCGATGCTGTAAAGAGAAATATTGCATAGGAACCTGGAATGTCAGGTCCATGAATCAAGGCAAATTAGAAGTGGTCAAACAAGAGATGGCAAGGGTGAATCATGTTGACATTCTAGGAATCAGCGAACTAAAATGTACTGGAATGGGTGAATTTAACTCCGATGGCCATTATATCTACTATTGCAGGCAGGAATCCCTCAGAAGAAATGGAGTAGCCATCATGGTCAACAAAAGAGTCCGAAATGCAGTACTTGGATGCAGTCTCAAAAACGACAGAATAATGTCCGTTCGTTTCCAAAGCAAACCATTCAATATCACAGTAATGCAAGCCTATGCCCCACCCAGTAATGCTGAAGAAGCTGAAGTTGAATGGTTCTATGGAGACCTACAAAACCTTTTAGAACTAACACCCCAAAAAGATGTCCTTTTAATTATAGGGGACTGGAATGCAAAAGTAGGAAGTCAGGAAACACCTGGAGTAACAGGCAAATTTGGCTTTGGAATACAAAATGAAGCAGGGCAAAGACTAATAGAGTTTTGCCAAGACCATTCAGGTATGACCTAAATAAAATCCCTTATGATTATACAGTGGAAGTGAGAAATAGATTTGAGGGACTAGATCTGATAGATAGAGTGCCTGATGAACTATGGACAGAGGTTCATGACATTGTACAGGAGACAGGGATGAAGACCATCCCCATGGAAAAGAAATGCAGAAAAGCAAAATGGCTGTCTGGGGAGGCCTTGCAAATAGCTGTGAAAAGAAGAGAAGCAAAAAGCAGAGAAAAGGAAAGATATAAGCATCTGAATGCAGAGTTCCAAAGAATATCAAGAAGAGATAAGAAAGACTTCCTCAGCGATCAATGCAAAGAAATAGAGGAAAACAACAGAATGGGAAAGACTAGAGATCTCGTCAAGAAAATTAGAGATACCAGGGAACACTTCTTGCAAAGATGGGCTTGATAAAGGACAGAAATGGTCTGGACCTAAAAGAAGCAGAAGATATTAAGAAGAGGTTTCAAGAATACGCAGAAGAACTGTACAAAAAAGATCTTCACAACCCAGATAATCACAGTGGGTGATCACTCACCTGGAGCCAGACATCCTGGAATGTGAAGTCAAGTGGGCCTTAGAAAGCATCACTACGAACACAGCTAGTGGAGGTGATGGAATTCCAGTTGAGTTATTTCAAAACCCGAAAGATGATGCTGTGAAAGTGCTGCACTCAATATGCCAGCAAATATGGAAAACTCAGCAGTGGCCACAGGACTGGAAATGGTCAGTTTCATTCCAATCCCAAAGAAGGGCAATGCCAAAGGGTTTCTTAGGAGTTGTCTATAACATATACTGAGGTTCATGTAGACTTAGAATTTGATGGTTCAAAAGCTAGAATCAGGATTACAGTAGGCCTGGAAGCAGGCCTGTATATACCAGGGCTTCTCTGGTGGCTCAGTAGTAAAGAAACCCACCTGACAATGTGGAAGATGAGGGTTTGATCCCTGGGTTGGGATGGTCCCCTGGAGAAGGAAATGGTGACCCACTCCAGTATTCATGCCTGGAGAATCCTGTGGACAGAGGAGCCTGGTGGGATACAGTCCATGAGGTTTCAAAAGAGTTGGACTTGGCTTAGCAACTAAACAACTACAGCATATGTTCCAAAGACATTGTAGCATCAGATAATACTCCTGCCATGTATTAGCAGAATCTCATTTCTCCTAAAAGTATTTACCAACATTTTCCCAGAAGATGCCTCATGTGTATCCCCACAGCAGTTTGTCACCTGTGAGCACTGTGTCACATCTGGGTTCTTTTCCTGCTCTTGTTCTAGCCCTGTCTAATCCTCAGAGCTGCTAGCAGAAGGAAGAAGGCCACCCCTGTGATTGCCCATCAGGAAGACAGTTCTGTCTGTACTTGCTGATGGTCTTCAGTCTCTGAAATCCTTAATGATGGATTTGTTTCAGAAGCTCTGAGGCATATTGTCACTTGAGCCTTGATGCAACTCTGCTTATCTTGAAGATGTCACCAAAAAACCTCTAAAGAATATTCTATATTATAATCCTTAGTCTTCCAGTAGGGGGTCAAACCTAGAAGATCTGAAGAGAAATAGACAGCATCCCATCCTCTTCATGCTCCTTGGCAAATTTCTTTTATAAGATCCCAATGAAAAATATGTTCCTTCTTTAATTATAAAATAGAACTTAACATGCCTTTCACCAGACAACAACACATGGTATGTGTGTGTAGTGTGCATGTACGTAGAAGATGGATGTGTGCATACCAGCAGAAGAAGTTGTGCCTTGTTACAGCTGAGGCCCACTCTACACATGATTTTCCTTCTCTGTGACTTGCTTTTCATTGATAGAGCATTGTATCCATATCAAAGAGGCTGAAGACACTTGAAAAAGACTAATCTGGGTTTCTCAAACTAAACCAAATACAGAGATTGTAGAAATATGAAAAAGATTCCCTTAATAAAAAAAAAAACAAAACAGTCAAAAGGTGCAATGAGTCAAGTGTCCATCAACAGATGAAAAAAATAAAAAATTCACATGAAGGAATATTACTTGGCTTTAAGAAGAAATGGAATCACAATATATGCTGTAACATAGATAAACCTTGAAAATGTTATGCTAAATGAAAGAAGACAGACACAAAGGACAAGTACCATATAATTCCTCTTAGATACCAAAAATAGACTAATTCATAGAGACAGAAAGCAGATGCTGGCGGGGGTGGGGGGGCGGGATTGGAAATTTATCATTTAATGGGTACAGAATTTTCTATTTGGAATGATGAAAAAGTTCTGGAAATGGATAGTGATGATGGTTGCACAGTTCTGTGACTGTGCTTAATGCCACTGAATTGTACACTTAAAAATAATTAAAATGGTAAATTTTATGCTATATTTGTTTTACTGCAATAGAAAAGGAAAAAAAAATCTGCAAAGATTCTAAGAGTACATACATTATACCAGGTAAGCTGTGGAATTAAAGGATGATAATTTAGTTTTGCTAGATTGTAAACTTCTTGAGGACAGAAACATTATCTTATTGTAGATGCTACAGTATCTATTTGAATGTCTTAAACATCTCAAGACTCAATGAATCCTAGATGAATATAATTAGATGATGGCCTACAGGATTTTTTAAATTTAATTTGTCCTCGGAGGAGAGGAATAAGTGGGTTTCCTGATCAAATACAGGGAAATGCTTTTAAAGGCTTGTTCTCTTAGAATAGTTTATTTAGACCTCCTGGTGTAGGCTGGCTGCTCAAAAAGCTTGGCAAAGAGCCAAGCAAAGCAATAAGAGAGGACTGATAGTTTGAGGGGAGAGCGATCAGAATTCAGTCTGATGTGCAGCTAGCAAAGGGATGCTCAAAGGTTAATAGCACAAGATACTGGCTTTGAATAAGAACATTCTTTGAAAGAATTCAAAAGGACACAGGAACAAACTTGATTGGAATTGATTGTACAGAATCTCTACTATGCAGAATGAGGGGTTGAGTAAAAAGCACTTAAGATGGATAATATTCCTCCTTCATGGCAGCAAAATACAGGTGGACAAAAGGAGCCAGTGTCTATAGCCACTGAACTTTTCTAAGCATTTATTAAAAAAAAAAACACTTCTTTTCTTAGATTATTCCATTTGATACAAATTATATCTCTACATGCAAAAAAAGTTTTTCTGAGAGGTTTTATTCTTAGGGGAGTACAATTAAGCATCTAAATTTTGCAGTGTAGACTGAAATTTTATTTTATAATTGAAATTTAATCAGTAAGTTTTATTTTAGATCATTTCTTATAAGTAATATATAAACACATTATCACTTCATTAAATATTTGAAATGAAAAATATCTCTCCCTTCCAATTATCTCATTTCTTTTAACAGAGGAAAATACTGTCAAGTTTCCAGACAGTTCTCTTCTGTTTACATACATATATGTAAATATACACATAGCTTTTATTTCCATTAATTTCTTTAACATAAATTGAATCAAATTGTCTTTTCCTGAAATCTACTTTTTGCTGGAGTTTTTGAAAGCAGTAGAATGGCTGAAGTTAAGGAGGAGACTAAGAACATGTCATCTACACACCAAAAAATACCAATGTTTGTATATTGAGGAACTGCCCACATTAATTAGATATTTAAAGGAACAAAACCCTACAAGGTGATCATCAAGCTATTTGAATGAAAGGTATGGAAGTTTATGTGACCATAAATTAGTAGGAAAAGTTTCACACACCACACATAAAAAAGTCTCACCACTCCAAAGTCTTTATATTCATGTACGAAGAGTGCAGGCAACTTATTTATTTTATTGTTGGTTGGTTGAAACTTCAAGAAATTAACAACTTTTGTATATGTGTTAAATTTTGCATTTTCCTCTGTTCACTAAAGTGAAGAATCACAGCTAGTTGAATTAATTATCTAGACTAGAACACTCATACTATTAGGCCAGATGTTTTGGAGATCTAAAACCTGGAGCAATTTAATTTAGCTACAGAATTCTCATTGAAGTCATAACCCTCAAATTAGAACTTGGCACTATGTCTGGCTTAGCGGGTAAGGAAAAGAGAAGGTGTTTTGCCTCGTGATTTTTCTCTAATTACTATGTATTGGATTAAAAAGTATTTTGTTAGTTGTGTAGGTATTTGTGTTTCATTTGCAATAAATGAGGTCCTTTAGGTTGCTGCTCATTGTGTTGTTAGCACAAGACAATCTCTCTTTTTGAGTATTTGATCTATAGATAGGCAGGCCTCTGTGCCTGCCTCGCCATGAGATGCCTTCCCCACTTCAGTCATGGAACATCTCTTCATCTTCTGTGTCTCCCTGCATGTCAGTCCTACTCAGGGTTCAAAGGGCTCATTGGAGATTTTGTTGTGGTCCAGTGGTTAAGACTCCACACTTCCACTGCAGGGGCCATGGGGTCGATCCCTGGGTAGCTAAGATCTCACATACTGCACGGTGCAGCCCAAACAGCAGCAATAACAACAAACAGAGGGCTTACTGGGGACGCTCAAATGGATCTGGGGCCTCCACTCCAACTGAGACCTTTGGAGTCTGGCAAATCAGTCACCAGTCAATCCTCTTGCCTTCCCTTTCCCTCCTCCCTGTAATTCTAGTACAGGTGGTTGCCCCAGCAGGAGGTGCCCCATTTTTTAAACAAATATTCATTGGTAATAATGAGGTGTATGGTCAATTTAAATTGTTTTAAGGACAGACCTTATTACCAGCTGCTACTGCTGCCAAGTCACTTCAGGCGTGTCCGACTCTGTGTGACCCCACAGATGGCAGCCCACCAGGCTCCCCCGTCCCTGGGATTCTCCAGTCAAGAACACTGGAGTGGGTTGCCGTTTCCATCTCCAAAGCATGATAGGGAAAAGGGAAAGTGAAGTCGCTTAATCACACCGAACTCTTAGTGGCCCCATGGGCTGCAGCCTACCAGGCTCCTCCATCCATGGGGTTTTCCAGGCAAGAGTACTGGAGTGAGTTGCCATTGCCTTCTTGGACAAAATATTGACAACTGTTGAATCTAGATTAGTACCATAAATTAGAATATAATGCAAGCTATAGGTATTACCAGCTAACATTTACTAAATGTCTCCTTTATGTAAAACACTCAGTATTTATTTCTAGTTCTTTTAGATCCAGGAGAAATGCATGCTTTGTAACCTTAACTTTGGACTTAGCAGAATCAGATAAACAAAGATGTTTGGATATGGCAGGAGACTGGATGTTTTATGGCCTTTTTGGTCCTTTAGCCAAATTATTATCAAGGGAGTTGATTCTTGATGAATTGATCTAAAGCAGCCAAGGTTTGGGAGGCCAGACAGAGGCAGATCAAGCAAACAAGCTTGTTAATGATCTATGCATATGGGGTTTTACAGCTTCCAAAATTAATGTAGTGGCTTTAATTTTTGTGAGCTAGAGTATAAAGGATGATGCCAAACTAACCTGGATGGCAGGAGATGGAGACTGTATTAAACCAAGTAGGTTCAAGTCTGAAAATGCAAATTACTACTGCATTTGTTAATGAGGTTGCTATTTTTAAAGACACACACTAATACAGCCAATCTGTCTCATAGCACAAGGTGACTCTTATGTTATTGCTCCTTCATGGATTTTTTCCCTTATCTTCCACTTAAGCATTTTTTTCCCCTCTTTTCCTTCTGGTGGGATCCACTTAGTTACTTCAACTGGGTTAGGAGGTGCAGATTAGGAAATGCCCTTGGGCTTCCCAAACTGGACATTAATCAAGAAGTTTCAGAGATCAACAGTTGGATTCTTGGAGGTCAGCACTGGCCAACCTCATATTCAGAAAAATTCAGGAAAACAGGAACCTTGGGGTGGGATTTATGAGACTTGGGTGTTAGAGCCTCACGTTCATTAACAGGTTGGGTGAACTAAGCAGATGATTTGGTCTTTCTGGGCTGCAGTCTGAGTGTATGAAATGGGAGCTGGTAGGGAGGTGAATCGGTATAAGTGCTAGGGAAGTCAGCTGAAAATATTTGGCAGAAATTACACATTTATATACATTTAGATCAATCCCATTTCCACAGTTTAATCCTTCAGATTGTGAATGAGAGATTCACCAAAGACATCCATTCCTGCACTGTTTGTATTATTAGAAGTTTGGCAGCAACCCAGTAGGGGATTGGTCAAATAAATGTTGGTACCTCTGTATGTTGCACAGCTGTACTCTCCATTGTTTATACAGAAAGTTGTCCAATATATATTAAATCAAAAAAGCAAGATTCAGAAGAATGTGTCTAATGTGCAATTCTGTTTAAAAGAAGAGGAGATGAACAAGAATGCATACTAATTCTTAAGCTTATTTGCACGCAGAAACTTTGGAAGGAGACACAAGAAACTAACTGAAAACCAAGCCCGTCTTTTCCCATACTAAGCCTGGACCCTGAAGTGGAAACCATATTCTATGTCTACACGAACATGCCTTTGCTTTCCCACTGTTTCCAATAGCATTTCTTTTCTCCTCTGGGACACTTATGCTCAAGCAGATGTCTTGGTTGTTCATTATAGGGACTTGCCCAAAGACTTATCTACTCTTCATTGGAAAACATCAACCTTTTGTGCCTTAAGATTCTTTGAATTCTTAGTTCTTAAAATTCTCACCTTGCTGATTTCATTAATCCTGGACTGTTGTGTGGAGATTCTTACGCAGTTCCAATCAAGTCATTGTGTTAAAAGACAAGCCTTAAACTAAGCTTCCAATTTTCATTAAATTTTGACCTTATACTACAAAGTTTTGCAATGTAGAATTCTCTTTTACTGCAGTAAAGAGTACACTCAGCTTTGTCTTATCAATAGCTTGTGTTGGTGATTTTAGGGGGACCAGTGTTTGATAGAATAAAAAGTCATTACCTAATGGGCAGGCATAGTGTGTAAGGAAACTGGAGAGATGATGAAAGGGAGGCAAGACTCTTTCCAGATTTTTTTCATACTGTAAACTCATGAATTCATTATCCATTTAAAATTAAATGGAGTAAAAGTAAATCTTATTTTGGATAAACAAAAATATAAAATAAAGTCAGGGCTTAACTATTAAATCACTAAGCTTTCTTTTAATGTTCTGTTTCTATTAAAATTTCATAAATTGGTGTGTTATTGAAGAAGGCTGCTCAGTTTATATACCCATTATAATGGGGTAGCTTTCAAACACCCAGTCTGATGATTCACTGATGTTTCCAATACTGATTTCAATTAACATTTGTCAGAGCTAAAAATACATTTTTTTTTTTTTTCCTAGAGCCCAGGTCTATTTTGACAGAATGATGTTCAACATTGTGACTTTTTAGCATAGGAGACTGTGGTTTTAATTGGAAAACCAATTACTTTAAAAACTATTCAGCTCCTGCCCTTTACCATGATTTATATCAAAAGAGGCCTATATTTTTGGCAGCAATAATGATTACTAAGATTAGTGACTGGCAGAAAATCCAGTGTCCTAGGGTGAACTGGATCTAACTTCAGAGAACTCTGAAAGTATTCTCAGAGCCTCAGCTGACTGGGGTTTAAAGACTTGTTTTTGAGGAGTCAAAGTAACATTAAAAAGAAAGAAAGAAAACTAGCAGAAAAGAAAAAAGAAAATTTAAAAGCAGTAAAAATGAGTAGAAAAACTAACTTTGGCAGGCTTTTGTGGGATTATAGTTTGTTTCGTCTTTTTATTCCCTTTAAATAATATGTGGAAGGAGCAAGCTAAATTAAAAGAAAAAGATGAAGACAAAGGAGAAGAAGGAGGAAGAGAGAAGGAGACAGAGGAAGAAGGAGGAGTAGGGAAAAGAGAGTAGGAAGAAGCGGAAATAATACTCTGTGAGGATGTGCTAGGGTTAAGCTTTATGAAAAGTAAATCTAGGTGCTAAAAGAAGTAATGATTAGGCAGAGATAATTAAAAATGACACTGGGACACTTATATTTATTCCTGAGTAGCACATTCTTTAGGTACTTTTTACTTTATTAAATCTGAGTATAGAAAGAAGTCATTAATTTTCTAAGTATTATACCATAGCTTTTACATTTGCATAATAATGTTTGTTTGAATGGAATTTACAATTTAACAGAGACTCTAAAATATGTTCTTATTCCTGATATCCTGTTTTATTCACTATTTTCTATGTATGGCACATTGAACGAAGAATATGTTCTTTCTATCAGTGGTATTTTTTTATTCTATTAATGTTATATGATGTTTACTTGTATCTTTCAGACATAAGTTATTATGATATTTATCAGTCAATATTAAAACAAATTACATATTCAAGAGACTTTTTTGAAGCTGGTGTCCATCTGTTAAATATAATCTCAGTTGACTGCACCAGTTTGATGATTTGCTTGAGCCTTTTTCTTCACTCATAATCATTTTGTTTTTTTCTCTGTCAGTTGACAAAGGCTGACAGTTTTGTGTTGTCATATGGGACTGAAATTTCTAAAACTTGAGTAACAAATTTTTCTTTGTGGTTAGAGAAGAGGTTGGATTGAAAGTCTGTTTATCTTGTCACTTGTTCTAAGGAAAACGTGGAGCACTGCCCCAACTTTAGATGAGAGAATACCCACTGCTAGTTGGATGTAAGCTTGCCTGGGGAACAGGGAGGGCAGCCTGCCAGGAGAGCATCTGCATGAAGGACCAAGGTTACTCTTGGGAGAGACTCATACTAAGGTGGACTTGAATACTCCCTACCATCTGTCTACCAACTCTGTTTCCTCCCTAGCCCCATGAATATATAGCTGTGTCTTTGTTAATAGGAGAAAGGTTGGTAAAAGCACAGAAAGAGATATGTGGTACAGATCAACACTGCAGCTCTGCTCCTTGGTGGACTTGTGTGAGACAGTGGAAGTGACTTGAAAATACCCGAGGTTTCACATACTTGGGTGGCACTGCCTGGGGGCTACCATGGTCTTGACTAGAAGCTGAAGTAGTGTTTATAGGGCACTTGAGACTCAATCTTGAGCCTTGGGAGAAGGCTCACCAGACCCAGAGCAGATTCCATAGCACATGGGATTTCCACTGTATAGAACTACAGTGAGCAGTCACTGAGATTCTTTAATGAGAGACACTGATTCTAACTAACTTTAGCAAAACTATATACTTCAAATACTACAAAAATAGCTGCTCACTTTTTAGATTGAAAGAACATAGCATCTCTTTATGATAGATCTTTCTCACTTCACAACTGAAATTTTCAGCTCTTAAAAAAGGCACTTAGCTTTTATATTCATGAAAAAAGTATTCAGAGCTCCTAATAGTTGATGAGTAAATGAATCGCTGTTGATCCCCGAGGGTCTCTTCCAACTTTGTCTGACACAAAATCGTAATTAGAGGCTTATCTTTGCTGGCCGTCTTGTATTAAGTTGCTTTTCCTTAGACTCGAGGTTCTGTATTGGCTGATTTAAGTGTTTCAGTGTTTGAAGCTAGGAGGTGAGCTAGAGAACAGTTTTATTCTGGTGCTGTAAGTCTATTATTTTTCTAATAAAACCCAATTTCCATGCAACTCTTAATCCCCAGGGTCCAGAGGCTCCTTTCTTTTTAGTAGGGAGTGTTGTGGAATTTTGGCCAATTTTGGGTTCTTTTATTCATGTCTTACTATGGCTGGGAAAAAAATAACTCCAACTTTCCTTATGTATTTATGGAAAATCAATAGACGTATGGGAGCTGAGAAATTATCATCAAAATAAAAAATAAGAATGGCTAACCAAAGATTTATTTATGATTTCTTAGTCTTTCGACTTTCAAAATAATCTTTTTTCCCCTTTTCTTTTTTTTCTTCAGCAGTTATTAATTGAACATCTACAGTGTGTCAAGAACTGTGCTGTGTGTGTATTTACTAAGGGTCATGTTTATAACTGGAAACAATGGGGAAGTGGTCTCTGATCTCATGGAGTGTTCAGCCTAACAGGTAAGGCAGTTAAGGACTTCTCTGCTATCTGCTAACCTAAAGCTTGTGCTTTGGTTTCATTTAGTGCACAACAGATGAAATAATGCTTAAGTTATACTGTTTAGATTCCTGTAGCTTTGTAGTATAGTCCAAGCCAGGCTTCAGCAGTACATAAACCATGAACTTCCAGATGTTCAAGCTGGATTTAGAAAAGGCAGAGGAACCAGAGATCAAATTGCCAACATCCACTGAATCATAGAAAGGCAAGAGAGTTCCAGAAAAACATCTACTTCTGCTTAATTGACTATGCCAAAGCCTTTGACTGTGTGATCACAACAAACCATGGAAAATTCTTCAAGATATGGGAATACCAGACCACCGTACCTGCCTCCTGAGAAATCTGTATGCAGGTCAAGAAGCAACAGTTAGAACTATACATGAAACAACAGACTGATTCCAAATTGAGAAAGGAGTACATCAAGGCTATATATTGTCACCCTGCTTATTTAACTTATATGCAGATTACTTCATGTGAAATGATGGGCTGAATGAAGCACAAGCTAGAATCAAGATTGCTGGAAGAAATAACAGTAACCTCAGATTGCAGATAACATCACCCTTATGGCAGAAAGCAAAGAGGAACTAAAGAGCCTCTTGATGAAAGTGAAAGAGGAGAGTGAAAACTCTGGCTTAAAACTAAACATTCAGAAAATGAAGATCATGGCATCTGGTCCCATCACTTCATGGCAAATAGATGGGAAAACAATGGAAACAGTGACAGACTTTATTTTCTTGGTGCAGATGGTGGCTGCAGGCATGAAGTTAAGACAGTTGCTCCTTGGAAGAAAAGCTGTGACCAACCTAGACAGCATATTAAAAAGCAGAGGCATTAGTTTGCCAACAAAAGTCCATCTAGTCAAAGCTATGGTTTTTTCAGTAGTCATGTATGGATGTGAGAGTTGGACTATAAAGAGAGCTGAGCACTGAAGAATTAATGCTTTTGAACTGTGGTGTTGGAGAAGACTCTTGAGAGTCCCTTGAACTGCAAGGAGGTCCAACCAGTCCATTCTTAGAGGAAATCAGTCCCGAATATTCATTGGAAGAACTGATATTGAAGCTGAAACTCCAATACTTTGGCCACCTGATGTGAAGAACTGACTCACTGGAAAAGACCCTGATGCTGAGAAAGATTGAAGGTGGGAGGAGAAGGGGATGACAGAGGATGAGATAGTTGGGTGGCATCACCGACTCTATGGACATGAGTTTGAGTAAGCTCTAGGAGTTGGTGATAGAGAGGGAAGCCTGGTGTGCTGCAGTCCACGGGGTCGCAGAGAGTTGGGCACAAATGAGCGACTGAACTGACTGCTGTCTAGTCTGAAGTTAGTGAACATGATGAGAAAAAGTGTGTTAATAGCTCAGTTGTGCCTGACTCTTTGTGACCACACGGATTTGCCAGGCTACTCTGTCCATGGAACTCTCCAGGCAAAAATACTGGAGTGAGTAGCCATTTCCATCTCCAGGGGATCTTCCCAACCCAGGGATCAAACATGGATCTCCCACATTGTGGGCAGATTTTTTACCTTCTGAACCACTAGGGAAGCCCTATACTTTTTCCTTATTTTTTTTTTTTAAATAATGCCCAACTCATAGAACTGGTGGATGTATAAAAATGAGATAAAACATATAAAGTACTTAGCAAAATGTCAGCGAGAAAGCTCAATAAATGGGGGAAGATCTGTGTATGGTCCCTTTTCTACGTCCTTTGAACCAAAACAAGTTGGATAGAACAATAACATTATGAGTAAATCTGAAGATAAATTACTTGGAAATGTTAATAAAGTAGCCTCAGTCATCCTCTTGCAGAAGATTGTCTGTATATTTCTTAAAAAGCCGTGATAGTTGGGGTGAAGGAATGAGGAATGATACATACCCAAGTCTTCCACTGTGCTGCTGTACTTCACTTGTTCAGTAATTTCAGGCTCCCCACTGCAGGGCTAAGGAATGAATTAATAATAATAATAAAGTCTGGCCTCCTACTCATTACACGTCTCAGAAGGGATATTTCTCCCCCATGTAGCACTTGCTTTTTATTGTTTTCATTTCCTAGGGAGTTGGTCATCAATGATGACTAGTTTAGTTTCTGGTACACAGCAAGGTGGTTCCATTTTATACACGTACGTGTGTATACATAGGTACGTATATGTATGTGAACTGAAGTGTTATTTGGTCAGTTGTGTTTGACTCTTTGAGACCCCACGGACTGTAGCCCGCCAGGCTCCTCAGTCCATGGAATTCTCCAGGCAAGAATACTGGAGTGAGTAAGCTGTTTCCTTCTCCAGGGGATCTTCCCTACCCAAAGATCAAACCTGAGTCTCCTACATTGCAGGCAGATTTTTTACCATCTGAGCCACCAGAGAAGCCCGTGTTTATGTATACACACACACACACACACACACACACACACACATATATACATATTCTTTTTCATATTTCCTTCAATTATGGTTTATTGTAGGATATTGAATATGGTTCCCTGGGCTGTACAGTAGGACCTTGTTCTTGTCCATCCTATATATAATACTTTCCCCCTGCTAATCCCAAATTCTCAATCAATCCCTCCCCTAAAACATTGTTCTTTAGACTTCTCAACTCAAAGACTTTCTCCCAGTTTTGAAAATGTAACGTGCTTTGTACCAAAGAGCACTAGGACGTGGGGGTTGATCTGCCTACTTATACAAAAATATATTGTACCTGCAGTGATGGAACTGAAATTTTAAGTTTGTAAAAGAAGGAATTCTATTCTTAGAATGTTTCCTTCAGTAGCATAGAAGGCTGTGTCTATACAGAATCAAGTGAAATGAAGATCTGTCCATTATACAACTATTCCGGTCTGTATAGATCATCAAAATACTGAAAACCAAAAGGCCAAAAATCCTTCTTGTAGTTTTATTGCTGCAATATCCTGATTGGTTGCTTGAATCAATTAGCTTCAACAGATCAGTAAAAACTCTCCCCCTCTTGTTTTGTGATAGTTATAAAGTGGGTTACGTGACTTCTTTGTTTCTGCATCTCATATGGATGTGGGCAATGGTTTCATTTAGGTACTGACAAAAGGACTGCGGTTTATCCATCCAGGGTTCCCTCCGGTTTCTCTCCTGCAGTTCTGCCAGTCTGAGAATGGCGGTGCTACTACCCTATTCTTGTTCCCCTGTTGAAAATGACTTCGCTTAGGCCTTTCCCTCCCCAGATCATTAACAGCAATTTGCAGCGAGGTAAAGAAGAAAGCAGCGTTCAGCACCGCGACTCAGAACGCAAGCCAGTGACTTCTGAAGGTCAGGGACAGCTGCCAGCATCTTCCTGGCTCCCGTGCCTGGTGTCCCACAGGTTACCAGCTGCCTTGGCCGGGTCACTGTCACTTTTACAGAGAAGCATCACGTACAGGCATTGGCTGAGGAGGCAGAGCTGATTGCAACAGACTGACAATCTGATCTGTGGAGGCAAACCCGAGGCTGATGGGATACATTTCAGAAAGCTCTCCAGCATTCCCCAAAGCACAAATCAGGTCAGAGAAAACTTGAATTAACTCTTGAAGCAAAGCACAAGGAAAGCAGCACTTTGCAGGTGGGTGGAGAGATTTCTGTATCCCCAAAGCCAAGCAGTAGGGAACCTAATAGGTGTCTTGCACAGAAGCCTTCCAAAACAGGCTAGAGGTACATATGCCTGCCTCCAGGTGATGACCAAATGTGTCTTGGGTGCCCCAAACCTGAGACAATTCTGCATTTGTCCCCCTCTGAGGACTCACCTTTGAACCCAAGGGATGCACAAGGCTCTGATGCACCTGGCTCCCTCTCCTCCTCCCTTCTGGAGCCCGAGGGAGGGGGGAGTCCTCCCTCTGGGCACCCCTCAGGTGCCCAGAGCTGTCACGTCAGCTCTAGGTCCTTGCAGCCTGGCCCTCAGCAGGACAGGAGGCTGTGTCAGCAGTCTAGCCAGCAGCCCTAGGGGTGCTGTTTCTCTGCAGTTCTTGTGTCTCAGTGATCTTTGGAGGCTCTCTGCTGAAGCAAGGAGACAGGTTTGATGAGCTTCCTCGTCCCGTGAGCTTGTCCACAAGATGCCATCCTTAGCCATATGTGTCTCTGAATCGAGGCAATCATTGCCATTCTAGGGTTAAAATAATAAGAAAATTTTCTGACAACTTCAAAGGCAGACCCTCCTGCTACTTTTAAATCACAGGCGCTGTTCTCTGGAGCAATAAAAACGAAAATTACAAAAAGGCAGGCTGGGAAGAAGCGTGCGCTCCTGTGCGTGGGCAGGATCGTCTGGGGAGTGTTTCCAGGGATCTCTGGCAGGAGGCTTCTAGTTCGTGAAGGATTTCCCCGGCACTGTGCCGGGGCAGGATAACAGATGGGCTGCTTGCTGCTGCAGGAGGGAAAATACCTTTTGTCATCGCCAATGCCCTTCACTGCAGGCCAGCAAATATCAGAGCTATGCAGGCTCCTCTTCTGCTCCTGGATGCAGTCATGAGGCTTTGGAGTTTGCTGTGTAAGAATAGAAATTGTATTTTCACACTGTTTGACTCCTGAAAACTGTCAGCTCTGAAGAGTGCCTTGTCCTTCTTCAGAGGCGCGGCTTCTGGAATGCTCCAGCGAGTAGCTAAAGGCATTTTTATTTTTAGAGATTATCAGACATTTTCAAAGCCTTCCTGTTTATGACCTCCCACCCCCACCCCATGCTTTCCTAGGTTGCTGATCTCATTTTTCTCTGTCTTCAGGCCTGTACCATATGTGGAGACCAGAAGCCCCAGGATACCAGATCACAATTTGAAAAGGTTTCCCTAGTTAGAACCAGTCTCTTAGCACCCTGCGCATGCAAATTAAGAAAAACTTGGCTACCGCTGCAGTTCTCTAAAGTAGCCTGCATTTGGCTTGTCATTCTGTTATCATCTTGAGGTGTTTTGTTTGTGACCCCCAACACAGTGTACTGGAAAGAGTAAACCCATCCAGAATTCTTCATTGAATTCTCACAAGAACCCAATGAGGTAGATGTTAGTTTCCTATTTTTTCCCCAAAAGGCCAAATCAAAGAGGAATTAGTGCAGTTCAGAAAATGCAGACCCTGGCTTGTCTTCTGCTGGGTGAGGCCCCGAGAGGAGTGTTGGTTCCGCTTCCTTCTCATCTCCAGCCGCCTCCAGCCTGGCGCAGTGCCTGTCCTTCCCGGGGACGTGGCTCTTGCTCCTCTGACGCTCCTGCGCAGACTCCAGTGAAGAATTCCAGCTGAACCTAGTTGTTCTGAGTGCAGATTTTGGACTTGTAAGTGTGCTGTGTACACACAACTCTTGTCACTACTATTTCATTTTCAGAGTTGTGATCCTTTTATATCTTCTTCCTTTTCCTCTTTTCTTTCTCTGCTTCTGGCTCCTCTTTCTTGTCTATTTCTTTGAGAACAATGGACTATTTTTGATCTATCATATGGGTTTAAAAATCAATTTTAAAAATTGATTTTAAAATTGACTCACTTTTATCTCTTGTTGCTATTTCTAAGAGATGTTTATGCAAATTGGGCCCCCAAATGCTAGGCTGCATTCTCAAACTACCTGATCTTGAGAGTCTTCTAATCTCTAGTGTAAATAGCAATTTTGGCCTGAAAACAGGTGATTAAAAACAGCTTCCCTGTGTTGTCATTTGTTACCAATGCCTTTATGTGCTTATGCCTTTGTGATTGCTGGGTAAACTGCTGAGTTACCGTCCTCTCCTACCCTGCATGCTTCTTGGTGGCGAGGATGATGTCACTCATTCATGGTGCCTAGAAGACAGGGATTTCAGCTCATTTAACTTAATCCTTGTAAAAAGTCTGTATGTGTCAGAGAGCTGGAGGAAATGATTCGTGTGCAGCTGAGAAGAGCAAAGCCTTTTCATTATGGATCTCTAACTACTAAACTATTGATTGAAAAAATTAATCTTTGCAGATATTTATAAACTAGATAACTAGATACAGAACATGATCCAGAAAATATATCCAAAATTCTGTTATTTCCACAATGCTGCCAGGCATATTTGGAGAATTTTTAAAAACTCTTGGAAACCTACTAGCTTGTGAAAGGAAAAGCCCAGAAAAATATGTTTTAAACATTTAAAAACTTTTTCTTAACTCTTGTAAAGCCTAAATAGAAAATAATATGTTTGCTCCAGAAATGTTTACTAGGAACCATTATAACATAAAAGCAATCAACTTAGTTTTTTGAGAGGGACAGAAATAAGAATTCACTTTGTGAAATTCTATAATTTATATGGAGTCTTTTAATGAAGTGGGGGATTTTTTTTTTCCAACTTCTTCGAAGGATAATACAGGGCTTCCCTTGTGGCTCAGATGGTAAAGCATCTGCCTACGCTGCGGGAGATCCGGGTTCGAGCCCTGGGTCGGGAAGATCCTCTGGAGGAGGAAATGGCACTCCACTCCAGTACTCTTGCCTGGAAAATCCCATGGACGGAGGAGCCCGGTAAGCTACAGTCCACGGGGTCACAAAGAGTCGGACACGACTGAGCGACTTCACTTCACTTCGGAGGACAAGTTGTTGAGGACCTTGAAGAGAGGTACTAACAATGATTCATTCACTGTCGGGATTTTATTATGAACATTGTTATTTTATTTAGTAGCAGATTCCTTTCTAGGAAGAGCTGTGTTGGTCAAGTGAACAAGCTGATACACAGTTGGAGCTGAGACAGCAGAGGGCTTGCTCAAGATCTGATGGCTTTTTTTCAAATTACTTTGAGGGTGGCAGGATTAGATAACTGCAAGGCTTTTGCTTTGCTGACTGAAATTTGCAAGCGTAGTGCAAGAATTGAGTTGCTTGTGACAATCAAGAAGATTTTCGAAGAATAAAGGAGAGAAGGATGATAAAAGGTTTAGTGACTATAGCAGCAACGGCAGGAGCGGAAAAACGTTGCCTCAGGAGGAATTGTTTAAAATGAAAATGTGCTGTGTGTTGTTAGTTCTCTTTTCTACTCTCCTTCTACTTTCCCTTCCCCTCTTCAGTTTTCAGTAGATTTTCTGCTATTCACTGATGAAATTGGTTGGGAGTGTGACAAAAGCTTGGATGTAACTTCACAGGTGGGTTGTGAGCCAAGGCTGCTCAGGGGAGATGAGATCTGTATATTCTGTCTGTATATTCAAGGAAATCAGTTCTTTTAATCCCCTGACATGTATCAGAGGTCAGGAGAAAACCAGCTTTGATCTATAGTCAGCTACTATTGGATTCCAGTATGCACTCATTACTTGAACCATTCAAAGTTGTCTTAATTTATCTATACTTTTACAGAGATGTGGTAAGCTGAATAATGACTCCCCAAACGTATCAGGTAATGCCTGGAATCTGTAAATGTTACCTCATATGGAAACAACGTCCTTACAGATGTGATTAAGAATCTTGAGCTGGGGATGTTATCCTGGGTTCTAAATTCTATTGCACATATGGTTGTAAGAGGGAGCAGAGAGGGATATTACACAAACACAGAGAAGAAGGTGTAATGGAAACAAGGTAGAGAGATCTGGCTGGAAGATGTGGTCATGAGCCAAAGAATGCCAGCAGCTGCAGCAAACTGGAAGAGGCAAGAAATAGATTCTCCCCTAGAAACTCTAGAAGGAGCACAGTGCTGCTAACATCTTAAATTGGCCTGATTTCACACTCCTGGCCTCCAGGATTACGAGAAAATAAATTTCTGTTATTTTAAGCCACTAAATTTGGAGTAATTGTCACTGCAGCCAGACCTTGGTATTTTGATGGTTGGCCTGAATTTAGTGACTTTTTATAATTTTTTTACATCTAAATGATGCTCGACTCAAAATGGTGTCAATAATGTTAAGTACTGAGATCCAAACATAAGCTCTCCCACCAGTGTGGAAATGTTTACAAGTATTGTGTTAGTTGAAAGTAGCTCTCCTGTGGAGTATAAAGTGTATAAAGTGAGGGGCAGGCAGGAAAAAAAAAAAAGGGCCAATGAAAGGGGAGAATTTGAGGCTATTCTACCTTAGTCAGTTCAGTTCAGTTCAGTAGCTCAGTTGTGTCTGACTCTTTGAGACCCCATGGACTGCAGCACACCAGGCCTCCCTGTCCATCACCAACTCCCAGAGATTACTCAAACTCATGTCCATCAAGTTGGTGATGCCATTCAACTGTTTCATCCTCTGTCATCCCTTCCTCCTCCTACCTTCAATCTTTCCCAGCATCAGGGTCTTTTCCAGTGAGTCAGTTCTTTGCATCAGGTGGCCAAAGTATTGGAGTTTCAGCTTCAGCATCAGTCCTTCCACTGAATATTCAGGACTGATTTCCTTTAGGATGGACTGATCTCCTTGCAGTCCAAGGGACTAGCTGTTTGGTATTTAAAAAGTGTGGTAGCAAATTTACAGCTCTTTTGCATATTAATCAAAACATATATCATTTTAGGCAAAAGGAGTTTCAGAATTCTTTCTTGAGTCTGAAGAGATATTTGGCTTACATTTGGGCACCATCATAAAATTAGAATTTTTAACTTTAGGATCATAGCTGGTAAGAATCAAAGTAATGGAGATAGATAGGAAAATCAGGGTAACCTACCTAATGTTATATTTGCTTGTAGGATGTGCTCATTGTGTGAATAATGGCTGGGATCTCATACCATATGTGCACTGTGGTCTCTGTCTTGACTTTCTGACAGGTGTGTCTGGTGAGTCTGAGTTAAATAAATGCTATGAGTTGGGATGCCACGTTCTGCCATTTTATTTGTTCATTCCTTCAACATTTACTAACAGCTAGTGGAAAGGGCTTCCTTGGTGGCTCAGATGGTAAAGAATATGCCTGCAGTGCAGGAGACCTGGGTGTGATCCCTGGGTTGGGAAGATCCCCTGGAGAAGGGAGTGGCTACACACTTCAGTATTCTTAACCTGGGAAATCCCATGGTCAGAGAAGCCTTGTGGGCTACAGTCCCTGGGATTGCAACGGAGTCAGACATGACGTGGAAACTAAACAACAACAGTTGAATTTGTGGGGAAAGATGGGAAATAACTTTCTAGACACAGATAAATTGTGAGGAAGGCACAGAATGCCTGTACACTTCAGGCTTTCTTAGGAGATAGCGGTTTTTAAGAGAGAAGGAGAAATGTTCACCTCTGTTCAAGGTTCAGTAACAGATTATTTGTGTGGTAGACACGTTTCCTTGTTAATGAAATGGATTAATGTTCCCTTCATTTATTCTTGGCTTCTGCTTCTCTGCAGGATTTTATAAGAAACTGGCCAATGGAGGTACATCCAAAAAAGGAACATTTAATTTACTAATTTATCAGTCCTGGGGATGATGGCATAGCATTCTCATTTTCTTTTATTATTCCAACTTTACAAACATGCAAACCGTCTGTCTTCACAAGCAAAACTTACTGTAGAGGCCTGAACAATTAGGAAGTAATGAAGATCTTGTAAAACAGCTATCAGTAAAACACAGGAGAGGCAGCACTTGTAAAACTGGAATGAACATGAATCAACAAGCCTGCAGATGCGGGCTCTTCAGGCCTGAAGATGCTACTTAGCTAATTTACAGAACTGTTGCCAATTCTTGAAAATATTATGGAAGAGAGAGCAGTTTGAAATAGTTTTAAGTAGAATGGTTCTTGACAGTAGGTTCTAATAAATGTAACTCCATTGACTATGGAAACACATGAACAGACACTGAGATAAAAAAGAGGTGAGAAACAGAAGAGTTAATTAGAACCCAGTTAATCATGAGTCCAGTCTGGCTTTGAGTCCTTCTACTGTCCTTTACTGTGTGATCTTGGTCAATTTATTTAATCTTGCTAAGCCTCAGTTTCCTCCTCTGTAAAATGAAGGCAAGAGTATCTGCCTTAGAATATTATTATTGTAAAGACTCAAGTGGTACTACAAATAAAGCACTTAGCAGAAGCCTTTTAATAAATGTAATCTAATGATTAATTATGGAGAAATCATGTAAATCCATATTAACTGATATTTTTGCATGAAATTATAAAAATAAAAGATAAAGGGCCTCAAATAGTGTCTCATGTAATTTACTGACATTGAACAATTCCCATTCTCTTGGTACCTGGCTTTGTTACACACACCATTATAAGCAGCCTGGAATGGATAAATCTGTTGGAAATGCTTTCCTTAAATCTTTATTGATTTGTTTTGAAATTTTCATCTTAAAATGCACCCTGTTGGTGAGTAAAGCAGGTGAATGGTCCATGTTGTTGGCCAGTAGAGGTTCAGGATATGCTTGTTTGGGCTTGTTTTATTCAAGAGAAATACTTGTACCTGAGGAAGATGAGCCATCACAGGTGCCAGACTGATATTTCACCAGTAAGTTCTACCCAGGCTATGACTACAGAGAAGTGATAATATGAGATTTTGACTGAACAAACAAATCTAGACTACTACTCTACAAAGATTCAGAATCTACACTTTCATGAGAGAGAACTGAAAAAAGAAAACCAGATAGGCCAGAGGACTTGACCTGAGGGGTAGCAGGTAAGTCATCAGTTTTAAATGTCCTATCGCATGGAAATAGCTAAGTTAGATCTGGTTGGATCTCAATATGATTTTTGGAAGCTGGTATAAAAGCTTCTAAAAATTAGGCTAATTAATTACTTGATATTCCTAGTTATACTTTCTTTGCTCTTTAATATGAAATGACATACCTGGCAGTTGAGGGAAGGTGACCTTTGACCTTCCCCTATTAGTAATTAAAGAAGGTTCCAATGTATCACCTTGAATGGAATCAAAAGTGACTGCTTGGCAGCTTGCTTCCAATACTTCAGCATGGCTGAAAGGGCTTCTGAGAAAAGCAATGGGACTCTTTGGGAAATTAGGAAATTAGAAAGATTGGCTTGTAAGGACAAAGGAAAAGGATGATCTATTTATAAGTTGTTAACAAAAGATTTATAACTTCTCCAAGTAAGGGAGAGACATAATTTATCTTGCCAAGCACTTGAAAAGTAGGAGTTCTCAGGAGAAAGCATGGATTAGCAGACCCGAGGCTGACGACGAGAGAGCCTTGGAAATCTGTGACCCAGAGTAAGATGTGCACTTTCAGGAAACCGCTAAATTGGTAACAGAACAGGTTTGGCCAGATGGGCTTTGTCAGCGGTTTAGTGATGCAGAGAAGTTCATTTTGTCTGAGAGAAGCAGGCTTAGTTAGTCTGCAGTATTGAGGACTAGAGACTAGGGGCCAGAGAGACTTAAAACGAGCAGCACAGGGACAGGTGACGCTGAAATAAAGACCCGCTCTGAAAGCAGAGGCTGGGTCCTCCCTGGGTCCTGTCTACTGCTTCCTATTGGTCATGGGAACTCTGGGCCCACACTGCTAACCACGGCCAGACCCGGGTCGGGGCCCTCAGAAGAACTTCACGCTTTGTCAGTACAGAGGGACGAAGCACATCCCTGCTGTCACCTGCAGTCCTCGACTTGCAAACGGCTTCTCCTTCAAGAGCCAGTTAAGGTGTAAGAGTTCAAAGTTCATTCTCCTGTGCTTGTACCTAACTTGAAACCACCTGACCATTTTTAGATCTGGACTTTGGTGTTTGCAGGGGAAGTGGAAAGAAGTATCTATTTGTTTTGAGTTCTAAATCCTCTCTTCTCTGCTTATTATGGTTCCAGGACCACAACATTTCTGCTCCACATATGGCACTCATATTTTCCTATTGCTATTATTGATTGTTGAAAAACTCACCTTTTCCTTCTAATGTTTAGGGATTTTTAGATGGGAAACAAAGTGGGTGCCATTTAATCCAATCTGGCTTAACTACTTAAAGACTTTTTTTTTATTTAGAAATAATTTCAAACTTCAAAAGTTATAGACATAGTACAAAGAATTGCAGTACACCCTTTACCCAGATTTTAGCCCCATTTGGACCTATTTCTGAAGAGACTTAGCAGCAGCAGCAGCAGCAGCAGCAGCAGCTCGATCATTTCTTCTCTCTTTCATATATTCTTTCATGGGAACCATTTGAAAGTTGAAAACAATATAATTGTGTACCCCTAAATACAGTACTTTGGCCACCTCATGTGAAGAGTTGACTCATTGGAAAAGATCCTGATGCTGGGAGGGATTGGGGGCAGGAGAAGAAGGGGACGACCGAGGATGAGATGGCTGGATGGCATCACCGACTCGATGGACGTGAGTCTGAGTGAACTCTGGGAGTTGGTGATGGACAGGGAGGCCTGGCGTGCTGCGATTCATGGGGTCACAAAGAGTTGGACACGACTGAGCGACTGAACTGACTGACTGAACTGAAATACTTCAGTGTAGATTTCCAAAGAAGCAGACTATTTTCTTCATGACTTTAATACATTGATCAACCTCAGTAAAGTTAGCATAGGTATAACACTTTTATCTAATCTACTTCCTTATAGACCAGTTTTAGACCAAATTTACTCTATAAGACCTTTTATAATATTTCTGTGCATGTGTGTGGATTTTTCTCCTGTACTCCAGGATCCAATTTAGGATCAAGTATGGCATTAACTATTAGGGGTTTTAGTCTCCCTAATCTGAAATAATTCCCCAGATTAGGGAATTGTTCCAGATTAGGAAAAAAATTCTCAAAAATGCGGTTGACATTTTGAACAATGTAATTTCTTTTAAAAGCAGAATGTTCTTCGTTTTTGGTTTATGTATGTTTCGTGATGATTTGTTTTTTAGTTGTTAGGTTGTGTCTGACTCTTTTGTGACCAAGTGGTCTGTAGCTCACCAGGCTCCTCTGTCCATGGGATTTTACAGGCAAGAACACTGGGAGTGGGTTGCCATTCTGGGAGTGGGTGGCCATTCCCTTCTCCAGGACATCTTCCAGACCCAGGGATCGAACCTGAATTTCCTAAGTTGGCTGACAGTTTCTTTACCACTGAGCCACCAAGGAAGCCCCTCTGTGATGATTAGCTATATACCCTCAGTCAGAAGGGTACTATAGGCAAGTGACATTGTATTCTTGGTGTATGTTGTCTGGAAGTTTATGATTTCCACTTGCCTGCCATTTGTGATGTTGATTTTGCCAGATTTCTCCACTGTGTGGATACTGTCATTTTTTCTTGTTACTAATAAACAGCCTGTGGTGAGATGTTTTAAGACCTTGCAAATATCCTGCTCCTTATCAAAGTTTATTCTTCAAATGAAAGTTAAAACTACCATGAGATGTACTACCATCCACCCACTAGAATGGCTAAAATTATGAAGACTGATCATAACAAGCGTGTGAAGCAACTGTAATTTTCACACTTACTGTGGGAACTGAAAGTGGCACAGCCACCTTGAACAATATCTGACAGTTTCTTATGAAGTTAAACATGCACTTCTCATATGACCTAGGAATTTTGCCCTTGGTTGTTAACCCAAGAGAAATGAAAGCACAGGTCCACAGAAAGACTTGTATATGAATGTACATATCATCCTTATTCACAATGGTCCCAAACTGAAAACAACTCAAATGCCCATCAAGAGGAGACCACATATACACGTTATAGTATACTGATACCATGGAATACTACTCAGTAGTTAAAAAAAGAATGACATTCTTATATGTGCAACAGAATGGATGAATCTCAAAAATATTATGCTCTGAGAAGGAAACAAGGCAAAGAATAGGTACTGTATGGTTGCATTTATGTGAGATTCTAGAAAAGGTAAAACTAACGTTTAGTAAAAGAAAGCATTATTGATTGCTAGAGACTAAGGATGGTGGGGATATGTTGACCGAAGAGGGGCATATAGGAATTTTGAGGAGATAGAAATATTCCTAATCTTGATTTTAGTGGTGGCTACAACAGTGAAAAAATCTGTTGGAACTTCTAACTATAGAAATAAAGGGTCCCTTTTATTAATATTATATGTAAATTTTGCCTCCCTATAGTTGGTAATTTCCCTCCTATATTTAGTATCTGTTTATGATTCTACCCTGAACAAAACCTTATTGTAATGGTTGCAAAATGATTTGTCAACTCCAGCGTTCAGTCTACTTTAGCAGTTGGTACTTGACATTCTCTTGCATCAAATGTGTACCCTTATCCTGTATCTTTCTTTCCTTATTTGTTGTCATGACAGACTCACAGAGTCCCAGTTTTTCCTCAAAGCCTTATAGTTTACTAATCCTTTAATTATTTGGCATTTAAATTGTTTCATATTTGTCTTGTAGCCATCTCATGTAACCTGGTAACTGTAGCCTTGTGACATGCCTCATCATTTATTTCTGAGCACTTCCTTTCTCTGAAGCAAACTGAAGTTCCAGGCGAATCTTGCATCTTCTCTGTCCCCACCCTAGAATAGCCATTTCTCAAGCTGTCCTGGTTTCTATTAATATTAGCAGGAAATCTTAATAGATCCTTTCAGAGCTGATTAGTTTGGTTTTGGCCAGGTCACTCAAATGAAAGGAATAGGGATTCAATTTTTGGAACTGTCTTCAGAGAGGTTGAGGAAGAGGAGTGAGGCTGAGAGGGGGAGAAAACTATCCTTTAAAAAACTTTTTTTTTTTTCTTATAAAATACTGCATTCATTCTTAAGACATGGAAAAATCAGAACTGGAAGTCATCCAAAATCCAAATTTAGAGAAGTAGTCATGTTGTTATTTGTGGGTCTAGATTTGATTTAGCCCATTTCACTAGCTGTCACCACCTCACATTCCTCATTTACATTGTAGAATTTTATGTCTATTCTCTTAACCATAAAAAATAGCATATTCCCACTGGAGCTCTGTTGGTCACTGTGCTTCTCAGGAAGGCAGCCGCATGTGTGATATGTGTATGCGGGTCTGTGGGTATGTGTGTGTGTGTACGGGCTTGTGTGTATGCTTAGGAAGGAGAAGCAAGTTCAGTTTCAGTTAGTCGCTCAGTCGTGTCCGACTCTGCGACCCCATGAATCGCAGCACGCCAGGCCTCCCTGTCCATCACCAGCTCCCGGAGTTCACTCAGACTCACATCCATTGAGTCAGTGATGCCATCCAGCCATCTCATCCTCGGTCGTCCCCTTCTCCTCCTGCCCCCAATCCCTCCCAGCATCAGAGTCTTTTCCAATTAGTCAGCTCTTCGCATGAGGTGGCCAAAGTACTGGAGTTTCAGCTTCAGCATCATTCCTTCCAAAGAAATCCCAGGGCTGATCTCCTTCAGAATGGACGGGTTGGATCTCCTTGCAGTCCAAGGGACTCTCAAGAGTCTTCTCCAACACCACAGTTCAAAAGTATCAATTCTTCGGCGCTCAGCCTTCTTCACAGTCCAACTCTCACATCCATACATGACCACAGGAAAAACCATAGCCTTGACTAGAGGGAAAAGCTTTAGTCTTGTACATATATAGGTGTGTGTATATATATATGTTTATTTAATGTTCCGTTGATGAGTTTTCCAATTGCCTTCCTTTGTTAATACATTGTTATTATTTAACTTTCCCTCAAGATGTGTTGTTTACAGAAGTCTTTAGAATAATCTTTTCAGTACGCTTGCAAACTAGGTTATATTTATGGTATATTCAATAATGTCATTGTATCAGCTAATTTCTATGTCCTGCTCCTTTCAGAGTTTAGGAGCTGATACTTTGGCTTCTGTATATTGCCTTAGGTCATGTGATTACATTTGAAATTTCTGGAAGAAATAGTTTGAATGATCTCTGCTTGTGGAAAATGTCTTGCTCATATGGACTTCTTTTTTTAATTAATTATTTTTTTATTGAAGGGTAATTGCTTTACAGAATTTTGTTGTTTTCTATCAAACCTCAACATGAATCAGCCATAGGTACACATATATTCCCTCCCTTTTGAACCTCCCTCATCTCTCTCTCCATCCCACCCCTCTAGGTTGATGCAGAGCCCGTTTGAGTTTCCTGAGCCATACAGCAAATTCCCATTGGCTATCTGTTTTACATATGGTAATGTAAGTTTCCATGATACTCTTTCCATACATCTCACCCTCTCTTCCCCTCTCCCCATATCCATAAGTCTGTTCTCTATGTCTGTTTCTCTATTGCTGCTCTGCAAATAAATTCTTCAGTGCCATTTTTCTAGATTCTTCCTTCATTAATGCAACAAATGTGGTCAGTCACTGTCACATGCCAGGTACTGTGAGGCTCCGGCAGCAATCAACAACTGCAGATAAGATTCCTGTGCTCAGGGAGCTAGCCTTCTAATGGAGAAAGATAGACAATATGTAAAAAGCATACTGAAAAGATTAACGATAATTGTAAAAGGTGCACAGAGGGAGAGGAAATGGGCTCATGTGAAAATAACTGGTGTGGAGGTGAGAAGTGGTCTAGGGAGGTTTCTTTAAAGAGGTGGCACTTGAGCTGAGGCCTGAGAATAAGAGTCAGCCATGCTGCAAAACCTTAAGGAAGAGTGTTCTAGCGTAGGCTGAAGAGTAAGTGCCGAGGCACTGCAGCAAGAAAGGGGTTGGGATGCTTGAATGACAGGAAGTTAGGGACAGGGAGCCAGGGAGCCAGGAGGAGCAGCGGAATTAACCATCACGGAGGGACTTTAATTTTTATTATTAATTTTTACTTTATATGAATATTTTATTGAGTGAGAGAGAAGCTGTTTGCAAAAAGAAATACTTCAAACTTAAAATATTGAAAGTGGTAAAAAGATCAGAGGCATGATGTCACAAGATGGCTTATAAATTGAAAATGAAGAAGCTGTTTAACCTTGACAGGGGGTGGGGGATAGTTGTCTAGACAGCAGGAAATATGTTAAAAGTAATTTTCTTATACCATTTTAGATGGATGACTTAACTTTAATTTATGACTATCAGAGGCATTTACAAGAAATAACCTAAGTTAAGTTTTGCTTACATAGTTTAACTGATTTTGTATACTCAGAGGATCTTCAAATTTCATCTCCATTTTATTTTATTTTAACAATTTTAACACATTTATTATCTCAGATATGGAGGGGCAAGATTTACTCACGTTATTGGTCTTTAAAAAATAATTATTTTGCCTAGATGGATCTTTAGAAATTTAGATTTTATTCATAGTGCAGTAAGATGCTGATAAAGGAGTTTAAGCTGATAAAAGACTAAATCTAATATATAGTAGTTGTTACATTCCTAATCAAAGTAGAAATGGTATAAGGTGGATATTTGTCTCTTTTTTACATAATCTAGTAACATAACTCTTTAAATTTCTATTTCCTAAAAAGTGCTTAAGATTATTATCATTTCACTTAAAACCTAAAATTAGATTAAATGCCATCTTGAACAATTTAGGATTGTAGGTAATACATGAATTGATTTTTTTTTCACCTCTTATATTCTGTCTTTTATAAAGAGAAAATATTTATTATAGAGCAATCTTTTCTAATGCTTAATAATCATGAATCTGATCAGGACCTCAGGGACTCATATATTTGAAGCCTTAGAAGAATCTAGAATAATCTAGTTTACCTGTGGGTTGAGTGGGAGGGTGAGAAATGACAAATTTATCTTCTCACTGGCAGCTGCCTTGGCCTCAGAGTGTCCCATTGAAGTGTCCCACTGACGTGACTTGTAGGACTTTGGATCAGGATGTTATGTCATTATATCAGCACCCCTTTCTTTTTTCCTTCTTCTTCTACTAGGTGATAGCCCCGCCTTGGACTGCAACCCTTGAACTGATGTTGCAGTGTCGAATGTCAGGCAAGGGAGACATGATATTGTCCCCAAACAGTCTCCCAAGAATCTTATAAAAAAGGAAGCTTATTCCCTGTTCATAGTTGTCAGGCACATAAATAAGGACATTGGGGCCAGGTTGTATTAGGGAATTAGATTGTACTGGGGAGTTAGGAAAAGAAAGAATGTGACTAGCAGTCTACCACCCAACTTTGGCAAAAGGAAAGCATAATTGCTTTATAGAATATATTTTCATTTTGAAAAACCTAAAAGGTAAACATTTCCAGCATATTAAGGGGATGCTGAAGAGAGGAACAGCATACTGATTGTTTTAGAACAGGGTTTCTCAGCCTTGACACTATTATTTGGGGCCATATAATTCTTTATGGGGGTGAGGCTGTCTTATGCATTGGAGAATATTCGGCAGCATCTTTGGCTTGTACCCACTAGATGGCTGTAGCATTCTCTTCACTTGTGACAATCAGAAATGTCTCCAGGCACTGTCAAATGTTCTCTGGAAGCCCACATCCCAGTTCATGGAGAACCACTGCTTTCCATTCTCAGCCAGATTATCCTTAGGCCCACCCTTCTTTACACCTTTACTCTTTACTTGCTTCTTTACTCCTTAAGTCATCACTTTTATGTTGGTAAACATCCGGAATCTTTCAACTTTTTTCATCTATCCCTTTCCTATCTTCAGCTAAAATTTTAAAATGTGAAATGTGTCTGTGCACTCGAATTTCTTCCTATTTAGTTTGTTTTAGATGTTCAAAGACCTGAATTTGCTCTGATCATCAGCTCAGAGGACTTAGGGAGAGATTGCTTAGAAAGATGTTGAGTGTTATCTGTGGTAAACACAAGGGGAGAGCAAAGACACCATCAAGAAAATAGGTAGGGATGAGTCCTTTTCATCTTATCATATACAGCTAACATTTGGTCAGATAATTTCTCAGGGTGAATAGAACCGAAATTTTATTCTTATAGACTTAAGTTCAACAAGGGAGAGAGGAATCAAACAACTTAAAAGACATGGTATTGGAAAGTTCTGAACTATGTTGATAAAACTTCCTAATTTAATAGCAACAACAAAAATTAGTCTACGAATATGTTTAGAAATTTATAGTATTCAACCAATGACCTTAAATTTGTGATTTGAGCTTAGTAGCTGTGTGACCTTGGGCTTTCATTCTTTGATTTAGGGGAAAAATTATCCATTAGCTATATATATATATATATATATATATACATATATACATATACACACATCGTACTTTCAATTTGGATAACCATCAGTCCTTAGTGGGAATCATATGTATGACCCAAATGAACTCTTTGGCCAACCCGGTAATAAGATGGAGAGAAATATACCTCTTTGGATTTCAGAAGAAGTCCAAGGATTTAGTATCTCAACAGATTTAACCAAAATCAAACATTCCTGATATCATAGACACAAGTCTTATTGGATCAACTCAATCAGATCAAACTAGTTTTTCAACCACATAATTTTTTAACTTAGTATCTTAACAGGTGTATAGATTTGACTGATAAGCAATTCAGGTGAAAGTGATGAATTTTTGCCGGTTTTAAACTAGATAAAGAACGTGAAAGTTGCTCAGTTGTGTTCAACTCTTTGTGACCCCATGGTCTCCAGGAGGGAGTCTGACATTCCACAAAGGAAATGGATATATGAAACCACCCCATTCAGAAGTCCTGGGGATATCAAGGTATCCTGAGGGAAGGAATGTAAAGAGTTGGGGAATGTCCAAGACCAATCTTGTAAAACAGAGCTCAGGTGAGAAGAGCTGTGGAGCCTCAGACAATCCACAGGGAACAGAGGTAGGACTCTAATTATTTCTTATTTCCTAGTTTTGAATTGTCTGTGTTAAAAAAAAACTGTTTCATTAACTAAATAGACACCTCATTTTAGAAAATGTGGAAGTGACTTAAGTAAGCCCATGATTTTTAATGTTCAGTGTTGGAAGAGGTTCAAGTTAACAGGCCTTACTTATAGGAGAAATTACAGCTAGAGTCAGAGACCTAGGAAGTAAATACAAATTCTGTCCATGATATTGTCTGAAATCAATGGGAAAACATAGTGTCTGTGGGATGCATTGAACTTTATTAACAGAGAAATCATTCTTTGTTATGAACACAGACCTGTGTCATAGCATGAAATAACTACAGCTTGCCCAACTCTCATAGTGACTTCTAGGATCATGTAATCCCCAGAGCTCTAGCCCATGCTCCTAAACATTAGGTGACTCATCAGATAAGCTGCACAGTTTTTAAAACAGTCTCCCATACACCTGGAGAACTGTTTGGACACAGGACATAATCAGACTCATGACCCAGTGCCCTTACTGACAGTACTTTAAATTCTAAGGTGCATGAGCATAGCCTGAAAATAGGACCCCAGAAAACTCAATGATGAGATTCTCCCTTGGAGGCAAAGAGAAGTTCAAAGTCAGCTGATAGGTTTGGTCTTTCATTTCCTTTTTACATCTGAGTACTTGAAATTTAAAATGGGCCACTGGTGCTGGCCCTCGTCCTCACCGTCTCCTCCTTGCTCAGCCCTGATTTTGGGGGGAAAGAGAGGGCAGCTGGCCCACCGGCTCCTCCGGACTTTCACTTGAGCATTGCTCCTTTTATGACTCCTCCTTGGAGTGAGAAGTCCCAGTCTCTTGGGAATCAAAGTAATTCAAAATCTTCTCTGTCCCTCTTTTCTTTTGTTCACCAGGGCCCAAGCAACCTCCAGTTGTCTTGCTGAGCGGTGCTGCGCTCTGTGGTCCTCCTTCCCTGCACCTTCTTGCTTTCCTGTTCCCTCTCCTAACTCAGGTCTGCCAGTCAATTCCTTTCCAACTTATTCTATCAGTCAGCTATTTTTTCTGTAGTCTGGATGAAATCTAATTTGTGTCTGAATGCAGATCTTGGAGAACATGTATTTTAAGGACCCTCCTCTTTCTATAAACCAGATCCTGGAAATGCCGATTATCTATAGCACTCATTTATCTATTTACAGTCTGAACCAATAGGAACCAATGTGCCGTATCATAGTTGTTTTCAAGAAAATGATGTATCAGTAGCTTGGTGGAAAAGTCTTTTTCCATCCTGTTAGTTCAGTTTTCTGATGAAGGTTTGGATTTATATTTCCTGAACTCTTATTTACAGATTTAATTGCAAATAAACTCTGTATTATTTTCTTTGTCTTGCTTGTAGGAGAGTGATGTTTGCTGTATGCAGCCATAAAATCACAGGAGAATTTTTCTCTGCTTTGAACAGCAGCTAAATTAGGAAAGGAACCCACAGGTTTCTCCTATTTCAGGAAAGAGAAAAAGGGAAATTCTACCAGATGAAGCTTTTAAATCAATGTTGGTACGGGTTTCATTAGAAAAAAGGGTTTTTTAGTGGCGTTTTTGAAGTTATTTTCCTCTTAGTATAATGTTGAGGAAGGTATCATGCTCACAGGAGCCTGACTTCTTCCTCCTCAGAGTTTTAAGCTATGCTAGTTGCTGCGATAGTGATCTTAACAACACTTCCCAATATGTAGACTATTAGATGATGTCGTGTGGGAAATCAGCTGGCAAGAGACTATTTTTGGCACAGCTTTTTAGGCCATAGTGTAGAAAGAGCAAATGACAGAGAAGATCGGAAAAGCAGTCTCGTTCTTACATCTGTCACTAAAATGCTATGTAACCTTGGGCAAGATATTTAACTTATTTAAGACACAGGCTTTGTATATGTATGAAATTCAAGATTCCCAAGAATTCCAAAATTGCTACGACATTTGAAAGAGTTAAATTTGTTCTTCATATCATTTATGGAGTCTCGTTTGTTCAGCAGACTTCAAGATGGCAACTACCTTCAAATAAAAATGCCTATCTAAATATATATCTTGCTCAAATTTGTGGGAACCCCTCTCCCTTCCCTGGTGGCTCAGATGGTAAAGAATCTGCCTGCAGTGTGGGAGACCTGGGTTCGATCCCTGGTCAGGAAGATCCCCTGGAGAAGGAAATGGCAACCCACTCTGGGATTCTTGCCTGGAGAATCCTATGGACAGAGGAGCCTGATGGGGTACAGTCCATGGGGTCACAGAGTCGAACACAACTGAGCAACTGACACACCTCTCCCTGTGTCAGACTGCTCCAGTTTTAAAAAATTCCATTGGAAATAAACTTTTCTTCTTTAGTAGTGAACAGCTAAACAGTACTTAGGTATTATTTCCTTGCTTTCAGTCCTTATCCGAAGTGGGAAGCTTGAATGCTCTCAGTTGCTAGCTGAGCCTCTGCAGAGTATCTCTCTCTCTCTCCTTTTATTTATTTATTTTTTCATGGAAAGTCATTTTATTTTAAATAATAGCAGTGTGTACATGTTAATCCCAAGTGAAAGTGAAAATCATTCAGTCGTGTCTCTTTGTCACCCCATGGACAGTACAGTCCAGGACACTGGAGTGGGTTGCCTTTCCCTTTTCCAGGGGATCTTCTCATCCCAGGGATCAAACCCAAGTCTCCCACATTGCAGGTGGGTTCTTTACCAGCTGAGTCTCCAGGGAAGCCCAAACACCCAATCTATCCCTCCACCCAACCCTTCCCCCCAAAAACAATACGTTTATTCTCTAAGTCTGTGAGTTGGTTTCTATTTTGTCAATAAGTTTATTTGTATCATTTTTTGATTCCATTTTTTTTTAGATTCTATTATGAGTGATACCATATAGTATTTGACTCTCTCTCTCTGACTTACTTCACTTAATATGATAATTTCCAGGGCCATCCATGTTGCTGTAAATGGGATTATTTCATTTTTGATGGCTGAGTAATATTCCGCTGTATATATGTACCATTATCTTCTTTATCTGAGTGTTTCTGATCATGGATCCTCATGTCTTTTCATGATCTTTCTGGGCATCAGAAGGCAGGGTTGGCAGTTTAAAGCTGAAATCTATTACTGTTCTCTTGGGCTTAAACCTGTTAGACAAACATTATTCAAGGCAATTTTATTTGAGAAATAAAGGAACATACCTTTTCCTAAATAGTGTAGGAAGGAATGTTCACTAGGGCATTAGTTTCAAACATTTTATTCTTCTATATCTACTTAAGGAATTTTGAAAATTATGTAACTCACCCCCCCAAAATTAAAAGTGGGTAACTATTTTTCAATGTAAGTTAAAAATATTTGCAAAGAATGATAATTTCTGTTGCACTTAATTGTGTATATTGGTCTCTCAAATGTTTCAAGGGGAATCCAAATGCCATTTAGATTTGATACCCTACAACATCAGCTTAAAGATAAATAAGTTTCTTGAACAGAAATTTTATGCCCCTCCATTTATTCTTGGACTTAAATTTACATGCCAGATAACTATGCTTAGAATTCTTTTTCTGATCATGACCATATGTCTCTGCAACAGAAATATTTAGGTAAATTGAAATTTATTTTTTCTAAGGTTGGCCTTAGCATGACACTCTTTCTAAATTATTTTTGAAAGAAACTATTTTCTGGATTGAGTTATCATCATAATGACTTTTTTTCTGCACAATTAATTAAAATAAAATAGATAATTAAAATTTTTGATGAATGACTTTTTAACATGATGTAAAACTTTAAGGAAATTTATCTCCTAATGAAACTAATGGATTTTTTCTGTCCAGTTAATTTGTGAGTCCATGAATAAATGTTGCTCATTGCTATTGCTAGAATAAAATAGGACTGAGCATCACTTTAGGGCTTCCCTGGTGGTAGCTCAGGGGTAAAGAATCCACCTGCAATGTAGGAGCCACAGGAGACCTGGGTTCATTCGGTGGGTTGGGAAGATCTCCTAGAGGAGGGCATGGCAACCCACTCCAGTGTTCTTGCCTGGAGAATCCCCATGGACAGAGGAGCCTAGTGGGCTACAGTCCATGGGGTTGCAAAGAATCTGACCCAACTGAAGTAACTTAGCATGCATGCATGCATGAGCATCACTTTTATTTATATTTTTATTTTCTAGCTATAAGCACCCAAAGTCATGTTCCCATATAAATATGTAAGAACGGAAGGAGTTTTGTTATATCAGTGACAATGAATTTTTGAACTTCTTCCAAGTTATACCTCCAAATCATACCCTTGTCAAATATCTGATAACATAGTTTTGTGTTATCACTAATGATTTTTAATAACATCTTAGCTAATAATTCAATTATGTTGAAATTAAGGAATGGAAAACTACCTGATTACCAAATAAATTTATTATCTAGTCAGTAGAGCAATTTTCTTTCCCAGTTTCTGGAATGTATTTCAAAAAAGCTTTATCAAAACTTGCCAATGGATAATTAGCTATTCCCATCACTTTTTACTTTTGTGGATTTTGTTGAATATGATATATTCAGAAAGGGTTAGAAAACAGAAATATCGTTAATTTTAAAGTACTTTTGTCAACTCCATACTTTTTATTAAAATGTTTTAATTTCTTCCCCTCACATTTGTATGTACAGATAGAGAGAGATGGATATGGAGATAGATATAGATATGTATGTCACAACCTTGAAGCTTTAGATTTAGCTCCTGCTATTTATGGGAAATGTGTTGACTGTCAAATTTGGAAAGCCAGTGTTGACTGTTAAACCTGCCCAATGAGGCTTTTTCTCAATAAAAATATTTTGTTCCGGTACACTTTTCATTCAGATACCCGTCCTAGGGACAACTGTCTTCTCTCTACCTTCTCATTGTGAAACATATAGGTGTTTAAGGCATGAAGTCTCGCCAAAGGTTAGTGCTCAGATGAAATAAGGCTCTGGGCTTTGCCATCTTCTGCACCATTGTGCTCCTGGCTTTGATCTCTAGGGATTCTCATTCAGGAGTGATGATTATGCAGAATGGAAATGATGATACCCTTTGGCATCCTGGAGCCTTATAAATCCTGAGACAGTGCACCGTAGTAGGATTAGGGTAAGTGAAAGTTGATCTTTCTTTCTTTAAAAATTTTATTTTATATTGGAGCATAGTTGACTAAAAATGTGTTAGTTTCAGATGTACAGTAAAGTGATTCAGTTTTACATATATGTGTATCTTATTTTTTTTCAAATTCTTTCCCCCTTTAGATTATTACATAATATTGAGCAGAGTTTCTTGTGCTGTACAGTAGGTCCTTGTTGATAATTCTAAATATAGCAGTGTGTACCTGTCATTCCTAAAGTCCCAATCTATCTCTCCAACCCACCTGTTTCCCCCGGTAACCATGAATTTGTTGTTTAAGTCTGTGAGTTTCTTTCTGTTTTGTAAATACGTTCATTTGTATCATTTTTTTTTAGCTTCTGTACATAAATAATATATTTGTCTTTCTCTGTTTGACTCACTTTACTTAGTATCAGTTCAGTTCAGTCACTCAGTCATATCTGACTCTTTGCAATCCCATGGACTGCAGGACGCCAGGTTTCCCTGTCCATCAACAAACAAGCCCAGAGCTTGCTCAAATTCATGTCCATAGAGTCAGTGATGCCATCCAAACATCTCATCTTGTGTTGTCCCCTTCTCCTCTCCCTTCAATCTTTCCCAGCATCAGGGTATTTTCAAATGAGTCAGCTCTTCGCATCAGGTGGCCAAAGTATTGGAGTTTCAGCCTCAGCATCAGTCCTTCCAATGAACACCCAGGACTGATCTCCTTTAGGATGGATTGGTTGGATCTCCTTGCAGTCCAAGGGACTCTCAAGAATCTTCTCCAAACACCACAGGTCAAAAGAATCAATACTTCGGCACTCAGCTTTCTTTATAGTCCAACTCTCTCACCCACACATGACTACTGGAAAAACCATAGCTTTGACTAGACGGACCTTTGTTGGCAAAGTAATGTCTCTGCTTTTTAATATGCTGTCTAGGTTGATCATAACTTTTCCAAGGGGCAAGCATCTTTTAATTTCATGGCTGCAGTCACTATGTGCAGTGATTTTGGAGCCCCCCAAAATAAAGTCTGTCACTGTTTCCCTTGTTTCCCCATCTATTTGCCATGAAGTGATGGGGCCAGATGCCATGATCTTAGTTTTCTGAATGTTGCGTTTTAAGCCAACTTTCACTTAGTTTGGTAATTTCCAAATTCATCCATGTTGGAGTAAATGACATTATTTCATTCTTTTTAATGTCTGAGTAATATTCCAATGTATATGTACCACATCTTTATCAGCTCATCTGTTTAGGTTGCTTCCACGTCTTGGCTATTGTAAACAGCACTACACTGGAGAAGAAAACAAAAGGAGAATCAGCATGATGTCTCTCTGTCAGTGACATTCTCAAATGCTCTATATTTTTTTATTGAGATGTAATTGACATAAAATGTATTAGTTTCAGATATTCAACATAATTCATTATTTGTATATGATGTGGTCAACTCGTCCATTTTTGAAGAAAGAGTTGAGTCTGGAATCGATTCCCTCAAAACCAACCAAGCTTTTATTCTTTTGGAAAATTTGGTAGACCCTCAGGAAGTATGCATTTTTAAATTTGGAGGCTACTGCCCTAAACCAAGCCACCAATATCCTTAGTGTCTTTATTTATTATGTGTTTTCCTCAGTGTAAATATGTAATTGTTTTTCATAAAATGTTTTGTGTGACCTTGGGCATACTTTGCTTTGGAACAATGACCAGTGCTTACAGAGTTTGTTATATGGGAAGGAAAAATGGTCATATTTCTGGTACCAGAAGGATTTTAGTTTCCCAAGGGGGAATTCACCCTGAAAATGCCCCCATAACAACACCTGAACCTGCCTCCTGGATGAATGACCACAGTTAATTGACATGAATCTCTAACCACTCTCTTTCCGACAGCTCTGACCCTCAACTTTTTTAGCTCCTCTAGTCATTCTCAAATGCTCCTGACAACATTTTAGCCAAGTTCATTTCAATAAACTCCTGACTCAGGATTGTCAAAACTATTCATTTTAGAGCAATAAAAACTTTTTCTTTCTTTTTAAATGACTATTTTTTTTTAGTTTGATAAGAGGTTTTTTATTCTATTCAATAGCACATTCATTATAATTTTGAATTTTACCATTTTTATCACATCTATTGAAATAACATCATTTTCCATTTAATCAAAAAACTATTCATTGATTTCTAATATTTAAACACCTTGTCTTCTTGACACATCATCAACTTGGTTATGACATATAATATTAAAATTTTTCTATATTGTTGAATTTTATTTTTTGTTTTCAAGATTTGTTACATGTCTGTTCATAAGTGAAGATGATAAGTACTTTACTTTCTCATTTTTTCTTTTTTTGTTCTTCTTCTTATTTTTTTAATTTAATTTTTTATTCTACTTTACAATTCTGTATTGGTTTTGCCATACATTGACATGAATCCACCACGGGTGTACATGCGTTCCCAAACATGAACCCCCCTCCCACCGCCCTCCCCACAACATCTCTCTGGGTCATCCCCGTGTACCAGCCCCAAGCGTGCCATATCCTGCATCGGACATAGACTGGCAATTCGATTCTTACATGATATTATACATGTTTCAATGCCATTCTCCCAAATCATCTCACCCTCTCCCTCTCCCACTGAGTCCAAAAGTCCGCTATACACACCTGTGTCTTTTTTGCTGTCCTGCATACAGGGTCATCATTGCCATCTTTCTAAATTCCATATATATGTGTTAGTATACAGTATTGGTGTTTTTCTTTCTGGCTTACTTCACTCTGTATAATCGGCTCCAGTTTCATCCATCTCATCAGAACTGATTCAAATGTATTCTTTTTAACAGCTGAGTAATACTCCATTGTGTATATGTACCACAGCTTTCTTATCCATTCATCTGCTGATGGACATCTAAGTTGTTTCCATGTCCTGGCTATTATAAACAGTGCTGTGATGAACATTGGGGTGCATGTGTCTCTTTCAATTCTGGTTTCCTCGGTGTGTATGCCCAGCAGTGGGATTGCTGGGTCATAAGGCAGTTCTATTTGCAATTTTTTAAGGAATCTCCACACTGTTCTCCATAGTGGCTGTACTAGTTTGCATTCCCACCAACAGTGTAGGAGGGTTCCCTTCTCTCCACACCCTCTCCAGCATTTATTGCTTGCAGATTTTTGGATCACAGACATTCTGACTGGTGTGAAGTGGTACTTCACAGAACTAGAACAAATAATTTCAAGATTTGTATGGAAATACATAAAACCACGAATAGCCAAAGCAATCTTGAGAAAGAAGAATGGAACTGGAGGAATCAACTTGCCTGACTTCAGGCTCTACTACAAAGCCACAGTCATCAAGACAGTATGGTATTGGCACAAAGACAGAAATATAGATCAATGGAACAAAACAGGAAGCCCAGAGATAAATCCACACACATATGGACACCTTATCTTTGACAAAGGAGGCAAGAATATACAATGGAGTAAAGACAATCTCTTTAACAAGTGGTGCTGGGAAAACTGGTCAACCACTTGTAAAAGAATGAAACTAGATCACTTTCTAACACCGCACACAAAAATAAACTCAAAATGGATTAAAGATCTAAATGTAAGACCAGAAACTATAAAACTCCTAGAGGAGAACATAGGCAAAACACTCTCTGACATAAACCACAGCAGGATCCTCTATGATCCACCTCCCAGAATTCTGGAAATAAAAGCAAAAATAAACAAATGGGACCTAATTAAAATTAAAAGCTTCTGCACAACAAAGGAAAATATAAGCAAAGTGAAAAGACAGCCTTCTGAATGGGAGAAAATAATAGCAAATGAAGCAACTGACAAACAACTAATCTCAAAAATATACAAGCAACTCCTGCAGCTCAATTCCAGAAAAATAAACGACCCAATCAAAAAATGGGCCAAAGAACTAAATAGACATTTCTCCAAAGAAGACATACGGATGGCTAACAAACACATGAAAAGATGCTCAACATCACTCATTATTAGAGAAATGCAAATTAAATGACTATTTGAAATGATAAAAGCATAACTGCTTTATTGTAATTATGGAAGTAAGAGTTTTGCCTCCTTGTTGGTCCTGGAGTTCTGGGAAACCAGGTTTGAGAGTCACCATCTCAACTAGCCTCTCAGTTGCTTCCAACACTATCATCGCAGATCACCAATTAGATACCTTTTGAAACCACCTATCAGTTTTTAAAAATGCTAATACCCATGTCTACCCGCAAGAGTTTTTGTTCACTTGCTCTGATGTCTTCAGAGCTAGGTCATTTCGGTGTGCAGCCAAAGTTGAAAACCACTGCACCAGGCTTCCTTTAGTGTAGATTTGATTGTGTCCCATTTATTCTTAACATTTTTAAGCTTCTCAGTGGTTCTCCAGGTGTGTACCCCAGACCAGCAATTTCAGCAGCACCTAGAAACTTGTTGGAAATACAAATGATCTAGCTTACACCCAGACCTATTAGCTCAGAAATGCTGGGAGTAGGACTCAGCAATCGGTATTTTAACACATCTTCCAGGGCCTGATTCATGCTTACATTTGAGAAACACTGACCTACAGAATAAAGTCCAAACGTGGGAGCCTAGTGTGTCAGAATTTTCCCTGTCTGAACGTTGCCAGTTCTCACTTTACCCTACTCATACTGATACAGTACCTACTCTCTAGTCTCTGTGTTATGTTAATGATTTCATGTTTATTATAAAAATATTTAAAATCAGATAATTTTATGTAATGACATTTCAATATATCCACTGACTAGGAATTCTAATACAATGTTAAGTAAGAATGGTGAGAGCAGGCTCATCCTCTTTCTGCCCTTGTGGGAAGACTATTCAGTCTTTCACCATTAAGTATATTAGCTATAAGTTTGTGTGTGTGTGTTTCTGAAAGTTTTTTTTTTAATATATATATCAGATTGAGATAGTTCCCTTCTGTTCCTACTATGCTGAGTGATTTTTATCTCTAATGGATATTGAAGTTTGTCAATGCTTTTTCCAGGTATTTTTCAGTGTATGTATATTTACTGCTGGTATTGATCTAGCAACTTTATTTGGGTAATGTGGGGAAATTTTAAAACCTAAACTATCATTTATGATTTTAAAAAACACCCTCTGTGTCTTAGGGTATTTCCCTCTCATATGTGTCATGGCATTAGACTATTGCAATGAGTAGAGAAATAGTTTATTTTTCCTTTCATCTATGCTAATCCTTGAGCTTCCCAGGTGGCTTAGTGGTAAAGAATCCACCTCTCAGTGAAGGAGATACAGGAGACATAGGTTCGATCCCTGGGTCAGGAAGATTACCTAGGAGGAAGAAATGGCAACCCATTCCAGTATTCTCGCCTGTAAAATCTCATGAATAGAGAAGCCTGGAGGGCTAGAGTCCATGAGATTGCAAAGAGTCAGACGTGACTGAGCACATACATACACATGCTAACGCTTTCCATTAGGTATCAATGCATTTGGATTAGACAAATTCAGTACTTGACATTTTTATAGGCAAAATTATAACATGTGATCTTTCTTAGGAAAGGAAAAGATAATTAATGTTGATTAAGAATTCACTGTTCTTAGACTGTGTGGAGTTTATTATTTAACATTTTCCTTACATATATCTCATTGCTAAGAGTCATCTTCATTTTTCAAATGAGATAGACTCAGAATTTATTTACTTCTACAATGAATCTTATTCATGGATTTGTAGTTTCAAAAACAATATTTCAACATTACAGAATGAGAAAATGGAGGTGTGAATCTCTCATCATCCCAGCATTCTATGCAATAAGTAGTTTGGAGAATTAGATGTTGGCTATTTTTGTCTAAATGTCTATGACATCGTTATGAAAAGCCATTATATTAAATGCTTTTATATACTCTTTTAATACTTACTACTTACCTTAGTGAGCATAGAGGAGAATGTAGATAAATAACTGCTACAATATCTAGCACTTCATATGCACCAATAAATGATAGTGGTTGTTATCATTATAGCATTGCCATTTGTATCCTGACCACAGTATGGTCTCTGCAAGGGTGTAGATCACGTTCTCGATACTTTCTGTAATCCCCAATGCTACTCATCAGAGTGGTGAACATGAGCAAGGATTTTAAGAAAACTTAGGGGTTGATGGCCTAACCCAGGACCTTAGTTTGGTAGAGTGGGAACTTAGTCTGTCCAGACTAAGCATTAAGGAGGAGGAGGAAGAAGGGGTGGGGGTTAAGAAAGAATGATGATGGCAACAAACAGAATTTTGGAGCACACAACATCACCTTTTTTTCCAAATGTCAAATTCAGGACAAGGGAAATTCTCATCTGGCTGTAGGAACAGAGCATTAGAGTGCGGCTTCACACTCTCACCTCATTCTGAGACCTTAAATTCTTCCATACCACAGGCATTGTCCCTGCTCTGCTTCAGAGTAAATTCCCAATCTTGACCTATCAGTGAGAGTCCTATTTGTTCCAACGAGAAAGAAGAGTAACGTTGGTCAGTAGGAAAGCAAGTGGAACCCAAAATCTGAAGGCTTGCATTTGAATTACAGATCTGTGTAAGAGGGTACTTTTAGGATGCTTTTAGTGATAAGTCAAAATAAAAACCAGAACACACCTGAACCCTCTTAATTGGTTCTACCAACAAGTTAACTCCATATCTCACAAGATGAAGCTTTTAGAATAAGATGGGCTTCTGAAGTGATTATTAGCTCCTCAAAGATGGGTAGAAGAATAGATGGCAGGCTCTTCTTGACTGCATCTTTGAGGAGCTAACGACCACCTAGGAATCACAAACCCTTTTTCAGGAGCCCCCTAATAGGCATCACAACACAGCTGGATCAAATTGGGTAAAGAGTCTGTTCCTAATTTAACTGCCCGCAAGAGAAATGGGTTTCCTGCAAACCTCTGGTCTACCTTGCACCTGGGGTGAGGTTGGATTTCCGTAAGGCCCATCTATGCACAAAATCCTGGTTTTAAACAAAAAGTGGGCGATGGATGCTGGATAGGAATCCTGTGTGTTTACCATATATTTCCTCTTCTGATCTAGGTGTACTCAGGCTACATTCAGAGTCCTAAGGGCTTTTGAGTTTCAGTTTATCACCTCACTGCAGATAATGATACACCTCTCACAGGATCTTGTGTAGGTTAACTGAGGCTACGTATGTAAAAGAGCTAGGATTAGAATTTTTATTATTGTCTGATCTCTTTAACTCACACTGACTTTCTATGGAGTTTAATAATTCAGTAATGGTTTTATGTGCATTAGTCATATCTCCAAGTAATCTGTAAACATTTTGTAGGTAAGAACCATGATGCCTGTTTGGTTTTTTGTATTCTCTAGAACATTGGGCACATAGTGTGTTCTATATGTTTAATTGACTATAGTGCTCTATTTGAAAAACGTGTTGCAGATTTTTTTTGAAGTTATTCTTGTTTTAAAAAATCACTTATTCCAGAGTATATTTTTTCTTTTTTCCTTATGTTTCATAGCATATAATCCATTTATTAGCACTCTTGCAAATAAATTTAAAATAAATTTCATTTTCCATGATTTTAATGGCTCTGTATAATTTCTACTATGATCAGCAATAAAATACTAGATAGAAGTGACAATCTATCAACTAAATAATTAGGTTCAGGGCCTGATATGTTATCCAGCCTCTTCTCTAACATTTTAACCCTGGTAAAATTAATGATAAATATGCTTAATGGTAAACGTGTTACATAGCAGTGGAGGGAAAGTGAGCTTATGTGGAAATCCACCTGGTAGGGGAATATATGAGTTGGTTGTGAAACAATTTATTTCTTGTACTTAAGAAGTAAATTTTACTTGAGTAAAATTTTTAGGCCTTATCTCTTAAGCTTTTTGTATGAGTGGAAGCATTTCTCCTCCCTACCCTCAGAGTTACTATCCTAGTCTAGAGTCACCACCTCATTTCAGTTTATCTAGTATCTTCTCAACTTTGGATCCTTTAAAAATATCTGAATTATTTTTAATCTAATATTATACTTATTTTTCATGGCTACTTCATGATACCTAGTGAGTTATTAGGCACGTGTAATAATAGCTGCCATCATAATTAGTGGAGATCCTGTACCAGGCTTGAGGTTTAATGTTTACATACACTTTAAAATGCCTTTCAAGTTGACTTCTATTAATCCTATCTTATAGGCAAGGAAACTGAAGCTGAAAGCTTTTAAGTCACATGCTTAGGCTAAGTGTTAGGTGAAGGATTTGAATCCATGTACTTTTGGGTTTAAAGCTTCTGCTTTCATTTAACTATATCTCAGATGAGGTCTTCCAGATCTCTCCATGTCCTTTTATGTTAAACTAAATTTGGACAACATGATACCAAGATTTTTCATGCCTTAAGTTTTTGTAAATGTTATGAATCCTAAGATTAGTTAAAATCTTATAGGGAATTATAGTTCTTGATATTCATATTCTCAATTCAAATACACTGATCAATGTAGATATCTTTGGAAGACAAAAGGCTTTATTTACACATTTTGTGCATAGATGTCTATATGAATATAGATAAATATGATATCTTTTTAGTATTTATTATTTAGAAAATTAACAAAGATTTTAGAAGTTGTGAGGTAACAGAAAACCCCTCAAATGTGCCATTAACAGTAGCTTTCCTTGAAAATAAAATATTTTGACTCTTGTTTGATAATTGGCCTTACAAATATTAGGTACATTTTCTAAGTGCTAGGACTCTCATTAATGATCATTTCTATTAATTGAGTTGATGGAGTTTCCTAAGGGCCAAAATTTAAATTCTCATAATTGAAATATTTTTTTCAATAAACCACTATTAAATGAATCTGAGTTTTTCTGGAGTTTGCATAAAACATTATCATGAGCTGTTGCATTTACTTTGGTGGCGGAAGGCAGTGTATCCTGCTAACCCAGAACCTTATCTTTAATTTTGAAAAGTAAGTTGGTGAGCAAAGCCAAATTTAAGCTGGAATAACTTCTGTAGTCAATGAAGAAGAAAATACAAATCCTATCTAGGAGGAAAGTATATTTAGTGACGACTCAGACGAATGCTGGGGCCTGATAAGAGCACTCCTTCAGGTTTTTAATTGAAATGTGACTGCAACAAGGGATTGACAGAAATCACCTCTGATTTCCAGATAAATGCACAAATCTAATGTCACTGAAAGCTGATAAGACAGATTTCCAGAAAAGGGATTTTAAAAGTACCTCCTGCCCTGCTTATTTCAAAATAGGACAACTCTAATGCAACTTCGTTTATCTGACAACTGAATTTTTAATGGCTGTCCGGGTGTCACTGGCAGTAAAGTAGGATTATTTCCATTTTCTCAGACTTTTTAAAGCCTCTTTGCTTCCTGTAGCTATCTAAATGCCAAGTAATAAGATAATATCAATAGCTGGCATAAGGGTTTTACATTTTAGTTATTACAGCAGAATGTTCACCTCTAAGGTTGTTAGTTTCCTAGTGTGCTAAGAATGTATCTTTCTGAGCAAGATATTTGCATGCATCTCACCCTAACCCTTACACCTCAGGGCAAATATTGCACAGCATGACACGCACATTAAGAAGGAAATAGAATGGGTTTCTCTACTTACTAATTTATTCTGCATGAAAGAAGCTTCTGGTGCTTGCTGCAAATCAGTACTAAGTGTATCCATGATATTCTGTCACTTCCTATATTTATTGTGGCCACTGAGACTACTTTGTTTGCAGATGCAGGAAGGAAAATACCCAGTGCGATTTAGTGGGAAGAGCTAATTAACTATGGAGGCCTAAGAAGAGGATCTTATATTGGTAAAAGAAGGCCCAATGGCTGCAGAGCCATCTTCTTCTACTATAAATTGGGTTCTTCACCCATGTCTCAGCAGATTCTCAGATCAGTATTGTTATGTGGGACTTTCTTAAGGAATACTCTCAGGATCAACATCTGGGGAAGGGAAGGGAAAGGAAAAGAGGGAACCAGGACTGACCAGAGGAAGTTGGGTAGTCTCGAGGATATTCTCAAATAACTTGATGGAAAGTTCTGAAACTGGTATTACCCCACATTGCAACAAGGGAACTTGATTTTTATGTTCTTGTGTTGATTGTCACTGGATGCAGGCTGCCCCCAGGAAGGATGTGGAGCCTGGGGTAAGAAGCTGTCTTCAGCTGAAACAATTTCTGGAGAGAGGTGACAATTGAGAGCTGTCAGCCATGGTGATCCCCAGAGGATCAGATCCTTCAGTCCTGGAGGAATACCTGTGGAGCACACCACAGTGTTTAGTTCTCCAGGTGATGGTGAGACCCCAGAGCCATGAGTTTTGGACTGAGCCTCAATGTGGGAGCAGTGGGTGAGAAGAATATATTTTTTCCAGAAGATTCTATACAAAAAATCTGGAGACAAGTATATATATATATATATGTGTGTGTGTGTATAAAATTATATCTATATATTACTCCTAATTATATTCTATATTGAAATGAAATTATAGAACTGCTTTTCCTTGTTTCCTACTTATTTGATGGCATATTATTATCCTTTTGGACTTCCCTGGTGGCTCAGATGGTAAAGCGTCTGTCTACAACATGGGAGACTTGGGTTCCATCCCTGGGTTGGGAAGATCCGCTGGAGAAGGAAATGGCAATCCACTCCAGTACTATTGGCTGGAAAGTCCCATGGACAGAGGAGCCTGGTAGGCTACAGTCCATGGGGTCACAGAGTCAGACACGACTGAGCGACTTCACTTTCCTTTCCTTTATTGTCCTTTTATGACTTCTTTACTTTTTCAAGTATAAGCTTGATGTGTTTTTTTTAACCCTAGCTTTACCTTTATGAAAATATTGAGAAAATGGAAAGGTTTCTGTTGGGCTTACCTCCAATCCTTAGAGGTGTTCTGAGGCCCCTTTGAAGACACTTAGAAGATCTTGGAGTAGTTTCTCAAAAATTTATTGTTAAATCACCAGAATCAGAAATGGTAGCCGATAATGCTAGGGGCTTGTGCATGTTATTGGCTTGTGATTTAACACATTTTGTAGGGAAATCTTATATGTGGTAAAGTTCGTAAGCCTAAAAGAATATTGTGTCCTTATGCATGTAATGGCTGATTTTGTTTCAACTTGGGTATGCCAAGGTATCCAGATATTTGGTTGAACATTTCTCTAGATGTTTCTGTGGAGATAATTTTTTGATATGATTAAATAAGTGAGCTTTCCCTGGAGCAGATTACCGTTCATATTATGGGCAGAACTCATTTAGGCTATCAAAGGCCTTAATAGAGAAAAAACTGGCCTCCCCAATGAAAAGTGAATTCTGCCAGCAGACTGCCTTTAGATTGGAACTCTACTTCTTCTCTTGTGTGTCTTTCTGTACCTCATGTCTTTGTCCATTCATCTGTTGATGGGCAATTATATGGCTTACATATTTTGGGCTATTGATATTTTCTGTTGTGTTTTTTCCCTATTTTGTCTGTTCTTTATTATTTCCTTCCTCCTACTGACTTTGGACTTGGTTTCTTCTAGTTCCTTTACATGGTAGGTTAGTTGTCTATTTGAAGTTTTTCTTATTTGTTAAAATAGTCCTATGTCACTATAAACTTCCAATTTAGAACTGCTTTCACTGTGTCCCAGAGATTTTAGACAGTTGTGTTTTCCTTTTTATTTATCTCAAAGTTTTATGATTTGCTTTTTGATTTCTTCATTGACCCATTAGTGTTTTAGTAGCATGTTGTTTACTCTCTGTATGTTTGCATTTTCCCCATTTTTCTTCCATAATTGATTTCCAGTTTCACTCCATCTTAGGTGGAAAATGGCTTGATACAATTTCTATCCTTTAAATTTTGTTCAAACTTGTTTTGTGGCCTAGAATGGGATCTATTCTGGACAACTTTCCATGTACAGTTGTAAGGAATGTTTTCTGCTGTTTTGGATAGAATGTCCTGTATCTGAACTTAATGTCTCTTAAGTTCAGCTGACCTATTGTGTCATTTAAGACAACTGTTTCCTTGTTGATTTTCTTTCTGGCTGATCTGTCCATTGATGCAAATGGGTATTAAAGTTCCCTACTATTATTGTATTATGTCAAGTTCTTATTTTATGTCTGTTACTATCCCTGTGTTATATTTAGGTACTTCTATATTATATGCTTCTGTATCATGCATATGTACATATGTTACAATACATTGAGTTTGTCAAAAAGTTCATTTGGATTTTTCTGTAGCATCTTACGGAACCCAATATACCAATATATATTATGCACATATATGTTATACTATATTATGTAATAACAGATAATAGATGTTAATGAATGTTATATTCTCCTAGTATTCAATTCTACATCTCTTGACTGGGGCATTTAGTCCATTATTATTTTGGGGGGCAGAGGTAGTTTTTTTTTTTTTTTTTTTGGTAGGATTATTGCTTTACAATATTGTGAGGTTTCTGCCATACATCATCATGAACCAACCACAAGTATACACATGTCCTGTCCCTCTTAAACCTCTCTCCCATCTCCCACCCCATCCCACCCCTCTAGGTTGTCACAGAGCACGAGGCTGAGCTCCCTGCATTGCATAGCAAACTCTACTGGCCATCTGCTTTACACACGGTAATGTTTATATTTCCATGCTACTCTCTCAATTAGTCTCTCCCTCTCTTTCCCACCCTGTGTCCTCAAGTCTGTTCTCTGTGTCTGCATTTCCATTGCTGCCCTGCAGATAGATTCATCAGCACCACCTTTCTAGATTCCATATACATGCATTACCATGCAATGTTCCTTTCTCTTTCTGACTCACTTCACTCTATATAATAGGCTCCTGGGCTCTTTTTTATAGCTGAGTAATATTCCATTGTATATATATGTGGCAAAATTTCTGTATCCATTCATCTGTCCATGGACATCTGGGTTGCTTCCATGTCCTACATATTGTAAAGAGTGCTGCAACAAACACTGGGGTACATGCATCTCTTTCAGTTATGGTTTTCTCAGGGTATATGCCCAGGAGTGGGTTTATTGGGTCATATGGTAGTTCTAGTCTTAATTTTTTAAACAATCTCCATACTGTCTTCCATAGTGGTTATGTCAATTTACATTCCTCCCAGCAGTGCAAGGGAGTTCCCCTTTCCTCCACATCCTCTCCAGCATTTAAAGTATGTAGATATTTTACTGATGACCATTCTGACGGTGTGAGGTGATACCTCATTGTAGTTTTGATTTGCGTTTCTCTGGTAGTCAGCGATGTTGAGCATCTTTTCATGTCTTTGTTGGCCATCTGCATGTCTTCTTTGGAGAAATGTCTGTTTATGTCTTACAGCCCATTTCTGATTGGATCATTTGTTTTTCTGCTATTGAGCTGCTTATATATTTTGGAAATTAACCCTTTGTCAGTTGTTTCATTTGCAATTTTCTCCCATTCTGAGGGTTGTCTCTTAATCTTATTTATTGTTTCCTTTGCTGTGCAAAACCTTTTAAGTTTAATTTAGTCCCATTTTCTTACTTTTGCTTTTATTTCCATTTCTCTAGGAGGTGGGTCAAAGAGGATCTTGCTCTGATGTATGTCAAAGTATGTACTGCCTATATTTTTCTCTAAGAGCTTTATAGTTTCTGGCCTTACATTTAAATCTTTAATCCATTTTTTTGCATTTTAAAAAAGTTTATTTTTTGTATGATGTTAGAAAGTGTTTTAGTTTCATTCCTTTATATGTAGCTGTGAAATTTTTCCAGCACCACTTATTAACGAGTCTGTCTTTTCTCCTTGTATATTCTTGCCTCCTTTGTCAAAAATAAAGTGTCCATAGATGTGTGGGTTTAGTCCATTGATTTTTAAAGTGATAATTGATAGGTACATACGTACATACTCACTGCTGTTTTGTTTCTGGTTGTTTTTATAGTTCTCTGTCTGTTTCTTCTGTTTGCTTTTTCTTTTGTGGTTTGATTATTTTATTTAGCAGTACCCTTGTGTTCCTTTCTCTCTAGTTTTTGTGTATCTGTTTTAGGTCTTTGACCTGTGCTTACCATGTGTTTCCTATATGTTCAGTTCAGTTCAGTCACTCAGTCCTGTCCGACTCTTTGCGACCCCTTGAATCGCAGCACGCCAGGCCTCCCTGTCCATCACCAACTCCCAGAGTTCACTCAGACTCACATCCATCGAGTCAGTGATGCCATCCTGCCATCTCATCCTCTATCGTCCCCTTCTCCTCCTGCCCCCAATCCCTCCCAGCATCAGAGTCTTTTCCATTGAGTCAACTCTTTGCATGAGGTGGCCAAAGTACTGGAGTTTCAGCTTTAGTGTTAACCTACAACCATATCCAGTTTTAAAAAACTGTCATTTAAGTTCAAACATACCCTAAAAGATCTACATTTTGAACTCTTCTCTCCTGTGTTTTATTTTTTTTATATCATTACTTATGTCTCCTACATGTCTATTTCTTAACTGTTAAGAACATACAATGCAGTGTATTTTATAGTTTTCTTCATTTACTCTTCATTGTTCAATTATTTAAGTGTTTGATCCAGACTTTACTATATACTTGCCTTTGCTAGTGGAAGTTTTCATTTCTTGTAAATTCTTGCTTCTTGTAGCCTTTTCCACTTGGAGAAGACTCTTTATCAATTCATGTAGGGGTGGTTTATTATTGATGAAGTCTTTTGTTGTTTCCTTGTCTGAAAAGTTCTTTATCTCTCTTTCATTCTCCTTCTAAATGACAAACTTGCTGAGTAGAGTTCCCTAGGTTGTAGGATTTTCCCTTTTATCACTTTAAATATGTCATGCCAGTCCCTTTTGACCTAAATTCTAAATTTTTTTCTGCAAAAAATCAACTAACAGCCTTATGGGGAATCCCTTCTATATGACTCTGTGTTTTTCTTTTGCTTCCTTTAGAATTCTCTCTTCATCATAAATTTTCCATTTTATGATAATTATATATCTTAGTGTGTATTTCTTTGGCTTCATGTTTTTTGGAACTCTCTTTTCTTTCTGTACCTGTATATCTGTTTCCTTCTTTATGTTTGGGAAGTTTTCAGGCATAATTTCATCAAATACATTTTTTATCATTTTCCACTTCTCTTCTTCTGGAACTCCTGTAATACAAATGTTAGTACACTTGATGTTTTCTTAGAGGTCCCTTAATCTGTTCTCATTTTTAAATTTTATTTTTCCTCTTGGTTTTCTGATTAGGTGATTTCTGTATTCTGTCTTCCCGATCACTTATGTGTTCTTATGTATCACTAAATCTGCTTTTAATTTCTTCTAGTGTGTTTTTCATTTCAGTTATTGTATTCTTCACATCTGACTGATTCTTTTCTATGTTTTCTGGTTCCTTGATAAAAATTTCACTGTATGCATCTTTTCTTTCCTCTAGTTCACTTAGCATTCCTTTTACTAGTGATTTGAACTCTTTTTCTGGTAACTTATTTATCTCTGTCTCATTAGTTGCTTTTTCAGATATTTCTCTTGTTCTTTCATTTGAAACAAGCTCCTCTATTCAGCTTGCTTGCCTTTCTCTATGAAATAAGGTAAAATAGTCCACTATCCCATTCTTGAAGGGTTGTCCTTGTATGGGAGCATTCAGATGCAGTCTCTGTGTGCCCAGTGGCTTTGGTGAGAGACGTGGATCTGAGATGAACACAGGTCATGTCTTCCCCAGGCTGTGCTGGAAGCTATTTTCTTGGTGAGAAGTGGAACTGGAGATGGAGGTGCCGGGTCACGAACCAGTTGTGAATTGGGACTTCTCTGATGCTCAGTGGCCAACATTGCCCTATTGATGGGTAGAATTGTGTTATAAGGTTCTAGAGTAGAAGCCCTGAGGATTCGGTCCAAGTTGCTCCTGTTCCTTTTAAGTGTGCACTCTGCCCCATCCCAGAAATGGCACATTCACCCCAAAGGGGAACAGCAAATCAGCCAGAGTGGCTGGAACAGGTGCTTCATATGGGCCAGGCTGTATTCTGGAATAGTCCTGGCACACTAGCCAGAGCTCTAGACCTCTCTCAGTCAGCTGATGCTGCAAGGACCAGCAATGGTTGTTTCTCCACATTTGGAGTCAACATCAGGTCTGAGAGCCTTGCATCTGAGCACCCTCCTTGGCAATGGTAGGCTTTCACCCTAGTGAGGAGCTTCCTTGCACAGCAAGAGGGTCTGGAGTTGTTGTTTGGTGCGGGCCAGTGTGCATGCTTGGTAGGTTTCAGGAAATTAGCCAGAGTCCCAGGTAGTTTCAATTTACTTTTTTTTTTTTTTTCGCTTTGTCCCAGGAGTAAGCAAGTAAGTGCATGCTCTTCATGAATGAAACTTTTGATTTTCTCCAGACCTCCTATTAGTCCCACTGGTTTTCAAACCAGCTAAGGGGCTTGTCTTGCCAGTATTTTTCTCCAGGCTGGGGGGCCCAGTGTGTGGTTTGAACTGCTCAGTCTCCAGGGAGAATCTCTGTGCCTATGTAATCCCTTCCTCTTCTGGTCCCCTTCAGATGTACAAGTCCCAAAGCCATCACTTCTGTTTTTTTCCTACCTGACTCCAGGTGAATCTTTACTTACAGGCTTGGTTGTATAAATCTGTCTGCCAGTTTCCTGTTTGTTTTTAGTGAGAATTGTAACACACTGTAGATGTATTTTTGATGTCTTTGGGGGTGGGGGTGGGGGAAGTGAACTCAATTTTCTTCTACTGTGCCATGTTGATCCCTAAGTAGCTATAAACTTAAAAAAAAAAAAAAAGAAGAATAGAAATAAATTAAGAATTAAAATCAAGAAATTTGAGAAAATATACCATGAGTATCTAAGTTCCTTGTGTCCTTGAAGTTGTGGATGGTTAACTCTGGCATGGCAGCCCTGTTGTTGTGTGTGGTAATTGCTACATTTTTCCTAATCATAATTTTCTTAATTATATTTTCTGGGTCCTTGTTGACTATGACATTAGCTGTCATTTTGTCACCTTAATTTTGAAGACTTTATCTTCAGAGCATTGCTTCTGTGGTTTCCTGGTGCTTTTCCAGAAGGCTGAATGGAGTCTGGGTGGTGTAGGTACAGAGCCAGGCTGCAGCCCTCCTAGAGATTTGGTGGGTGGCCTCCTACTTGTAGGGGAGGTTGCTCCTATCTTTGTACTTAGAAATACTTAATTTTTAAATGAATAAAACTAAATGTACCCAACTTAAAATTAGCCAAGATTATTCTTTTAGAGTAACACTTCACAGAAATGAAATTCTGAGAGACAATTATAACTTGCACCATGCTCTAGCCAAAAACAGATTTTTATTTTTTCTAATATTTGTTATTGCTTATTTATTATTAAAATTAAAGTTATTTTATTATTATGCTAATATCTTAAGTGAATTAATAAAATGATCAATTATTTCATTCATAGCCTTTTATATTTGTCTATGTAGCTGAAAAGGGAAGCTAGTAGGTCTTTTGTTCCTTCACCCATAAAATCTCTTTTAGCATTGTGTTTATCTAGCTAGGTTTCTGGGCAAAGCAGGCATAAGAAATAATTCTTCTGATACATGTCTACTCTGTCTTCCAGAAAGGGACTCTGTCAGGGCATTTTACCTACATATGCCTTTGCTATTTGTTGTCTGTTCCCCTGGAAGATGAGTAAAGTCCTCAGGATCATATTAGAAGTGACCATAAATCTCCAGAGTCCTCTGTGAATCCTAACAAAGAATTTTACTCTGTTGTCTTAAATCCTTTTTATCTCTTTGAAAGGAAATCATTCTCAATCTGTACAGTCTGGTATTTTACTCATTTGTTTACTTATTTAACATATATTTTCCAGAGCTTATTAAATGTCAAAACTGTGCTGGATGCCAAGTGTTTATTAATAATAATACAAGGTAATATGAGACTGGATACTGTGGGGTCTAACAGACTGTTCTTGAGCTCAACTATGTTGTGGTGAAAAAAATCTCAAGGTTTCAGTGGCTTAATTCCCCATAGTTTCATTTCTCACTCATGTTATAGTCTTACAAGTCTACCATCATGAAATTCTCTGCTTTCAGCTGCATAAGCAAGTGAGAGAATTTGGAGATGTTCTACTCAGTTGTAAATCCTTCAAATGAGAGTGATGTCATTACCCCCAGCAAGTGGACTGAAGCTAGCCACAAAACCCTGTCTTACAGCAGGAAATTCTGGAAAAATATTGATGAGCACTGGGAGTATGCGGTGGTTACTCTTATCTTTGCCACACTCAGTGCAGGGATCAAGAGCTATTTTTTGAGGAAGAGACATTTATTCCAGCTAACACATTAGAGAAGAGTAACAGTAATCAGAAAAATAGGTGGGAAAGCATTTTAGGCAGAGGGACCTATGCATATGGAGACTATGAGATGGCAAAGAGCCTGATACATTTGAGAAACTGAAAGATGACCAGTGTGGCTGTAATGTAGAAAGAAGAAGGGCAGTGAGAGCTCAGGTTAGAAAACAGGCAGAAGGTAGATCAGGCAGGATTAGGGCTTGCAGACACTGTTAAACATTTCTGATCCTTCGTACTAAATGTCATAGAAATCCACTGCAGAATGTTAAACAAAGGAGTGACATTGTGACCTTTGTATTTTAAAACATCACCATGACTGCAAAGTGAAGATATTATTGGAGAGGAGAAGAATAGGGCTGGGAGACCATTTAGGGGTTTTTCAGAAGTCCAGGAGAGAGGCGGTAGGGACTGGGATAAAGAAAGGGGCCATGAAAGTCAAAACATGCATTTGAGAAGTCTAGGAAGTCGAGGTGGGTGAGTGAATGTGGAGGATGAAGAAGGTCTTAGCGATGGCACTAGGTTTCTTTCAAGAGCAACTATTGAGCCAGGAAATGTAGGGATCACAACAAGCAATTTTTCAGGTGTAGGAGTAAGCAGTGGGAAGTGAGTAATTGTATATTCAGTCCTAGACACAAGGAGTTGGAGTTGCTTGTTAGATGTCTAAAAGGAGATATTGATGAGCAAATTAGATATATTTTTATGAAGTTTCAAATAAAGGTCTGGCCTGGAATTACACATTGGAAGTCCTTGATTTATAAGTGGCAATTAAAACCATATAGGATGCTAAGAGTGCTTCAAAGGAGACAAGATGTCTTGAGATGACTCTGAGAAACTTTAGGAGTTAAACGTTAGGAAGAGGAGGAGTAGCCCAAAGAGTGAGAAGCAATAGTAGAGAGGGAAGCAGAAATCCAGAGGGTGAGGCTGCACAAAGAAAGAGGAGAGCACTTTTCAAAGGAGGATTCCTTTGTGAGGACAGTTGATCGAGGCTCAAGTCTGATGTCAGCAAATGTGATTTGATTAGGCAGATAGAGGTCCTTAATGACCTGATCAGAAAAAGAATGGCTTTGATGGAAAATAACCATTTTCAGTGTCGAGGTGAACTTTCAGGCATGCCTGGTAGATTCCCTGAGCAACTCCTCTAACAACTGAATTTTTAAAACTCAGTGTTTTAGAAATCTTTCAGTAGAGCAAAGCACTGTTTAACAGAATTGAAAATGTCACTGCTTCAGCACACAGCAGATTGACACAATGGATACAGGTTTCCAAAGTTGAGTGCATAATGACATTTTAGAGAAAGTTTCAAAATGACTATGCCATCAGCACAATTATGATATGAAAGTGAAGTCATCTATCTTCTTAGTCTGCTTTTTATTGGTCTTAAATGTACTGTTTCTGATTTGCTTTTCAATTTAACATGAAGGTGCAGAAAGCCAGAGAAGCTAAAACAGTAGAAACTGTGAAGGGGATGAATTGGAGAAATGGTCCAGAAGGCAAAATCAGTGTTCTAGCCTGTGTGAGAAAATGAGAAGGGGTCACACTGTGACTCTTTAGTCACAGCTGTAGAAAAGTTCAGAGAGTGCTGGCTACTGGCTCTTCTTTTCCACGGAGAGTCAGAGAAAGATGGATTCAGCTAGGATTGCTGTACGAGATAATTGGTTTGATGATAAGAGCTTTTTGACTGTAAGTGATTTAAAAACTGGAGAAGGCTATGAAGAGAAGTACCAGACTTCCCATCTTGCACGACATTTAGCAGAAAAGTTGACAATCCTTTGGGTTTCTGTCATGAATTTTCTCTGGGAATGGGAGGTCTTCATGCATCTCTGAGGACATCCCTGATATGAGAAATAAACAGGAGAATGAAGCTCCCGACTAGGATTGTTGAACTTTGCTGATTTTCTTCTCATAGCATCTTTCAACCATGCCTTTATGAAGGTCGAAGACCCTTAGAAACTCTCTTTGGGGAGGGAGGCCTGGGATTTGGGACCTTTTGAGTTTTTGCTTATGCCCTATTGAATGAAGTAGATTCAGTATGCAGTAGATTGCATTCTGACCTGCTCTTATAAACCTGGCTCATTTTCTTCTGTTAGAACTTTCCTTGTGTGCCAATTTCCCCAAGATCGCTAGCATTTCTCAGTTACTTCTTTACTTTAACATCCAAAAAACAATCATCTGAGTCTGTAGCTCTTGTGAGCCTAGAAAGTCGACTCCTCCTTGCAAGGATGGCGCTGCCGGGGAACGCTTGGTCTCCTTGTTGGCCACACTTCCCTTTGAACCACTGCTCTGGGCTTCTCTGCCTTTTCTTTTTTGCCTGCCTGCAGAAAGCTTTTCCACATTGTTGAGATGCTTCCCTACTCCTCTTCACCCTGTGCATGGATATAGCCCTTCCTTTATATATTCTTCACCTAATGGGTGCAAAATGTTTTAAACCGACTTTACTGAGTTTTAGGGAGGCAAAGAGGGTGAGAGAAGTGAATTATACTGCAGAAAAGGCAAACAACTCTGGAAGCACATGTTGCTGCCTCTGGGGTCTATCCATATGCAACTTATGTACCACATACCAACTCTGTTTTCTTCTTGGCTCTGGGCTGCAGCCATGTTACTAGGAGGCCTTGATCTTCCAGTATAAACTTTTCCTTTACTATCTTTACTTTCTCATCCCTGTTTTCCCAGATCTCACAACCCCATCCCCTTTCCTTATGTGCCTTATAAGGACACAGTAAGCAAGTCATCTCCTAACTGTTAAGCTTTTACATTATTTTTGCAGAGCAATTTTAAGTTGAGTTGCTTGTTGACTCAACTGAGCAGTTCCAGAAAAGCTTTTGCTTTGCAGAGTGAAGCACATTCAGTGATGCTATTTTGTATTTTTCATCAGTAGAGCCCTGGCTCTTAAAAGACCTTCACAACTTTGAGATGAAAAATTATTCTTAAAGACTCTGAAGGTCTCAAATCATCTTATTAATCTTGTATTTACGTACCAAAGTTTTGCTTTCCATGAGTCAGTTTCTGCCTATTTCAGCTGGAAAATTTTTTTCTGAAAAAAAAAAAAAAAAAAATTTTTTTTTTTCCATGAAAATACGTGTGTATGTGTCTGTGTATTTCCAGAAGCTAAAAATGTCTCCCCATTATGTTAATACTCCTGATGTTGCATAGTCTACCTTATAGTGGTGCTTGGTAGAGAGAATATTCAGACAAAAGCATATTCATACACAACCTTTTAAAGGAACTTGGGGAGGAATTTAAGAGTGAACTTTGCTCCTAGCCTGCCACATACATCAGTCTCAAGTCCTGTTGATGTTGACACCTTAATGTCTTTCAAATATGTCCATCCTGCAGACCTGTTTGAAAGTAGTTTCTGCTATTTTTGTATTCCCAGCTCCTAACCAAGATTGGCAAATAAGAGATGATCATTCAAAGATTGTTGCATAATTGGAGGCACAGAGGAATGAATGAGAAGGAACTAATGATGCTAGAAATTTGAGGGTGGGCTCCTAGGAAATAGAACTCAAGGGATTGCCTTTTTTTTCCTCTACAGAAAGATTGGAGAGAATAAGGGAAGTACATGCAGGACTCAAGGGAACAAGGTAAAATTGAAAAAGGTAGAATATAAAGAGTGTAATGGATTTTTATAAATCAGTTAAGCAGGAGAGGAGAAATGTGGTTCAAGTTCCTGTCTAAAGATAGATTTATGTATAAGCTAAACTTGAGCTATTAGCAGAATGAGGGACAAAATATAACCAGAGCCATACTCTTTGCAAACCCATGGACTGTAGCCCACCAGGCTCCTCTATCCATGAAATTCTCCAGTAAAGAATACTGGAGTGAGTAGCCATTCCCTTCTCCAGGGGATCTTCCCCACCCAGGGATGAAACTCGGGTCTTCCACTCTGCAGACAGATTCTTTACCATCTGAGCTACCAGGGAAGCCCATTAGATGCTCACTTTAACATAACACTAACCATGTCATGAACACTTTAGTCTTTGCCTCAACTCTGTACAGGTAGTTATTAGCATTATCCCCATTTTATAGATGGAGAATTTGAGACATTGAGAAATGAATTAACTTGCCTAGGGTCATGTTACTAGAGAAGGATGGAATCAGGATTTGAACCCAGATCTGTCTGACTCTAGATATTGTGCTCTCAGCTTCTATAGCATGTTGAGTATAAATACTGCTAATACTCTGTATCTCCCTAATCTTAGTGTGGCTAAGTTATGCTTGGGAGAAGGAAATAGCATAAAGGCAGGGGTGTAAGTTTAAAGAAAAGTGAAAAAAATGTGGGGAAAGAAAGGACTCTAGGCAGTCTCAACTCATTTCATAACCTTGCCTAGGGTTGTCTTAATTTTTATGTCTAGGCTAAATGTTTTACAATTGACTGTATACCAGGTAAACACCTAATCCTCCCCTCTTGTCACCAAATTCATTTTATAGATGAAGAAGCTATGGTTCAGAGAGCTAGAACCTTGTAAAAGACTCATGCAGCTAATACCTTAAAACTGAGATTCAACCCCTGACCTAAGACTACATTCCTGCCTTAACTTGTGTGTAATAGCAAACATTTATCATAGGTATGGTGATCATAGATCTGGTCAAAGCTATATGAGGAGCCATTGTTCTTGAGTTTCTCTGAGTATTCTTTTTGCCACCAGAATAAACTGCCTCTTTACATTTTGGGGACATTCTTTGAGCAAGGCTGTCTCCATACCTCTACATCATTCAAGGGTGAGCCTTAGGGCTGCTCTGTCTTCTGGGGAAAGAGCATCACAAAGTTCCCCACCTTGGACTCTGATCCATTTTCTTGGGTGTTGCCAGGTGTGTGGACTTGGGCACTGTTGACTTGCCTGCAGGCTTTCTGTGAGACTTGGAAAAACTGCCTGTCAACTGCGTTAAAATGAAGTCTAATTATTCTCCATTCTGCTGTGACAGACATCACATTGATGGTATATTTGCATTTAAATACTGCAAATATTTAACATGAATTACATACTAAATATTTGAATTTGTGCATGCAAAATGTCTGTCTCTGGGATAGCTCATATCTGCTGAATTGTAGAATTCTGGGGTTTTATGAAACACAGGGAACACTGATGAAATTAAACTAACTTGGGAACAACAGTCAGACTGTCTAAATTATATATATATATTATTGTCCCTCATTTGCATGACCAATTATAGGGAAGTTCCTTATTGTGAGATGTAATAATTTTATATAATTGCAGCAGCTTCAGCAGTTTTGAAGGTTTCCCTAGCAGAACACAGTCTCAGGGAAAACAAATTATGTTGATTTACTAGCAATTCTGCAAACGGGTTGTCTGGGGGAATCAGGGGGAGTCTTTATGGAGCACAGAGAAATGGCTCACTATTTGACATTTTAAATTGCTTGCTTGGAATATGTAAAACTGCAGACATCTAATTGCATGTTGTCGCCTCTGAGGAGCCACCGTTTTTGCACTTGGATTTGGAGACTTGCTGTGTGATGATTAAGAGGGGAAAATAATACCCATTTACCCAAGTTGTAGAGGGCAGGGCTCTCTATGAACATCCAGGAAAAGCGAAGAGTGAGTCTGTAGTAAATTCCTAATTAAGACAGCACTAGCAGCTCTACAGTTTTGCTGAGATTAGCTTATGTGAATGTTCTCATTAAATGAGCAGCATGGCACTAGGCAGCTTAGAAATCTCTTAGTCTCATAAAATCCAGGACGAGATGGGCTTTAGAGATAATCTCGGCTGTGCTGCTGTTCACTGTGCAGGCAGGAACCCTGAGAAGTGAAATTCCTGTCCAGGAGGCCCCAGTTGTGTGCTGGAAGAGCCGAGGCTGAATCTCCCTGGCCAGGGCGGCAGGTCCCATCAGCAGGGGTGATTCCTGGCTGTTGGATGATGTTGAATAGGGCTTTGTAGCTCTGCATAGCATTTTGTTTCTTTTCTATTAGATCCAAGAAACTGAGAATGGCACTTTGGGGGTGGCCGGTTGTGACCAGCTGCTGAAGCATCATATGCCTCTCAAACGGTCTTGTGTTCCCAGCACTGAGAGTGCCCTTCTGTTTTACGCTGAAGACGTAAATGGGGATGACAGGCTTGGGGCTGCTTTTTCTCTGACTAAACATTTGAGAAAACTTGACCGTCTTCAGGGAATTCCCGGCCTGAAGTCAGGAAGGGCTAGTGCTCTCGGGTGGTCTTAGCCTGCAGCAGTTTGCAGCGTGATTTTGGTCTCAGGTCAGAGACTGAGGTCGGCGGTGTAGTGAGACCGCTGAACCCTAGACCATGGCGAGGTGTGGACCAGTGACAAGGACCAGTGGGTAATGACAAGGCTCTTCCTGCCAGCTATGGGATAAATTTCCACACTGAGATGGGAAGTTAGTGTGAAACAAGGAAAGTGTCTATTAGGAGGGAAAAGGGCACATGTGGATAGACCCGTGGGAGGGATCAGAGAAAGCCGTGCTCGCCTAGCAGTTTGAATCACTTCTGTGGGATATTTTCTGGGTTTCTGGTTCTGAAACTATGTTTGGTTTATCTCAGCATCCTCCCATGTGTGTGTGCGCATCTCGTAGCCAAGGTGGATTCTAGTGAAAAGGCCTGAGGGTAGGCTGGCATCACTTACTCGGGGGGGGGCTGCCCCCTCTCTTTTTTGACTTCCAGCAGGTCTTTCTGTGTATGTGTAGTCAGGAGGGTCTTCTTGACTTTGAGAAAGAGAAATACATGGTCTTTCTACCTTGTATTTGGGCAGGGTCCAGCTCCTTTCCCGACCCTGCTGTTACGGGGTTTCTGTCCACAGGCAACACGCTCCAGGGGCTTGCTCTAGGGCCCACCCATCTCCTGCCTAACTGGTAATAAACTTTTACTTATTTCTTTAACCAGAAGTAGGTTTTTAAAAACTGAAAAAAAAATTTTTTTTTCTATCTCCTGGATGTGTTTAATTTTTTACTGTATTACTCATGTGGGACTTGGACGTGACATTTTATCCTATTTTCGTTTTATACCAGATTAGAAAATTTTAGAGGATAGAGGATTCATCTGAAATAGCGTTCATCTCCTTCCCTGAGTTCTCATGGAACATTGCTAAATGAGTGGATACAACCCTAACCATCTCTACCCCTCCACTCCCCGCATGTTTCCCAGTATGTGTGGCTCTGGGAGTAGGTTTCTGCTCCCAGTTTTTGTCCCTCATGGATGTTGTGGGTAATGGCATGGAGATCTCTGCTTTGTCCCTACCATCCCTTTACTCCCTGGTTTCTTTTTCCAAGACTTGTATAATAAAGAGAAATTTAAAAGATATTCTCTAGAGTTGAGTGCACATCAATTTTCTCATTTCTAAATTCAGAAACTCAGTTTTAAAAAAAAACAAACTTTTTTTTCCACTGTTTACATAGTGCTATTTCTAGTGAGTTTACTTAATGAGAAATACAGTTACCATTAATTTTAGAGAACTAGGCCCCTTTTTTATGGCAATTTTTTTAGTGATACTGTTTTTTTCAAGAATCTTGTCAGAAGAATGAACCATTTTTAGTTTTTCTGAAACTACATCTTTCTTCTGGGGCTTCCCAGGTGGTGCTAAAGAACCTGCCTGTCAATGCAGGAGATTCAAGAGAAGCAGATTGGATCCCTGAGTTGGGAAGATCCGATCCCCTAAGGAGGAAAATGGCGACTCATTCCAGTATTCCTGCCTGGAAAATTCCTTGGGCAAGAGCAACCTGGGGGTCTATAGTCCATGGGGTCACATGACTGAGTGATTGAGCCCATCGTTCTTCTACCCTAAGTTTAAACTTTTATAGAACCATTATTGCTTGTTTGGGCAATTTTTTTGTTAGGTAGATTTAAGGCCAATATTCTGAAGGCCAATTTTTAAATTTTTATTCTTCATAAAACTTAGTCTCAGATTCATAACTAAATTTTATAATGTGAAAAATCCTCCCAAATTCTGTGTATACACTGTGTGTGCTCCCATTTGAGATCAGAGTCATCTGAGCATACCCTTACTTTGTAACTCAAAACAGGATTGTAGTAAGTCATTCCAGTACACATGGAGAAGGAGGAATTTGAGGAGGTAGAGCCAAAGACCAAATTGGATTAACATGTTTCCAAAAGGAGGGGAGTGAAGCAAAAGCTTAAGATGGAGAAGAAGAGAGAACAGGAAGAAAGATGACTGTGTAGAGACTGATTCTGACTGTGTGCTTAGGATACGTTAGGAACTACAGCTACTATAAGACACGTTATCTGGGAGAGGGGAGGAGCAAGTTTGTCTTAGATAACTACTGAGTGGTGCAGTTGGGCTGGAACCTGGGGTTCTGTCCAGAGATAGCCAAAAGGGGCCTGGCATCCTATTAGGTCCTTAAAAACAGTGCCAAACTGTTGAAACTCCTTAATCTCTAGGCATTGAAAAGGCTGAAATCATTTCATTCGAATAATTTTATAAACTAGAAAACGTAGGAATCCCAAGGAACAAATATTTATCCTTGACGATGAACTCTTATTTAAAAACTACACATCACATAGCAAGATTGAGCAGATACAACCAACAGAATACTTAGTATTCTAAGATCTAAGCATTTTAAAATCAGAAACTGTAAAATAAGAAAATCTAAGGTAATTGGAAAGATACAGAATAAATACATAGCACAATGAAAAAATAAAATTGTATAAAGATATCAGATAGAACAGAAAAGAGCAAAGCAGACATCTGTGAATAAAGAACATAATCCTTGAAATTATAAGCATGAGAGATGAGTGTAATAGATTATTAGACATAGAAGAGAGAATTCGTTGAACTAATATTATTAAAGTAAAATTCCTAAGGGGTCTAATAGACAATAAATTGGAAATATTAAGTTCAGTTCAGTCGCTCAGTAGTGTCATGACCCCATGAATCACAGCATGCCAGGCCTCCCTGTCCATCACCAACTCTCGGAGTTCACTCAAACCCATGTCCATTGAGTCGGTGATGCCATCCAGCCATCTCATCCTCTGTCGTCCCCTTCTCCTCCTGCTCCCAGTCCCTCCCAGCATCAGGGGCTTTTCCAATGAGTCAACTCTTCACATGAGGTGACCAAAGTATTGGAGTTTCAGCTTCAGCATCAGTCCTTCCAAAGAACACCCAGGACTGATCTTTAGGATGGACTGGTTGGATCTCCTTGCAGTCCAAGCAGCTCTCAAGAGTCTTCTCCAATACCACAGGTCAAAAGCATCAATTCTTCGGCACTCAGCCTTCTTGACAGTCCAACTCTCACATCCATATGTGACTACTGGAAAAACCATAGCCTTGACTAGATGGACCTTTGTTGGCAAAGTAATATCTCTGCTTTTCAATATGCTGTCTAGGTTGGTCATAACTTTCCTTCCAAGGAGTCTTTTAATTTCATGGCTGCAGTCACCATCTGCAGTGATTTTGGAGCCCAAAAAATAAAGTCTGACACTGTTTTCACTGTTTCCCCATCTATTTCCCATGAAGTGATGGGACCAGATGCCATGATCTTCATTTTCTGAATGTTGAGCTTTAAGCCAACTTTTTCACTCTCCACTTTCACTTTCATCAAGGGGCTTTTTAGTTCCTCTTCACTTTCTGGCATAAGGGTGGTGTCATCTGCATATCTGAGGTTATTGATATTTCTCCTGGCAATCTTGATTCCAGCTTGTGCCTCTTCCAGCCCAGAGTTTCACATGATGTACTCTGCATAGAAGTTAAATAAGCAGGGTGATAATATACAGCCTTGACGTACTCCTTTTCCTATTTGGAACCAGTCTGTTGTTCTATGTCCAGTTCTAACTGTTGCTTCCTGGCCTGCATACAGATTTCTCAGGAGGCAGGTCAGGTGGTCTGGTATTCCCATCTCTTGAAGAATTCTCCATAGTTTGTTACGATCCACAGACAAAGTCTCTGGGATAGTCAGTAAAGCAGAAATAGATGTTTTTGTGGAACTCTCATGCTTTTTTTGATGATCCAATAGATGTTGGCAATTTGATCTCTGGTTCCTCTGTCTTTTCTAAATCCAGCGTAAACATCTGGAAGTTCATGGTTCACATACTGCTGAAGCCTGGCTTGGAGAATTTTGAGCATTACTTTGCTGCGTGTGAGATGAGTGCAGTTGTGGGGTAGTTTGAGCATTCTTTGGCATTGCCTTTCTTTGGGATTGGAATGAAAACTGACCTTTTCCAGTCCTGTGGCCACTTCTGAATTTTCCAAATTTTCTGGCATAATGAGTGCAGCACTTTCACAGCATCATCTTTTAGGATTTGAAAATCCTCCCTGCTCTGCTACTGCTACTGCTGCTAAGTCACTTCAGTCGTGTCCGACTCTGTGCGACCCCATAGACGGAAGCTCACCAGGCTCCTCCGTCCCTGGGATTCTCCAGGCAAGAACACTGGAGTGGGTTGCCGTTTCCTTCTCCTATGCATGAAAGTGAAAAGTGAAAATGAAGTCACTGAGTTGTGTCCAACTCTCAGTGACCCCATGGACTGCAGCCCACCAGGCTCCTCCATCCATGGGATTTTCCAGGCAAGAGTACTGGAGTGGGGTGCCATTGCCTTCTCCGCTCCCTGCTCTACTCATTATCTAATATTATCCTCGTCATCATGAACCTCACCTTCAAAATATATCCATGATATTGTAAATAATGTACCATGAATAAAATATGGACTAAAATAGCCCCATCCTTGAGAAGTTTACAGTCATCATCAGTATTCACAGCCATCCTCAGTGTTATTGGTTATATAATATGTATCAAGGGTCAGAAACCAAACTAAATATTACAGGTCAATTACTTCCCTTACCATTAAAGTTTACTTTGTGACTTTACTCAACTAACTAGAAGATGGCATCCTATATGTCTTCTTTTGAATAAATAAAGGCCAAATTAATATTTCTGTGAAATCTTTAATCTTTTCTGACATTTTGTTAGAAAAGCTTTTTACAAATATACAATTCAAATGGATGAACAGGACAATTAGATTTAATTTAATTTATTAAATAATTCACTAAACATTTATTGGTCACCTACTGAGTAGGCTAAGGTGTGTAGTTGATCTAAAGTCTTAAGAGTTGTGCCAATTATAGTTTATTATCTACCAGTGTAGCCCAAGAATTAGTGCCTCAAAACAACATCCATTTATTTACTCATAATCCTTTACCATGCTAGTATGGGTTGAGCTCAATTTGGTACATTTCATTTCTGTTCCACATGGTGCTGGTGGGACTCATATGTGCATCTGGGCTTTGGCTGTTGCTGCTGCTGCTGCTAAGTCGCTTCAGTCGTGTCCGACTCTGTGTGACCCCATAGATGACAGCCCACCAGGCTCCCCCGTCCCTGGGGTTCTCCAGGCAAGAACACTGGAGGGGGTTGCCATTTCCTTCTCCCATGCATGAAAGTGAAAAGTGAAAGTGAAGTCGCTCAGTCCTGTCTGACTCCTAGCGACCCTATGGACTGCAGCGTAGTGTTTGGCTAGGATGTCTTAAATAGCTGGGGTGGCTGAAACCGCAGGGACTTGACTCCATAAGCTCTCATATCCTCCCAGAGCTATTTGGGCTTTTCCACATAAAGGTGGAATAGTTCCCATTAGGCTAGTGCTTTACAAGCCTTTGTTGTGATGTTTGATAATGTTCTATTGCCCAAAGCAAGTCATATGGCCAAGCTCAGAATCTGTGTGTGTGTGTGTGTGTGTGTGTGTGTGTGTGTGTGTAATATCCAATGTGCATGGATACTGAAAGATGTAATGTAATTCCCTGGGGCCATTACTACAGCAGTTTACTTCAAGGGTAATTAAAAATCTAACTGGAGTTGAAATCTGAGTTAACTAAAAATTCTATGACAAAATTTTAGTCTTATTATCCTTTTAAGATAAGAAACCTTTAGTCATTTCTTAGATAATAATAGTCCATCTGATTTAGTCCATAGGGGAATTTAGTTTAAATGGGTAGCCAGTCTGAATTCTTCAGGTAAAAGCAGGTGTTCATTAAAACAGCTTCTAAGAATCTGTCCATTTTAGATGAGAGGACTGGTTTTATATAGTCCCTCAAATGTGCTTCCTTGGAGAGCTCTTCTTGGAGGCAGTGAATTATTGCTTCTGTGGAAAGATCAAGTGACTAACCTTCCATTCATATCTCACTGCCACAGGCAAAGAATCTTTTGGCCTCTTTAGAAACTAGAAGAAAGATGATGCCCTCTAGTATTAGTACATTGGACAGTTCAGCCTGAAAGAATATAATTCATCATTACTTTCTGGGTCAGCTCTTGAAACAGCTCCTTTATCATCATCCATCTTTTTCTAGAAGAGATCTTTAAATTCTACTTTGTTAAAGAAAGAATAATGTGACTGTTTTTTGTGGGGGTGGAATAAGAGTTTGGGGAAGGTATCATTTTCTTTAAGAGAGAGAAAGATTTTTAAATAACCATATTTGTGAAAGTCCTAATGTTTTTGAGAATACTTATAACTTCAGAAAAGGATCACTTGTACAGAACGTAGAGGGTATTTGTGCCAACAATTGCTACTGCTCTATTTCTTTGCACCAACCCTACAGTTCCACCTGGGAATTTACATGTTTCCTGGAAAGTGGACTCTATCTCTGTGTTCTAGCTTCAGTGTTAGAACTTAAGATTGTAATTAGTCATTCTATTTTATTCCACTAGCCTCGGTTCAGATGTGGTCAGGTAACCTAAACTGTTATTAGATTGAATTTGTGAGAATGAAGGGAAAATTATATTATTTTTTGAAATATGAGGAATAAAAAGCATATAGTGTGTGGAGATACTGATAGCTCTTTCTCTCGAGACCATGAAAGGGACCATTGCTGGATGAATAAAACCACACTGAAGGCAGAAGGACAAAATAAGGAGAAATCAAGTTCAAAATGGCATCAGTGAACTATTGAGTCAAGCTTTAGCTGAGAAACTTTTCAGTTACATAAATCAATGAATTACTTTTTTGTTTAATTGAGTTTGAGTTGCACTCCTAGTATTTATAACCTAAACCATCCTAACTAATGACCTCAAAAAGCAGGTGAAATGCTCCTATTGTAAAAATCCCTGGAAGGTTACACAGAAGAAGATACCTTTAAATTGTCTTTGTCACTCAGTTGTGTCCAGCCCTTTGTGACCCCATGGACTGTAGCCCCCCAGGCTCTTCTGTCCACAGGGATTCTCCAGGTAAGAATATTGGAGTGGATTTCCATGCCCACCTCCAGGGGATCTTCCCAACCCAGGAATCGATCCCAGGTCTACCGCATTGCAGGAGGATTCTTTACCGTCTGAGCCACCAGGGAAGCCCATGACTTTAAAGAATGGTGATAAAGGAGAGGATGATTATAACCTAGGGGAACATTGCTTGACATTTTGGTCAGCACCTTGAGTGACAAGTGTCTCACAGGTGACATCATATGGTGCAGGAAATATCAATAATAAAAAAACATCTGGAAATGGAGCTATGCTTGTGCTCAGTTGTGTCCAACTCTTTGTGGTCCCATGGACTGTAGCCCATCAGGCTCCTCAGTCCGTGGGATTTTCCAGACAGGAATACTTGAGTGGGGTTGCCATTTCCTACTCCAGGAAATCTTCCTGACCCAGGGATTCAAACTGCACCTCTTGGGTCTCATGAGGTGGCAGCTGATTCTTTAACCAGAATGATAAGGAAGATTTGGGGGACTGGTCTGCCTTGGCATACCTTCTACATGCAGAGTCATTTGTATGAATATTAATTTAGCAGATATTCATTGAGCACCTTTGATGTACCAGATGCTTAGAATATGGAGAATAATGATGATAATCCCTATACTCAAAAATTCAAAACTCAATGAGAAGAGAGTAAAAGAGATTTAGTAAAATAGTTTTAACTCAGAATAGCAAATCTGTATGAAGTATTGAGTTTGCCAAAATATTAATTGGGGTTTTTCATAAGGTGTTATGGAAAAAACTAAAGGAACTTTTTGATCAGTCCAATATTAGAAGACAATTAATGAAATAATTCTATCCGCAGTCTCGGACAGTTCCCAAATGCAAGTCCATGGCTTATTTTTTGGTTTGTTTACCTGTGGCAAATGAGAAAATTAAGAAAAACCTAATGAGTGAAATTTTTATAGAAACAAAATTTATTAACTTGAAAAGGTGTCATTTATTCTGAGATTATATGCTTCCTTTTTGTTTCTAACTTGCCCTAGATATTATGATAGGTGTGTGTGTATGTGTGTTTTTACTTGACAAAGTAAAACTGAGCAGTCCAATATTAAGACTCCCTTATTTATGTTTGTATTTCAAAACTTGGTAGTCACTTGTCTAGGTTGGAGAAGGCTTTAGTGTATAGATATTCTGAAATGCATCTTCAAGAATAAAAACACTTTTGAGGCATAGTGAACAAGACAGGGGCCTCAGTGTAAGCCCTTGATGTGACAAGGTGAGGCCTGTTTGGGGCATGACACCTCTTTTGGCCTATTTTAAAGGATAGATCATGCAGGAAATGGCAAGCACTGAAGATGAAATAATTGGCCTGCTTCAGATATTAAAAGGCCTTGAATGTCATCTTAGAGAACTCAGATTTGATCTACTAGGTGGTTGGAACTACTGAAGCATTTTATTTTTTTAATTATTATTTTTAATATAAATTTATTTATTATAATTGGAGGCTAATTACTTTACAATATTGTATTGGTTTTGCCATCCATCATCATGAATCTGCCACAGGTGTACACGTGTTCCCCATCCTGACCCCCACTCCAACCTCCCTCCCCATACCATCCCTCTGGGTCATCCCAGTGCACCAGCCCCGAGCATCCTGTATCGTGCATCGAACCTGGACTGGCGATTCATTTCACATATGATATTATACATGTTTCAATGCCATTCTCCCATATCATCCCACCTTCGCCCTCTGAAGCATTTTAAAGTAGGGGAATAACATGATCACATAACATGTGATTTTGAAAGATAATAAAAGTAATAGGGAAATGGATCCACTTCTTTGACAGTTACATTTTTCAGTGGAGCTAAAAGTAAAAAGAAGCTACTTTTAAAGAGACATGTGCACTCCAATGTTCATCACAGCACTGTTTAAAATAGCCAGGACATGGAAGCAACCTAGATGTCCATCAGCAGATGAATGGATAAGAAAGCTGTGGTACATATACACAATGGAGTATTACTCAGTCCTTAAAAAGAATACATTTGAATCAGTTCTAATGAGGTGGGTGAAACTGGGGCCTATTATACAGAATGAAGTAAGCCAGAAAGAAAAACACCAATACAGTATATTAATGCATATATATGGAATTTAGAAAGATGGTAATGATAATCCTGTATGCGACACAGCAAAAGAGACACAGATATATAGAACAGTCTTTTGAACTCTGTGGGAGAGGGAGAGGGTGGGATGATTTGGGAGAATGGCATTGAAACATGTATAATATTGTTAGGTAGATAGGACAGGGAAAAGGACTCCAAAATGGTGGTGGCTACAGACAAGGAAGGGAAAAGCCCGCGAAAATGAAACAAAAGAAGGTCCGAGGACCAGAGTGAGGACCTCAGGTAAAACAAACAACACTCTTGGCTGGCCCAATTTACATAGGACAGGCCCAGGGAGAGATAAACATATAAATAGAGGAGCCAGAGCCAGATCTCTCTCTCTCTCCCACGCACTGGGGCACTCTTCTCCTTGTGTCTTTAGATCGACGTGCCCTCATGCCTCAAAGAGGGATTTTCCTGCTATCTTCTAAATAAAATAGAGCTGTAACACTGATTTGTCTAAGAGCTATAACATGGTCCATTTGAGACCTGAGAGCTATAATACGGTCTATCCAAGACCTGAGAGCTGTGACTCACCGAGGGGGCTTTAACGTCCGTCACTCCAAATCTTTGTTGTGATGAGACAAAGAATCGAGGAACATACACTCGCGTGACAATATCATATAAGAAACGAATTGCCAGTCCAGGTTCAGTGATTGATACAGGATGCTTGGGGCTGGTGAACTGGGATGACCCAGAGGGATGGTACAGGGAGAGAGGAGGGAGGGGTTTCAGGATGGGGAACACGTGTATACCTGTGGTGGATTCATGTTGATGTATGGCAAAACCAATACAATATTGTAAAGTAATTAACCTCCAATTAAAATTAATAAATTTATATTAAAAATATGAAGAATAAAACTCTTAAGAAGGTTCTGATATTTGTCAGCAGAAGGAATTTGTTCACAAGCTTGGCTTTTGCTGGTGGTCTTTGAACAGTAAAAGGAATGCCTCTCTCTCTCTCTCTCTCTCTCTCTCTCTCTCACACACACACACACACACACACACATGACTTCAGAATACAACTCCCCATCCAGCAGTTTGCTTTTCCTCCATTTTATCTTTGAGTGAGGAACAGTTTTGTCCTCCTGATTTGCAGCACTGAAAGACTATCTGTTGGTATTCCTAGAAGCCAAAGGAGCTTAAAAGGAGCACCTTGGGATCCTTGGGAGAGCATCTCATTACTATTACAAGGAACTTGGAAAAGACATGCTCGTAGAGTCTGGGTTCTCTCCAAGGAGACACTGCTTGGATAAGGAGGCAGTTATTGGTTCATTTTCCCCATTCTAAGTGAAAACGAAAGCGAAGAGCAGCTAAGCTGCCATTTTACCTGCATCAACACTGGATTAAATTGAGGCATAACTAGTGGAAAGAAAATGCTTTGTGGTTGGAAAGATTTTGTTGGATTTCCAGGCCCTTGCTTATTAGCTATGTGATCTTGGCCAAAGATGTTAACTTTTCTGATCCTCAGTTTGTTCATATATGTGTTTAACCTCATAAAATCACTGGGAGGTTTAAGTAAAATGACAAAAGTAGAGTCAGTTTCTGGCCCATCATGGATGCTCACACATTGGCACTTGACTTCTTACACAGGAGAATGCCTGGATATTCTCATTTTATATTTTCAGGGTCCAGGCAAGAGTGCAAATGGAGGCCTATGTACCATATGTCTAAATGCTTATTATTAATATAAATCAGACCAACAAACTTTCAAATAAATATTCTTCTGGATTAGCAAATATACCTTCATAGTGGAAAGTTCAAAACTATGTGTAAAGCAACAGTTCATAACAAGTGACTGTGGATAGTGCATCATCAGTTTCACATATCTGCCAGAGATCATGGTTCTCTCCATAAATGCTCACTGGCAGTGGCCACCGGTCTGGGCAGGAGGAGACAGTGTCTTTTCTGAAGGCATGGCCAGGGCTTCACCATTTTCCTGCCTGAAAAAGTCAACTTATCTAATTCTATAAGATGTCAAGAGAAAATTAGAAATGACTATTAACTTTTTACCTTATCCTTAAATTTTAAGTTTTCTTTGTTTTTAACAGAAATCATAATACATTAAGGGGCTTCCCCAGTGGCTCAGTAGTAAAGAACCCACCTCCCAGTGCAGGAGCCTTGAGTTGAGAGTTCAATCCCTGAGTCAGAAAGGTCCCCTGGAGGAGGACATTACAACCCACCCCAGTATTCTCTGTAAAATCCCATGGACAGAGAAGCCTGGTGGGCTACAGTCCAAAGGGTCGCAAAGAATCGGATACAACTGAGTGACTGAGCATGCACACACACATAGTACATGAAATATGCCAATTAAAGTACAGGCTTTTTTTGAAGTAACCACTGATTTAAGGAGACATTTGTTGGCCTGAACCCTTAGAATCCATTAAGCTGTAATTCAGCATTGGCTTACCATGGAGGAAAATCTTACAGTTTTCCACAAACTTTTTGGAAATAATTTATACCTATTTAGGAGGTAAGTGGGAAAGAGTTATCTGTTTGTTCCAAAACATTTAATGGCTTGCTTGTTATTGTTTAAAATGTAAACCTTTACTCCTGGAACATTTTCTTATGATCTGTAATGTTTCTGAACTGAGAGGGACTGGTGGAGTTATTGGGGGAACAGTTCTCCCTGGTGTGGCACTTCCTGGCTATCACAGTGGGGTTAGTGTCCCCGACCTCTACCCATTGAAAAGCAGGAGGGCACACCCATTTTGGGGGATAAACCAAGTTCCCCCAGTATTTTCTCAGGCTCCTGAGGAACATCATTATCTGCCCTTTTAAGGACAATTTTCCCTAATGCTTTGTCTGCCCTTTCTGGACATTTTGCAACCGCCTGAATTTCCCAAATCTCTACCATGATCTTCCCTTCCCCTGCCACCATATTCCAACCCGCAAAATCTCTCCCTCCTGTGAATGTACAATATCATATTATTTGCCCATATATGTAATCTTGTGATATATATTATATTGTTGTCTTATGTCATTATTCAATATGCATATGCTTTTTAAACTTTTATAGTTCTATATATTACTTTCCCAATTAGCTTATAAGCTGGGAGACCTGAAAGGTGGGAGAGGGAGAAGGAAAATCCTCTACAATATTCCCTGTGCTGACCAATGCCTCTCTTTAACTGGGTTCCAACAAAAAGCCTGGAATATTGTCCCCAAGCAATTTAGGAATGACAGTAGACATTTCATCATGAATTATGAGCTTTACATGTCTACTGGGGACTTGAGTTTAGCTTTGGACCATTTTGGTAATATGACCTTCAATGAATATGCTTTGGATAAATGAATTAAAAGTTAGAGTGACCAGTGACTTGTGAGAACTTGGTCTGAACAGCTTCCTTCTCTCCCTAGGGTAATTGGAAATTTTCCTTTCTCATGACAAGAGAGAAAAGACTGTTCGCTCCTGAAATGGCTGTCTTACCACTGAAAATCACCCAGGATTTTGGTAGCATTTTGCTACCAACAAAAGCTCTTTGTCCTAATTTGATAAGTGAAGAGAAATGCAGTGATAATTCAGATGCACCCTCTCGACCTCCTCTCCCCAAAAGGAGCATCTTGGAGGAACCTGGCCTTGCTTTGAATGACCTTTCTACAACTTCATGTTTGTTACTTTGTCTAACAGCCAATTAAATTTGCATGAGGAAAGAGTCTATGGAGATCTTCTGGTTGAAAGAACAGAAATGCTAGGGAATATTTTAAGTTGTCAGTATATAAATCATTACAGACCCGGCCTTGAGAGCTTGTTAAGCTTAAAGCAGAATCAGCAAGATTCTGCAGGACTTAGCACTTGTATGTATGTGAAAGGCAAGGATCTGAATTGATAAAGGTATAGCAACAAAGTGGTAGGATTTTGTTTTCCATTCTGCTTGTATAAGGAACCAGAAGTGTGCTACCCTCAAATATGCTATTTGGCATGAAGGTTATTTTGAGCTGGAGGCAAATGAAAATCAACACACACAGAAAGGCATCTTCCTGGAACTCCCTTTATCTTTTTAAAGGCAAAAACTTCTGAAAAATGAGAACTGATGACTGTCCCAATAACACTGCATTTTTGCTGTTTCTCAGTGTCACAGTCATACTGTACCTCAGGGACTTTGCGCTTTTTGTTTTCTCTGCCTTGATGCTATTTGCCCAGATAATCATACACCCCACCTATTTGCTTCTTTTTTTTTTAATTTTATTTTTACTTTATTTTACTTTACAATACTGTATTGGTTTTGCTATACATTGACATGAATCTGCCACGGGTGTACATGAGCTCCCAAACATGAACCCCCCTCCCACCTCCCACTCCCCATCATCTCTCTGGATCATCCCCATGCACCAGCCCCAAGCATCCTGCATCCTGCATCGAACACAGATTGGCGATTCGTTTCTTACATGATAGTATACATGTTTAAATGCCATTCTCCCAAATCATCCCACCCTCTCCCTCTCCCTCAGAGTCCAAAAGTCCGCTCTACACATCTGTGTCTCTTTTGCTGTCTCGCATACAGGGTCATCATTACCATCTTTCTAAATTCCATATATATGTGTTAGTATACTGTATTGGTGTTTTTCTTTCTGGCTTACTTCACTCTATAATAGGCTCCAGTTTCATCCATCTCATTAGAACTGATTCAAATGTATTCTTTTTAACGGCTGAGTAATACTCCATTGTGTATATGTACCACAGCTTTCTTATCCATTCATTTGCTGATGTACATCTAGGTTGTTTCCGATCTTTACTAAAATGGCACTTTCTTAGTGAGGGCACCTCTGGACACTGCCTCTAAAATTGCTATCTTTGCTATTTTTCTACTAAGTATGTTGATTACTTAATAGATTGTAAAATGTGCCCATTCTCTTTTTTACCACTCTGCACTCCAATCCACGACATTAGCAGCCTAAAAGGGAAGTTTTCACCTGCTTTGCTCACTGCTCTATTCTCCATGCCTAGAATGGCACTGTGCACATGGTAGGCTCTCAGTAAATGCTGGTGGAAGGAGCTGAGGGACTGGAGCTCCATGGGGCTCCCCACTGGCCCAGTGTTCCTGCTGCAGGCCTGAAGCTCAGCCTCCACCTTCTCCTCACATCCTCCTTGCCCCCTCTATCACCTGGGCTCTCAGCTCACCACATTGACCTCTTTGACTTTAGATGCCTGTTCCCCAGCTCTCCTACCTGTTTGTCCACTTTAAAGAAACTTGGCTGCAGGTAACTACATAGAAGCAGATAGTTAGCTAAAGTAACAGTGAAGTCACCAGTTATAGCAAATCTCATAGAGGATAAACAAATATTACCCCTGGTTTCCAGCAAAATTTAGAGGATCAAGGCTTGCATCTGTTTTTCTATCTTCCTGTATTTCCTTATTAGAGGAGCCTATAAAAAATCTGGCATCCAGTCCCATCACTTCATGGCAAATAGATAGGGAAACAATGGAAACAGTGACAGACTTTACTTTCTTGGGGCTCCAAAATCACTGCAGATGGTGACTTCAGCCATGAAATTTAAAGACGCTTGCTCCTTGGAAGAAAAACTATGACAAACCTAGACAGCATATTACAAAGCAGAGACATTCCTTTGCTGACAAGTTCCATCTAGTCAAAGCTATGGTTTTTCTGGTAGTCACGCACAGATGTGAGAGTTGGACTATAAAGAAAGCTGAGGGCAGAAGAATTGATGCTTTTGAACTGCAGTATTGGAGAAGACTCTTGAGAGTCCCTTGGACTGTGAGGAGATCCAACCAGTCAATTCTAAAGGCAATCAGTCCTGAATATTCATTGGAAGGACTGATGCTGAAGCTGAAACTCCAATACTTTGGCCACCTGATGCAAAGAACTGAGTCATTAGAAAAGACCCTGATACTGGGAAAGATTGAGGGCAGGGGGAGAAGGGGATGACAGAAGATGAGAAGGCTGAATGGTATCACTGACTCAATGGACATGAGTTTGAGTAAGCTCCGGGAGTTGGTGATGGACAGGGAAGCCTGGAGTGTTGCAGTCCATGGGGTCACAAAGAGTCAGACATGACTGAGTGACTGAACTGAACTGATGGAAAATCTTTGTCCTTTTAATCTATATTGGTTTTATATTTTATTACCTGAAATATTCCCAGTTTGGTTTCCCATTCTCCCTTCTACGCAATCCCTGATAGATCTTTGATTTTCTTGTCAGATGAGAATACTAGATGAGAACAGTTCAGTGAAATGTTCCTACTAGTCATCTCTAATGTGAACCCCTGCTTCTTATCCACCTTCTTGGAGCCACCGATTTGACTTCTTGGAATTTGACCTGAGAAAGAAATAACACAAGGACATGGTTGAATGCACAAGGATGTTTATGGCAAAATTACTTACAGTTGCAAAAACCTAGAAATAATCTAAATGTCCATTAAGAGGAACGATGAAATAAATGATGCTACATTATAGAATTCTATATGCCTGGTTGAACAATGAAGCACATTTTCAAGGAATAGTTAGATATCTAGTCTCATAGACTGTATCTGCAGAGAATAGGTCTGGAAAGTTGGTGGGTGGGGGTGCTTTGCCTCTGAGGAAGAGTGCTAAGTGGTTGCTAGTTCACTGTACATTTCTTTTATTCATCTTCTTTTATATCCTTTGAGATACTTTTGCAAATTTCTTAATAAAATTTTTGGCTCAGGCGGTAAAGAGCCTGTCTGTAATGTGGGAGACCTGGATTCTATCCCTAGGTTGAGAAGATCCCCTGGAGAAGGAAATGGCAACCCATTCCGATATTCTTACCTGGAGAATTCTGTGGATGGAGGAAATTGGTGGGCTATAGTCCATGTGGTCTCATAGAGTCGGACACGACTGAGCGACTCACACTAATAAAAGTTTGTACATGGATTCTTAAGTTTATGTTTAAGTTCCTAAGATTTTTTTATTCTTTTGTTCATATCATATTTTCCTTTTATCTTTTATTATCGGTGGGCTGTTATATAAGAATGTTATTGTATAAATTTGGTTGGTCTTTAATTCAGCACCTTTGCTGAACCTGGTTCTTAATTCTAATAGATTAGCTATAATGGAATACATAATATTCTTGTAGTCGAGTCTGTTAAGTTTTGAATGTAGCCAATCATATTGTGTGTAAGTGATAATTTAACCACTTTTTCCCCCAATCCTTCTTTTTCTTTAGTACATTTTTATTTTCTATTTTGGGGCTCAATTTGATCAAGTCTTCCATAGCCCCTATACCTTTTCCCTTTGTTGGCCTGGAAGCAGTTATTGGTAAGGTTTTAATCTGTATACTTTATTACAAAATTTCCTTTTTTAAAAAAGAAACCCAAATATATTTAATATTTTCTTTACAATGGCTCAAACAGAGATTTAATTTTAAAACAGAAACAAACAAACAAAAAAAAAATGGCAGTACACCTTAAGATAGAGAATCCTGTACAGAAATCAAGGAAAGGACGGCCAAAGAGAAAATGATAAAACAACATAGTGAGAGAGGCTGGACAGCTGGTGCCAGGGCTCTTGGAGAATCTGCTTCAACTGGATTTTGTTGCAGGTACTTAGAGGTTTTACAGGTGTTTCTAGAACTTAGCAGTGTGTGTGTCTGTTCAGAGGGCTATTGCTGGATGTTGATTTCTAGCAGGCAGTGCATGGAGAGCACGTGGTCCTGATGTCACATGGGTGAGCCCACTCACCCTCCAAGACATCTAGGCCAACAAGCTGCAGTGCCCATGTGCTGCTGGGGAGCCACAGGGACCTGGGACCTTAGGTCTTCACAGGCTGTTCCCACCGCATTGTGGATGAGCTCCACCCTTTAGGCATGGTCCGATGCAAGGTATGCAGAAACTCCCTTGTCTCCAGGTGTCCTTGGGTCACCAGGCCCTGCTCGATCCCTTGCCTGTGGGCCATCAGCACACCCTCTAGGTCCCACTCCCTTAAGGGTGGGAGCCAGTCATGGTTGTGGGAGGCCATGATGGATGCTGGCAGAGAGACAGGAACCTGCAACTCTTTGTTATATATTTTCTAATACAATCTAAAATTATTTTGTTCAAAATAATAGGGATTCAGAGGCAACAGTGGAAGGAAGGGAGCCTCCATTAAAGAGATAGGCTTTAAAGAAAAAAAAATTGGTTTGTGCACATTGCAGACTCTTAAACATCATTTAGGAGGGTAAGTCTCTTTAGGAAAGATATTACCAAGGAGGAAGTAAGTCCATGAACAAGCTCATCTGGATGGGTCAATGAACGTGGGGAAACCAAATGAAGTAACTGAGGTAGGACACAGCTCAAACCCCTCTTTTCCACCTCTTCTAGCCAGAAGAATCCCTTTGTTCTGATGTCCTATTTTACTCAGGGCTCCACAGTTAAATCCTTAGCTGACTTCTCATTGTCTTAAATATATTATTTTTTTTCCAGAGTTTATTAAGTTTGGGGAACAAATCCTGAGCCAGTATCTGTTTGGGATACAGAATCAGAATCTGTGGAATCAGAAAGTGGATTGTCTTTTGTTTCAGAAGAAAACTGGGAAATGAAATTGTATATAAATCTCTTCTTACTTAGCCTTGACTAGAAGCCAGTATAGGTCTTGAGATTTGCAAAGAAAGCAATGTCCTTGGGCTCCATCACTTTGTGTATTCAGATCATGGGCTTTAAATTACCTTTCTGTACACTGATAAGGATGGGGAAGGTTGAAGGGTGTCTTTGACTTAGTAAGCTAAACCCAGAATCATATTAATTGATTAATTAGACTGACAAAGACTTAGATAAGATTAAATTTGTCTTCTCTGTGGTGTTTACCTGACATTCAGTGCAAAGACATAAAGACTCTTAAGGTCAAATTGAGATCCTGTCTCAGCTAGAGAATCTAGCTCTTAATCCCAGTTCAGTTCAGTTCAGTTCAGTCATTCAGTCGTGTCCGACTCTTTGTGACCCCATGAATCACAGCATGTCAGGCCTCCCTGTCCATCACCAACTCCTGGAGTTCACTCAGACTCATGTCCATCAAGTCGGTGATGCCATCCAGCCATCTCATCCTCTGTTGTCCCCTTCTCCTCCTGCCTTCAATCCCTACCAGCATCAGAGTCTTTTCCAATGAGTCAACTCTTCACATGAGGTGGCCAAAATACTGGAGTTTCAGCTTTAGCATCATTCCTTCCAAAGAACACCCAGGACTGATCTCCTTTAGGATGGACTGGTTGGATCTCCTTGCAGTCTAAGGGACTCTCAAGAGTCTTCTCCAACACCACAGGTCAAAAGCATCAATTCTTCAGTGCTCAGCTTTCTTACAGTCCAACTCTCACATCCATACATGACCACTGGAAAAACCATAGCCTTGACTAGATGGACCTTTGTTGGCAAAGGAATGTCTCTGCTTTTGAATATGCCATCTAGGTTGGTCATAACTTTCCTTCCAAGGAGTAAGCATCTTCTAATTTCATGGCTGCAATCACCATCTGCAGTGATTTTGGAGCCCAAAAGCTTGTTTTAAAGCTAAAAGTTTGTAGAATATATGATGTTAACTTGGATTAATAATATATGTTTTTTATAAGAAGTAGTATAATGATAGTATAATAATACAGATGCCATATTACACATAAGCTGTAAACAAGCAGCCTTTCCAGCTTTTTCCCCTTTCCCTTTGTTCTTCTAATATATAACTATATTCCATAAAACTCTGGGAGGAAAGAAATCAGTTCTGCTTGCTGTTTTCCCCTGCAGCTGCTGGTATTGGTATAAAGATGGCCCTGGCTGTTTCTGATTCAAATCCAACTCAATGCTTTGTTTCTTTCAAATCCTCATGTTCGATACATAGCAGATGTTCAGTTCATACCTGTTGACTGACTGCATGGAAATTGATTAACTCTAATAAGAAACCCGGAACCTGTAGGCATATTCCTCTGTGTTTTACATGAGAATTTGCCTACCCCTGCATTTGGGATCATCATCTCTGCTGGATGCAAACTCTGAAGCATGTGGTGAATATACAGTTTCTTGCCCCTCTCCCCCGCCATAGTATATGCTAGATGAGGTTCCATGGTTCTCATTAAACTCTTTTATGAGTTGAAATTAAAGTGAATTAAATTCAGGTGGTTAAAAAAATTAAACGTGATTACCTTACAGGCTTTTATTTTTTTTTAACATGAAGTTTTAGCCAATAATCTTATGGGAAAGAATGCCACTGAAATGGAGGCAGCTGCCACCTCTGCTCTCCAGATTCTTGTTTGTTTCCTTAGGGGTGACATTTGGTGTGGCCCGGAGTCACTCTTGACAGCAGGATCCTTCAGGGTGGCAGGGGATTGTCTGACTTGTTTTGTCCTAAAATTATTCTATACCCCTGAAGACTGACAGCAAATAGACTTCTGGCTGAATAACAAGTGAGGGTTGGATGACAGGCTGACATTCTTCAGAATTTCTGCAGTAACCAGTCAATCTGCTGTACCTTGGGCAGTGCTCAGCCTGCACTGAAACATTTAGGAAAACCGCAGATGCCTCGATCCATGCCCAAATGAAGCAGAAAATCTTGCTTTCAGGGCTGGCAGACAGTTAAAAATTCTCCCCCAAAGAGGTACTTTTGTAAAGCGTGTATACAAAAGCAGCTAATGTCCATTACTGAAATGAGTATGTGAAGGAACCAATTTGTTTCTGTTTAGAAAACACTTTCTATTTAGAGTTTTAAAATTAAGCCTGGGAAGTTAAAAGAGTTTCTCTCTCTCTCTTTTTAAGAGCTAGATGTGTCAAAGTTTTTGGTTATAAACCCAGGAAAAGGTAATTCATTGATTTGGATGGAGTTAAATAGAATTCCCAGGAGAAATATCAATAACCTCAGATATGCAGATGACACCACCCTTATGGCAGAAAGTGAAGAGGAACTAAAAAGCCTCCTGATGAAAGTGAAAGAGGAGAGTAAAAATTTGGCTTAAAGCTCAACATTCAGAAAACGAAGATTATGGCATCTGGTCCCATCACTTCATGGGAAATAGATGGGGAAGCAGCAGAAACAGTGTCAGACTTTATTTTGGGGGGGCTCCAAAATCACTGCAGATGGTGACTGCAGCCATGAAATTAAAAGACGCTTACTCCTTGGAAGGAAAGTTATGACCAACCTAAATAGCATATTGAAAAGAAGAGACATTCCTTTGCCAACTAAGGTCCATCTAGTCAAGGCTATGGTTTTTCCAGTAGTCATGTATGGATGTGAGAGTTGGACTGTGAAGAAGGCTGAGCGCTGAAGAATTGATGCTTTTGAAGTGTGGTGTTGGATAAGACTCTTGAGAGTCCCTTGGACTGCAAGGAGATCCAACCAGTCCATTCTAAAGGAGATCAGCCCTGGGATTTCTTTGGAAGGACTGATGCTAAAGCTGAAACTCCAGTACTTTGGCCACCTCATGCAAAGTGTTGACTCACTGGAAAAGACTCTGATGCTGGTAGGGATTGGGGACAGGAGGAGAAGAGAATGGCAGAGGATGAGATGGCTGGATGGCATCACTGACTAGATGGAGGTGAGTCTGAGTGAACTCCGGGAGTTGGTGATGGACAGGGAGGCCTGGCGTGCTGCGAGGCATGGGGTCGCAAGGAGTCGGACACGACTGAGCGACTGAACTAAACTGAAATAGAATTTATTTGAAATTGCTAAGATGTAAATTAGTTGAATCAATCATGTATCATATATTCAGTCATATAGTTAAATTAGTGCTAGTGGTAAAGAATCTGCCTTTCAATACAGGAGACAAGAGACACAGGTTCGATCCCTGGGTAGGGAAGATCGCCTGGGAGGGCACGGCAGCCCACTCCAGTATTCTTGCCTGGAGAATCTCATGAATAGAGGAGCCTGGCAGGCTACAGTCCATAGGGTTGCACAGAGTTGAACATGACTGAAGTGACTTAGAATGCATGCATACATATATGAATGAAACCATATATGTAGTTTTGATGGTGGAGGGGTAGAAAAGAAAGGCACCAGGTGAAGAGAGTGTACCCCTGGTTTCGAGAAGAAGCACCTGTTGATGAATATCACCTGGATTGCACTGTGGCTAGGAAATACTAGCTCTCAGAAAGGAAGGAGCTGCCCTGTGTCTCTTTCCACTTCCTGACATTCTTTGTGTATGCTCAAAGAATGGAGAGATGGCAGCAAGAAAGTTCTGAGAGTCAGGCTGCAGGGAACACTGATGAATGAATGGAGGAGCTGTAGGGAATGCCCAGCACGGGAAAAAGGAAATCATTGGTAATGTCATGAATTTCAAAGAACTTCTCCAGAGGTGATAGCATTTTTTTTCCCCAGTTTTTGTTTGTTTTTTAGTATTTAGTGAGAATTTATTGCGCATACAAAACAGTTCACAAACTGAGAGCTCTCAAACCAAGAGTTAATGAAGTACAGAGGTATATTGTTATGAAACAGCTTATATAGTGAAAATGCAGAGACTATTAACTCTTTACAATGATTGGTTGTAGCATTAGAGTTCCTGATGATAGAAGATTGGTTACAAGTCATTACTTATGCCACTTTAGGGGAGCAACTTAAGTTTTGATTATGATTTTCAATGACCAAATTAAGTTCCACTTGTTTTAAAGAGTAGGCTAAATTGTTTCACCTATTTGCTTTAAACGGTTTTGTCTGCCCAGGGAATTTTGAGATTTGGTCAGTTTGCATTTAACATAAACAGTGTGTATATACTGTATTTTGTTTAGCCATTCATCTGTCAATGGACATTTGAACACTTGGTTTTTTTGTTTTGTTTTGTTTGTTTGTTTTTCCTTTTTGACTGTTGTGAACAGTGCTGCTATTAACATGGGTCTGCAAATATCTTCTTGTGATCCTTCTTCCAGTTCTTTTGGGTATATACCTAGAAGTCAAATTGTTGGATCATATGGTAATTTTATGTTTAGTTTTTTGAGAAACTGCCATACTATGTCCATAGTGGCTGCACCATTTTACATTCCTTCCAATAGTGCACCAGGGTTGCAGTTTTTCCACATCCTTGCCAATACTTATTTCCAATTTTTATTTTTATTTTGATAGTGGCCATCCTAATAGATGTAAAGTGTTTCTTGTAAAATGGATTCATTTAAGCAATTCAGGGCAAGACAGCGAAAAGTAAAAATTTATTTTAAAAGTCTCATCACCTAGATAAAAGCACTGATTTGTCATTGTTAGAGATGGGAGATATCAGAGCATATTTATTTGCTGGGATTGACCTAGTAGAGGGGGAGAAATTGGGCAGTTCTTCTGCAAAGACAGAGGTATAGTAGTCAGCCTATAAGATACTGTAAAATAATCAGCAGTGTGTTTCTTGTTCATACCACAGTCCTCTGAGGACAGACTTCTGTCCTGGGCAGCACTCTTCCAAGTGGTGATTCTGGAACTGGAGCTTCTCCCATGGTGTGGCTCTGCAGTCCTGGACTCCAGCATTTCCAATCATGCAAGGGTCAGAAAGAGTGTGAGCCAAGAATCTCAAGGAAGACTTTAGGGGCCAAATGGATAAATGGCTTTCATTAATTTCATCCCTATTCCTTTCATTTCCATTCCTGCTGTAACCCATGTGAGAAGGAAGGCTGAGAAATGCAGTTTTGTGCTTTTAGGAAGGAAAAAGAATGGATGAACTTCTATCCAATCTTTGTCATCGAAACGAAGGCAGAACATTTGGATGATCTTTTATTAGATATAGTTATGTGGACTGGTGGAAGTTCGCTCACTTCTCAGTGAAACAGGAAGTGAGGGGAGAGAGAGGCAGGAGAGTTCAGGGTTTGAGGAACGAGGGAGGGATGTAGAATGGTCATCTAAATGGGTGGAGAGTAAAAATGCTCAGGGGGTAGTAGTAGAACGCCTCCCAGGGCATTGTGGTGCAGTGCTGGGGCTTGGGTCATGGCTGCTGACTGTCTGCAGGTCCAGTAGAGGGCTGACCGGCTGGAAGCTGCAGCCTACAGGTGTAGGTACATCTGCCAGTCCCTGTGGCGGCTGTGGCCTTTGGAAGGTACTGGCTGCTGCTTCCTTTCTGCCTCCTAAACATCATTCAGGCTCCCTTTCAGGTCTGCTATTAGCCAGTGGCCCTAGAGGGAAAGGAATTCTGGGAAATGTAATTCTTAGCCTCAGTCAAGGTGGCAAGAGTGCAGTCCAGCATACTTGGCTTTATTTCTCATCAAAGCACCTATTCACCACTATTGAAATATTTTCTGTGTGCTTCCTTTATTTGCTTTTTGTTTTCTTGTTAGTATAAAATTTAACTCCATGAAGATGCTGATTTGGTTGGTCCTCTGTAATTACTGTCAGCACATAGAACAGTGTCTGGCATAGAAAGTATTTGTTGAATGAATGAGTTTTTGGACATCCTTCTGGATATCTTTCTATATATGTGTATACACAGCCGCATACAAACAAGTGAAATTTTATAAGAATGGGATCATACTCTCCAATTACAGCTCTATAACTTTATTTTTTAACACTGGAAAACCATAGGCAATAATTCAGTGGCAATAACTGTTGGTCACTATCACACCTTAAAATTGTTATAAAGAATTCCTCCATGCCTATTGCAATATAATTAATGAATTGCATTAATGTAATTAATTGGTCACTGATTGGTAGGCATTGTGCTTGCCTGGCTCTGGATTAATAAGGCAGGCTCGATGAAAATCACAGAAGAGATTCTTTGAAATAAAATCAATACAGTATGACTTTTTCAGTATAATTTCACACTCATTTATCCATACTCATTTATCTATAACTTGAACTTTTTCCCAACCATGGAGTTCTCTTCAAATGGTACCTGTGGGCTAGTGTCTAGGGTGGGTAGAATATGGAATATATTTTCCAGAAGGTCCTTTTCAAATGCTAGACTAGGCAGAGAGAGTGAGACAACTTGTGCTTACTTAGCAATATGATCCATGAAACTTAAAACTTGGTGTGCTTGGACTCACAAATCCTCAGAGGTCTGTGTGCTTTATTCTTATACATTTTCTCCATTCCTTTAGTACTAGGATATAAAAGCAGTAGAACAATAAATAAAAAGCAGTAGAACAAAACATGCTTATGGTATGTTTTGGAGTAACCATTTGGAGCAACTATTTGGAGCCCAACCATACCCAGTCCCCTACTGGGGCTCCAGGCTGGAGGTCTAAATTGGGGAAATGATGATACATGTAAGCTCAAGGAGGGTACATGTAAGATGCTCTGAATCCAGGCCTGGGAAAATGCAGAATGTCTTTGTACCTTATGAAAATATCATGAACATTCTTCAAAATCAAGGATTTTTTCTTATAACCCTTAACATGTATGTGAACCAGCTAGTCCTCACCATAGACCAGTTAGAACAAGTCTCTGGGAAGAGGACCCAGATGTTGGCCTTTGCAGAATCTGAATAAAGTAAGCATGAAATTCACAAGTGGATACATAGCTCCAGTTTCCATCTGTGCTTATAATCAGGGAACCTGGGTACCTGTGACTGTGTGAGGCAGAGGAGAGCTGTTTAAACACACAGTCAAAAGCGGTGTAAGTAGCAGCCTGATCAGAGGGTCTAGTTATCATCTACCAATGGGGACCTGCTGTCACTCACAGCAGGCAAAGCTGAACCCCACAGTGTGTTGTGGCCCGGGGGCTCGTGACTGTGGTGCCATCCACTTAGACTCTGAAGAGTCTCATATTTCCACTGTCACAGATGGCAACTGGGACTTAAATTTGCAAAGGTTTCTAGCAGATAATACATTATATGTATGGTGCTTATTCTCTAGCTGGAAGCCACTGAGAGCTTTTGTGAAGCTCATCTTGTAATGAGTTTACAGGAATGTAATTATTTGTATGTTTATATGTAATTGTTTTAAGGCTTCTTTTTATTATTTTGTTCCCTTAAGTGAGAAAAATACATTGTAGTAAATATATACAGTGAAAGTGAAAGTTGCTCAGTTGTGTCCGACTTTTTGCGACAACACAGACTATACAGTCCATGGAATTCTCTAGGCCAGAATACTGGAGTGGGTGGCCTTTCCCTTCTCCAGGGGATCTTCCCAACCCAGGGATCGAGCCCAGGTATCCTGCCTTGCAGGCGGATTCTTCACCAACTGAGCCACAAGGGAAGACCAATATATATCATATGATCTTATTTTTTAAAAACTAAGATTACTAATGCTTAGAAAATTACTAACTCCCTGCATTTTCATGGGGAAAAGATGGAATAAGACACATCACTTTTAAACTTTGATGTCTTGAGTTAGGGGTGTGAAGTAAGAGTGAGATTGGAGAGGGATAACATTAAGTTTTTTTTTAATTCTAGTATTCACAAAGAGCACATTAATGTTGTAATTTTAGAAAAGGAATTTCAAACCAAAGTGTTTAAATATACAATCAGAGAGATTTTTTTAATCCCTTTGTGCTGAATGCAAAACTTAAATGGGAGGAAGTCTCCTTAAGGGAAAAGATGATGGAATCTTGCTACTGATGTTACTGCAAAACCAGAAGCATTCCATTTGTCCATTCATTCATTCATTGAATGTTAACTGAGCCACTACCACAGCCCAGGTACTGTTCTGGCATTATTCTATGTCCAGCAACTAATGGAGAAATTTGTTACCTTCTCTCGCAGAAGAGACATAAACAAATGATACATAAGTTTACTAGTGAAAAGTGGTGGTGAGGATAGTTAACGAAAGATATAGAGGTAGGGTGGGATGTGGATGGTGTGTCAGGGGAGATCTTACTGAGAGGTGACACTTCACTAGAGACGTAAGTCAAGCAAGGAAGCAAGCCATAGAAAGATTGGAGTGGGGGCAATAAATTTCCAGAAAAAGGGAACAACGTGTTCAAAGAACAGCAAGAAGGTGGGGTGACTCAGGAGGAATGAAGGAGAAAGACAAGGTCAGGAAGCTGATCATGGCCCAGATGATACAGATCTTATTGGCCAGTGGTAACTTCTATGCAGAGTACATCATGAGAAACACTGGACTGGAAGAAACACAAGCTGGAATCAAGATTGCCGGGAGAAATATCAATAACCTCAGAAATGCAGATGACACCACTCTTATGGCAGAAAGTGAAGAGGAACTAAAAAACCTTTTGTTGAAAGTGAAAGAGGGGAGTGAAAAAGTTGCCATCTGGTCCCATCACTTCATGGGAACTAGATGGGGAAACAGTGGAAACAGTGTCAGACTTTATTTTGGGGGGCTCCAAAATCACTGCCGATGGAGGGTGCAGCCAGGCAAGGCTATGGTTTTTCCTGTGGTCATGTATGGATGTGAGAGTTGGACTGTGAAGAAGGCTGAGTGCCAAAGAATTGATGCTTTTGAACTGTGGTGTTGGAGAAGACTCTTGAGAGTCCCTTGGACTGCAAGGAGATCCAACCAGTCCATTCTGAAGGAGATCAGCCCTGGGATTTCCTTGGAAGGAATGATGCTGAAGCTGAAGCTCCAATACTTTGGCCACCTCATGCGAAGAGTTGACTCATTGGAAAAGACTCTGATGCTGGGAGGGATTGGGGGCAGGAGGAGAAGGGGACGACCGAGGATGAGATGGCTGGATGGCATCACTGACTCAATGGACATGAGTCTGAGTGAACTCTGGGAGATGGTGATGAACAGGGAGGCCTGGCGTGCTGCGATTCATGGGGTTGCAAAGAGTCGGACACGACTGAGCTACTGAACTGAACTGAACTGAAGCACTTGAGGTTTTATTTAGAATGTAGTGGGGACCAGTCATTAGAGGCTTGTGAGTGGGGCAGCATGGTCTGATACACACTTGAAAATGATCACTTTGGATGTTGTGTGAATAGATTATTGGGGGATGAAAGTAGAAGTCATGGGACAAGTAGGAAACTGTTTCGTTAGACTAAACAAGAGGATCTGGGAGAACGTTGACCTCTTTAACTTTCTGGTGCATACTATCATTTGTTTAGGTTCCTGTTGGGAGCCAGCGTGAGGAACTCTGCCCATGGCAAAGGTCATGAGGAAGGAGGCTTGGCATACACAAAGGCATAATCAAGCCTCAGAAAACCCCCTGTTCCCGAGCATCCAACCCCAAAACCAGAGTCTGTTTCATGCTCTCACCTACACCTCTGACTTTATGGTGGGGGGCTCTCCCCCATAACCATTTCTCTCAGAGAAGGAGTTAACTTGCAGCTCCAGTTAATAAAAATTCCTGGGCATGACAAGAGTGTTTCAACTTAGAAATTCCTCTGGAGGTGCTCTAGCCTCCCTGATCAGGTTCGTCCGGCCACATGTGATTGTTTACAGGCTCCCAACCTTGAGAGGCATGAGATGCTTTAAAACTTTCTAAATACAGACTCTTTTGAGAAGTTAGAAAATTATTAGTATAGTACAGTGGGTTGATTAGAAATTATATTGGTGAAGGGCTTTTTCATTTATCGTGCCAATAATTACTGCTAATTCCCTGCCCTGGGTGTGACAAAGATGTCTCAGGTCAAACCTCTCTGCTGACAGACTAGCTCGTGTGACAACCTCTCAACCATAAACAGCACAGAGAGTTTGGAGTATTAGTGTAGGGCTTTATTCATTGATGAGTCAATGATTGCCATCAGGCCTCCACATCCTTAGGCACCTGGGAATATATTAATCAATGTATTTGGAATATAGAAAAGGAAATATAATAGTTTTTGATGTTGGCAATACTAGACTTTTTGAGTTAATGAATTTTCTCTTTTGTTATAGATCACTGTACTTCGTTATAAATCACTGTGTCCTTGCTATGTAAAAATGTAACTTTATCACTATCTTAAGACTAAATAGATCTTAAGGGGAACACTGGTCAAGGGTTTACATTTGTTGAGCCAATATTTGCTGCTAAATCCCCATATTCCTTGTCCTTATAATGAATATAACTAGCATATAGGAAAAATAAGTATTAACCTTTAAGAGTAATCATGTTAAACCTTAGGTTAAGTAAATTCCTTTCTTGATTGTAACTCACTACACCCTCATCCTATAGGAATGCAACTTTATTTGGAGGGTGGCGCCTGATTTAAGAAAAAATCACCCCTGGAAAAATAAGTTTTCTGGTTAACTGACCGGTATCAGAAAGGGCCATAAAATATCAGCAGACCTCATGGCTAGAAGATGATGTAAAAACCCATAAGACCTTTGTATAATCTTATATGAAGCACCTGATTGTGACAAGGGTCGGGTCTGCTGACCCCCGCGTGACTCTGTATTCATCCCTATATATAACAAAAAGGTATATAAACAAACCTGAAAAATAAAGAAATCGGATCAGTTTCTGGAAAGACTGATTCCCCCGTGTTGTTTCTTTCTCGCTCCCCGTTTTCCTGGCTGAATTCCCATCTGGTACGAGGGTATGCACCAAGCCTACTGACTTTGCCGGGGCTTCTAAGATTGGACCGGGGAGGCCTCAGTGCCTCCTCTCCCTCGGGAGAATGGAAAGATGTCTGTGGCCTACATAGGTGGTGATTAGTATTCCATGTAAACCAGTTATTCAGCCTCTTCTTCTCCATTAATTTTCCTACTACACTATCCGTTTCTAGTCTCTCTCTATATCTGTAATTAAGATTTTTCCTAGGACACCGATTCCATCCCCACCTTCAAATCACCCTGGATCCACTGGGGCTGGACCCTGGCAGGTTCCTTTTGTTGTTTTTGTTGCTCTTGGCTACAAGGAAAACAAATTCAAAGGGAAGCCCCTTTGAGGTCCTAAGTGTGGGCTGAGTGAAGCTATTGCAACTGAAATAGATTGCTTGAGTCTGAGCCACTCAATCATGTAACTGATCCTTGCCTTCTAAACCCGTTTAGTTCCAAATGCATCACTTGTCTGGTACTTTGGAATGCTACTGACCTTGTGACCTGATGTACCAGATAACACAAAATGTTTAATGAACAGCTCAAGTTGTGTACTTAGTGCTGTCCAGTGCTCAGGGCCACAATCTCTGTTGGGGCCTGTTAGTTCTTCAGGAGCTTTTGTTGAGTGGTGAGTGGTCCTTTGCTGTAAGGGCAAGCCCCTGCTCTAATCACAGATACTGTACTTCAAGTCTTCTATTGGAGCTTTTTAGAGACTATATAGCAACTTCATCATCCACAGAGAACTCTGATATAGCCATATCTGCTCGGAGAAGGCAATGGCACCCCACACCAGTACTGTTGCCTGGAAAATCCCATGGATGGAGGAGCCTGGTGGGCTGCAGTCCATGGGGTCGCTAAGAGTCAGACACGACTGAGCGACTTCACTTTCACTTTTCACTTTCATGCATTGGAGAAGGAAATGGCAGCCCACTCCAGTGTTCTTGCCTGGAGAATCCCAGGGATGGGGGAGCCTGGTGGGCTGCCGTCCATGGGGTCGCACAGAGTTGGACACGACTGAAGCGACTTAGCAGCAGCAGCAGCTGGGTCAAACAGCCCAAGAAAATAAAGCCCTTGTACTCAGTTTAGATCTGGTGAAGAGCTTTCTTTTGAATTGGACCCTACAAGGAACTGGTAGCCTTTAGTTGCTTACTTGATTGATATGTGGGATCAGTTTTCCAAAGTCCAACATATCTTGCCTCCAAAATCCAAAGAGCCCTACTAAGTGCTGAGCATTGTGCTTAGTGGTAGGAGGTATAAGGTACAATAAGTTTTATCTTTTAATTTAGAGGGAGTACCCTAGGCTTTTGGATCCCTGAAAACTTTACAGAAGTGGCAGTTCCCTGCTGTCAGGCTTGTTGACAATCCTCTGGCATATATCTCTTACTAGAGCATCTTGGGTACATGACCTGTCTGCCCATCAAGTTCAGATAGCACGACGTTGTCAGTACAGTGAACAAGCATGATGACATGTAGGCTGTGAAGTTCTTTAGAGACTATACCTTAGAGGATTAATATAGCCCTGAAGAAAGAAATGCATTCTAGAATACTTGCTTGACAAAGTTGATCTTTATGCCTTCAGAATATTAGAGAATGGGTATCTTTGGGGAAACACTATTCTTCCTTTGACAATCCTAATCCAGAGACTTCTAGCTAAGAGCATTTCACAGGTAAGGAATGTCTTCCTCATCAGTTCAGGTCAGTTCAGTCACTCAGTCATGTCTGACTCTTTGCGATCCCATGGACTGCAGCACACCAGACTTCCTTGTCCATCACCAACTCCCAGAGCTTGCTCAAACTCATGTCCATTGAGTGGGTAATGCCATCCAAGCATCTCATCCTCTGTCGTCCCCTTTTCCTCCTGCCTTCAATATTTCTCAGCATCAGGGTCTTTTCCAATGAGCCAGCTCTTTGCATCAGCTGGACAAAGTAGTGGATCTTCAGCTTTGGCATTGATCCTTCCAATGAATAGTCACGATTCATTTCCTTTAGGATTGGCAGGTTTGATCTCCTTGCAGTCCAAGCAATTCTCAAGAGTCTTCTCCAACACCACAGTTCAAAAGCATCAGTTCTTCAGGATTCAGCCTTCTTCATGGTCCAACTCTCACACATGTCTATGACTACTGAAAAAAACATAGCTTTGACTATATGGAATTTTGTTTGCAAAGTAATGCCTCTTCTTTTTAATATGTTGTCTAGGTTGGTCATAACTTTCCTTCCAAGGAGCAAGCATCTTTTAATTCATGGCTGCAATCACCATTTGCAGTGATAGTGGAGCCCAAGAAAATAAAATCTTTCAGTGTTTCCATTGTTTCCCCATCTATTTGCCATGAAGTGATGGGACCAGATGCCACGACGTTAGTATTTGAATGCTGAGTTTTAAGCCAGTTTTTTCACTCTCCTCTTTCACTTTCATCAAGAGGCTCTTTAGTTCTTCGCTTTCTGCCATAGGGTGGTATCATCTGCATATCTGAGGTTATTGATATTTTTTCCCTGCAATCTTGATTCCAGCTTATGTTTCAATTAGCCCAGCATTTCTCATGATGTATTCTGCATGTAAGTTAAATAAGCAGGGTGACAATATACAGCCTTGACATACTCCTTTCTCAATTTTGAGCCAGTCTGTTCCATGTCTGGTTCTAACTGTTGCTTCTTGATCTGCATATGGGTTTCCCAGGAGGCAGGTAAGCTCGTCTGGTATTCCCATCTCTTGAAGAATTTTCCAGTTTGTTGGTGATCCACACAGTCAAAGGCTTTAGCATAGTCAATGAACCAGAAGTAGATGTTTTTCTGGAATTCTCTTGCTTTTTCTATGATACAACTGAGGTTGGCAATTTGATCTCTGCTTCCTTTTCCTTTTAATCCAGCTTGAACATCTGGAAGTTCACAGTTCATGTACTATGGAAGCCTGACTTGGAGAATTTTGAGCATTACTTTGCTAGTGTGTGAGATAGAGCAATTGTACAGTAGTTTGGACATTCTTTGGCATTGCCCTTCTTTGGGATTGGAATGAAAGCTGACCTTTTCCAGTCTTGTGGCCACTGCTAAGTTTTCCAAATTTGCTGGTATATTAAGTGAAGCACTTTCACTGCAACATCTTTTAGGATTTGAAATAGCTCAACTGAAATTCTATCACTTCCACTTGTTTGTAGTGATGCTTCCTAAGGCCCACTTGACTTCACATTCTAGGATGTCTGACTCTAGGTGAGTGATCACACCATCATGGTTATCTGGGTTGTGAAAATTTTTTTTGAATAGTTCTTCTGTGTATTCTTGCCACCTCTTCTTAATATCTTCTGCTTCTGTTAGGTCCATACCTTTTCTGTCCTTTATTGTGCCCATCTTTGTATGAAATGTTCCCTTGGTATCTCTAATTTTCTTGAAGAGATCTCTAGTCTTTCCCATTCTATTGTTTTTCTCTATTTCTTTGCATTGATCATTTGGGACTTTCTTATCTTTCCTTGCTATTCTCTGAAACTCTACATTTAGATGGGTATATCTTTCCTTTTCTCCTTTGCCTTTAGCTTCTCTTCTTTTCTCAGTTACGTGTAAGGCCTCCTCAGAGAACCATTTTGTCTTTTTGCATTTCTGCTTGAGGATGGTTTTGATCTCTGCCTCATATACAAGGTTACCAACCTCCTCACGTAGTTCTTCAGGCACTTTGTCTGTTCTAATCTCTTGAATCTATTTGTCGCTTCCACTGTGTAATTGTGAGAGGTTTGATTTAAGTAACTACTGAATGTTCTAGTGGTTTTCCCTACTTTCTTCAATTTAAGACTGAATTTGGCAATAAGGAGTTCATGATCTGAGTCACAGTCTGCCCCTGGTTTTGTTTTTGCTGACTGTATAGAGGGTTCTCCATCTTTGGCTGCAAAGAATATAATCAATCTGATTTTGGTGTTGACCATCTGGTGATGTCCCTCTGTAGAGTTGTCTCTTGTGTTGTTGGAAGAGGCTGTATTCTATGACCAGTGCATTCTCTTGGCAAAACTCTGTTAGCTTTGCCCTGCTTCACTTTGTACTCCAAAGCCAAACTTGCCTGTTACTCCAGGTATCTCTTACTTCTTACTTTTGCATTCCAGGCCCCTATGATGAAAAGGACATCATTTTGTTATTGTTGTTAAGTTTTCAATGTCATGTCTGTTTGCCTTTTCATACTGTTCATGAGGTTCTCAAGGTAAGAAGACTGAAGTGGTTTCCCATTCCCTTTCCTAGTGGACCACATTTTGTCCAACTGTCCACCATTACCCATCCATTTTGGGTGGCCCTGCACAGCATGGCTCATAGTTTCACTGAGTTAGACAAGGCTGTGATCCATATAGTCTTCCTCATAGCAGATAATATTCATCTCTCTACCAGAAAGATGGTCATCAGCATGATTACAGTTATTCTGGGTCACCTGTGTTCTTTCATTTCGGTAACTAGGATGAAGCGAGCTGCTGTAACTCCTTCCTTCCCTAGATTGGTTAGCTGTACTTCATAGAAACCAGAAACCGGGGACTTAGCTCTCAGTTATGGCATCTAAAGTCTTTCTGTTGCATTCGTTACTTCTCTTCTCTATAAATCTATTAACCCATCCATCATCTCTTCATCCATCCATCCATCCACCCATCCATTCTGTGCTGTGCTTAGTCGCTCGGTTGTGTACCACTCTTTGCCTGCTGGGCTCCTCCATCTATCCATACATCTACATAAACTTGCACTTGAAAATTATTTATAATAATGCAAAATATACCAAAAATAGAATTAAAATATACAAAAATTTAGCTCAAATATGGCATAACATATCCATAAAGTTAAGTAAAACCTGTCAAGAGAGGCAGGATGGCGTGCAGAGAAGTTCAGAAGGGATGAGGGAACAGTGAGGAGTTCCATCCCAGGAGAGACTCTGAGGGCTGGGACTGGCGGGGTCCTGGTCTGTCCCCTGTGGTCAGAGTGCACCTCATGGAGGGATGAAAGCAAGGCTTCTAAAGAGGGGTGCTCACCTCCTACTTCCGTGATGAGCACCTGTGCTGCTTTGCTGTACCCCTGCGGATGTGAGGTGCTCTTGCTGTTTGTGAGTCTCCATCTTTCCATCTAAGAACCATGCAAACTGAGCTTTGCCTTCCTCTTTCTTTCTTCATCTCTTTTATTATTTCTGTTGCTTTCCAGGTAAACACAGATGTAGGAAGAATGAATAAATCAACTTTGTTAAAGGCCTTTCCTTTGTGTTTATTTTTGTTCTTTTGGCAATTTTATTTGGGAAATTTGTTAAAAAGAAAATAATTAAGAACTTTCAAATAAGAAAATTTGAAATTAAAACTTTATATATTGATTCTAGGTTCCTTTAAACATTAATTTCAATTATGGAATATTTCAAATATATGAAAGTCAAAAGAAATACGGTACATACAATATGCTTAGTTACTTAGACATATACAACTCTGTTACCCTTTGGACTATAGCCCACCAGGCTCCTCTGTCCATGGGATTTTTCAGGCAAGAATACTGCAGTGGGTTGCCATTTCCTTCTCCAAGGGATCTTCCTGACCCAGAAATCATATCCACATCTCCTGTGTCTCCTGCATCGCAGGCAGATTCTTAACCCACTGAGCCAAAGGATGCCCGTCTATACCATATACCCATCATTAAAATTAAACAAATATTAAACTTTTGCTGTTTTCCTTCAAGTTTCTCTTTCTCTTTTAGTTTTTACTTTGTAGAAAATAAAGCATTACGAATGGATAAAAAAGTCTACCCCTTCACTTTCCATCTTCCTCTTACTCCAGAAGTGTATTTTTATTATTTCTAAGCATGTTTTTGTGCTTTTATGATACCTTATATATTTATGAATACTGATTTTTGTTAGTATTTTATGCATCTCACATCATGCATAAAATAAATGCATAAACATTTTCAGTCTGTTCTTTTTGACTCATGGAGTTCTCTTTTAAACGTTTTTAGCTATTAGAATTTATTGTACCCTTGAATTAGTTTGTCACCCTGCTTATTTAACTTATATGCAGAGTACATCATGAGAAACACTGGGCTGGAAGAAGCACAAGCTGGAATCAAGATTTCCCGGAGAAATATCAATAACCTCAGATATGCAGATGACACCACCCTTATGGCAGAAAGTGAAGAGGAACTAAAAAGTCTCTTGATGAAAGTGAAAGAGGAGAGTGAAAAAGTTGGCTTAAAGCTCAACATTCAGAAAACGAAGATCATGGCATCTGGTCCCATCACTTCATGGGAAATAGATGGGGAAACAGTGGAAACAGTGTCAGACTTTATTTTCTTGGGCTCCAAAATCACTGCAGATGGCAACTGTAGCCATGAAATTAAAAGACGCTTATTTTTGGAAGAAAAATTATGACCAACCTAGATAGCATATTGAAAAGCAGAGACATTACTTTGCCAACAAAAGTCCATGTAGTCAAGGCTATGGTTTTTCCAGTGGTCATGTATGGATGTGAGAGTTGGACTGTGAAGAAAGCTGAGAGCCGAAGAATTGATGCTTTTGAACTGTGGTGTTGGAGAAGACTCTTGAGAGTCCCTTGGACTGCAAGGAGATCCAACCAGTCCATCCTAAAGATCAGTCCTGGGTGCTCATTGGAAGGACTGATGCTAAAGCTGAAACTCCAGTACTTTGGCCACCTCATGCGAAGAGTTGACTCATTGGAAAAGACTCTGATGCTGGGAGGGATTGGGGGTAGGAGGAGAAAGGGACGACAGAGGATGAGATGGCTGGATGGCATCACCTACTTGATAGACATGAGTTTGAGTGAATTCCAGGAGTTGGTGATGGACAGGGAGGCCTGGCATGCTGCTATTCATGGGGTCACAAAGAGTCGGACACAACTGAGCAACTGAACTGAACTGTCCTGTTTCAGAAATTAATTTTTATCCTGAAATCAGAAATTAATTTGTATATTGAAGTTATAAAAATATTTCCCAAAATTTTAGAGATTTGCTTCTTACACTAAAGATATTAATTTTTTATGCACAAGTTGGAGACTTGCTTTTGTGTTTTGCTATATAGATTACCAAAATGTTCAGCACCAATTATTAAAGTGTATTTTTTTCACCATTTGATTTGTTGTATCTGCTCTGTCATATACTAGCTCCCATATATATATATATATGGGCTTGGTGAGCTAATATAGCACTGTTTTTATAGTCTTAAAGTAAGTTTATACCTATGAAATGAACCCTTGGTACATATATATAATGGAGTATTACTCAGCCATTAAAAAGAATACATTTGAATCAGTTCTAATGAGGTGGATGAAACTGGAGCCTATTATAGACAGTGAAATAAGCCAGAAAGAAAAACACCAATATAGTATACTAACACATATATATGGAATTTAGAAAGACGGTAATGATAACCTTGTATGCGAGAGAGCAAAAGAGACACAGATGTATAGAACAGTCTTTTGGACTCTGTGGGAGATGGAGAGGGTAGGATGATTTGGGAGAATGGCATTGAAACATGTATAATATCATACAAGAAATGAATCACCAGTCCAGGTTCAATGCAGGATACAGGATGCTTGGGGCTGGTGCACTGGGATGACCCCGAGGGATGGGATGGGGAGGGAGGTGGGAGGGGGGTTCAGGATGGGGAACATGTGTACACCTGTGGCAGATTCATGTTGATGTATGGCAAAACCAATACAATATTGTAAAGTAAAAAAAAAAAAAAAGAATAACTTTGGCTATTCCTGGTTTACTGAGTGAATTCGAGTATCAACATGACAAGTTGCTTAAGAAGCTGTTGAGTTTTTGATCAAAATTGTACTAAATGAATTAATAGATGGTCTAAGATGAATTTTTAACTCCTGGGACAGTCCTTATTTCATCATGTTGCATTATCACTTTTCTATATTGTTATATTCAGCTTAGTAATGTTTTATGTAGGATTTTTACTTCTGTATTCACAAATAGCATTGACTTTCTTTTTCTTTCTTTTCCATGTGTGATTTTGGTACTAAGGTAATAGTAGTCTCATTAAATTAATTGATGAGATTTTCCCCTTTTTTTCTATTGTCTAGAACAGGCATTGGCATACTATGGCCTGTTTGCTGAATTTGGTCCATTGCCTGTTTTTGTAGGTATAGTCTTGTTGAAACATAGTTTTGCCCATTTGTCTGTGTATTGTCTGCTTTTATGCTATAAAACAGAAGTGCATCAGAGATCATATAGCCTATATATAAAAATAGAAAAGCAGCTGCTACTGCTAAGTCACTTCAGTTGTGTCCGACACTGTGCAAACCCACAGACGGCAGCCCACCAGGCTCCCCCGTCCCTGGGATTCTCCAGGCAAGAACACTGGAGTGGGTTGCCATTTCCTTCTCCAATGCATGAAAGTGAAAAGTGAAAGTGAAGTCGCTCAGTCGTGTCTGACTCTTAGCGACCCCATGGACTTCAGCCTGCCAGGCTCCTCCGTCCATGGGATTTTCCAGGCAAGAGTACTGGAGTGGGGTGCCATTGCCTTCTCCATAGAAAAGCAGATTAAACCCCAAATAAGTAGGAGGAAGAAAATAAAATCGAAAGCCCAAATCCTTGAAATAAGAAAGAGAAAATAGAGAACTCCAGAAGAGCCAAGAGCTAATTCTTGAAAAATATTAATAAAAAACAAACTTTTAGTAAAATTAACCATAAAAATGAGGGGGAAATAAACATCTTTAAAGATGGAACAGGGGACATAAAAATCAATCTACAGTTCAGGGATAAAAAATTATAGTAGAATATAAACAATAGAATTCTATTTAAATCTGAAAACTTGAACTATTTATATATTTTATTTAGAGAAAAAAATTAACTGAAAATATTGGTTTTGACTCAAGAATGAATTTATTGTTGTTGTTCAGTCACTCAGTCATGTCCAACTCTTTGAGACTCCATGGACTGCAACATGCCAGGCCTCTCTGTCCTCCACAATCCCAGAGCTTGCTCAAACTCACCCGGTGAGTGAATCGGTGATACCATCCAACCGTGTCATCCTCCGTTGTCCCCTTCTCCTGCCTTCAGTCTTTCCCAGCATCAGGGTCTTTTTCAATGAGTCAGCTCTTCACATCAGGTAGCCAAGGTATTGGAGCTTCAGCTTTAGCATCAGTCCTTCCAATGAATATTCAGGAATGATTTCCTTTAGGATTAATTGGTTTGATCTTGCAGTCCAAGGGACACTCAAGAGTCTTCTCCAACACCACAGTTCAAAAGTTCCAATCTTTGGAGCTCAGCCTTCTTCTTTTCCAACTCCCACATCCATGCATGACTACTGGAAGAACCATAGCTTTGACTAGATGGACTTTGGTGGCAAAGTAGTATCTCTGCTTTTTAATATGCTGTCTAGGTTGGTCATAGCTTTTCTTCTAAGGAGCAAGCATCTTTCAATTACATGGCTGCAGTCATCATCTGCAGTGATTTTGGAGCCCAAGAAAATCAAGTCTGTCAGTGTTTCCACTGTTTCCCCATCTATTTGTCATGAAGTGATGGGACCAGATGCCATGATTTTAGTGTTTTGAATGCTGAGTTTTAAGTCAGCTTTTTCACTTTCCTCTTTCACTTTCATCAAGAGGCTCTTTAGTTCCTCTTCACTTTCTACCATTAAGGTGGTGTCATCTGCATATCTGAAGTTGTTGATATTTCTTTCAGCAATCTTGATTCGTTTGTCTTCAGCCAGCCAGGCATTTCACATGATGTACTCTGAACAGATGCTGAATAAGCAGGGCGACAGTATACAGCCTTGACATACTCCTTTCCCAATTTTGAATCAGTCCATTGTTTCATGTCCTGTTCTGACTGTTGCTTCTTGATCTGCATAGAGATTTCTCAGGAGACAGGTAGGGTGGTCTGGTATTCCCATCTCTTGAAGAATTTTCGACAGTTTGTTGTGATCCACACAGTCGAAGGCTTTGGTGTAGTCAATGAAGCAGAAGTAGATGTTTTTCTGGATATCTAATATATATATATATATAGCCATTAATGAAATTGATAAGATGGCTGGATAACATTACTGACTTGATGGACGTGAATCTGAGTGAACTCCGGGAGTTGGTGATGGACAGGGAGGCCTGGCGTGCTGCGATTCATGGGGTCACAAAGAGTCGGACACGACTGAGCGACTGAACTGAACTGAATGAAATTGAAACTGTAAAACTGTACCCAACCCATGCAGACACACACACACACACACACACACACACACACACCCCAGATGATTTTATAAGCAAGATCTTCCTAATTTAAGGAACAATCTTATATAATGTATTCTAGACAATATGCGTTAGTCACTCAGTCATGTCTGACTCTTGCAACCCCCTGGACTATGTCTAGGCTTCTCTGTCCATAAAACTCTCCTGGCAAGAATATTGGAGTGGGTAACCATTCCCTTTTCCAGGGGATCTTCCCAACCCAAGGACAGAACCCAGGTCTCTTGCATTGCAGGCAGATTCTTTATAGTCTGAGCCACCAGGGAAGACCCGTGTTCTAAACTAGAGATTGACAAATTAAGGGTATTCATTATCCAATCACTTTTCAAAACATTATTATTATTAATTTTAAGTTATCTGCTTTTACGCTATAGCACAAAAATTAATAGCTTAATTCCTAAGCTCAAAGCTTCTCAGGTCATACTAAGATTATTAAATTTCTCTCCACACCAGTCTGAGGTTCTGGGTTTCCCTGGTGGCTCAGGTGGTAAAGAACCCACCTGCCAGTGCAGGAGACACAAGAGATCTGGGTTCAATCCCTGGGTCAGGAAGATCCCCTGGAAAAGGACATGGCAACGTGCTCCAGTACTCTTGCCTGGGTAATCCTCGAGCCTGGTGGGCTGCAGTCCGTGCAGGTCGCACAGAGTCAGACACAGCTGGGCACACATGCACGCATGCACAGCTTGAGGTTACACGTCCTTATGAAGCCATCCCTTCCCTTAGCGCCCCCAAAATCCAGATTGAGCTGAGCTTCCTTGCCACCAAGTGATAGTGAATGGATCATTTAGAGCCCGTGTTCTCACTGAGGGGGCAGGCATTTGAAGACGTTGGTTCTAACGCTTTGTCTTGCTGAGGCTCAAAACCTTATCTCTTGTCTCCAATGGGGGCTCAAGTGCTTTGTTGCTGAGACAGTCGTTCCTCCAGCCTGCTCAAGGCATCTACCACAACAGCTCAAACACACTAACAATGATCAGTTCATCTCTAGTTAGTTTGGGAAACTAGTAAATCACTGTTTGGGGCTGCATTTCATCTCCCCCTGGAGCCCGCCCACCACCTCCACATCTCACAGTCATGTTGAAGTCCTAGTCCTCTAGTCTCAGACTGTGATTGTATTTGGGTTTAGAGTCTTCGATAAAGTGATTACGTTAAAATGATAGGGTCCATTGGGCTGGACCCTGTCCACTAGAGCTGGTGTGCTTGTAAGATGAGGAAATTTGGACATGGATACCTACAGAGCAAAGACCATGTGAGGATGTGAATAGGTGGTCATTCTTGAACCAAGGAGAGGGGCCTCAGAAGAAACCAACCCTACCAACACCTGGGTCTTTGACTGCCTTCCGAACTGTGAGAAAATGAATTTCTATTACTTAAGCCACCCAGCCTGTGTTACCTTCTTGTGGCAGCCGTAACAAACTAAAGATTTCACTGTTTGTTGTGAGCTCAACCTTGCACTTAAAACAATATTTGCTATATCCTACCCAGCATTTCTAATTGTAGCTGGAGGGGTGTTTAGGTTAGCCAGAAAATGTATTATGGGAACTCAATTCCCAGGCTCATTTTAAAGAGCCAGAGTGTGCCTTCTGAAGTCTGCCAATCTTCATTAAAGCCATCACCTGGTGTCTAACAATGATTGTTAGACCAGAGGTCAATGGCCCTATGTTCATCACAGCTTTCCATTAACTAGCTACAAGACAATTAATTACTCCCTCTCAGCTTCAGGGCTGCCATCTGTAAAAGAATGGTTTCCAAATGGTTCTAAATCTCCACCTCCTCAAAGCCCCCTCAGGAGCTCCTGAGGTGTGAACGAGAAGGAGGAGGACAGGTGGGTTCTGTGCTGTCCGCCCATTTACTCTGTGTGGTTTTGCTTTTGCAATCTGAAAAATACCTCATGAACAAAGCATTGTGGGACCAAAACAAGCTTAAACCAGCTTTTTAAAAGATAAAATCTTCAGTTCCTGTTGCATCCTGTAGCCTGTTATTTTCCAACAGTGGCCTCACGTCCACTGTCTATAGATAAAACAAGGAATCAAGCCCCAGCGGTCAAATGATTTTTCTGGATCTTGTCGGGAGTCAGTGGCAGACTTGACCCGAGATGCCGGCCCCTGATTCCTGGGCTTTGCCTCTTGGTTACAGAACAGTGGGCGCGTGTGGCTGAGGGCATTGTCTGCGAGACAGTGATGGACATAACATTCTTGACCTGTTCAGGGCTTCCGTGAGAACTGTGGTGAGAATGATACTGATTCTTTTAAAAGTGCTGCATGTTTTTTATCCATTCACTTTTCTCCCACTTGCCTGCACTTGTATCAGCTGGCAGGGTATCTGTCAATGGCTTAACAAGTCGCTGGAAAAAGAAATGGTATCTGGCCATCCATAGGGAAAGGAGGCTGCATGATCACAGTGGATCAGAATCACAGTGGGCATTCTTGGTGCATCAGAGAAGTCATGGTGCAGGCATTTCACTGACCACATCTCCAGCTGTGCCCTCTACAAAAGATACCCACCTCCCCACCTGCCCTCTTCCGACACGCTTCTCAAGCCCAGTCTGTAGCCCTTTGGTGTCCCTGGGTCCTAGGAGCCCCTGCGGATTAGTGTTCAACAGAGGCACAGGCTGCAGACGGCAAATGCTTATCTTACCAATTTCTGTTGAAGCAAAGGTTTTTTTGTGGGTTTGTACAGGATCCAAAAGCAAAACAAAAACAAAAACAAAAAAACCACCACCACAACAAACAGATAAATGAATACCATGGACCACTTTTGATTTCTAAACATGTAAATAATATATTGATCTCCTTCCTTTAATATTAATACACACCTCAATTTTTTTTAATTACCCTGTTTTCCTCCCCAATAACAATCAGTACTTACTTGCTTTTGACAGCTTTCCTACTAGAAATTTTCATGTCATCTTTACTTTGTTGCAACTGTTTCCACAATAATAAGAGGGGATATTCCCTTATATCTTTGTACTTCATAGAGTCGGCCTCTTCTTATCACAATAGCACTAAGAATTTCACCTGAATTGTTTTTCCTAGAGGAATAGATACATTTGCTGTGAAACTTTTCTGGAGTTAGACTATTGGTAAGCGTGCTTTCATACCTTATTTCTATTCATCAATCACAAAGCATTACTTTAAACTGTTTTTCCCATGATTAAGAATTCAAATTTATTTCAATGAGATTTATAGGGCCAAATAAAATATTCAACTTTATTTCTGATTTTTAAGCAATCTTTCATGGAGCCAAACAAATTTGGAATTAGAAATAACCCTCTAGCAGTCATAGTCTTTTTGGAGTATTTCTTGTTTGGTTTTGAGTTTCCATTTGGGGACTCATCTTGCCCCAACTCTCAATCCTGCTGATCTGAGTGAAGTTGACTTTCATTCTCCCTTGCTCTGGGGGGATTAGGGGGTGGAGGGAATGACTTGGCCCTGGCTGATTAACATGTTCTATTTCTCTGATCTCATTGATTGGCCCAAGGATAGGTTCAAGAATCATACTTTCACTGCCTGTTAGTAGAGAAAGTTCTTTTTGGCTTTGGACTTGAACCTGGGAGGATGGGATAGGGTTGAAGCTGCTAGCAGTCATCCTGCCTCAACTTGGAAACTCACAATGAAGCCTCTGTGGAGTAGAAGTGAGCCAAGGAATGGGAAGAGACCAGGTCCTGGTAATACAGGGTTATCTGAGCCTAGACATGTGTGCTCCTGGACATTTTAGTTACACAGGACAAGAAACTTCCCTTCTCCCTCCCCAACACACACTCATATACTGTTATTTTTTCTGAATCACCTTGATTTGGATTTTCCTCCATCTACAACTGGATGATTCTAAGAGTCAGGGTCAATTTGGAGTTCTCAAACTCTTAATGCTGAAAGTTCAGCTTCTCTGTATATCTGTGCCATGTCAAATCTTGGAGACCAAGTTTGGGGTGAGGTTGAAAAGAACAGTTTTATTGTTTTGCCAGGCAAAGTGGAGCAGAGCAGCCTAATGCCTTCAAAACCAAGTGTTCCCACTTGGGGAAGATAGTGACAAGTTTTACAGTGATGGTTCAGAGAGGACTTGATCAGCTCATGGACTTTCCTCTGGTGGGTTGGTGGTGAAGTAAGTGGGAGTCTGCTGGTCTGGAGTCTACATGCTTGTGGGCAGCATACCACTGTTAATCATGAACTTCTCCCACCTGGGGGAGGGGTTCACTATCTACAAATGTCTAAAAGATATTGTTGTGTGAATCTGTTGATAAGGACAAAGGACCTTGCCCCAAGGCTGCTCTTGACTGTTTCTCCTTGGTCTTTCATGTCCCCCTTCCCTAATTAACAACTGCTTGAATCTGCCCTTTGGAAGTCAGGGAGGATCATGGAGGCTGAATGAAGGCTGTTCCCATAATCAAGGAAATGGACACAAAGGCCTTGTGCCCAGGAGCCCCACAGGGCCCAGAGGGCCCTGCATGGTATCACCCTTGGAAATTCCATGCCAGAATGTGGTATCATGAGGCCCTCGTCCATAGCCCCTGGTTCCCCAGATTTTAGCACCCCCCAGCCAACAGGGCATGCTGGATATCGTCCTATCCCCAGTCCTCACACTGGAGGCCCTGCTTGCATGCATATATGGACACCCAGTCTATGAATCTAAGCTCTGTCCTAAAAATCCCTGGAGTCACCCTCAGGCTGATGCTTGGGCTGAGGGGGATGCCTTTGGGTGGTGTGGTTGACAGATCTGAAGAATATGTCTATATAGTCCCTGGAGGGCTTCCTTCGTGACCCAGACAGTAATGAATCTGCCTACAACAATACAGGAGACCTGGGTTCGATCTCTGGATCAGGAAAATCCCCTGGAGAAGGGAATGGCTACCTACTCCAGTATTCTTGCCTGGAGAATCCCATGGATGGAGAAGGTCTCAGAGTCTGACACGACTGAGTCTCACACACACACACTCACTCACTTCCTGCAAACAGGCTCAGCAAGAAAGATTTCTGGATCCAGGAACATAGTCTTGAAGGAAGATGGCCCAGAGCCTGGGGCACCCACCCTGACCCCTTGTTTTTCAGCCCTGTGAAGATAAGGTTGGCCAGAGCTTGGGGTCCCTCTTGCTTGGGCCTCAGGCCTGAAGAGCTTAAGCTACTCCATCTTGTCTAATAGGAGAACTCCGTTTTTTAAAGTTCTAGGAAAGAGACTTTGAAAATCCCCTGACCTCACCCCACCACCCATGAGCCAATCAGACCTTGAACCAAAATCTCCTGACCTTATATTCAGAAATTTGAGGTTTGCCTATGTAATAAGAACCAATCAGAAACCAACACACAACCCTTCGAAAGAAAGTGACCAATCAGACGTCCCCCTACCTAGAAATTCTTTTTTTCATGAACACTCCCTATATAAGCAATGTAATCCAAAACCCGGGGCTCCTCCCTATAGCTGCTGCGTTGGTAATGGTGGAAGCCCCAGCTTGAGCTTGGTAATAAAGACTCTCTTGCTTTTGCATTGGATATGGACTCCCTGGTGGTCACTGGGAGATTTCGCAACTTGGGCATAACAGGGAGATGCTGGCTTTGCTTTCTTTTCTCCTCTGCTGTCTAGTTTTATAAGAGCTGGTTCTTAGGGAGATGGGGAACAATTGGTGGCTCTGAGTTGTGTGGCAATTATGGCAATGCTGACAGCCTCCCGATGTCATTAAATGTTTCTCCTGTTTCTGAGGGCTACCAAAGAGGGTGAAAAGGAGTGAGAAAACAGACGGGTGACTTTGATACTTCTGCTGCTTTTTGTTTGCATAATATCTTTTGTTTCTAAAAATAGTTATTTGTAATTAAACCACAGCACTAGGCATTATCCTTCTAGGATTTCTTTACAATATTTGTCCCTCACTAATTATCCTGACCATTGACTTCCTGTGGCTGCACCATCCTCACCTTTGGGCTCTTCTCTCTTTCCCCACCCTGGCTCTGGTGTCTGGGCATCTGCATTTTCTATGACCTTTGACTGCCTTGTGATAACCTTGAAATCCACCTTTGTATTACAGCAGTAACTGTGGTCTTCTTTGAGCTGCTTACTCTTCTACATTGGCCCACCACCTTATTATATGCAAAGAAGTCCTGAATACCTTTCTGCATCCCCAGGCTCCTGCCCATACCCACCAGCCCTGGACAGCCCCACCAGCCCAGCAGCCCCAGGACAGCTAACCTGTTTTTAGCTCATCATTCTCCTTGCTGAAGAACAAAATATGGATTTATAGATATAGACACATACATATACTTGTAGGAAAAGCATTAGAAGTCATCTCTAAGATTACACAAACATTCTTTGGCCCACATATTATATTTTATACAACAGGATTCTGCACCCTATTAAGGTCTTATGAAAGGTCACACAGCCTACCAAGGGCTCAGCTGGGACATTACCCAAGCCTCTTAACCCTCACTCCATGGCCCTCCCCTTCCCCCATGGCGACTCCCTCTGTCACATACAAGATTTTTCCTTTTTTCTGCCATGCTGAAATTATTGGAGCTAACAAAATGTAAGAAAATTTATTTCAAACATTATATTTCTTGTTTTATTTCTTATTTATTAGCTCACATTTCTCTTATGTTTATCAGTATAATACCTTCTAGTCTATGAATATTAATACAGATCTCTGACTTGGTTTGTATTTTTCTTTCTTCTTTTTAAAAATTTTATTTATTTTTTAATTGAATGATAATTGCTTTACAGAATTTTGTTGTTTTCTGTGAAACCTCAACATGAATCAGCCATAGGTATACATATATCCCCTCCCTTTTGAACCTCCCTCATCTCCCTCCCCATCCACCCCTCTAGGTTGATACAGAGCCCCTGTTTGAGTTTCCTGAGCCACACAGCAAATTCCCATTGGCTATCTATTTTACACATGGTAATATGTTTCCATGTTACTCTCTCCATACATCTCACCCTCTCCCCATGTCCATAAGTCTGTTCTCTATGTCTGTTTCTCCATTGCTGCCCTGCAAGTAAATTCTCCAGTACCAGATTTTTAATTCCATATATACGCATTAGTATATGATATTTATCTTTCTCTTTCTGACTTCCTTCATTCTGTATAATAGGCTCTAGGTTCATTCACCTCATTAGAACTAACTCAAATGTGTTCCTTTTCATGGCTGAGTAATATTCTATTGTGTATATGTGCCAAAATTTCTGTGTTCATGTCGATGGACATCTAGGTTGCTTCCATGTTCTAGTTATTGTAAATAGTGCTGCAGTGAACAATGGGATACATGTGTCTTTTCAGTTTTGGTTTCCTCAGGGTATATGCCTAGGAATGGGATTGCTGGGTCATTTGGTGATTTTATTCCTAGTTTTTAAGGAATCTCCATACTGTCTTCCATAATGACTGTATGAATTTACATTCCCACCAACAGTGCAAGAACGTCCCCCTTTTTCCACACCCTCTCCAACATTTACTGTTTGTAGACTTTTTGATGATGGCCATTCTGACTATTATGAGGTGATATCTCATTGTAGTTTTGATTTGCATTTCTCTAATAATGAGCAGTGTTGAGCATCTTTTCATGTGTTTGTTAGCCATCTCTACATCTTCTTTGGAGAAATGAGGTGTTTTTCCTACTCTTTGATTGGGTTGTTTGTTCTTTTGGCACTGAGTTGTATGAGTTGCTTACATCTTTTGGAAATTAATCCTTTGTCAGTTGTTTCATTTGCTATTATGTTTTCCCATTCTTAGGGTTGTCTTTTTGCCTTATAGTTTCCTTTGCTGTGTAAGAACTTTTAAGTTTAATCAGGTCCCAGTTGTTTACTTTTGTTTTTATTTCCATTACTCTAAGAGGTGGGTCACAGAGGATCTTGCTTTGATTTATGCCATCGAGTGTTCTGCCTGTGTTTTCCTCTAAGAGTTTTACAGTTTCTGGTCTTACATTTAGGTCTTGAATTTTGAGTTTATTGCTGTGTATCCTGTTCCATTCAGTTGAGCTGCTCAGTCGTATCTGACTCTTTGCAACCCCAAAGATGGCAGCACACCAGGCTTCCCTGTCCATCACCAACTCCCAGAGCTTAGTCAAACTCATGTCCACCAAGTTAGTGATGCCATGAAACCAACTTATCCTCTGTCATCCCCTTCTCCTCCCACCTTCAATTTTTCCTAGCATCAGGGTCTATTCCAATGAGTCAGTTCTTCCCATCAGGTGGCCAAAGTATTGGAGTTTCAGCGTCAGCATCAGTCCTTCCAATGAATATTCAGGACTGATTTCCTTTAGGAGTCTTCTCCAACACCACAGTTCAAAAGCATCAATCCTTCAGCACTCAGCTTTCTTTATAGTCCAACTCTCACATCCATACATGGCTAATGGAAAAGCCACAGCTTTAATTAGATGGACTTTTGTCGGCAAAGTAATGTCTCTGCTTTTTAATATACTGTCTAGGTTGGTCATAACTTTCCTTCCAAGGAACAAGCGTCTTTCAATATCATGACTGCAGTCACCATCTGCAGTGATTTTGGAGCCTCCCAAAATAAATTCTCTCACTGCTTCCGTTATTTCCCCATCTATTTGCCATGATGTGATGGGACCGGATGCTATAATCTTAGTTTTCTGAATGTTGAGTTTTAAGCCAATTTTTTCACTCTTCTCTTTTGCTTTCATCAACAGGCTGTTTAATTCTTCTTCCCTTTCTATCATAAGGGTGGTGTCATCTGCATATCTGAGATTATTGACATTTCTCCCAGCAATCTTGATTCCAGCTTGTGCTTCATTCAGCCCAGCATTTCTCATGATGTACTCTGTATATAAGTTAAATAAGCAGGGTGAATACACAGCCTTGACATACTCCTTTCCCGATTTGGAACCAGTCTGTTGTTCTATGTTTTGTTCTAACTGTTGCTTCTTGACCTGCATACCGATTTCTCAGGAGGCAGGTCAGGTGGTCTGGTATTTCCATCTCTTTAAGAATTTTCCTTTTTGTTGTGATCCACAGTTAGGAAGTGTCCTAATTTCATTCTCTAACATGTAGCTGTCCAGTTTGCCCAGCACCATTTATTGAAGAGGCTGTCTTTCCCCCATTGTATATTCTTGCCTCCTTTGTCAAAAATAAGGCACCCATAGGTGCATAGGTTTATGTCTGAGCTTTCTATCTTGTTCTATTGGTCTATATTTCTGTTTTTGTGCCAGTACCATACTGTCTTGATGACTGTTGCTCATCAAGTCAAAAAGGTTGATTCCTCCAGCTCCATTCTTCTTTCTCAAGATTGCTTTGGCTATTTGGAGTCTTTTGTGTTTATATATGAATTGTGAAATTTTTTGCCCTAGTTCTGTGAAAAATGCCATTGTTAATTTGATGGTGATTGCATTGAATCTGTAGATTGAATTTGGTAGTATAGTCATTTTCACAATATTGATTCTTTCTACCCAGGAACATAGAATATCTCTCCATCTGTTTATATTATCTTTGATTTCTTTCATCAGTGGCTTATAATTTTCTTTGTGCAGTTCTTTTGTCTCCTTTGGTAAGTTTATTCCTAGATATTTTATTCTTTTTGTTGCAATGGTAAGTGAGATTGATTCCTTAATTTCTCTTTCTGATTTTTCATTGTTAGTATATGGAAATGCAAGTGATTTCTATGTATTGATTTTGTATCCTGCGACTTTGCTAAATTCACTGATTAGCTTTAGTAATTTTCTGATAGTATTTTTAGGGCTTTCTATATACAGTTTCATGTCATCAGCAAACAGTGAGAGCTTTACTTCTTTTCTGATCTGGATTCCTTTTATTTACTTCTCTTTTCTCATTGCTGTAGTTAGAACTTCCAAAACTATGTAGAATAATAGTTGTGAAAGTGGGCACCCTTGTCTTGTTCCTGATTTTAGGAAGAACGCTTTCAGATTTTCACCACTGAGAATAATGTTTGCTGAAGGCTTATCATATATGGCCTTTACTATGTTGAGGTAGATTCCTTCTATGCCCATTTTTTGAAGAGTTTTAATCATAAATAAGTGCTGAATTTTGTCAAAGCCTTTTTCTGCATCTATTGAAATTATCATATAGTTTTTATCTTTCAATTTGTTAACACAGTGTATCACATTGATTGATTTGAGTATATTGAAGAATCCTTGGACCCCTGGAATAAACCCAACTCGATCATGGTGTATGAGCTTTTTGATGTGTTGTTGAATTGTTGAGGATTTTTGTATCTGTGTTCATCAGTGATATTGGCCTGTAGTTTTCTTTGTTGTGTGTTGTCGTTGTCTAGTTTTGGTATCAAAGTGATGGTGGCCTCATAGAATGAGTTTGGAATTGTTCCTTCCTCTGAAGTTTTTGAAAAAAGTTTTAGAAGGATAGGCATTAGCTCTTCTCTAAATGGTTGACAGAATTCTCCTTTGTAGTCTTCTGGTCCTAGGCTTTTGGTTTTGGGGAGATTTTTGATCTCAGCTTTGATTTCAGTGCTTGTCTTTGGGTTATTCATAGTTTCTATTTCTTCCTAGCTCAGTCTTGGAAAATTGAACTTCTCCAAGAATCGGTCCATTTCTTCCAGGTTATCCTAGTTATTCATAATAGTCTCTTATAATCCTTTGCATTTCTGTATTGTCTGTTGCAACCTCTCCTTTTTCATTTCTAATTTTGTTGATTTGATTATTGTCTTTTTTTTTTTTTTCTTTGTGAGTCTGGCTAAAGGTTTGTCAATTTTATCTTCTCAGAGAACCACCTTTTGGTTTTATTAATCTTTACTATTGTTTCTTTCATTTCTTTTTCAGTTATTTCTGCTCGGATCCTTATGGTTTCTTTCCTTTTGCTAATTTTGGGGTTTTTCAGTTCTTCTTTTTCCAATTGTTTTCAGTGTAAAAATAGGTTGTCTATACAATGTTTTTTTAATGTTTCTTGAGGTAGGATTGTATTGCTATAAACTTCCCTCTTAGGACTGCTTTTGCTGCATCCCATCGGTTTTGAGTTGTTGTGTTCTCATTGCCATTTGTTTCTAGAAATTTTTTTATTTCCCATTTGATTTCTTCAGTAACCGGTTGATTATTTAGAAACGTATTGTTTATTCTCTATGTGCTTGTGTTCTTTACAGTTTTTTTTTTCTGTGATTGATATCTAGTCTCATAGCATTGTGGTTGGAAAAGATGCTTGATATGGTTTCATTTTTCTTAAATTTACTGAGGTTTGATTTGTGACCCAAGATGTGGTCTATCCTGGAGAATGTTCCATGGGCACTTGAGAAGGTGTATTCTTCCGCATTTGGATGAAATGCCCTGAGATATCAATGAGATCCGTCTCATCTAATGTATCATTTAAGATTGTGTTTCCTTATTAATTTTGTTTTCATGATCTGTCCATTGGTGTGAGGTGTTAAACTCTCCTACTATTACTGTGTTACTTTTAACTTCTTCTTTTATGCCTGTTAGTGTTTGTCTTATGTATTGAGGTGCTCCTATGTTGGGTGCATAGATGTTTACAATTGTTATGTCTTCCTTTTGGGATCATTATGTAGTGTCCTTCCTTATTTCTTGTTATCTTCTTTATTTTAAGGTCTATTTTATCTGATCTGAGGATTGTTACTCCAGCTTTCTTTTGCATCCCATTTGCATGGAATATATTTTTCCATCCTCTCACTTTCAGTCTGTATGTATCTTGAGGTCTGAAGTGGGTTTCTTGTAGACAGTATATATATATATGTATGTATATACATACATACATACATACATACATATATATATATAATTTTTGTATCCAGCCAGTCTGTGTCATTTGGTTGGAATGTTTAATCTGTTTACATTTAAAGTAATTATTGTTATATATGTTCCTATTGCCATTTTCTTAATTGTTTGGTGTTTGATTTTATACATCTTTTTCTTCTCTTGTATTTCTAGACTATATAAGTCCCTTTAACATTTGTTGTAAAGCTAGTTTGGTGGTACTGAATTCTTTTAATTTTTGCTTGTCTGAAAAGCTTTTGATTTCTCCATCAGTTTTGAATGAGATCCTTGCTGGGTACAGTAATCTTGGTTGTAGGTTTTCCCTTTCTGTACTTTAAATATATCCTGCCATTCCCTTCTGGCCTGCAGAGTTACTGCTGAAAGATCATCTGTTAAGCTTATGGGGTTTCTCTTGTATATTATTTATTGCTTTTCCCTTGCTGCGTTTAATATTCTTCATTTGTGTTTTATCTTTGTCAGTTTGATTAGTATGTGTTTTGGCATGTTTCTTTTTGGGTTTATCTTGTATGGAACTCTTTGCATCTCTTGGACTTGATTGGCTATTTCCTTTTCCATGTTGGGAAAATTTTCAACTATAATCTCTTCAAAAATATTCTCATCTCCTTTCTTTTTCTCTTCTTCTGGAACCCCTATAATTTGCATGTTGGTGCATTTGATATTGTCCCAGAGGTCTCCAAGGCTATCTTCAGTTCTTTTCATTCTTTTTACCTTATTCTGCTCTTCAGAAGTTATTTCCACCAATTTATCTTCCAGCTCACTGATTCAGTCTTCTGCTTCAGATATTCTGCTATTGATTCCCTCTAGAGATTTTTTTTTTTTTTTACAATATCGTATTAGTTTTGCCACACATCAACATGAATCTTCCATGGGTGTACACATGTTCCCCATCCTGAACCCCCCTCCCACCTCCCTCCCCATACCATCCCTCTGGGTCATCCCAGTGCACCAGCCCCAAGCATCCTGTATCTTGCATCGAACCTGGACTGGCGATTCGTTTCTTATATGATATTATACATGTTTCAGTGCCATTCTCCCAAATCATCCCACCCTCTCCCTCTCCCACAGAGTCCAAAAGACTGTTCTATACATCTGTGTCTCTTCCTCTCTCGCATACAGGGTTATCATTACCATCTTTCTAAATTCCATACATATGCGTTAGTATACTGTATTGGTGTTTTTCTTTCTGGCTTATTTCACTCTGTATAATCGGCTCCAGTTTCATCCACCTAATTAGAACAGATTCAAATGTATTCTTTTTAATGGCTGCGTAATACTCCATTGTGTATATGTACCACAGCTTTCTTATCCATTCATCTGCTGATGGACATCTAGGTTGCTTCCATGTCCTGGCTATCATAAATAGTGCTGCGATGAACATTGGGGTACACGTGTCTCTTTCAATTCTGGTTTCCTTGGTGTGTATGCCCAGCAGTGGGATTGCTGGGTCATAAGGCACTTCTATTTCCAGTTTTTTAAGGAATCTCCACACTGTTCTCCATAGTGACTGTACTAGTTTGCATTCCCACCAACAGTGTAAGAGGGTTCCCTTTTCTCCACACCCTCTCCAGCATTTATTGCTTGTAGACTTTTGGATCACAGCCATTCTGACTGGTGTGAAATGGTACCTCATTGTGGTCTTGATTTGCATTTCTCTGATAATGAGTAATGTTGAGCATCTTTTCATTGGTTTGTTAGCCATCTATATGTCTTCTTTGGAGAAATGTCTGTTTAGTTCTTTGGCCCATTTTTTGATTGGGTCATTTATTTTTCTGGAATTGAGCTGCAGGAGTTGCTTGTATATTTTTGAGATTAGTTGTTTGTCAGTTGCTTCATTTGCTATTTATTCTCCCATTCCGAAGGCTGTCTTTTCACCTTGGTTATAGTTTCCTTTGTTGTGCAGAAGCTTTTAATTTTAATTAGATCCCATTTGTTTATTTTTGCTTTTATTTCCAGAATTCTGGGAGGTGGGTCAAAGAGGATCCTGCTGTGGTTTATGTCAGAGAGTGTTTTGCCTATGTTCTCCTCTAGGAGTTTTATAGTTTCTGGTCTTACGTTTAGATCTTTAATCCATTTTGAGTTTACTTTTGTGTATGGTGTTAGAAAGTGTTCTAGTTTCATTCTTTTACAAGTGGTTGACCAGTTTCCCTAGCACCACTTGTTAAAGAGATTGTCTTTAATCCATTGTATATTCTTGCCTCCTTTGTCAAAGATAAGGTGTCCATAAGTGTGTGGATTTATCCCTGGGCTTTCTATTTTGTTCCATTGATCTATATTTCTGTCTTTGTGCCAGTACCATACTGTCCTGATGACTGTGGCTTTGTAGTAGAGCCTGAAGTCAGGCAAGTTGATTCCTCCAGTTCCATTCATCTTTCTCAAGATTGCTTTGGCTATTCGAGGTTTTTTGTATTTCCATACAAATTGTGAAATTATTTGTTCTAGCTCTGTGAAAAGATTGCACTGAATCTATAGATTGCTTTGGGTACTATACTCATTTTCACTATATTGATTCTTCTGATCCATGAACATGGTATATTTCTCCATCTATTAGTGCCCTCTTTGATTTCTTTCACCAGTGTTTTATAGTTTTCTATATATAGGTCTTTAGTTTCTTTAGGTAGATATATTCCTAAGTATTTTATTCTTTTTATTGCAATGGTGAATGGAATTGTTTCCTTAATTCCTCTTTCTATTTTCTCATTATTAGTGTATAGGAATGCAAGGGATTTCTGTGTGTTGATTTTATATCCTGCGACTTTACTATATTCATTGATTAGCTCTAGTATTTTTTAATTTCAGTAATTGTGTTGCTTGTCTCTGTATGTTTATTCTTTAATTCTTCTTGGTCTTTGTTAATTGATCCTTGCATTTTCTCCATTACGTTTTCAAGGTTATTGATCATCTTTACTATCATTATTCTGAATTCTTTTTCAGGTGGTTTGCCTATTTGCTCTTCATTTATTTGGACTTCTGTATTTCTAGTTTGTTCCTTCATTTATTCAGTATTTCTTTGCCTTTTCGTTGTTTTTTTTTTTTTTAAATTATAATTTATTGTGTTTGAGGTCCTCTTTTCCAAGCCTTCAGGGTTCAATTCTTTCTTCCTTTTGGTTTCTGCCCTCCTAAGATTGTGCAGTGACTTTTGGAAGCTTCATATAGGGTGAGATTTCTGCTGTTGTTGTTTGTGTTGTTTTGTTTTTCCTCTGATGGGCAAGGCTGAGTGAGGTCATAATCCTGTATGATGATTGGGTTTGTATTTTTGTTTTGTTTGTTGTTTGGATGAGGCATCATGCAACAGGGTGCTACTAGTGGTTGGGTGATGCTGGGTCTTGTATTCAAGTGGTTTCCTTTGTGGGAATTCTCACTATTTGATACTCCCTGGGGTTAGTTCTCTTAGTCTAGGGTCGTGGAGTTAGTGCTCCCACTCCAAAGGTGGTGCAGAGCTTGCTCTTGAGTTTTGTGTGGTTCTATATATTCTTTTCCACTGGGTAGGTACTCCTATCTGCTCTCAGCTGGTGTTCTGCTTGTACTTCTGTATCTGATGATATGTTCCTGATGTATCTGTGAAGAGCGATGTACTCCATGTCCACCTACTACTCTGCCATCTTGTCAGCTTCTCTTTCTCTTTTCAAAAAAAGTGACTTAAAAATTTTAAATTTCAGAAGCTAGTGTGTATCGGGTAGAGACATTAAAGTAATCCTAGAAAGTTTAAGCTGTTTACTCCTCATTAGCCTCAGGAATTGGAAACATGGCAAAAAAAAAAAAAAAAGAAAGAAAGAAAGAAAGAAAGAAAGAAAAGGTGACTAGGTGTTTTCCTCCAGTTCATCCACTAGGAGGGTAATTAATCACATCCTGAGGCCATCTGAGGTCAAGGATATTTTCTATGTTTCTCCACTCAACATTGAAACACATACACACACACAGTAAAAATGATGAAAATCTTTTTCTGAATAATCAAACATCTTTGCAAATAATTATGTTTTCTGAAAATGAGAGAAATTCATAACATATAAGATAATAGTTTCTAGCATAATTCAGTTCCTGTGTGTGTGTATTGCACTATTGGGAAGGGTACACATTTCATATGTAAAGATTTAATCATATCAGCAATAAGAAAGGAACTTTTTCTTTGCCAGGTATGTGACTCAGTGGTTACTCGTATTCTGTGGACTTTATTAGATTTGGTTTTGCTCTCATGAGATTTGCAGTCTGGTTCATTTATATCTTAGTCTCTTTTTCAGATATATAATATGGATTGAATAGATGAAATCAGTAAATAAACACATCATAAACTCAGTTAATAAGCCTAGTAAGTGAATAAGATGAAGTATTTACAGGCAACATAGTATATCAGCTGGTAAACTCATTAGTGAGGTAGTAATTGTAAGAAGTAGTAATGAGATTTCCAAATTTAGATAATGTAAGAATGAAAATTTACACATGGTAATTTTTTATTATTTGTATAATTTTGGGATAATTGGTTAGAAAAATCTTTCAGTTCAGTTCAGTTTAGTTGCTCAGTCGTGTCCGACTCTTTGTGACCCCATGAATCGCAGCACGCCAGGCCTCCCTGTCCATCACCAACTCCCAGAGTTCACTCAGACTCATGTCTATTGAGTCTGTGATGCCATCCAACCATCTCATCCTTGGTCATCCCTTTCTCCTCCTGCCCGCAATCCCTCCCAGCATCAGAGTCTTTTCCAATGAGTTAAATCTTCACATGAGGTGGCCAAAGTACTGGAGTTTCACCTTCAGCATCAGTCCTTCCAAAGAAATACCAGGGCTGATCTCCTTCAGAATGGACTGGTTGGATCTCCTTGCAGTCCAAGGGACTCTCAAGAGTCTTCTCCAACACCACAGTTCAAAAGCATCAATTCTTCAGTGCTCAGCCTTCTTCACAGTCCAACTCCCACATCCATACATGACTACAGGAAAAACCATAGCCTTGACTAGATGGACCTTAGTCAGCAAAGTAATGTCTCTGCTTTTGAATATGCTATCTAGGTTGGTCATAACTTTTCTTCCAAAAATTAAGTGTCTTATAATTTCATGGCTGCAATCACCATCTGCAGTGATTTTGGAGCCCCCAAAAATAAAGTCTGACACTGTTTCCACTGTTTCCCCATCTATTTCCCATGAAGTGATAGGACTGGATGCCATGATCTTCCTTTTCTGAATGTTGAGCTTTAAGCCAACTTTTTCACTCTCCTCTTTCACTTTCCTCATGAGGCTTTTTAGCTCCTCTTCACTTTCTGCCATAAAGGTGGTGTCATCTGCATATCTGAGGTTATTGATATTTGTCCTGGCAATCTTGATTCCAGCTTGTGTTTCTTCCAGTCCAGCGTTTCTCATGATGTACTCTGCATGTAAGTTAAATAAGCTGGGTGACAATATACAGCCTTGGTGTACTCCTTTTCCTATTTGGAACCAGTCTGTTGTTCCATGTCCAGTTCTAACTGTTGCCTCCTGACCTGCATACAGATTTCTCAAGAGGCAGGTTAGGTGGTCTGGTATTCCCATATCTTTCAGAATTTTCCACAGTTTATTGTGATCCACACAGTCAAAGGCTTTGGCATAGTCAATAAAGCAGAAATAGATGTTTTTCTGGAACTCTCTTGCTTTTTCCATGATCCAGGGGATGTTGGCAATTTGATCTCTGGTTCCTCTGCCTTTTCTAAAACCAGCTTGAACCTCAGAGATTTCACAGTTCACGTATTGCTGAAGCTTGGCTTGGAGAATTTTGAGCACTACTTTACTAGCATGTGAGATGAGTGCAATTGTGCGGTAGTTTGAGCATTCTTTGGTATTGCCTTTCTTTGGGATTGGAATGAAAACTGACCTTTTCCAGTCCTGTGGCCACTGCTGAGTTTTCCAAATTTGTTGGCATATTGAGTGCAGCACTTTCATGGCATCATCTTTCAGGATTTGAAACAGCTCAACTGGAATTCAATCACCTCCACTAGCTTTGTTCATAGTGATGCTTTCTAAGGCCCACTTGACTTCACATTCCAAGATGTCTGGCTCTAGATTAGTGATCACATCATCGTGATTATCTGGGTCATGAAGATCTTTTTTGTACAGTTCTTCCATGTATTCTTGCCACCTCTTCTTAATATCTTCTGCTTCTGTTAGGTCCATACCATTTCTGTCCTTTATAGAGCCCATCTTTGCATGAAATGTTCCCTTGGTGTCTCTAATTTTCTTGAAGAGATCTCTAGTCTTTCCCATTCTGTTCTTTTCCTCTATTTCTTTGCATTGATCGCTGAAGGCTCTCTTATCTTTTCTGGCTATTCTTTGGAACTCTGCATTCAGATGCTTATTTCTTTCCTTTTCTCCTTTGCTTTTTGCCTCTCTTCTTTTCACAGCTATTTGTAAGGCCTCCCCAGACAGCCATTTTGCTTTTTTGCATTTCTTTTTCATGGGGATGGTCTTGATCCCTGTCTCCTGTACAATGTCATGAACCTCATTCATCAGGCACTCTATCTATCAGAAATAGGCCGTTAAATCTATTTCTCACTTCCACTGTATAATCATAAGGGATTTGATTTAGGTCATACCTGAATGGTCTAGCGGTTTTCCCTACTTTCTTAAGTTTCAGTCTGAATTTGGTAATAAGGAGTTCATGATCTGAGCCATAGTCAGCTCCTGGTCTTGTTTTTGCTGACTGTAGAGAGCTTCTCCATCTTTGGCTGCAAAGAACATAATCAATCTGATTTCGGTGTTGACCATCTGGTTATGTCCATGTGTAGAGTCTTCTCTTGTGTTGTTGGAAGAGGGTGTTTGCTATGACCAGTGCGTTTTCTTGGCAAAACTCTATTAGTCTTCGCCCTGCTTCATTCCGCATTCCAAGGCCAAATTTGCCTGTTACTCCAGGTGTTTCTTGACTTCCTACTTTTGCATTCCAGTCCCCTATAATGAAAAGGACATCTGTTTTGGCTGTTAGTTCTAAAAGGTTTTGTAGGTCTTCATAAAACCGTTCAACTTCTGCTTCTTCAGCATTACTGGTTGGGGCATAGACTTGGATTACTGTGATATTGAATGGTTTGCCTTGGAGATGAACAGAAATCATTCTGTCGTTTTTGAGATTGCATCCAAGTACTGCATTTCAGACTCTTTTGTTGACCATGATGGCTACTCTATTTCTTCTGAGGGATTCCTGCCCACAGTAGTAGATATAATGGTCATCTGAGTTAAATTCACCCATTCCAGTCCATTTTAGTTCACTGATTCCTAGGATGTCAATGTTCACCCTTGCCATCTCTTGTTTGACCACTTCCAATTTGCCTTGATTCATGGACCTGACATTCCAGGTTCCTATGCAATATTGCTCTTTACAGCATCGGATCTTGCTTCTATCACCAGTCACAGACACAACTGGGTATTGTTTTTGCTTTGGCTCCATCTCTTCATTCTTTCTGGAGTTATTTCTCCACTGATCTCCAGTAGCATATTGGGCACCTAATGACCTGGGGAGTTCCTCTTTTGGTATCCTATCATTTTGCCTTTTCATACTGTTCATGGGGTTCTCAAGGCAAGAATACTGAAGTGGCTTGCCATTCCCTTCTCCCGTGGACCACGTTCTGTCAGACCTCTCCACCATGACCCGCCTGTCTTGGGTTGCCCCGCAGGCATGGCTTGGTTTCATTGAGTTAGACAAGGCTGTGGTCCTAGTGTGGTTAGATTGACTAGTTTTCTGTGAGTATGGTTTCAGTGTGTCTGCCCTCTGATGCCCTCTTGTAACACCTGCCATCTTGGGTTTCTCTTACCTTGGACGTGGGGGTATCTCTTCACAACTGCTCCAGCAAAGCACAGCCGCTGGTCCTTACCTTGGAAGAGGGGTATCTCCTTACTGCCGCCGTTCCTGACCTTCAACGTGGGATAGCTCCTCTAGGCCTTCCTGTGCCTGCGCAGCCACCACTCTATGGGTTGCTCCTCCCAGCCGCCGGCCCTGGCCTCGGGCACGAGGTGGCTCCTCCCAGCTGCCACCCCTGGCCTCAAGCTTGAGGTGGCTCCTCAGGGTTACTGCCCCTGACCTCAGACGTGGGGTGTCTCCACCCGGCCGCCCCTGACCTCGAACGTGGGGTGTCTCCTCCCGGCTGCCACTGACCTCGGACACGGGGTAGCTCCTCCCCGCCGCCACCCTTGACCTCGGACGCGGTGTGTCTCCTCCCGGCCACCGTCCCTGACCTCGGACATGGGGTAGCTCCTCTTGGCTGTTCCTGCGCCATCGCAGCCTGGCACTCTAGGCCGCTGCCCCTGACCTTGGACGTGGGGTAGCTCCTCTCGGCGGCGCTTAGTGCGCCGGCCGGCCCTCGCAGCCACCTGCACTTGGTGCGCTGGCCGGCCCTCGCAGCGACCTTAGAAAAATCTTTACTGCTCTATATCTCATTTCAAAATTTCTTAGCTACACTTATTCATAATTTGTGTCTTTGTAGAATCTTATTAAATATTAGAGCACAAATGGGTATGCAATCTGTTCTTGATCATAACATCTGTTCAATAGTAAATCTTTGTATTCTGCTGCCCTCACCATACGGAATATTGACATTTACTGAGCACCTGTGTTTCACATATATTATTTAACAAAATCATCACAGTTACCCCGTGGGGCGTGCATGTGTGTGCAATCATTATTCCTATTTTAGAGATGTGAAAACTTTGATGTGAATGGTTCAGAAAAGATGTGTTGAGTCATAAAACTAAAGGATGATAGAATCAGGACTTAGAACTTGATCTGACTGCTGACAACATGCTTCACAGCACAAAATAATGCAACCATTCTAAAAGGCTGAAGTTGGTGATACTCTCAGTTAATGGCCTAATAATTCTTTTTACTTCTCTATTGATACTCACTTAACCACTGTAGAATCCTCTATTGCGTCTTAATTGGGAAAGAGAAAAAAACCAAAATGGTCTAAATTAGTGTAATATTTCCATATAGTGTTCAAGCTCTGGGAAATGTTCTTTAAACTGACAACTTTTCATTAAAGTCCATCTTCTGGAACTTTGGTGAAAGCTCCATGATTGAAAAAAGAGCTCCACAATAGAAACATGACTTCATCTTGCATTATTATTTGAACAGAGTCCCTTAAGTGCCTGGCACTTATAAATATAGCTGATAATATCAAAGAGAATACCTACTTTGTACCAGGCATCATACTTTGCATTTGTATCATAATATTGTCATAATAATACCTACTTATTAGGTACTAATAAAAATAAACTTATTATTTAGGTAAAAATACATTTATTATTTAGTTAAAAATAAATCATCTTTTATTTATTTCAATATTTCAATGATGTAGAAATATTATCTCCATTTTACATATGAGGAAACGTCCTCAGTGAGGTTGTCTAAACTCACATAGCTAGTTAACAGCAGAACCTAGAATTGATTTTCCAGCTAGGTGACTTATCAAAACTGGAATATTACAACTGACAGACTTTAATTGTCATCTAAGAGGAAGGGAATGGGGATAGTCCTGCTGAACGCTTTTTACCAGATGAAATCTCACAGGCATTATCCCCCCTCCTTCCCAAGTAATTTCTGAGAATCCCTTCTATGTGAAAAGCTCTCTGCCGGTGAAGAACTCTGGAAGATAGACAGTAACCTTGCTGTAAAGGAGCTTGCAGCCTGCACAGTAGAGATTGGACAAGCACACAATAGCCACATTACAACCTAGATAAGACCCAGGGGAGAACACAGTGGGAGTCCAAGGAGAGGCTCCTTCCTTTCTCTCACTGGCATCTATCCAATAAAAAAAAAAAGGAACTAAAAAAAATTTTTTTTTGCATGAGTAAAACAAAATGCCAAAAGCTTTTGAAAACCAGTTCAAAATTTTTATTTAATATTTTTTTTTTTCTGGATTAAAAAAAAAAAAAAAGCCAAATGCTTACAAGCTAGTTTTCCAAAAAATGGAAATGTGAGAGGTTCTGAATAAGACAGAAAAGGAAAAGAAAATAAGAAAAGATGGGAGAAAAGGAGATATGTTGGTGAAAATAATAGGAAAGATCACAGCTATTGTCCCTAGGTTTGGAAGCAACAGAGATAGAAACAATTTGGCGTTCTGAAGGGCATACTCTCAGAATGGCTAGTTTCCTGTGAGCCGTAGGTGGCAGTCTTAATATCTTCTGCCTTAACTCTAAAGCACGGCTCAAGAGATGGACTGTAGCCTTGGAGAAAAGGTCATGATATTTGGAAACTGGAAACCGACCATGTTAACAGTTGACCTGCAAGATCCATTGCTACTTTTCCTTACATTCAACAATTAAATAACAACTGATGTCTGTCTGATTTTGTTGTCAATCTTCTGTGTTTCAAAGTACAGAACTTGAGGATGGTAATAAGACAGAAACAGAGTTTTGAGACTAGTTCTCTACCATAGCTTCTGTGACATGTGGAAAGAGAGCAGGTTGTTTTGAGTAGAGTCATCCAAGTACACTTGAAATTTGGATTGACATAATTAAAATCACATGTGTATGCATAAGCATGTATATAAATATGTTTATATTTTATATATCTATCAATATACTCCATAGATAGTTAGAGTTGGAGAATTCCCAAGGCTTATTGATTCCAAATTCCATAACATCCCAGTTAGTGTTATGAATTGCTTTATCTCATCTTCACATGAAAATTTCCATTTCAGAAAGCTAGCATGTTATACACTTCTCTACCAAAGTTGCATTGTTAATGATATTCAGAGTCTTCAGAAGATGGCCAGTCCTTTTAGTAGTTTCAGTGATGAGTGATTGAGCATAGATTATTTACTTAATTGACTTTTGTCTTGATTTCATGTTGAAAAAAAAAAAGATCATTTTTGAGGTCTTTGCATTATCATGATTGAGGTCTTTGCTAACAGCAGCAGTGTTATAGTGGTGTGGACTTATTATTTGTGTTACAAGGTGTCTATGTGTTGGTTTAGAGGGTGGATTTCTAAGTCCTTAACAGTCAAAATCCACTGAACCCTGTAAATACATGAGGGTAGCATCAGGACAGATATCTAATAGCATAGGACCCGGAGCGTGAATAGTTTGGGCAGCTATTCTTAATAAAAAGTGTGCACAAATATTTTAATTTTGTCACCCACAAAAGCTTATGTTCATGGGAACATGTTGCTAAGATCCTCCCTTCTCAGAAGGGCCTGTGGATACAGAAGCCTGGGTTTCATCACCATCGCAGTAAATTTGCCTCTGATCAGTATTCTCCACACTACCTTCAAAATGCCTTTTCCCATTTCTCTTGCTTTCACTTAACTCAAGTCTTTGGGGGCAAGACGTTGGGTCTTTTTAATCAGCATATATTTAAGTTGTTGTAAAAAATGCTTGTTAAAATGAGCAGAACTAGAAATTGCATTAGAAACTGGCCCCCTTGATATGTTCACACCTCATCCTGCAGAAACTAGATCAAAAGATCTTAGTTATGTGAAGAATCCTCACTCATTAGCCTTGCTGTGTTTCTTCCTTTGACAATGTAGGGCATAATCTTTTTCTGTGAGGTGTTGTGGGTAAAAATGTAACAGTGATTATTGTCATAGCAGTGGTTAACATTCGTGTAGAAGTCAAATTGTGAGGATGCTAGCAGAGTAATTATTTTACACATAAGAAGTATGTGCAAATGTGTATGGCATTTGCTGGTGAAACTATTAGGAGGAGTAGAATAGAGAAAGAAGAAGGATATGATTTATGAAGAGCTGGGGCTTGCTCTTGTGTAGTCTTCTCTAGCTAAAGCCTGAAAACCCAATGGGCTTTTAGAGAATCGGGCCACCAGTACAGGATGAAGCAGACCTTCAGTTAGGCTGCACGTAAAGGCCTTTTCCTCTTCCCCACGGGTTTTATGTTGATCTCTTTCTGGGTCTTTTGGATTTTTATCCATGGAAGGGTAACCTGGGTATGATGTTCTAAAGGTAAAAAGGACTGTTTACTTTAGAAAAATCAGATGGTCTATATCCCAAGATTAAAACCCCCCAAACCTTATTAGACTTGCACATCTCTGCTTATTGATTGGTTTAACAAGTTATTGAAGGAAGATAGGAAGCAAATCAAGTGTACAATCAAACTCACTTAGCTGTTTAAAAGAATTCTGAATCTGGAACCTCCTGAAGATACTTTAGTAAAACCGCAGAATGTGAAGATGCTTTCTGTAAATAAGACCAGTGTGGACTCTGAATAGATTTAGCTGAACTATGAATTTTTAAGAAGGTTTGTAGATGTAGATGAGTATATGAAAATAAAAGCTTACATTAATTAATGCATATGTTGGAAAGTAGAGCCTCATGTCCTACAATATTTAGTCTTGGTCCATAATCAGTCAGTTCAGTTCAATTGCTCAGTCCTGTCTGACTCTTTGCAACCCCATGGACTGCCGCTCACCAGGCCTCCCTGTCTATCACCAACTGCTGGAGCTTACTCAAACTCATGTCTGTCATGTCGGTGATGCCATCCAACCATCTCATCCTCTTTCATCCCATTCTCCTCCTACCTTCAATCTTTCCTAGAGTCCGGGGCTTTTCAAATGCATCAGTTCTTAGCATCAGGTGCCAAAGTATTGGAGTTTTGGTTTCAGCATCAGTCCTTCCAATGAATATTCAGGACTGATTTCTTTAGGATGGACTGGTTTGATCTCCTTGCAGTCCAAGGGACTCTTGAGAGTCTTCTCCAAAACCACAGTTCAAAAGCATCAATTCTTTAGTGCTCAGCTTTCTTTGTGGTCCAAGTCTCACATCCATACATGACTACTCAAAAAACTATAGCTTTGTCAAGATGGACATTTGTTGGCAAAGTAAGGTCTCTGCTTTTTAATATGCTATCTAGGTTGCTCATAACTTTTCTTCCAAGGGGCAAGTATCTTTTAGTTTCATGATGTGGTCACCATCTGCAGTGATTCTGAAGCCCCCCAAAATAAAGTCTGCTACTGTTTCCATTGTTTCCCCATCTGTTTGCCATGAAGTGATGGGACCAGATGCCATGATCTTAGTTTTCTGAACGTTTAGTTTTAGGCCAGCTTTTTCACTCTCCTCTTTCTGTAGGAGGTTCTTTCATCAAGAGGCTCTTTATTTCTTCGCTGCTTTCTACCATAATGGTGGTGTCATCTGTATACAGATGTGAGGTTATTCATATTTCTCCCGGCAATCTTGATTCTGGCTTATGCTTCATCCAGCCCAGCATTTGTCCATAATAGTTATTCTTTTAAATTTGGCACACCATTTTTGAGCTTTGCTCTCTCTTTTTCTGCTTTGATCTGATTTAGTGATCTAAGCATACATAAGATATATTAGAGGTGGTTTTTCAAAGTCAAGTTGGAGGGTGCAAGTTGGAGGGTGCAAGGTAGGAAACAATGTTTTTCCTCTACTCTCTTTTGTTCAGTCATTCAATTCAGTTCAGTCTCTCAGTCATGTCCGACTCTTTGCGACCCCATGAATTGCAGTCATTAGGACCTGCTAATTAAATTGATGAAAACCGTATTAGCAAGAGAAAGGGCATATAGTTTTTGTGATGTTTATATTTTAATGTTTATGTGCATGGAGGTCTTCATAGATAAGAAATGAAGACCCTCAAAGAGGTGGTTAGTTTCAGGGGCTTGTATACCATTCTAACAAATTTATGGAGAAGTAACAAGAAAAAAGAAAAGGGTATAGACTTCAAAGGGTGGTCAGTTGTGGGAAGGTAGATATATGGGAGAAACTAATGAAAGATAAGGGTAATTTTAGTAAAGTTTATTCTTGCATATCTACCTTAGTACTGATTTTCTATGACATAAAGTAAGTAGCTTTGTCTGGAAATCTAGAGGTATAAGTTCTAGCCATCATTCTTCCTTCAGCCACATGAAAAGGAAAATTGCTTTATTTGGCTTGTGTGTTGGTGGTGGGGTGGAGATCAGAATAGACTGCTGCTGCTGCTGCTGCTAAGTCCCATCAGTCGTGTCCAACTCTATGTGACCCCATAGATGGCAGCCCACCAGGCTCCTCCATCCCTGGGATTCTCCAGGCAAGAACACTGGAGTGGGTTGCCATTTCCTTCTCCAATGCATGAAAGTGAAAAGTAAAAGTGAAGTCACTCAGTCGCACCTGACTCTTAGCAAGCCCATGGACTACAGCCTACCAGGCTCCCCATCCATGGGATTTTCCAGGCAAGAGTACTGGAGTAGGTCACCAGTGCCTTCTCCAAAGGATAGATTATCATTCTCTAATATATATTCCATGGAACACTAGTCTTGGGAACAGTTACTTCCCAATGATTCCATGGACAATTCAGGAAGAAACATCCCCTTATCAGAGATTCACAAAGCACAGGAACTGTGAGAATCACAACATTAAAGAAATCTGCCACATACCATTTTATCTAGCATTGCCAAAAATTATCTGACCAGAAGAACTTTCCATTTTGCTTTTATTTTATTTTTTTAAACATAAATTTATTTATTTAATTGGAAGTTAATTACTTTACAATATTATGTTGGTTTTGCCATACATCAACATAAATTCACCACAGGTATACACGTGTTCCCCATCCTGAAACCCCCCCTCCCTCCTCCCTCCCTATACCATCCCTCTGGGTCGTCCCAGTGCACCAGCCCCAAGCATCCAGTATCATGCACTGAACCTGGACTGGCAATTCGTTTCATATATGATATTATACATGTTTCAACGCCATTCTCCATTTTGCTTTTAAAAAATAGCAGCTTTTAAGTACTCTTGGAAATATAGGTCTGTAAAAAAACTTAAGTAAAAACTTGAGCTTTATGCTCTTTAGGATACCTTACTGGTCTTATCCTTTATAATTTTAATATTTAATTCATTGTAAGACTCCATTTGTAATACTTTGAGTGCTGTACAGAAGGTGTCAAAATTCATTTACTTTTTTAAGACTTATATGTACTTACATACAAAAGTAAATAACACACCTGACGATATACAGGGAAGACATGGTAATATAGGCAGAAAAGTAAATTCAGCTTATAAGCAAGATATATGCATATGTGTGCAATTAGCATGAAATGGGTATTTCAAAGGGAAGAATCACGAGAGAATTATAGTTGTGAGGTGTGTGGGATGTCAGTGGAAATATGCAGTGTTATGTGGGAGAAACTAATGGACGATGAAAATGTGTGAGGGAAATAAGGAACATATTAAAGAGGCTGGGAGGACCGTCAATGAAGGGATGAGTCCAGAGAGTACAGTGGGCAAGAGGCATGGGAGTCTGCTTGAAGACGTGTAGTAAAGAGAAAGGTCATTTATGTCACTTAGGACTTCCCTGTCCTGAGATAGGGACTTTTGTGGAGATGGATGCAGGCAACGTGGTGGGATAGGGTATATATTAGAAATAATGGGTCAAGAGGAGTTGGAATGGTCCAAAAGCTAAGTTCCTTGATGCTAGTCAAAGGACTTCCTACCAAGGTGTCCCTTCTAAAGAGAACAACCTTGGTCCTACTAGGTTAACCATTTTCCCCAGTGGAGTCTCTCATTCTATTTGGCTGATGGTTACAATTAGCTCATGGGAAATAGATGGGGAAATAGTGGAAAAAGTATCAGACTTTATTTTTTGGGGCTCCCAAATCACTACAGATGGTGATTGCAGCCATGAAATTAAAAGACACTTACTCCTTGGAAGGAAAGTTATGACCAACCTAGATAGCATATTCAAAAGCAGAGACATTACTTTGCCAACAAAGGTCCATCGAGTCAAGGTTATTGTTTTTCCAGTAGTCATGTATGGATGTGAGAGTTGGACTGTGAAGAAAGCTGAGCGCTGAAGAATTGATGCTTTTGAACTGTGGTGTTGGAGAAGACTCTTTTTTTTTCCTTTTTATTTTATTTTAGTTTATTTTTTATTTTAATTTACAATTCTGTATTGGTTTTGCCATACATTGACATGAATCCACCACAGGTGTACATGCGTTCCCAAACATGAACCCCCCTCCCACCCCCCTCCCCACAACATCTCTCTGGGTCATCCCCGTGTACCAGCCCCAAGCGTGCCATATCCTGCATCGGACATAGACTGGCAATTCGATTCTTACATGATATTATACATGTTTCAATGCCATTCTCCCAAATCATCCCACCCTCTTCCTCTCCCTCAGAGTCCAAAAGTCTGTTCTATACATCTGTGTCTCTTTTGCTGTCTCACATACAGGGTCATCATTACCATCTTTCTAAATTCCATATATATGTGTTAGTATACTGTATTGGTGTTTTTCTTTCTGGCTTACTTCACTCTGTATAATCGGCTCCAGTTTCATCCATCTCATCAGAACTGATTCAGATGTATTCTTTTTAACGGCTGAGTAATACTCCATTGTGTATATGTACCACAGCTTTCTTATCCATTCATCTGCTGATGGACATCTAGGTTGTTTCCATGTCCTGGCTATTATAACCAGTGCTGCAATGAACATTGGGGTACATGTGTCTCTTTCAATTCTGGTTTCCTCAGTGTGTATGGCGAGCAGTGGGATTGCTGGGTCATAAGGCAGTTCTATTTGCAATTTTTTAAGGAATCTCCACACTGTTCTCCATAGTGGCTGTACTAGTTTGCATTCCCACCAACAGTGTAGGAGGGTTCCCTTCTCTCCACACCCTCTCCAGCATTTATTGCTTGCAGATTTTTTTTTACTTTACAATTCTGTATTGGTTTTGCCATACTGCAAGGAGATGCAACCAGTCCAGTCTAAAGGAGGTCAGTCCTGGGTGTTCATTGGAAGGACTGATGCTAAAGCTGAAACTCCAATACTTTGGCCACCTCATGCAAAGAGTTGACTCATTGGAAAAGACTCTGATGTTGGTAGGGATTGGAGGCAGGAGGAGAAGGGGACAACAGAGGATGAGATGGCTGGATGGCGACTGAGCGACTGAACTGAACTGAACTAAAATTAGAAGCCCTTGGTAGTTATGGAAATTCTTCATATACTTTTTTTGGCATAAGTCATGCATCAGTCAGTTCAGTTCAGTTGCTCAGTCGTGTCTGACTCTTGCGACCCCATGAATTGCAGCACACCAGACCTCCCTGTCCATCACCAACTCCCAGAGTTCACCCAAACTCATGTCCATCGAGTCGGTGATGCCATCCAGCCATCTTATCCTCTGTCGTCCCCTTCTCCTCCTGCCCCCAATCCCTCCCAGCATCAGGGTCTTTTCCAATGAGTCAAGATAAAGGAGAACAAAAACACAATTAAGCATACTGAACATGTGAAAACTGCTTTCCTAGGAGTTCTTGCTTTTTGGAGTGTGTGTGTGTGTGTTTTTTTTTTTTTTTAATGTGGTAATTTGTCCAGTACAGAGAAATTTAGGACTGATTGTCTACCAAAATCAACTTTTCAATTCCCTGCTTTCTCTGTTTGGAGAAGACAATGGCACCTCACTCCAGTACTCTTGCCTGGAAAATTCCATAGACGGCGGAGCCTGGTAGGCGGCAGTCCATGGGGTCACTAAGAGTTGGACACGACTGAGGATATTCACTTTCACTTTTCACTTTCATGCATTGGAGAAGGAAATGGCAGCCCACTCCAGTGTTCTTGCCTGGAGAATCCCAGGGACGGGGGAGCCTGGTGGGCTGCTGTCTACGGGGTCACACAGAGTCAGACACGACTGAAGCGGCTTAGCAGCAGCAGCAGCAGCAGCTTTCTCAGTTGTTTCCAGGCAAGAATAATGATTGGTGGCTTTTCTCTTCCTGGCCTTTTGCTTCTCCATTGAACATACAGGTCCTGTTATTTTTGCAAATCTGTGTCTCATGAGACTTAAGTTCTCTTAGGGCAAAGGGTATGCCTCAGTCATTCTCATATTCCTCCAGCACTTTGTAGCATGATAGCCAGCAGTTAGTCATGTATGGATGTGACAGTTGGACTATAAAAAAAGCTGAGTGCTGAAGAATTGATACTTTTGAACTGTAGTGTTGGAGAAAACTCTTGAGAGTCCCTTGGACTGCAAGGAGATCAAACCAGTAAATCCTAAAGGAAATCAGTCCTGAATATTCATTGGAAGGACTGATGCTGAAGCTGAAGCTCCAATACTTTGGCCACCTGATGCGAAGAACTGACTCATTTGAAAAGCCCGGGATGCTAGGAAAGATTGAAGGCAGGAGAAGAAGGGGCTGACAGAGGATGAGATGGTTAGATGGCATCACTGATTCTATAAACATGAGTTTGAGCAAACTCTGGGAGTTGGTGATGGACAGGGAAGCCTGGTGTCCTGCAGTCCATGGGGTCGCAAAGAGTTGGACATGACTAAGCAACTGAACTGAAGTGATGGAAATATTTGAGTGAATTAAATGAAAGCAACATAAATTTTAGTGGACATATTTTTACAAAAATTGAAAATTATTAATGTAACAACATAGAAGTTAATCAGTTTTGAACTTCTCTTTATATGCCTTTGGGATATTAAACATCTGACAAAATTTTATGTACAGACAGGAATAATTGATATTACTGAATTGAATAAGGACATTGTTAAAAAAAATATGTGATCATTATTTAAACTGTAATAAGCTCGCAAATATTATGTATCTAATTTCCTTAAACCTTGAACATCAATTCATCGAAATTTTCTTAAACATTTCAATAAAGTTACAAATCTCAGAAGATGATTTTTCTTAAATGTTTTATTCACCTTTAAAACACATATCATTATGACAATAATTATAGAAGATATGATTAAAATAATATTAACAATTGTTTTAAAATATCCATACTGTGAGTGTTGTTCATTGGTTCATTACTTGTGTATCTATTTCTATGGCTAACATTAGCTAGTTACATTTTCTCTCAAGGGAAGCCATCCACATACCAGAGCGGAAAATGCCCTTTCTGGATTGATGCTCTGTGGGGTACAGGACCTGGCTGCATCTTCCGTGGTCATTTGAATGAGCATATTTTGGAGTGGGTTCTCTCTGTGTTAAGGTTCCCCTGCTGTAAGGCTTATGAAGCCATATTTTTCCATGCAACCTGGCACTACCCCTTCTGCTCCCGTGTTCATCGTGCCTTAGTATCAGGGTGTTACTTCTGGTTCCCTGTTTACTTCATTATGTGGTATTAGTATTAGACTTTTTATTTTTCTGTGATTGGTGTGCAGAATTGCCTGTTTCTACATACCATCACCCTCTTTCTGAAATCCCTTCCCATGGGGAGATGACTAAGGTTTCAGGATATGCTCCAGATCACTGGTAACTCATTTCTGGGACAACCTTATTTATTCCTCTAACTTCAGAGAGACAGTTTTTTTTTTTTTTTTCAGAGCCTCAAGAGATTAAAAACTGTGAGTTGCACAAGCTCTTTTGCTCCCAATTACATGCAGCTTCTAGACATAACCTGCACAGCCTTCAGCCCTCCTAAAGTGGGAAGTACCTCTCATTCCAAGGTCCTGCATCTGTGTTGGCAGAGTGACAGCAAGGACACAGGAGATCCTGTTGGCTCTTCTCAACAAGCTGTCTTGGTTACTTTCTGTAAATTAAGTGTAAAGTTTATAGCTGAATGATGAAATCTACTCACAGACATACTGGACCTGGCTGGCAAATTGCATACCAGGATGATACCTTTCTCTTTAAATAAAGAAATGATGTGAAAAGTCAAGGCAGCAGGATCCTTAAACCAGTCCTGGTGTTTGCAGGTGTCATTTCCTTCCTTAATGAAAACATATAGAAGTGATTTATTCAAAAGGCTGTTACTACCTTTGCTGTATCTCTCTTAGAAACAATTATAAGAACTGCTAACATTCTCTATCACAATAAAAAGGGAACGTGTTACATTGCTAGTTTCAGGGGAATTCCAGACCTCACTGGGAGCAGAAGAGTGGGAGCTTCCTGAGATTCACCAGAACACCCGATATTCAGCATGTTTGTCCCTTACTTGCCTTTTTAAAAGGATTTCTGTTAGAGACTTCCAGAGGCTTCTCTTAACTTCCTATCTCAATCGGTCATTTATCCCTTTGTTCATTTATTCATTGTTTCAGTCTATCAGTATGTAACCAAAATTTACACAGTGGAATCTAGGTACTAGATATAGTACTAATAAAAGAACAAAATGTAATCTGTTTAAAACAAAACTTTTCCTTACAAAGGTTTCGTCTGTTATCCGAGAGAGGGGATTACAAAGCTTGGCCTCAGAATTACTGATCTTGGGACCAAAAGGAAATTCATAATGGCCTCTAGGTTTAGGAGACAGAAAAGAGCCTGAGGTTAAACACAAGAGTGATTTACCATTAGCAATAGGGCAGCAGACACCAGTTATCCCATGATTGTTTCAACTAGACGCTAATTACAAAAACATTGATTGCTGCCGTCTATGGGGTCGCACAGAGTCGGACATGACTGAAGTGACTTAGCAGCAGCAGCAGCAGCAGTGTTGGACTGACTTTATGACAATAAAAGCAATTCAAGTTGAAATGCTTTTATCAGTTTGTACGTTGTCAGCCTGGCAAGCTTGTTTTCTTTCCTTTTTAAGAAGATTCTTTTCACAACTATACAAGCAAAGAGTTAAGGAAGCTCAAGAATAAACTAGCACAGAAAGACATGTGATGTACATGTTACTTAGTCTTTAATAAGTCAAGTAAGCCTTAGAATGAATTGTCCTGTATTGATAATTAATGATGTTAACAGTGTGTGGGAACGCAGGGTGATGACATACTGTCTTTATCAGATAATCAGTTTAATAAGAGTATAATCTGCCTTGGAGTATGTCTTTGGTCTTTCATGGAGAACCATCTTGAGTCCAGGCCTAATTACATCATTTGTGGGGCTTTTTTTCATTTTGCACCAGTGCAAAATAGTTGTGAGATCTCTTTTCAAAAAAAAAAATAATAATAATAACAGGAAAAAATGTACAATTAAAAGTGCTAAAATATAATGAACTATATAGATAAAATGCTTAATAAAGAAAAATTAAATTTTAAATTATTAGCTTGAATTTTAACATTCATTTTATCTCGTACAAAATGCCAGATTTAAATAGAAGCCTTTAACTTTTACACAGAATCACTGAAGTTACACAATTTGTATTTTGCATTTTAATCCTGCATATATATAAAAATAATTGCTTCTGACCCTTGGATGGGGTCTGACATTTTTTGAAGAAATTCACGTACATAACTTTATATGCAAACTAAGATATTAGCTACTATCATCGTTTATGGGCAACTCCGCAGGGCCTTAGAGGCTTTGTTGCTGTTGTTCAGTTACTAAATCACCTTTGACTCTGCAACACCATGGACTGTAGCACACCAGGCTCCTCTGTCCTCCAGTGTCTCCAGTTTGCTCAAATTCATGTCAGTTGAGTCAGTGATGCTCTCTAACCATCTTATCCTCTGTTGCCCCCTTCTCCTCCTCCGTTTCCCAGCATCTTTCCCAGCATCAGGGTCTTTTCCAATGAGTTGGTTCTTCAAATCAGGTGGCTGAAGTATTGTAGCTTTAGCTTTAGAAACAGTCCTTCCAATAACATTCAGGGTTGATTTCCTTTAGGAATGACTGGTTTTATCCCCTTGCAGTGCAAGGGACTCTCAAGAGTCTTCTCCAACACTACAGTTCCAAAGCATCATTTCTTTGACACTCAGCCTTTTTATGGTCTAACTCTTACATCTGTACATGACCACTGGAAAAGTGGTAGCTTTGTCTGTACTAGCTCTTTGTCATAGGCTTTATCACATGTTTAATGAGTCTATCAAAATAGAGAGTCTTTGTTAAGATAATCTATTCTATTTTTGCTATATTTCTACCTCTTAAATTATGTTGCTATTATAAAAATGTTGAAATCTGTAAACAGCAGTTTGCCTTTATTTAGCACTCACCCAGATCTTCTTTTCTTGTGAGGTAGCAGAAAGCATGGGAGTTTTTCTGATGAGGAGTAATAGTGTGATAAGAGTGTTGTGCACTCCAGTTTTCAGCTCTGCTGTCCACTAGCTGCAAAGCTTGGACAAATCATTGAACACGGGGATAATGAAAACACCCGACTCTCTTCATGAAGATGAAATGAAGCACTGCATGTCAATCACTTAGAACAGTGCCTGCCTGTGTTATGCAATCAGTGCAGAAAACCTGTTGTCATTACTCTGTGTGTGTGTGTGTGTGTGTGTTAGTTGCTCAGTCATGTCTGACTCTGCAATCCCATGGCCTGTAGCCCACCAAGCTTCTCTCTCCATGGAATTCTCCAGGCAAGAATACTGGAGTGAGTTGCCATTCCCTTCTCCAGGTATTACCCTTTAGGGGGGTCATTTTGTTGCTCATTAGCACTTGTGACAGAAGGAAGATGAGGCAAAGGAAACACATCCCGTGTTTGTTAGTTTTTACACTTTCCTGAAATATGGTGAAAGATTTAATTTGGAGTCTGATTAAAATAAAAGAATATAAGACCTTGTTTCAGTAATTAAAAACTGCATCTTCCTGGTTGAAACATCACAGGTTAGCCAGATTCATCTGTTGCAATGTCCCCAGCTATACCCCAGTTCATCCAGTAGTTAGTGTATCTCTAAGCATTAGCTGCCTGCGAACTCTGAGTGGCAGAGACATCAAAAAAGAGACTGTTAGTGAAAATCTCTCCTCCCTGGCAAAGAGACAGTGACTTTGAGTGTTTATAGCCCTAGAGTGAATGGTTAAGCTCCCCCTGTGCAGTTTGGGAGATTTAGAAAGAGACTCAGCTCTTTTACCAAGCCCCACCCAAATCCCTTAACCTGGAATCATAAATTCTAAAATCTGCCTTCGTGCTTCAAAGCTCCTGTTTTATAATGCAGACACCCGGGGGAGCTGTGACACTTTTAGCTGCTAATTTGCCCTTCAAAGAAATGAGTTCTTGAGCTGCTTTTCTTTCAAGCTGAAGGGGTTCTGCACTTGATCATGGAGAAGGGCTTGGAGCACGGGGTAGGGTACAAACTAGGAAATGTACAGTTTGAGGGAGAGCAGAAGACAGGTTTTACTCTGATCGAGGAAAGTCGGTGCAGGGGAAGATCAGCTGGCCGAGTCCGGAGACCTGGATCTGCTCTTGTATTGCCTCTGGGTTGCTGAGCAGCCTCCGGAGGTCAGAAGGCAAGCTCTTTGAGCATAAGCCCTGCTCTGATACTCTGATTCCCTGTCCCTTCTGTATTTGTTCAGCTAGCTGGTTTGTCTCAGTCCTTAAGTGAAGAACAAAAGATAGATCTCAAGAGGTGAACAGTTTGAAACCTTCCCAAATGTTCTGGAAGGTTTCCTTTGCATGCTGTCTATCCATTCGAGCCCTCAGCATTTTCATCATAGTTTATTTCTGAATTCTCAGTCTGATAATTCCAGCATCTCCACCTTGTATGGCTCTGATACTTGCTCTGTCTTTTCACAGTGTTTTCCTTTTGACATGCCTTGTAATTTTATTAATAGCCAGACATGATGGCTGGGTAAAGGCACTGCTGAGTACAGGCCTGTAGTGATGTGGGGGTGAGGTGTGGGGGAGGGGAACGTTCTCTAGCCCCACGAGCAGGTCTCTGTCTATCAGGGAGCCTGTGCCTCTTGACTGTGAATTTCACAGGTGTTTCTCAGTTATATGTCTCCTATTTTAGGTGGGACAGGATGGTTAAAGGAGGCTGGAATTGGTTGGTGGGTTCTGAAAATACCCCAGCAGCTTAGGCTCTGGTTTACTCATTTCTCCTGAGGACAGGCCTTACTCAGAACAGAATGCTCTGGTGCATTTATTAATTTAGTTTTTGACTGTGCCAAGTTTTAGTTGCAGTACACAGGATCTTTAGTTACAGCACGTGGGATCTAGTTCCCTGGTCAGGGATTGCACCTGGCCCTCCTGCTTTGGGAGTGCAGCATCTCAGCCACTGGACCATCAGGGCAGTCCTACTCTTCAGCTTGAAAAAAAAAAAAAAAAAAGAGGTGCATTAAGAATGCTTCCTTTTCCTCTCCTCCTATTGGAGGCATAAGGAGATTTTTCTCCAGCATTCACAGTGAGAACCAGGTCAAGCTTCTAGAGGTAAAACTCACAAAGGTGTGCCTCTCTCTGACTGGACCCTCCTGGAATTTTTGTCTCTCAGACTTGTCCACACTGAGCCTCTAGCAACTAGTTAATTGCAGTTTGGGTTTTCCTGCCCCAACACTGGTTCCCATGGAGTATCCTGCTCTGATGTGTTGTGATTCTTTGTATTGATGTGCCTGTCTGTTTCTTCAGTGTAGAGTCAGTAGTTTGCCCTGTGACCTTAGTTCTCTTACAGGTCTAAGAAGAGTTGATGATTTTTCAGTTTGTTCAGCTCTTTACTTGTTAAGATGGAGTGGTGACTTCCAAGCACCTTAGATGTGGAACCAAAGACCAGAAGTCTGAAAAGTTTACTTTTACATACCTGGTGTCTGAAAGTGTTAGTTGCTCAGTCGTGTCTGACTCTTTGCAACCACATGGATTGTAGCCCTCCAGGCTCCTTTGTCTGTGGAATTCTCCAGGCAAGAATACTGGAGTGGGTAGCCTTTCTCTTCTCCAAGAGGATCTTTCTGGCTCAGGGACTGAACCCAGGTCTCCTGCATTGCAGGCAGATTCTTTGCTGTCTGAGCTACCAAGGCATTGTCTTTATAGAAGAATCTGCCACTTCCGTCTCTGGTTGTTGGAGAACTCACAATTTTTAGTTTTACAGTATCTCAGGGAATCTCTAGTTTATTGAGGGGCTATAACTAATTTTTCAAATTCTCTAAACAAATACAATAATATTCAGTTTCATGTTTTGAAAATAGTATTTGTGGGTATCACTAACCACAACTTTGTTATAGGTCTTTTTTTTAAATGTATTTATTTATTTTTTATTTTACTTTACAATTCTGTATTGGTTTTGCCATACATGTCAATGTTATAGGTCTTAAACTAACTTGCTTCAGCCCTTCAAGAGCAGATATGGGGCTGTCCTTTGATGATCTCTGGGCTTACAGCTATTTGGGGGCATTTAGGGATATTTTCTTGACATCAAATAGGTTCAGAACAGACTCAGGACTTGTGAGTAGATGAAACATTGCTACCTCCAAGTGTGAGCTGCTGATGTACTGGTGCAGATGAGCAGAAGCAGAGTAGACAGTCGGTCTCCTGGAGGCTTGTGGATGGTTGTATGAAAGTGCTCAGTGTGACAGGTCAGTGGTTGGCAGTCCAGGGCTGGGGCCAGCTTGGCTTTTGCTGCTAACCAGGATTTCCCAGGCGTGCTCCAACCTTATTCTCAGTGCCAGGCAGGGAAGGGCTGGTACAGGTACAAGACCTCACAAAGCCATTGCTTGGGTGAATTCCTCTCAGTCTTCCCAAGATCCTCTAACACAGCCTGCCTCCCCAGAAGCCTTCTTCATTCTTTCCCTCAGAAACTTTGATGTTTTACAGTAGAGCTTTGCAGTCCATTAAAACTGGAGCTGGAATCATCAGTAAAGAAAAACCAGTCATCCTTTCCCTTTCTTGAAGATAGAAAGGGCATAGAGTCTTCAATCATTCCTAAAGGGGAGTTTGGGTGATTTATTTATATTTTAGGTCTCTTCTCCATGATTTCAGGTCTCCCAATGAAGAGGGGGAGGGAAATTAACTATTTGTAGTGAAGCGATTGAAATTAAAAACTCTTGTCACTCACTGCCTCAAGGAGTCATAAAAGTCAAGAAGAACTAATATGTGGTTAGAATATGTTAAATATTGAGAATTATTGCTCAAAGACCCACTTATCTCTTTTGTACTTCTGGTATTCCCCTACTTACCTGTGGGGGTGATTTCTGCCTTCCAAGAATTGGTAGAAGGAAAATGAGGCTGCATTTTCAGCTATCCAGTATATATTTTACCTATATTTAGTTCAATAAATATCTATGAAGCATCACTAAAGCTAGATTGTATTGGATAACTGGAAAATGGAGAGATAAATAGAACATAGTTCTTGTCCTGAGGTTTATAGGCTAAAAGATAAAATAGATTGTAAAAATACATGCTGCATGGAAAGTATAGAACAGAGGTGGGAAACATTATACTTTACTTAGTGAATAAGAAAAGACTCTGTGAAAAGAGGTAGCATCTGAAGGAGTAAACAATGAAAAATATTTTTGACAACTATTGATACAGTCCATGGGGATGCAAAAAGTCAAACACGACTGAGCACACAGCATACACACACACACACACACACACACACACACACACACACTTAGTAGATGTTATGATTTTCTCCTTAGCATCCATCCAATATGTCGGTTAGGTCACAGCAATGTAGTTTGAATGATATTGACCCTATGTCTTCTCCCTGGAGAATTTTGAGCATTATTTTTTAGTGTGTAAGAACTGTGGTGTTGGAGAAGACTCTTGAGAGTCCCTTGGACTGCAAGGAGATCCAACCAGTCCATTCTAAAGGAGATCAGTCCTGGGTGTCCTTTGGAAGGAATGATGCTAAAGCTGAAACTCCAGTACTTTGGCCACCTCATGCGAAGAGTTGACTCATTGGAAAAGACTGTGATGCTGGGAGGGATTGGGGGCAGGAGGAAAAGGGGACGACAGAGGATGGGATGGCTGGATGGCATCACTGACACGATGGACGTGAGTTTGAGTGAACTCTGGGAGTTGGTGATGGACAGAGAGGCCCGGTGTGCTGCAATTCATGGGGTCGCAAAGAGTCGGACATGACTGAGCAACAGAACTGAACTGAACTGAAGATGACTGTAATTGTGTGGTAGTTTGAGCATTCTTTGGCATTGGAATGAAAACTGACATTTACCAGTCCTGTGGCCACTGCTGAGTTTTCCAAATTCGCTGGCATATTGAGTGCAGCAGTTAAACAGCATCATATTTTAGGATTTGAAATAGCTCAACTGGAATTCCTTCAACTCCACTAGCTTTGCTCATAGTGATGCTTCCTAAGGTCCACTTGACTTCACATTCCAGGATATCTGGCTCTAGGTGAGTGGACACACCATGATGGTTATCTGAGTCATGAACATCTTTTTTGTATAGTTTTGTGTATTCTTGCCACCTCTTCTCAATATCTTCTGCTTCTGTTAGGTCCATACTATTTCTGTCCTTTATTGTGCCTATCTTTGCATGAAATATTCCCTTGATATCTCTAATATTCTTAAAGAGATCTCTAGTCTTTCCTATTCTATTGTTTTCCTCTATTTCTTTGCAAGAAATAATTCCTCAAGCCAGGCTTCAATAGTACGTGATCTGTGAACTTCCAGATGTTCAAGCTGGATTTACAAAAGCCAGAGGAACCAGAGATCAAATTGCCAACATCCACTGGAGTATCAAAAAAGCAAGAGAGTTGCAGAAAAAATATCTACTTCTGCTTTATTGACTACTTCAAAGTCTTTGGCAGAGTAGATCACAACAAACTGTGGAAAGTTCTGAAAGAGATGGGAATACCAGACCACCTTACCTGCCTCCTGAGAAATGTGTATGCAGGTCAAGAAGCAACAGTTAGAACTGGACATGGAACAACAGACTAGTTCCAAATCGGAAAAGGAGTATGTCAAGGCTGTGTATTGTCACCCTGCTTGTGTAAGTTATATGTAGAGTATATCATGCAAAAGGCCTGGCTGAATAAAGCACAAGCTGGAATCAAGATTGCTGGGAGAAATATTAATAACCTCAGATATTCAGATGATACCACCCTTATGGCAGAAAGTAAAAAAGAACTAAAGAGCCTCTTCATGAAAAGTGAAAGAGGAGAGTGGAAGAGTTGGCTTAAAACTCAACATTCAGAAAACTAAGACATGGCATCCGGTCCCATCACTTCATGGAAAATAGATGGGAAAACAGTGTAAACAGTGACAGACTTTATATTTTGGGCTCCAAAATGACTACAGATGGTGACTGCAGCCAGGAAATTAAAAGATGCTTACTCCTTGGAAGAAAAGCCATGACCAACCTAGAGAGCATATTAAAAAGCAGAGACATTAATTTGCCAACAAAGGTCCATCTAGTCAAAGCTATGGTTTTTCCAGTAGTCATGTATGGATGTGAGACTTGGACTATGAAGAAAGCTGAGCACTGAAGAATTGATGCTTTTGAACTGCGGTGTTGGAGAAGACTCTTTAGAGTCCCTTGGTTTGCAAGGAGATCAACTCAGTCCTTCCCAAAGGAAACCAGTCCTGAATATTCATTGGAAGGACTGATGCTGAATCTGAAACTCCAATAGTTTGGCCACCTGAGGCAAAGAACTGACTCACTGGAAAAGACTGATGCTGGGAAAGATTGAAGGCAGGAAGAGAAAGGAACGACAGAGGATGAGATGTTTGGATGACATCACTGACTCAATGGACATGAATTTTAGCAAGCTTTGGGAGTTGGTGATGAAGAGGGAAGCCTGGCATGCTCCAGTCCATGGGGTGGCAAAGAGTCAGACATGGCTGAGTGACTGAACTGAACTGATCTTCTCCCTGGATATGCCTTAATTGGTCCAGTCTATTTAGGGAATCCTGCTTCCTTTCCATTGTAATTAATTCAGGTAATCCAGGCTTAATTCATTTTGCCCGACCACAGACATCTGTCAAATTTTCTGGGAATTCCATGATATTTGTACTGTCTTTCCTTCTAGTTGCTAATTTCTGTAGTGTATGGATATGAAACGGTGTCATTTTCTTCCAAGATCCCACTTGCACGGAAACAATATCCCCTCAGAAGAGAGGCTTGTGAGGGACTACAGCCTTTAATAAATAAATTCCTTGCTTGTGGGCTATTGGTCCCCACCAATTTGCCGTGTAACACCCCAATCCTCTCAGTAAAGAAAAAGGATGTAACCTGGCGAGTGGTTCAAGTTCTCCGGATCATAAATGAAGCTGTAGTCCCCCTCCATCCCACAGGACCCAATCCCTATGTACTCTTGGGAGAAATCCCACCCAGTGCCAAGTAGTTTACAGTCTTAGATCTCAAAGATGCATTTTTTGCATACCATTGGCTAAAGAATCCCAATATCTTTTTGCCTTTGAGTGGGAGGCTCCAGGAGACAAACATCAACAGATGGCTTGGACACTATTACCTCAGGGGTTCAGAGATAGCCCCCACTTGTTTGGACAGGCCCTTAGCTGGGATCTCCTAGATCTGGACCTGGGACCTAATGGGAAAATATTACAATATGTAGATGACCTATTAATCTGCTCTCCAGATGAGGAAAATGCCCAACAGCATGCAATTCAGGTTCTAAAGTTTTTGGCAGAAAGGGGATATAAAGTCTCTCGTGCTAAAGCACAGATGGTTGAGACAAAGGTCACTTACCTGGGAGTTCAGATTACACATGGGTCCGGGAGGCTGTCCTCTGATTGGGTACAAGGAATCCTCCATTCCCTCCCCCACGACTCAAAAACAATTGCGAGCTTTCCTGGGGCTAATTGGGTATTGTAGAATCTGGATACCCAACTATGGTCTAATTGCCCAGCCATTATATGAAGGCTTAAAGGGACGAGATTCAATCCCACTCCTGAAAAGAAGGCACAGGCTACATTAAAACAAGCCTTAACTCAGGCACCTGCCTTGAGGTTGCCAGACCCAGAGAAAGCATTCTAACTTTATGTCCATAAAAGAGAGGGAATGAGTTCATGGAGCAGTTTCTTTACCACCTTCTCAGCCTTCTCAGTCCAGGTGGGAAAACCTTCAATCCATCCTGTGAATGTATCTATCATGACTAATAGGTATTTATACCCTTGAGAAACTGGCATCTGGGTGAAGTCCATCTGCCAGTCCTCTCCTGGCTAGGTCCCACATCGTTGGACGGGTTGGCCAGTTGGGGTCTTTGAGCTCCTTGGGGGTTGTTTAATTGGCAAGCAGGACAAGAGAAGACCACCTGTCTTATAGTTGTTTGGAAGCCTGCTCCTCTGAAGGATCTTTCTAGTAATTTTTGAGGGCCTTTGGGGAGTGTTAACTCAGAGGTTGGGATCTGAGCCCCAGCCTGTAGCTTATCCAAGAGACTCAATCCAACTGCCCGAAGCTGGCCCCTCTGCCTTTGAAATCTTGCAGCTATTGCAATCATGATAGAAGATGCTTTAAAACTCTCCTTTGGAGACAAACTAACTATTTTTACCAGCCACCAAGTAAAACAGCTCCTAAATGGGAGAGGCCATTTATGGATGTCTTATCAAAGAATTCTCAGATATCAAGTAATGCTGATGGAAAATCCAGGCCTCACTATATCCCCTTGTGAGGTTATTAACCCAGCCACCCTCCTGCCTACCCCTGAGGGCTCTCTCTCCTTTCACTTTTGTCTAGAAACTTTGGACCACTAGACAAAGCCCCAAGAGCTATTGTCAGAAGATCCTCTGACCAATCCTAAGGAAATCTGGTACACCAATGGAAGCAGTTTTGTCTTAGATGGAAAAAGAAGAACCAGATATGCAGTAGTCTCTGATTTTGAGATCATAGAGGCTAAGCCTCTGCTATCAGGTACTTCAGCCCAATTAACTGAGCTAATAACCCTGAGTCGAGCTTTAGAGCTGGGAAAAGGAAAAAGAATGGCCATTGACACTGACTCCACGTATGCCTTTCTGGTGCTACATGCGCATGCTGCTAGTCAGCAAGAAAGGGCCCACTTGACCACCCGAGGGTCCCCAGTCAAATATGGTGATCAGATTCTTAGACTCTTGGAGGCAGTCCATCTGCCCACTGAGGTTTCAGTCTCCCACTGTAAAGGACACCAAAAAGGGAGCATGGAAGTGGCACGAGGGAACCACGCAGCTGAACAGGCAGCTAAGAGAGCAGCATTACAGAACTATGACCTAATAGGGGTTGCCACCTTAGTTCCACAGACTAATTTGCCAGAAACTCCTTCATATACTGAAGGTGAGACTCTTAAAGCTAAGAGTGAGGCCTTTCAAGAAGATCATATGGGGTAGTTCCAAAAGGAGGGACTCCTTTTTCTGCCTGGGAACCTCCAGTGAAAGTTGGTTAACTCCTTACATGCCACCACTCATTTAGGGGAAAAGGCCCTCCAAAGATTACTAGAAAGGTCCTTCAGAGGAACAGGCTTCCAAACAACTATAAGACAGGTGGTCTCCTCTTGTCCCACTTGCCAATTAAACAACCCCCAAGGAGCTTGAAGACCCCAACCTGGCCCAGCCCATCCAATGATGTGGGACTATCCAGGAGAGGACTGGCAGATGGACTTCACCCAGATGCCAGTTTCTCAAGGGTATAAATACCTATTAGTCATGATAGATACATTCACAGGATGGATTGAAGGTTTTCCCATCTGGACTGAGAAGGCTGAGGAGGTGGTAAAGAAACTGCTCCTTGAAATCTTTCCAAGATTTGGTCTGCCCAGGTCATTACAAAGTAACAATGGGACATCATTTACTTCTAAGGTCACCCAAGGGGTCTCTTGGTGACCTCTAAAGCATTGGACATTACTTATTATCTCCATTGTGCCTAGAGGCCTCAATCTTCAGGAAAAATAGAAAAAGCCAACCAATTCTTAAAATCAGCAATAAAAATGATAACCCAGGAGACCTCCCTGTGATGGAAGGAGGCTTTACCAATAGCCCTCCTCTGTACCCAAATTGCCCCTAAGGAACAGCTTGGTCTTAGTCCTTATGAGATGCTATATGGGAGACCTTTTGTTTATGTCAATGACCTCTTCCTAGATCCAGAGGTTCAGACCCTCCAGTCTTATACCATGGCCATTGGAAAATTCCAACAGGATATACGCTTGTGGGGTATGAACCAGGACCCAAAAGATTCTAAGGAGTCACCACTATATGCTCCAGGGACTCAAGTCCTAATTAAAGTCTGGAAAGATGGGTCCCCAAAGGCTCAACTCCAGCCCACATGGAAGGGCCTCTACCCTGTAATACTTTCTACTCCCACAGCAGTCAAGGTACCAGGACATGACTCCTGGATTCATTACTCATGAGTCAAGCCATGAAAGAAAAGAGAAGAGGACACCCAATACACCTGTGAGCCCCTGGGAGATCTCAGATACCTATTCAGAACTACAAATGAGTGCCATTCTAATGAACACCTCCAAAATTTGGTTTCTGGGAATAAGATTTCTCAGGACAGCTCTAAAGAGCCAGCACAGCTTGGCAGGGATTGTACTTCAAAACAGGCAGGAGATAAATCTTCTGATCCCTGAACAAGGAGGGACTTGAGCCATCCTGGCAATGTGAATTTGGAATTGGCTAATTCCCCTACTAGTCCTTGTTTTGCCATAATGATGCTGCTTATGATTGTTCCATGCATTATCAATTGTGTAACTTGTTTGTCTCTGCTCAGGTCAACAAGCCACAACATGCGGTCCCAGTTCAACAAAGATACAAAACTACAGCCGACCATGGAAAATACCACTCACCCCTTAGATGAACACTGCTATGAGGACTCTGAGGCCTGAGACTAGCAAGAGGGGGAGGCCCAATACCCCTCGCTGTCCCAATTCAGCAGAAAGTAGCCAGAAAGACCTTGACACCCCTATTCCTAAAGAATTGGGCCTCCCATCTCTTGAGGGGGGAATGTTAGGTAGTTAGAATAGGGAAAAGGAGTCCAAAGTGTGGTGGCTAAAAGACGAGGAAGGGAAAAGCCCACAAAAATAGAACAAAGGAAGGTCAAAGAAAGGTCTGAGGACCAGAGTGAGGACTTCAGGTAGAACAGCACTCCTGCCTGAGCCCAATTTGCATAAGGCAGGCCCAGGGGGAAGAAAACATATAAAAGGAGGAGCCAAGAGCTCTCCTGCTCTCTCTCTCCTGCGTATGTACACTTTCTCTCTCTCTCTCTCTCTCTCTCTCTCTCTCTCTCTCTCCCCACCCTGCGCGCATGCTGGTGCGCTCCTCCACTCTCTTCTCTTCTTCGAGGATGGATTCTCCTGCTATATTCTAAATAAAAAAGAGCTGTAACACTGATTTGTCTAAGAGCTATGACATGGTTTGTTCAAGACCCAAGAGCTATGATGCACTGAGGGCTTTAATGTCCATCGCTCCAAATCATTGTTGTGATGAGACAAGAACTGAGAAGCGCACAGTCGCCTGACAGTTTGCTTGACTATGATGACTTAGCCAAAGTCTCACACAGTGCACAGCCTCTGATGGCTATGCTCAGACTTGCCCCCTAGTTTTTACATTTTAGTTCGGCTACCCAGAGTTCAGTATATTGGTCAATGTCCCTTAGCCAGTTGGATTTTGAGCCTTTACTAGTGTGTAAGACTTGCTGCTATCCAGTTAAGGGAATTTATGCTGTTGCTTTTGTTTGTTTTGCCCCATGTTTGGATTAGAACCAGTAGCTCAGAGTTTCCTTCTCCAATGGCTCCCAAGAGGGCAGCTTGGACACACACACAGTCTTCTGTTGGCAGGGAAGGGAATGGCCGTGTTTACAAATAATATGTAAGCCTGGCTTCCTAGGAGTCATCCCCAAAAGCAAGAACTCCTAGGAAAGCAGTTTTCACATGTTCAGTATGCTTAATTGTGTTTTTGTTCTCCTTTATCTTGACTTATTGGAAAAGACCCTGATGCTGGGAGGGATTGGGGGCAGGAGGAGAAGGGGAAAGAGAGGATGAGATGGCTGGATGGCATCACCGACTCGATGGATGTGAGTTTGAGTTAACTCCGGGAGTTGGTGATGAACAAGGAGGCCTGGCGTGCTGCAATTCATGGGGTTGCAAAGAACTGAGCAACTGAACTGTACTGAATTGATATAACATTATTGTATCCTGCTTGAGGACAGCTTCTGGAAAAAATCTTCTGGCTAATCCTATTATCTTAAAATGTAAATTATGGGAGTGGGTCTAGTAAGGTCTTTACAACCTCCAGACATTCTTTTGATTCACTGTAATAAGTAATTAAAAAGTATATAACTCCATTGCTAGTACTAGAGAGGGGGCACTCTTTCTGCCCCCTTCTGACGTCTATGTCAGTAGCGTTCTCTAAACCTTTTATACTTCAATAAAACTTTATTACACAAAGCTCTGAGCAATCAAGCCTTGTCTCTGGTCCCAGATTAAATTCTTCTCCTCTGGAGGCCAAGAATCCCAGTGTCTTGCATGGTTCAGCAACAACTTTTCATCTTGGGGGCTTGTCCAGGATTCTTCAGGACAAGGTAAGGATGCTTGGAGCTCTAATTCTTTGTTCTCCTAGCGGACAAGTTTTCTGCTGTACTTTACTAACTTTACAGTGTGGTCGTGTGAATGAATGATATGCCCTACATGAAGCAAGTGAGGAGCCCTGCTGTATAGTTCCATGGTGACCTCATACGGCTTATGGCAGAATTCTGCCAATGCCAAGAGGCACTCAATGTCTCCTTCAGGGACCGACCAGAAATGGGCAAAGTGTGTGGACCAAACTCTCCTTTCTCGGTCAAATTTTGCAGTCTCTTTGACCATTTCATAACTTCTTGGGAATTCAAACTGCTAACCTGTCTGTCGGATCATAGACTTTCAAGGGACTTGTGATCTATGCTGTTACTGTGTACTGTTACTTAGGTCCCACACTTGGACTGGTAGTCAGGAAGCACCTAGCCTCGCTAGGAGTCAGAAGTTTGGAAGCTAGATGGAGCTCTAGCTCCAAGAGCATCTCTGAGGTTAAAGGTTACTCAGATTGGAAGTACAATGAGTTTCTTCCTTTGGTAAAGCTAGCTCTTAGTGGACCAGAGGAGGATCTCCAGTGGCTTTTGTCCCAACTCCTTAGATATTCTTTCTGTGGAATCTGTGGGAATGAACTGGAAGGACTGGACCTAATAACTCGAGGACAAAAATTACTTTTTCCTCACTAGCCAGCCCTTCACCATCTCTTTTGCTATTGCTTATACTGGCGTGGTGACGCTTGGAAGGAACATCTTAGTTTCATGTTCTTATTGTGGTCAGGAATATACTCAGGGTCGTGCACAGGCACTCAGTTGACGAATGTTTCCCCCAGCAGTCTTAGCTTGGAAGGCTTTCTGGAAGGTTACTCTGATTGCACCCTGGGTGGCATCAGAGGCAAGCGAGGTTTTAATGGTGAGGAGCTGGACATCAGTCTGGGATGCTATCAGGTCTACCCCCGGTGCATCTCCACCCCATCTCAGTGGTAGAACAGGGAAGGACAAGTTCGGTGCCTATGTCAGTAAGGGACAGACTAAGACCGACCAGGAAAGGAAAGCTTCGGTGTAAAGTCTGTCTGCACCCCCATTTAGAGCAGGGAGGGATGCCTCTGGTAGAAAGATGGTGCTTGTTGCTTTTTTTCTCTCTTACAGATGGGAGCTAACAATTCTAGCCTCATTCCTTTGAACTATATCCTGAAAAACTGGGATAGATTTGATCCACAGAGCTTAAATAAGACACACCTGATCTTTCTATGTGACACTGCATGGCCAGGGTGTCCACTGGAGGGTGGCGAATGGTGGCTGGTTGGAGGATCTCAATTATTACTGTTTTACAGTTGGGCCGGTTCTCTGGAAAACAAGGGAAATGGATAGAAGTAGCATATGGGAATTCCCCATTGGGAATCAGGCCGTCCCAACTATAGAACCAGACTGGTACTATAATACAGCTAAAGGAAGATGGAATCAGAGTCATTTTGTCAGATGTATTCTTGAAGGATATATTCTTAGCAAGCGCGTGCTAAGACTTTAAACTATGCCAAATTGGCAAACATAGAATAGGAGGAGAAGGAAGCTCCTGGTAAATTCCTAGACAGACTGAGAAAAGTCTTTCACAGATTCACTGAGATTGATCCCCAAAGTGAAGAGGGAAGAGTGATCTTAAAAGATAGATTTCTCACTCAGTCGGCTCCAGATATCTGCTGTAAGCTATTGAAACAGGCATATGGGCCAAATCAGTCTTTAGATATTCTGTTGCAACTGGCTCAAACTATCTATTATGGTAGGGAATATAAGGAAAAGAAGAAAGGCAGAAAAAGACAAAGGAACAGGCAGAAACCCTCGCAATGGCCATGAGAACCATTCTTAAACAGCCTGAGAAAAATGCCCAGAGGGACCCAAGTGAAAAGGGATGGGCTTGCTATTACTGTGGCAAGGAGGGGTACTTCAAGCAGGATTGCCCTCAGGCATCTAAGCTGCCCCCAGCTCCATGTCCGGTCTCCAAGGGACCGCACTAGAGGAGAGACTGCCCTTAGAAGTGTAGGCTTCAGGGGCTGGACTCTCAAGACAATCAGGACTGAAGGTGCCCGGGGGTCCCCACACAAGCTCCCATCCTAATTACACCTGAGGAACCCCAGGTATTAATAACTGTGGGAGACCAACCCATTGATTTCCTTTTAGATATTGAGGCAACTTACTCTGGGCTTACTGAAGCCCCTGGCCCACTTTCTTCCTGATCTGCTTCCATAGTGAACTGTCTAGACGAGCTGAAAGGTATTACTTCAGTTGTTCTTTAAGCTCTAACTGGGACTCTGTGCTATTTTCACACGACTTTCTAATCGTGCCAGAGTCTCCCTCACCACTTTGGGGGAGGGATATACTGAGCAAGGTCCATGCCTCTGTTTTCATGAATATGGAGCCCTCCCTTTCTCTCCCTTTAATTGAACAAAATGTAAATCTTACAGTGTGGGCTGATGGAAAAGCTGTGGGCCAAGCACAAAATGCTATTCCTGTAGTTTTCAAGCTCAAAGACCCACACTTATTTCCACATAAGAAGCAGTATCCACTGAAACCTGAGATTAAGGACAGGTTAAAGCCCATCATTGGGAGTTTAAAGGAGAAGGGCTATTAATTCCCTGTAACAGCCCATGCAACTCTCCTATTTTGTGTATAAAGAAATCAAATGGTAACTGGAGACTAGTTCAAGATTTACAAATATAAATGAAGGCTTGGACTGCCCCCCAAAAAAGAGGGACTGTCCCCCTTTGAATGTATTTATGGAAGGCCTTTCTTATACACAGACATAAGACATGAAGCCTTCGAATTAACTAATTATGTAACTCAGCTCTCAGCTTTTCAATAGGCATTAATGGAACTCCAGGAGGTGACTCCTGACCCAGCCTCTAAGTCAAGCAAGTCTCTATTTGAGCCAGAAACTGAGTTCCTGACAAAAACATTGGGATCTGGAGGCCAATCTCTCGAGCCCCTCTGGGAAGGCCCTTACAGGTTATTCTTTTTTCTGCCACAGCTGTCAAAGTGCCAGGAATTGATTTGTGGGTGTATCACTCTCGAGTTAAGAGGCGGCACCCTGACTAGAACTAAGCAACGTCATTTTATGTCTTTACTTTCTATGCTCTGACTTTGTACTTTTCAGATGGGCCTGATAATCTATGTGAGCCTACTTCTGCTGACTCCAAAATTCCTGAGTCTGCTGTTTGACCCTCAAGACAAAGCCTTCCTGTCCTGGGCTCATTCCTATGCCACATTCAACCAGCGGTCTAATTGCTGGGTTTGTGGAGCACTCCCCTCCTCAAGGGGAAGACTTCCCATGGTGGGTTTCCCCCCCTTCAAGGAAAGGACTCTCTTCAACTCTGTGATGACATCTAATAACCATAAGATGGACTGGTGCAACACTTTGTACTTTAACTATGGAGATAATGTGATTTTTAGTTTTGATTATACACTGTCTTGGTTTAATGACTGTTTTGCCTTACATCTGTAGCTGTAAAACAGGGTTTGTTTCTAACCGTCTGAAAGCTTTTAAGTTACAAATGTTTGTCCAAGCTACTAAGAGTGGCACAGCCTCCTCCAACTATTACTTGGGGCCCCTGGATCAGAGACCCTCAATATGAAGGTTAGGAGAATATGTTGCCTCAATAATTTAGGGACCACGCCCCTAAATAGCAGGAAGTAGTTATGGAACAAAAACAATGCCCTTTTCCCTTGGCAACATAATTCTCCTGAAAGAAAAGGGGGGAACGAGAGAGTCAATTCCTAGGCAGGTTGATAAGAAGTCCAGGGGTCCCCAAGGAGAGAGGGGTCTGGAATTCTCAAGGAGGAGGAAAGAACAATTTTTTTTTCCCCTCTACATTCCTTAGGATTATATAACAATAATGTATCTTGCTTGAGGACAGTTTCTGGAAGAAACCTTCTGGCTAATCCTGTTATCTTAAAATGTAAATTATGGCAGTGTGTCTAGTAAGGTCTTTACAACCTCCAGACATTCTTTTGATTCACTGTAATAAGTAATTAAAAAATATAAAACTCCATTGCTAATACTAATGAGGGGGCACTCTTTCTGCCCCCTTTTGATGTCTATGTCAGAAGCATTCACTATCCCTTTTATACTTTAATAAAACTTTATTACACAAAAGCTCTGAGTGATCAAGCCTCGCCTCTGGCCCTGGATTGAATTCTTCTCCCCTAGAGGCCAAGAATCCTGGCGTCTTGCATGGTTCAGCAGCAACTTTTCAGTAGGACCCAGAGACCAGCAGATGTGATTTTTACTACTATCTGTGGGTCTCAGAGGACCAACGTTTTCAGTTTTCCAAAGCAGAGCTTTACTGCATATTCTATGACTTCATACCTTCCCAATTCCAGGCAGCTCTAGATGAGCAGGAGGAGTTCAACATCTGGCAGGTCAATACTGCCTGGACATGGATCACTTTTGTTGAATTCCAACCCATCTGAGACTCTGGTATCTACTCTGCATGCTCTGGTAATCCTCCTTTTTCTTTAGAGGTCTAATGCTGCCCTTGAGGGAAAAGGAAGAGCTCTTCTTTTTCCCATGTTGCATTTTTTATTCCTTTTGCTAATAACGTGTTTGAGGATCCTTTTCATCCCAACACACACCTGGAAAGCCTCCTACAAATAAGCTGACGTGGGGGTGATGATCAGGGTGCAGCGTTCTGTTTCTGTTGTGCCTGGGGTATGGTATCTACCCCAGAGATGGGGCTGGATGGGGGAGGAGAGACCTCATTTTCTTGGCCTAGAATAGAGTTTCTGCATCAAGGGGTTGGGGGTGAAGACAAACCACCAGTAGACTATTCCTTCCAGGATAAAAGCACAGCCACAGCCTGCTACGAGCTGGAGGAAGGAGTAGCCCCAAACCCATCCCCCATCTTGGCTGCACACATCTGGGGCAGAACTCTCATGACATGAAACTGATTGGGGATGGGTGGGAATGGAGTGGCCTTGGCTCAAATGCCACAGTTCTTACTGAAACACAGTTCTTAGTAGAGTTTTTGAATGAATATATATATATATATATTTAATTTGTTGTATCTCCATAAGACAGTTTTCAAATCCTCTAAAAGATTTTTAACATATGTATTTTTTCAATAGTTAATTGTCTGTGTGTGAGTAGGCTCACTACTCTCCTTATTCTATCATTCCAGAAACTTTACTATTCATTTTTAACATCCCAAAATTTAAAAAATATGAAACTAACTTAGTTCTCTCTCAACTTTTGAGAGACCCTGGTTGGCCATGGTTGGTACCTTATAGAAACTCAATTTTTAATTAATGAGCAAATGAATAAGTGGGAACTGATGGTATTATGAAAGATGGATAGAAGCAGAAATTTAGGAGACTGTTGTAGTAGTTGAGTGTACAGTGCCCTCTTTTTCTGCTTGCTTCTCCATTTTCTTTTCAACCAGAGAATTTAGAAATTTAGGCAATTTAGGAATACAGGATTTTCAAAATCTTAAATCTCTGGGCACTAGAATCAGTAGCTTTTCTCCCAAAGAGGCCAAGATTAAAAGAATAGGAAGTATAAATCTAATCTACCTCTGCCTCCCAACTTTTACTTCAATCCATTGTTCACACACTTTTTTCAGTATAACTGCAATGACTTAGTGTCTTTGTATTAACCCTGTGTCCCATAAGAAGGCAACAAGATTGGAAATGCATGGAATGAGAACAAGCAAAAATACCCTACCAAATCTGAAAATTACAGGTCTTTGTAGGTACTTGAAATGAAAAGTGAAGTCACTCAGTCATGTCCAACTCTTTGCAACCCCATGGACTGTAACCTACGAGGCTCCTCCATCCATGGAATTTTCCAGGCAAGAGTACTAGAGTGGCTTGCCATTTCCTTCTATTAATCCCTGCCCTGGCATGGATGGAGGAAAAGATGGATGGCAAAGGGATCCCATTGAACTTTATAGAAACTCTATTGCAGACAAATATACAGTTGATATGTATGTCTATTTAATATGGCTTGATCCTATCCCAGTTTTCCTTGATTGATGCACAAGAGAAGTGTGTGACATATGCATCATTTTCCCTAACTAAAACCACCAAATTAATTAATCATCATACAGCAATCTGTTACAAAGCTAGTGGTTTGTTCATTTCTATTTTATACCAGTTATAGATGTTGAGAGACATTTATATGTGACAATAATGGACTAATATTACTATAGGAAAACATTCAAAACTCTTCCTTCCTCTCTCCCCCTGCTCCAGCTAATTTCCTCTCTTTCATTGTTGCTTATTGAATAGTGAAGATGAACAGTAAATGTGTGAGATCCACATGTGGAAATTATTGTCAGAATTGAAAATGATCATTTGCTCATGACTGAAAAATTACACAATTTATTTTTTCAGTTACTTACCTCCTGTGGAAATTTGGACCTACTAGTAGCCTTTTAATATCTATTCTCCTTCTCTTTCTCACTAATGACACATCAGATTTTAGCTGGCCTTAATGGCATCCAGAGTAAAGACTACATTTCTCAGCTTCCCTTGCAGGTATATGTGGCCTTGTGACTTACTTTGGGTCTATCGAATGTAGGTAGAAGTGTCCAGTTTTATTTGTGGGAAATATCCTTAAAGGGAAAAGCGTGTTTGTCTTTGTCCCTGTGTTTTTCCTGCTACTTCTTGTTCAGTTGCTCAGTCGTTTCTGACATTTTGAGACCCCATGGACTGCAACATGCTAGGCTTTCCTGTCCATCATCTTCTTCCAGAGCTTGCTAAAACTCATGTCCATTGAGTCTGTGATGCCATCCAACCATCTCATCCTCTGTCATCCCCTTCTCCTCCTGCCTTGAATCTTTCCCAGGATCAGGATCTTTTCTAATGAGTTGCCACTTCACATCAGGTGGCCAAAGTATTGGAGCTTCAGTATCAGTCCTGGCAATAAATATTCAGGGTTGATTTCCTTTAGAATTGACTGGTTTTATCTCCTTGCAGTCCAAGGGACTCTCAAGAGTCTTCTCCAACACCACAGTTCAAAAGCATCAATTCTTTATCACTCAGTCTTCTTTATGGTCCAACTCTCACATCCTTACATGACTCCTGGAAAAACCATAGATTTGACTATATGGATCTTTGTTAGCAAAGTAATGCCTCTGCTTTTTAATATGCTGTCTAGATTTGTCATAGTTTTTTCCCAAGAAGCAAGTGTTTTTTTAATTTCATGGCTGCAGTCATCATCTGCAGATGAGTGCAATTTTGCAGTAGTTTGAACATTCTTTGGGATTGTCCTTCTTTGGGATTAGAATGAAAACTGATCTTTTCCAGTCCTGTGGGCATTGTTGAGTTTTCCAAATTTTGCTGGCATAATGAGTGCAGCACTTTCACAGCATCATCTTTTAGAATTTGAAATAAGTCAGCTGGAATTCCATCACCTCCACTAGCTTTGTTCGTAGTGATGCTTCTTAAGGCTCACTTCACACTCCAGGATGTCTGGCTGTAGGTGAGTGATTACACCATTATGGTTATCTGAGTCATTAAGGTCTTTTTTATATTGTCTTCTGTGTATTCTTGCCTGGAGAATTCCATGGATAGTCCATGGAATCACAGTCTACAGTCCATAGGGTCACAAAGAGTGAGACACGAATGAGCAACTAATGCTTTCTGTGTATTCTCACCACCTCTTCTTAATATCTTCTGCTTCTGTTAGATCCATACCATTTTGGTCTTTTATTGTGTCCATCTTTGCATGAAATGTTCCCTTTGTATCTCTAATTTTCTGGGAGAGATTTCTAGTCTCTTCCATTCTGTTGTTTATTTCTTTGCATTGATCACATAGGAAGGTTTTCTTATCTCTCATTGCTATTCTCTGGAACTCTGCATTCAGATGGGTATATCTTTCCCTTTCTTCTTTGCCTTTCACTTCTCTTCTTTTCTAAGCGATTTGTAAGACCTTCTCAGACAAACATTTTGCTTTTTTCATTTCTTTTTCTTGGGGATGACTTCCCTGGTGGCTCAGATGGTAAAGCTTCTGCCTGCAATATGGGAGACCCAGGTTTGATCCCTGGGTTGGGAAGATCTCCTGGAAAGGAAATGGCAACCCACTGCAGTATTCCTGCCTGGAGAATCCCAGGGAAGGAGGAGCCTGGTAGGCTACAGTTCATGGGATCGCAAAGAGGTGGACATGACTGAGCGACTTCATTTCACTTCACTTCTTGGGGATGGTTTTGATCGTCACCTCGTATACAGTGTTATGAAATTCCATCTATAGTTGTTCAGGCACTCTATCAGATCCTAGTTCCTTGAATCTGTTTGTCACTTTCACTGTGTAATCATAAGGGTTTTGATTCCTGCTACTGGAATGACTTTAACAATGCTTATTCTTAAAGAGCTACCTTAACCTATGATGCAGTCAAAGTTATAGAATCCTGGGTTCCTGACAACTCTATAAAACTGCTATTCTTCCCTGGACTGCCCACTTGTGAGCACTTTAAATGAGAAAATAAAATTGTATTTTTAAGCCAATATTATTTTGCCTTTGCTTTCATGAGTTTCTGAATCTATTACAAATCTAATCTCATCTGTTCATCAGTAAATCAGTTTTTAGTTAGAAAGTGATAAATGTGGTATTAGGTGATGTTTGTAAAAGCACTATGTGTATCTGTGATGAGAGTGGATAATCAAAAATCACTGATATACTGCCTAATAAAACAGATTTGAGGTATAATTACATAGAATTTAAAATTTCATGTATTTATGTTGTTCAGTTGAAGTTTGACATATGTGCACACCTTTGAAACAATGATCTAAATTAAGATATTAAATATCTCCAACACATTCAGATTTCCTCTTGCTCCTTAAATTTCCCCTTTCCCCTGCTTCTTCCTGTACATACCTAACTCCAACCCCAGGCAGTCACTGATCTTCTTTCTTACACCGTGGAATACTGCTGACTTATAATTATTGATGAGTAGTGTTGCATTGTAAAAGTGAATCTATCATAATTTGTTTATCTATTCACTGGTTAATATATATTTAGGTGGTTTTCAGTTTGGTGTATTATCAGTTCAGTTCAGTTCAGTTCAGTTCAGTCACTTAGTCCTGTCCGAGTCTTTGCGAACACATGAATTGCAGCACGCCAGGCCTCCCTGTCCATCACCAACTCCCGGAGTTCATTCAAACTCACATCCATTGAGTAGGTGATGCCATCCAGCCATCTCATCCTCTGTTTCCCCTTCTCCTCCTGCCCCCAATCCGTCCCACCATCAGTCTTTTCCAATGAATCAACTCTTCACATGAGGTGGCCAAATTACTGGAGTTTCAATTTTAGCATCATTCCTTCCAAAGAACACCCAGGACTGATCTTCTCTAGAATGGACTGGTTGGATCTCCTTGCAGTCCAAGGAACTCTCAAGAGTCTTAAACACCACAGTTCAAAAGCATCAATTCTTCGGCACTCAGCTTTCATCACAGTCCAACTCTCACATCCATACATGACTACCAGAAAAACCATAGCCTTGACTAGATGGACCTTTGTTGGCAAAGTAATGTCACTGCTTTTTAATATGCTATTTAGGTTAATCATAACTTTCCTTCCAAGGAGTAAGTATCTTTTCATTTCATGGCTGCAGTCACCATCTCCAGTGATTTTGGAGCCCCCCAAAATAAAGTCTGATACTGTTTCCACTGTTTCCCCATCTATTTCCCATGAAGTGATGGGACCAGATGCCATGATTTTAGTTTTCTGAATGTTGAGCTTTAAGGCAACTTTTCCACTCTCCTCTTTCACTTTCATCAAGAGGCTTTTTAGTTCCTCTTCACTTTCTGACATAAGGGTGCTGTCATCTTATGGCAGAAATACTAACAATTGTGTGTAAAATTCTTGTGAACATCTACTTTCACTTCTCATAAGTAAATAGGAGTAGAGTGGCTGGTCATGGTAAGTTTATGTTTAATATTTTAAGAAACTGCCAAACAATATTCCAGAGTTTTGCCATTTTGCCTTCCCATTAGAAGTATAGAAGAGTTCAGCTCCTCCACATCCTAGCACTTAATATGGTTCAGTTCAGTTCAGTCATGCAGTCGTGTCTGACTCTTTGCGACCCCATGAATTGCAGCACGCCAGGCCTCCCTGTCCATCACCAACTCCCGAAGTTCACTCAGACTCACATCCATTGAGTCAGTGGTGCCATCCAGCCAACTCATCCTCTGTCGTCCCCTTCTCCTCCTGACCCCAATCCCTCTCAGCATCAGAGTCTTCCAGTGAGTCAACTCTTCGCATGAGGTGGCCAAAGTACTGGAGTTTCAGCTTTAGCATCATTCCTTCCAAAGAAATCCCAGGGCTGATCTCCTTCAGAATGGATTGGTTGGATCTCCCTGCAGTCCAAGGGACTCTCAAGAGTCTTCTCCAACACCACAGGTCAAAAGCATCAGTTCTTCGGCACTCTGCCTTCTTCACAGTCCAACTCTCACATCCATACATGACCACTGGAAAAACCATAGCCTTGACTAGACGGACCTTATTCGGCAAAGTAATGTCTCTGCTTTTGAATATGCTATCTAGGTTGGTCATAACTTTTCTTCCAAGGAGTAGGCGTCTTGTAATTTCATGGCTGCAGTCACCATCTGCAGTGATTTTGGAGCCCAAGAAAATAAAGTCTGACACTGTTTCCACTGTTTCCCCATGATCTTCATTTTCTGAATGTTGAGCTTTAAGCCAACTTTTTCACTCTCCTCTTTCACTTTCATCAAGAGGCTTTTTAGTTCCTCTTCACTTTCTTCCATAAGGGTGGTGTCATATGCATATCTGGGGTTATTGATATTTCTCCCGGCAATCTTTATTCCAGCTTGTGTTTCTTCCAGTCCAGCGTTTCTCATGATGTACTCTGCATAGAAGTTAAATAAGCAGGGTGACAATATACAGCCTTGACATACTCCTTTTCCTATTTGGAACCAGTCTGTTGTTCCATGTCCAGTTCTAACTATTGCTTCCTGACCTACATACAAGTTGCTCAAGAGGCAGGTCAGGTGGTCTGGTATTCCCATCTCTTTCAGAATTTTCCACAGTTGATTGTGATCCACACAGTCAAAGGCTTTGGCATAGTCAATAAGGCAGAAGTAGATGTTTTTTTGGAACTCTCTTGCTTTTTTGATGATCCAGCTGATGTTGGCAATTTGATCTCTGGTTCCTCTGCCTTTTCTAAAACCAGCTTGAAGATCAGGAAGTTGACGGTTCACATATTGCTAAAGCCTGGCTTGGAGAATTTTGAGCATTACTTTATTAGCATGTAAGATGAGTGCAACTGTGTGGTAGTTTGAGCATTCTTTGTCATTGCCTTTCTTTGAATTTGGAATGAAAACTGACCTTTTCCAGTCCTGTGGCCACTGCTGAGTTTTCCAAATTTGCTGGCATCTTGAGTGCAGCACTTTCACAGCATCATCTTTCAGGATTTGAAACAGCTCAGCTGGAATTCCATCACCTCCACTAGCTTTTTTCATAGTGATGCTTTCTAAGGCCCATTTGACTTCACATTCCAGGATGTCTGGCTCTAGATTAGTGATCACACCATCATGAATATCTAGGTCATGAAGATCTTTTTTGTACAGTTCTGTGTGTTCTTGTTTTTTTTTTTTTTTTTTTAGGCACTGTAATAGATTCTAATAGATTTGTATTTATATCTCACTGTGGTTTCTGTTTGCATCTCCTTCATAGTAATAATGTTAAGAATCTTTTCATACTTTTCCTTGATATATGTTTCTTGGATGAAATTTATGTTCAGATTTCTTGCCTATTTTTTGTTTGATTTGTTTTTTTCCTACTATTGAGTTTTAGAGTTCTTTTGAGATTTTGTTTACAATTCTTTTGTCAGATACGTGAGTTGCAGATTATTTTCTCAGGTCTGTGACTTGTTTTATTCTTCTCTTAACAACATCTTTCAAAAAATAAAAGTTACTAATTTTGATGAAGTAACCACCACCCACACAGGAGGGCGGTCCTGCGACTCCTGGGACGCCGGCTGGGCCTGGCCATCCCCGGAGCGGGCCCCACGGCCCGGCCCCACTGCCAGGGCTGGCGAGCCATCCACCCATCTTCCGCCATCCATCTTCGACAGATCCGTCTTCCGTCCAAGTCTGACCCCCGAGGCGCGATGTTTTAAAAGAGATCTTTGTCTAACCAAAAGTCACAATGATTTTCTCCTATACTTTTAACATGATTTTAATGGCTTTAGGGTTGTTAACTTAGGTCTTTGGTTCATGTTGACTTAATTTTTATATTATATAAGGTTTGTATATGGTTAATTGAAGTTCTTTTTCCTTTTCTTTTTTTTCCCCTTTCTCCAAGTACTTCTGTATCACATTTAGATCTAATAAACTCTCAATCTGTTCACTAGTAAGCTCTAGCCCAAAGACTGCTTGATAGAAAATCTTGGAAATAGCCAGATCTGCTTTCATGGTGTGAAGGCTGCTTGGGAAGAACATACCCTTGGTAGAAAACTTCAGGCAGATCCTGAAGATTCTAGGCATTCAGCACACCTCTATGACTGTCAGTTATATTCTGCATAGGTAACTACAGCCTTTATTAGTGAATAGTTAATTTAATAATTATCATAACATATAAACTGAGTTTTAGTGGTGACATAATGTATGTTCTTTGTTGATTAAACCAAATAACACTTATCCAGTAAAGATTTATTGAGTGCCTATAACATATTCAACACTGATTTAGACCGTGGGAATACTGTGTTGAATAGATATTGTACCTCTTTTCATGGAGCTGACATTCCTGTGGGGATATATTCAGTTGATCTGTGAAGTTATTGACTTTAGATAGACACAACCTAACAAATTACACACACTAAATTGGGGCTTATGAAGATTTGATGTCATTCAGCCTACCAATAGGCAGGCTAGCAAAGACTGCTGGCAGCAAATACGTGTTACTTCTTTCTCCCTCATTTTGCTGCTCTCAACCCCAGAGCTGAAGAGTTGCCTCTGAAAAAATAAAACCTACCAGCAACTGGAGGCTTCCATTCCTGGATCATGAAGAAAGGCATTCTGGCATTTGCTAATGTAAGCTTGGCCCCTCTGAGAATCTATACTTTTGGTCTTAGAACAAATCCTAGGTCCTGTCCCATTGGCTAGGACAAGATTTCTTAACAAGTACCAGATGCCAGTATCTTAAGAGGTCAGCCTGGACCCACACTCCTCACATTCTCTGGTATATATTGCTTTACAATGTCAAGCTGCCTCTAATGCCAACCCAAAAGGCAAACATTTAATGATTTCTTATACTTCTGACCCAATCATATACACACAAAGTCTGTGGTTTAATCAAATTGTTTCTATTTGTTAAAAAAAAAAGTATGACTAAAAATTATAGATGATAAAAACTTATAAAAATGTACATGAAAGCATGAAAAAGGGCTTCGTAGTTTCATATTGCTACTAATTGTCCAACTCACTATAAAGTAAGGCACAAAAGGAATTGCCTATCTGAGAGGACAAAGTTCTTTAAGAATGGGAAGCTATTTTCAGGAAGTAAACATGTAAAATCATTACCATGAAAATCAGTTTTTGAGGGATAGGATAACTTGGGGACTAATTTCTAGTGGTAACAGCTAGTAAAGCCTGAGGGATGTGTTTCTCTGCTTAAGTCTTGAGACTTCTCTCAGTCATTCACCTCCCTAGAAAGAGATGTCAGTGGATGATAAAAGCTCTAGCAATGCAGTTTTCTACCAAAATCTAGTTGCACACCATTCACGGCAGAGAGAATATAACATCACCGGAGGACTGGAGATAGTCTGGGCTCTGTGGAGAGGCACGTGCTCTAAGATGCTGATCTACGGCAGAATCAAGAATAACTCAGGATCTGAAATATTCAAATGGAAAGATCTCTACCTCATCTGGGCGTTCATCACCCACTCCTCCCCCACACCCCAGACAATAATGCAAATATTGATTTGCCCCATTCTTCATGCAGGTTGGGGGCACTGCTACTGAATCACAGCTTAGTATTCAAAAGAAGGCTGAACCCCTTGACTAGCAAACCTATGAGGAAATTTCAGTCTCCAAACAAACTGCTGAAGCAGAAGAATTTATTCTCTGTCCTCCAGACCTCTCCTTGTAGTTTGACATGATTTGTATTATTTTAAAGCGTATTCATTTATGAGGATAACAGATTTCAGGTTATTTTTGGGTCTTCAGCAGGAAGATAACCTTCTATAACATTAATATAATAAAACACAGCGGATCCTGACAGATTTATGAATTCCATTAACCAGAGCATATAATAGGGAAACCTAACCTTGTATGGCTTACATGAGTGGGTTTGGAAGGTTTCACTGAAGAACAGATAATTTATTTTATTTTGTAATTGAAGCATAGTTGATTTATAAGGTTGTGTTAATTTTTGCTACAGCAAAGTGATTCAGTTTTATATACATATACATTCCTTTTTTTTATTTTTTTAACTTTTATTTTTACTTTATTTTACTTTACAATACTGTATTGGTTTTGCCATGCATTGACATGAATCCACCACAGGTGTACATGAGTTCCCAAATATGAACCCCCCTCCCACCTCCCACCCCACATCATCTCTCTGGATCATTCCCATGCACCAGCCCCAAGCATCCTGTATCCTGCATCAAACATAGACTGGTGATTCGTTTCTTATATGATAGTATACATGTTTCAATGCCACTCTCCCAAATCATCCCACCCTCTCCCTCAGAGTACAAAAGTCTGCTCTACACATCTGTGTCTCTTTTGCTGTCTCGCACAGAGGGTCATCATTACCATCTTTCTAAATTCCATATATATGTGTTAGTATACTGTATTGGTGTTTTTCTTTCTGGCTTACTTCACTCTGTATAATTGGCTCCAGTTTCATCCACCTCATTAGAACTGATTCAAATGTATTCTTTTTAATGGCTGAGTAATACTCCATTGTGTATATGTACCACAGCTTTCTTATCCATTCATCTGCTGATGGATATCTAGGTTGCTTCCATGTCCTGGCTATTATAAACAGTGCTGCAATGAACATTGGGGTACACGTGTCTCTTTCTATTCTGGTTTCCTCAGTGTGTATGCCCAGCAGTGGGATTGCTGGGTCATAAGGCAGTTCTATTTGCAATTTTTTAAGGAATCTCCACACTGTTCTCCATAGTGGCTGTACTAGTTTGCATTCCCACCAACAGTGTAAGAGGGTTCCCTTTTCTCCACACCCTCTCCAGCATTTATTGCTTGCAGACTTTTGATTCGCAGCTATTCTGACTGGTGTGAAGTGGTACCTCATTGTGGTTTTGATTTGCATTTCTCTATTAATGAGTGATGTTGGGCACCTTTGCATGTGTTTGTTAGCCATCCGTATGTCTTCTTTGGAGAAATGTCTGTTTAGTTCTTTGGCCCACTTTTTGATTGGGTCGCTTATTTTTCTGGAATTGAGCTGCATAATGTGCTTGTATATTTTTGAGATTAGTTGTTTGTCAGTTGCTTCATTTGCTATTATTTTCTCCCATTCTGAAGGCTGTCATTTCACCTTGCTTATAGTTTCCTTTGTTGTGTAGAAGCTTTTAATTTTAATTAGATCCCATTTGTTTATTTTTGCTTTTATTTCCAGTATTCTGGGAGGTGGATCATAGAGGATCCTGCTGTGATTTATGTCGGAGAGGGTTTTGCCTATATTCTCCTCTAGGAGTTGTATAGTTTCTGGTGTTACGTTTAGATCTTTAATCCATTTTGAGTTTATTTTTGTGTATGGTGTTAGAAAGTGATCTAGTTTCATTCTTTTACAAGTGGTTGACCAGTTTTCCCAGTGCCACTTGTTAAAGAGATTGTCTTTACTCCGTTGTATATTCTTGCCTCCTTTGTCAAAGATAAGGTGTCCATATGTGTGTGGATTTATCTCTGGGCTTTCTATTCTGTTCCATTGATCTATATTTCTGTCTTTGTGCCAGTACCATACTGTCTTGATGACTGTGGCTTTGTAGTAGAGCCTGAAGTCAGGCAAGTTGATTCCTCCAGTTCCATTCTTCTTTCTCAAGATTACTTTGGCTATTCGTGGTTTTTTGTATTTCCATACAAATCTTGAAATTATTTGTTCTAGTTCTGTGAAAAATACCCCTGGTAGCTTGATAGGGAGTGAATTGAATCTGTAGATTGCTTTGGGTATTATACTCATTTTCACTATATTGATTCTTCCAATCCATGAACCCGGTATATTTCTCCATCAATTAGTGTCCTCTTTGATTTCTTTCATCAGTGTTTTATAGTTTTCTATATATAGGCCTTTAGTTTCTTTAGGTAGGTATATTCCTAAGTATTTTATTCTTTTTTTTTTGCAATGGTCAATGGAATTGTTTCCTTAATTTCTTTTCCTACTTTCTCATTATTAGTGTATAGGAATGCAAGGGATTTCTGTGTGTTGATTTTATATCCTGCAACTTTACTATATGCATTGATTAGCTCTAGTAATTTTCGGGTGGAGTCTTTAGGGTTTTCTATGTAGAGGATCATGTCATCTGCAAACAGTGAGAGTTTTACTTATTCTTTTCCAATTTGGATTCCTTTTAATTCTTTTTCTGCTCTGATTGCTGTGGCCAAAACTTGCAAAACTACGTTGAATAGTAGTGGTGAATGTGGGCGCCCTTATCTTGTTCCTGACTTTAGGGGAAATGCTTTCAATTTTTTACCTTTGAGGAAAATGTTTGCTGTGGGTTTGTCATATATAGTTTTTATTATGTTGAGGTATGTTCCTTCTATGCCTGCTTTCTGGAGAGTTTTTATCATGAATGGATGTTGAATTTTGCCAAAGGCCTTCTCTGCATCTATTGAGATAATCATATGGCTTTTATTTTTCAATTTGTTAATGTGGTGAATTACATTGATTGATTTGCAGATATTGAAGAATCCTTGCATCCTTGGGATAAAGCCCACTTGGTCATGGTGTATGATCTTTTTAATGTGTTGTTGGATTCTAATTGCTAGAATTTTGTTGAGGATTTTTGCATCTATGTTCATCAGTGATATTGGCCTGCAGTTTTCTTTTATTGTGATATCTTTGTCAGGTTTTGGTATTAGGGTGATGGTGGCCTCATAGAATGAGTTTGGAAGTTTACCTTCCTTTGCAAATTTCTGGAAGAGTTTGAGTAGGATAGATGTTAGCTCTTCTCTAAATTTTTGGTAGAATTCAGCCATGAAGCCATCTGGACCTGGGCTTTTGTTTGCTGGAAGATTTCTATTTACAGTTTCAATTTCCATGTTTGTGATGGGTCTGTTAAGATTGCCTATTTCTTCCTGGTTCAGTTTTGGAAAGTTGTACTTTTCTAAGAATTTGTCCATTTCTTCCACGTTGTCCATTTTATTGGCATATAATTGCTGATAGTAGTCTCTTATGATCCTTTGTATTTGTGAGTTTTCTGTTTTGATCTCTCCATTTTCATTTCTAATTTTATTGATTTGATTTTTCTCCCTTTGTTTCTTGATGAGTCTGGCTAATGGTTTGTCAATTTTATTTATCCTTTCAAAGAACCAGCTTTTGGCTTTGTTGATTTCTGCTATGGTGTCTTTTGTTTCTTTTGCATTTATTTCTGCCCCAATTTTTAAGTTTCTTTCCTTCTACTAACTCTGGAGTTCTCCATTTCTTCCTTTTCTAGTTGCTTTAGGTGTAGAGTTAGGTTATTTATTTGACTTTTTTCTTATTTCTTGAGGTATGCCTGCATTGCTATGAACTTTCCTCTCAGCACTGCTTTTATAGTGTCCCACAGGTTTTGGGTTGTTGTGTTTTCATTTTCATTCATTTCTATGCAATTTTGATTTCTTTTTTGATTTCTTCTGTGATTTGTTGGTTATTCAGAAGCATGTTGTTCAGTCTCCATATATTGGAATTTTTAATAGTTTTTCTCCTGTAATTGAGATCTAATCTTAATGCATTATGGTCAGAAAAGATGCTTGGAATGATTTTGATTTTTTTGAATTTATTAAGGTTATATTTATGGCCCAGGATATGATCTATCCTGGACAAGGTTCCGTGAGCACTTGAGAAAAAGGTGAAATTCATTGTTTTGGGGTGAATTGACCTATAGATATCAATTAGGTCTAACTGGTCTATTGTATCATTTAAAATTTGTGTTTCTTTGTTAATTTTCTGTTTAGTTGATCTGTCCATAGGTTTGAGTGGGGTATTAAAGTCCCCTGTTATTATTGTGTTACTGTTAATTTCCCCTTTCATACTTGTTAGCATTTGTGTTACATATTGTGGTGCTCCTATGTTGGGTGCGTATATATTTATAATTGTTATATCTTCTTCTTGGATTGATCCTTTGATCATTATGTAGTGGCCTTCTTTGTCTCTTTTCACAGCCTTTGTTTTAAAGTCTATTTTATCGGATATGAGTATTTCCACTCCTGCTTTCTTTTGGTCTCTGTTTGCATGGAATATCTTTTTCCAGCCCTTTACTTTCAGTCTGTATGTGTCCCTTGTTTTGAGGTGGGTCTCTTGTAGGCAGCATATATAGGGGTCTTGTTTTTGTATCCATTCAGCCAGTCTTTGCCTTTTGGCTGGGGCATTCAACCCATTTACGTTTAAGGTAATTATTGATAAGTATGATCCCATTGCCATTTACTTTATTGTTTTGGGTTCGGGTTTATACACCCTTTTGGTGTGTCCTGTCTAGAGAATATCCTTTAGCATTTGTTGGAGAGCTGGTTTGGTGGTGCTAAATTCTCTCAGCTTTTGCTTGTCTGTAAAGATTTTGATTTCTCCTTCATGTTTGAATGAGATCCTTGCTGGGTACAGTAATCTAGACTGTACATTATTGTCTTTCATCACTTTAAGTATGTCTTGCCATTCCCTCCTGGCCTGAAGAGTTTCTATTAAAAGATCAGCTGTTATCCTTATGGGAATCCCCTCATGTGTTATTTGTTGTTTTTCCCTTGCTGCTTTTAATATTTGTTCTTTGTGTTTGATCTTTGTTAATTTGGTTAATATTTGTCTTGGGGTTTTTCACCTTGGGTTTATCTTATTGGGGACTCTGGGTTTCTTTGTCTTGGGTGATTATTTCCTTCCCCATTTTAGGGAAGTTTTCAACTATTATCTCCTCAAGGATTTTCTCATGGTCTTTCTTTTTGTCTTCTTCTTCTGGGACTCCTATAATTCGAATGTTGGAGCATTTCATATTGTCCTGGAGGTCTCTGAGATTGTCCTCATTTCTTTTAATTCGTTTTTCTTTTTTCCTCTCTGATTCATTTATTTCTACCATTCTATCTTCTATTTCACTAATCCTATCTACTGCCTTCAATATTCTACTCTTTGTTGCTTCCAGAGTGTTTCTGATCTCATTTATTGCATTATTCATTATATATTGACTCTTTTTTATTTCTTCTAGGTCCTTGTTAAACCTTTCTTGCATCTTCTCAATCCTTGTCTCCAGGCTGTTTATCTGTGACTCCATTTTGATTTCAAGATTTTGGATCATTTTCACTATCATTATTCTGAATTCTTTCTCAGGTAGATTCCCTATCTCTTCCTCTTTTGTTTGGTTTGGTGGGCATTTCTCCTGTTCCTTTACCTGCTGAGTATTCCTCTATCTCTTCATCTTGGTTATTTCTATATTCTGGGAATTTGTGGAGTTCTCTTTATTATGGGGTTTCCTCGCTGTGGGTGAGGTTGTATCAGTGGCTTGTCAAGGTTTCTTGGTTAGGGAAGCTTGTGTCGGACTTCTGGTGGGTAGAGCTGGAATTCTTCTCTCTGGAGTGCAATGAAGTGTCCAGTAATGGGTTATGAGACGTCTATGGTTTTGGAGTAACTTGAGCTGCCTGTATATTGAAGCTCAGGGGTGTGTTCCTGTGTTGCTGGAGAATTTGCATGGTATGTCTTGCTCTGGAACTTGTTGGCCCTTGGGTGGTGCTTGGTTTCAGTGTAGATATGGAGGCATTTGATGAGCTCCTATCGATTAATGTTCCCTGGATTCAGGAGTTCTCTGATGTTCCCAGGATTTGGACTTAAGCCTCCTGCTTCTGGTTTTCAGTTTTATTTTTATAGTAGCCTCAAGACTTCTCCATCTATACAGCACCAATGATAAAACATCTAGGTTAAAGATGAAAAGTTTCTCCACATTGAAGGACACCCAGAGAGGTTCACTGAGTTACATGGAGAAGAGAAGAGGGAGGGGGTAGTTAGTGGTGACTGGAATGAGATGAGGTGGGATCAAAAGAGGAGAGAGCAAGCTAGCCAGTAATCACTTCCTTATGTGCGTTCCTCAGTCTGGACTGCTCAGAGATGTTCACGGAGTTATACAGGGAAGAGGAGAGGGAGGAAGTAGACAGAGGTGGCCAGGAGGATAAAAGAGGGAAATGAAAAGGAGAGAGACAGATTCAGCCAGTAACCAGTTCCCTAAGTGTTCTCCTCCATCTGGAACACACAGAGATTCACAGAGTTGGGTAGAGAAGAGAAGGGGGAGGGAGGAGACAGAGACAAAGGAGAAAAAGGAAAGTCCAAAGGAGGAGAGAGCCATCAAGCCAGTAATCTTGCTCTCAGGTAAACTTGGGTACTGAAGATTGGGTTTTTAAATGTACAAAATTGACAACAAATACCAAAAAGCAAAGATTAAAAATCTAGAGTAGAGGTTGGATTTTCAAAAATACAATATTAAAGAAAAGAAGAACAAGAAGAAAAAAAAAAGTCAAGAGAATTATTAAAAAACAACAACCACCAAAAATATATATATACGGCATTTGCTTTAAAAATAGGGTTTGTTTTTTTTTTTTTTTTGAAAAGTGATAGTAGTTTATAAAAATTAAAATTAAAGGAGAAATAGAGGACTTAAAATTTTTAAAAAGTTAAAAAAAAAGAAGAAAAAGGAAAGAAGAAAAAACAATCAAACAACAACATCAACAAAAAAAAAGAGAGAGAGAGAGAATGGTCGTAAAAATAGTAAAGATATTTCTGGGACTTTCTCTGGTGTTGTGGGCAGTGTGGGGTCACTTCCAAGGTGGTTCCCTCTGTTTAGCTTCTTCTGTTTGCTGGTATCTTCAGTGTCTGATTTCTGCCCTGACACAAGGGGGGCGGTGGTGGACACTTTTTTTTTTTTTTTAGGCTCACTTGTTCAGTCACTCTGTGGGGAGGGAGGAATGCTGCAAACAAATAACACTGGCGTGTACTTGCAGTGTCTCAGCCACACTGGGCATGCCCCTGCACAGGTGCACACCACTCAGGCTCTACGCTGCTCCGCCGGGAACCGTCTGAGGCCGGCCCTAGGCTGCATGCATCTCCCTGGTCTAAGCTGCTCAGGCTCGGCTCTCAGGTAGCCCTCAGAGGCGCAGATTCGGTTGGGCTTGCGTTTTGTGCCCTTCCCAGGACCAAGTAGCTCAGGTGTTTGGCGAGCATGGTCGCTGCCACTTATCACCTTCCGTGCTGCTGTTTTCTGGGTGTACCACTGGAGCCTCTTGTCAGGCAGATGGTGACTGTCCAGAACCCCAAGAAGTCTTAGTTAGCAAGAAGCCTGCTTGCAGTTTGGTAGGTAAAGTCTCTCCAGGGCTGCGATTGCCCCCTTCCAGCCCTTACGGCTCTGGCTGCCTGTCACCGGCAGGGGATGGTCTGCAGCTGGCTATTTCTGTTCTGTCCTTTGTTCTATGTGCAGTCCTGGCGGTGTCTTATGCTAGAGCTTTTCGCGTGATAGCTATCCCACAGTCTGGTATGCTAGCCCAAGTTAGTTCACTCTGGTTACATTCAGGGCATTCCGGCTGGATTCTTAAAAAGCACTGCAGCCCACGCCTCCCTGCCCAGCCCCCACTTGCTAGTGGCGGATGCAGGCGTCTGCACTGCTTCTCCGCTGGGGGAGTTACCGTTGGGCTTGTAATCTGTTGGTTTTAATTAATTATTTATTTTTCTTCCCTGTTATGTTGCCCTCTGTGCTTCCAAGGCTTGCCACAGACTCAGCAGTGAGAGTGTTTCCTGGTGTTTGGAAACTTCTCTCTTTTTAAGGCTCCCTTCCCGGGACAGGACTCCCTTCCTGGGATGGAGCTCCCTCCCTACCTCCTTTGTCTCTTTTTTCATCTTTTATATTTTTCCTACCTGTTTTTGAAGACAATGATCTGCTTTTCTGGGTGCCTGATGTCCTCTGCCAGCATTCAGAAGTTGTTTTGTGGAATTTACTCAGCGTCAAAATGTCCTTTTGATGAATTTGGGGGGGAGAAAGTGGTCTCCCCGTCCTATTCCTCCACTATCTTCTGAATTCCCCTGTTATTTTAAATTTCTATTCAGATAGCTAATATTTCATTTCTGATATTTATATATATTCATAAGTGAAATATGAAGGAATTTGAAGAAAATTTGAAGGAAAAGGATAAACTTTTATTATTTTAAAATCATTGTATTATGTACTGAGAACAACTAAAAGTTCAACACGAAATAAGAAAGTTTGGCAGAGTTGCTGAATATAAGATCTTCCTATAAAAATAAAGGAAATTATGCCAAAATAACCATCTAGAAAATCTGTTAGTTATTCCATTCATAATAGTATCAGAATGGTAAAGATATTGAAATTTAAAAACCCAAGACATCTACACATAAAGTTTTAAACTCTAACAAACTGTAGTATGAAGATACACACTGAACTTTTTGATAAGACTAATATAAATGTCAGTTTCCCTAAATTCTCTGTAAATTAAAAGCTATCAGTCAAAATTTTAGTTGGAGCTATTGAGGAATTTTGTTGACTCTGATGTTACTCCATTTCTTCTAAGGGATTCTTGGCCACAGTAGTAGATATAATGGTCATCTGAGTTCAATTCACCCATCCCAGTCCATTTTAGTTCGCTGATTCCTAAAATGTCGACAGTCACTCTTGCCATCTCCTCTTTGACCACTTCCAATTTGCCTTGATTCATAGACCTAACATTCCAGGTTCCTATGCAATCTTTCTCTTTACAGCACTGGACTTTACTTCCATCACCAGTCACATCCACAACTGAGTATTGTTTTTGCTTTGGCTCCGTCTCTTCAGTCTTTCTGGAGTTATTTCTCCTCTTATCTCCATTAGCATATTGGGCACCTACCGACCTGGGGAGTTCACCTTTCAGTGTCCTATCTTTTTGCCTTTTCATACTGTTCATGGGGTTCTCAAGGCAGGATACTGAAGTCATTTGTCTTTCCATTCTCCACTGGATGACGTTTTGTCAGACCTCTCCACTATGGCCCACCCATCTTGGGTGGCCCTACACAGAGTGGCTTTTAGTTTCATTGAGGTAGACAAGGCTGTGGTCCATGTGATCAGATTGGTTAGTTTCCTGTGATTGTGCTTTTCAGTCTGTCTGCCCTCTGAGGGAGAAGGATAAGAGGCTTATGGAAGCTTCCTGATGGGAGAGACTGTCTGAGGGGAAAACTGGGTCTTGTTCTCATGGGCAGGACCATACTCAGTAAATCTCTAATCCAATTTTCTATTGATGAGCGGGGCTGTGTTCCTTCCCTGCCATTTACCTGGGGCCAAACTGTGGTGGAGGTAATGAAAATAATGGTCACCTCCTTCAAAGGGTCCCAGGCACACACTGTTGCACTCAGTCCCCCCAGCCCTGCAGCAGGCCACCACCCACCCCCGCCTCCACTGGAGACTCCTGGATACTCACCGGCAAGTCTGGGGCAGACTGTTGTGAGGTCATTGCTCCTTTCTTCTGGGTCGTGGTGTGCACAAGCTTTTGTTTGTGCCCTCAAAGAGTGTGCTTCCCCAGTCCTGTGTAAGTTCTGGCAGCTCTATAGTGGGGTTAATGGTGACCTCCTCCAAGAGGGCTTATGCCATACCCAAGTCTGCTGCACCGAGAGCCCTTGCCCCTGCAGCAGTCCACTGCTGACTGGTACCTCCACAGGAGTCCCTCAAACACCTTCCTGTCTCAGTCTCTGTGGGGTCTCTGGGTTCTGGTGCATACAAGGTTTTTTGAGCCCTCTGAGCATCTCTGGCAGGTATGGGGTTTTACTCTAAACGTGATTTTGCCCCTCCTACCGTCTTGCTGGGGCTTCTCCTTTGCCCTTGGACATGGGGTATCTCCTCACAGTCACTCCAGTACCACACAGCCACCACTTCTTTTTCTTCTTAGCCATTATAGTCAACGAAGTGTCCAAAATGCAGTCCTTGGGAGCAATTTAAAAAATGACAGAATGACCTCTGTTTGTTCCAAGGAAAACCAGTATCATGGTAATCCAAGTCTATGCCCCGACCAGTAATGCTGAAGAAGCTGAAGTTGAATGATTCTGTGAAGACCTACAAGACCTTTTAGAACTAACACCCAAAAAAAAGATGTCCTTTTCATTATAGGGGATGGAATGCAAAAGTAAGAAGTCAAGAAATATCTGGAGTAACAGGCAAATTTGGCCTTGGAATGTGGAATGAAGCAGGGCTAATAGAGTTTTGCCAAGAGAATGCACTGGTCACAGCAAACACCCTCTTCCAATAACACAAGAGAAAACTCTACACATGGACGTCACCAGATGGTCAATACTGAAATCAGATTGAGTATATTCTTTGCAGCCAAAGATGGAAAAGCCCTATACAGTCAGCAAAAACAAGACCAGGAGCTGACTGTGGCACAGATCATGAACTCCTTATTGCTAAATTCAGACTTAAATTGAAGAAAGTAGGGAAAACCACTAGACCATTCAGGTATGACCTAAATCAAATCCCTTATGATTATACAGTGGAGGTGACAAATAGATTCAAGGGATTAGATCTGATAGACCCAGAGTGCCTGAAGAACTATGGATGGAGGTTCATGATATTGTACAGGAGGCACTGATCAAGACCATCCCTAAGAAAAAGAAATGCAAAAAGGCAAAATGGTTGTCTGAGGGAGACTTACAAATGGCTGTGAAAAGAAGAGAAGAGAAAGACAAAAGAGAAAAGGAAAGACATACTTATTTGAATGCAGAGTTTCAAAGAATAGCAAGGAAAGATAAGAAAGCCTTCCTCAGTGATCAATGCAAAGAAAGAGGAAAACAATAGAATGAGAAAGACTAGAGATCTCTTCAAGAAAATTAGAGATACCAAGGGAATATTTCATGCGAAGATAGGCTCAATAAAGGACAGAAATGATATGGACAAAGACTTCCCTGTCGCTCAAATGGTAAAGAATCTGCCTGTGATGCAGGAGACCAGGGTTCGATCCCTGGGTTGGGAAGTTCCTCTGTAGAAGGGCAACCCACTCCAGTATTCTTGCCTGGAGAATCGGATGGACAGAGGAAACTGGTGGGCTACAGTCCATGGGGTCACAAAGAGTCAGACACGACTGAGCGACTAACACACACACACAACAGAAGCAGAGGATATTAAGAAGAGGTGGCAAGAATACACTAAAGAGCAATACAAAAAGGACCTTCACAACCCAGATAACCATGATGGTATGATTGCTCACCTATAGCCAAACATCCTGGAATGCAAAGTCAAGTAGGCCTTAGGAAGCATCACTATGAACAAAGCTAGTGGAGGTGATGGAATTCCAATTGAGCTTCTTCAAAACTTAAAAGATGATGCTGTGAAAGTGCTGCACTCAGTATGCCAGCAAATTTGGAAAACTCAACAGTGGCCACAGGACTGGAAGAGGTCAGTATTCATTCCAATCCCAAAGAAAGGCAATGACAAAGAACTACTGCACAATTGCAGTCATCTCACACGCTAAAAATATAATGCTCAAACTTCTCCAGGCCAGGCTTCAACAGTATGTGAACTGTGACTTTCAGATGCTCAAGTTGGATTTACAAAAGGAAATCCAGAGGAACCAGAGATCAAATTGCCAACATTCTCTGGATCATCAAAAAAGCAAGAGAGTTTCAGAAAAATATCTACTTCTGCTTTATTGACTGTGCCAAAGCCTTTGACTGTGTGGATCACAACAAACTGGAAAATTCTGAAAGAGATGGGTATACCAAACCACCTGACCTGCCTCCTAAGAAATCTGTATGCAGATCAGGAAGCAACAGTTAGAACTGGACATGGAACAACAGACTGATTCCAAATTGAGAAAGGAGTATTTCAAAGCTGTATATTATCACCCTGCTTATTTAACTTATATGCAGAGTACATCATGAGTAATGCTGGGCTGGATGAAGCACTAGCTGGAATCAAGACTGCTGGGAGAAACATCAATAACCTCACATATACAGATGACACTATCCTTATGGCAGAAAGCAAAGAACTAAAGAGCCTCTTGATGAAATTGAAAGAGGTGAGTGAAAAAGTTGGCTTAAAGCTCAACATTCAGAAAACGAAGATCATGGCATCTGGTCCCATCACTTCATGGGAAATAGATGGGGAAATAATGGAAACAGTGGCTGACTTTATTTGGGGGGGGGACTCCAAAATCACTGAAGATGGTGATTGCAGCCATGAAATTAAAAGACACTTACCCCTTGGAAGGTAAGTTATGACCAACCTAGACAGCATATTAAAAAGCAGAGACATTGCTTTGCCAACAAAGTTATATCTAGTCAAGGCTATGGTTTTTCCAGTGGTCATGTATGGTTGTGAGAGTTGGGCTATAAAGAATTCTGAGCACTGAAGAACTGATGCTTTTGAAATGTGATGTTGTAGAAGACCCTTGAGAGTCCTTTGGTCTGCAAGGAGATCCAACTAGTCCATCCTAGAGGGAATCAGCCCTGAATATTCATTGGAAGGGCCAATGCTGAAGCTAAAACTCCAATACTTTGGACACCTGATGTTAAGAACTGACTCTTTTGCAAAGACCCTGATTCTGGGAAAGATTGAAGGCAGGAGGAGAAGCAGAAAACAGAGGATGAGATGGTTGGATGGCATCACCGACTCAATGGACATGAGTTTGAGTAAACTACGGGAGTTGATGATGGACAGGGAAGCCTGGGGTGCTGCAGTCCATGGGGTCACAAAGTCAGACATAACTGAGCAACTGAACTGAACTGATTGAGGAATTTGATAAACTTGCTCTAAAATTTATGTGCATATGACCTAGTTATTAAAAAGAAGAAAACTCTAAGGAGGAACTAGGCCTATCAGATATTATTGCTATAAAGCCACCACAATAAAACATTTTGATGTTGAAAAAACAGAGACAAACCAGATTGAGAGAAGAGAAGGGAAGATTGAGATTCAGAACTCAGTCCCCAGGGCTGCGATCCTCCAGCCTGAGACTGCACTGATCTGGCTCTTCCTCCTGGAGCTGCTTATGTTTTCTGTGTCCTTGCTATTCTCTTGTCCTTTCCTGGGCTAGACTTCAGCAGATTCTCTGTGTCTATGCCAGCTTGCTCTGCCTGTGAGTGTTTGTTTAGTGATCTCTAAAGTGAGGCTTTGTTTCCCAGCAATGGTTTCTAGAAGATGTCTGCCACGCTTGTTACCTTGGGTGCAGCAGGTTCTTAGCCTGGATGCTTACATATCTAAGTATCTATGAAAGACAGAGCACACCTCAGAACTGCTCTGCCCTGGAGACAAAAAAGCTGGGGTGTTTACCTACCAATTCAGGTCAACGTCTGATGAGGGAGGCTCCCTCTCCTTTCCTCTCGTGCTTGTAGTTAATTACTTCTGTGTGGGCTGTGTGCTGTGCTGAGTCACTTTTGTCACGTCTGGCTCCTCAAACCCCCATGGACTATAGCCCACCAGGCTCCTCTGTCCATGGAGTTCTTCAGGCAAGAATACTGGAGTGGGTTGCCATGCCTTCCTCCAGGGGATCTTCCCGACCCAGGGATCAAGCCTGCCTCTGTTACATCTCCTGCATTGGCAGGTGGCTTCTTTATTACCACTAGCACCACCTGAGAAGCTCAACCACTTCTGCAGTCTGGACATTTGTTGTTCAGTTGGTTAGTGGTGTCCGATTCTGTGACCCCATGGACTGTAGCATGCCAGGCGTCCCTGTCCTTCACTATCTCCCAGAGTTTGCTCAAACTCATGTCCATTGAGTCGGTGATGCCATCCAATCATCTCATCCTCTGTCTTCCCCTTCTCCTCCTGCCTGCGATCTTATACTCCCACTGTTGGAGAAAACCCATAGTCTGAGAGTCATCATTGTTGGTTGTAAAATGCTATCTGTTAGCTCATACGGGAAGACTGGGCACCAGAACTATTATGTTTCTGCCATCTTTTTTGCATATATAGGGAACTTACAGAGTCTAAAGGTTTTAAAAGAAGCTGGTTAGAAAAACCAAAGCTATATTTAAGTAGTGGTGGTATACTTCTATTACTTGGAACTCTCTGAAAATGTCTTTATTTGGGGCTGTCTCTAAACTAAAAATACAAATTGCTTTAAAAGTAGAGCATAGTGGTTTTTCTTTGTGGAAACACCTCATAATTGAACACCACAAGCTTTAAAGTAATTAATCTTGTCACTGTGTTGAGGCTGAATTAATCAGCTTTTCAGAAAACTCTTGTCTTCCTGTTTTAGAGATCAAGTTCCTACTCAGTTGCCAACATCTCTTATCCAAGTGAAACAAAGCACACCACCCAGACTCCTATGAGAATGGTCAGCCTCACAGTTACTCTCTTGACCAAGGAGAGTCGCTGCAGCCAGAGCTGCCTGCAGAAGAACGCTGATGGCTAGAGGAAGTGTACTGTGTTTCCCCTGGGGACCTAGTGCCTGAAATAATGGCCTCAGTTTGCAAACAAATAGCTTAGTGTTAAAGCCCTGTATCCAGTGGAGGACAGTACAAGTACTGGAAAAGGTATTAGACTGCCAGAAGAGTAAGACTCAAAATTCCACCTGGATACTTATTAGTTGTGTAATATTAGATGTGTAATTTAGCCTCCCAAGTATTAGTTTCTCCTTGTGTAAAATGCAGGTTAACTTAATTTCCAGGACCATTTTGAGAATTAAATAGAATAAAAATAAGCAATGCCGGTATCATAAAAGATATTATTGATATAATCATAAGAAAAAAGCTCTTTTTACAGGAAACAGAATTTATTTGGTTAGGAAATTTGTTAGTTATTGGTTTTGACCTTTTCTGTGGGAACTCCAGAATGTGCTAATTTAATTCCAGGTTACTTCTGTTTTGGGCTTCCCCAGTAGCTCAGCTGGTAAAGAATCTTCCTGCAATGCAGAAGACCCCAGTTCAATTCCTGGGTCAGAAAGTTCCCCTAGAGAAGAGATAGGCTACTACCGGGGTCCAGCCCCAGTTGGATCCAGGGTAATTGAAGTGTGGACGATGTCAGCAACTGAGATTTAGAGATATAGAGAGAGATAAAGAAAGAATGTTGCAGTTAAGAAAATAGAGGAGAGAAAGAGGCTAATATTCCTTGGTTTACACAGAAAGCCAATAAAGCCCCAAGACAAGGGACTTGCACCATTCACGTAGGCCGCAGGCGCCCTCCCGGTCTTCCGAGGGAGTGAAGATGCAGAGCGCCTTCCCGTTCAGGTCTTAGAAGCCCAGGCAGATAAGTGAACATGGAGGGCCCCTGTGCTCCAAGGGATCAGCCTGAAAAGGAGAGTAAGAGAGAAAGAAAGAAAGAACTGACATGGGGGAACCAAGCTTCAGTGAGCGAGGTCCATCACTTTATTTTCAGAGGGAGCTTTTACACCCTGAGTTGTACATTGAACAAAGTGAAAAATGCAGAGTCAACTCAACATTCCATCAGTATTAACTTTTATCGATACCAGGTTCTTTCCTGCAAGAGTCTTATTTTTTGTACATTATCTTCTGGCCTGGAGGCCTGTTGATATTTTATGACCCATTTTTGATAAAGGTTGGTCAGCTCAAACACTTACTTTCCCTTGAAATGTTTTTTCTTAAATTCTTTAGCCTGCGTCACCCTTAAGGTACAGAGTTACATTTTTATGGAGCAAAGATTCAGTGGGTTACAGCAAAGAAAGAACTTATTAACTCAAAGTCTAATGTTGCTAATGCTAAGGCTATTACTTGTTTCTTCTACACCCTAACTATATGCATCCCCAGGAACACAATGGATAACGGATGTGAGAACTTGGCAGCAAGCATTGGCTCAACAATGTTGCAAGAGTCTGGATAAACCTGCCAAGTAAGCTAGAATGCTAACAGGGGGTTTGAATTGAAATACTCCTTTCATGCCCAGGAGATTTATCAACTAGAGCCCTAAGTTAATATTTTCCAGAAAAAGGTGGTCGGGGATAGCCCCCTGTTAATGTCAGAAGAGTTGGTGAAAGGCATAAAATAGTAAGACAGACAGATTCTGATTTTGGGGTAGATGCTCGAGCAGGTCAGGGGGTCCCTCGAGTCATGATCCGCCTTGCTCATCGGGTCTCTCCACATGACCTTGTCATGGGTGGGATTGGCCCAGGGAGTCCCTCAAGTCCTGCATGACCTTGTCATGGGTGGGATCTCCCATGCTGGCTCCCGGCAGGCTACCCTCTCCAGTACTCTTGGGCTTCCCTGGTGGTTCAGATAGTAAAGAATCTGCCTGCAATGAGGGAGATGTGGGTTTGATTCCTGGGTTGGAAAGCTCCCCTGGAGGAGTTATATCTGTTTCATGTGGTCTTAGGGGTCACTATATCCCAATTCATATTATAAATGTTCATTGGCTTTTCAGGACATTAGGAAAAAATTTTCTTGTCTCCTTCATTGCAGGCTTCTATACTCTTTGTAAAATCATCACAGAGAACTAATAGTATTTTTTCAAGCATTATGATATTAGTTAAAAAATAAATTTAAGTGACAGGAAATCCTTATTGAGTTATCAAGACTTGGAAAAAGACCAGTTCAGAATGCCTTTGGCACAAAGATTAGATAAGAAATGCATTTCCAACCTTCTAGGAAGGTGAAACAGACTGCCCAGGGCTGAGTCCACTTTGAGTGGGTGGGTGTAGTGATGCCAGCAGCAAATACAAAGGAGTAGGACTGGTCAGGGTTTCAACAGGAAGACTCCTGGCTCTGTGAGCAGGTTCAATCTTGCTAGAACTATAACCAAGCATGTTCAAAAAGAACAAGAGAAAGATTCTTGAAATACCTATTGATGGACATGACTGAGTGACTTCACTTTCACTTTTCACTTTCATGCACTGGAGAAGGAAATGGCAACCCACTTCAGTGTCCTTGCCTGGAGAATCTCAGGGACGGGGGAGCCTGGTGGGCTGCCGTCTATGGGATCACATAGAGTCGGACACGACTGAAGTGACTTAGCAGCAGCAGCAGCATAATATGAATCAAATAGGAATACAGACATAGCAGAATGCAGTGTTTGGGAAAGGCATTTGGAAGTGAATCTTGTGTTGTCTTGAAGATGGTAGGGGTCAAAAAGATGAGAAATTTAGAGACCAAGGAAAACAGTGCACCAGAACTGAATTCATGGATGGGCAGGGCAAGAGGCAGAACAGCTTGGCAGACGCTAAAGCTGTTTGCTGGGGGCAATGGGAAACTAGGTTTTGGAGGAGGAGGTGGGAGAAGAGGTTGATGTAGCAGTTTGCTTCCCTGGAAAGCACACTTTGAGACAGATATACATGCAGGAAATTTATAGGAGGATGTTTTTGGAATGAACATCTGTTGGGAATTGAAACCAACAGAATTGAACAGAGGGAAAAGATGAGCTTCTCTAGCTTTCATTAAAGCTACATTCATTGGTATAGTTATTACTTTTTAGCAAACACAACTTGCATTTTTCACTTAGCAATCTTCTTGAATATCTGTTAGTATTAGTACCCATATAATTTTTTTTAAAAACTGCCTCGTTTATTCCATGATAAGATTGCTTTCTTAAGAGCAAATTTAATTTAAGCATACATACTTGATGGACATTTGTTTTTGTTTTTTTTTTTTTTTTCAAGTTTTTCAGTACTGCAAACTATACTGCAGTGAACACAGTTGTATATATTTCTGTACACTGGAGAATAATATGAAACAAAGATAGATCAAGAGATCAAATATTTATTTGAATAAATGAATGTGTTTCAGTATCTTAGTATCTGAATTCTTTTTTCTCAAAAGGATAAATTTCATAAAATACCAATGATTAAAGTATATTCTTTCCCCCATGATGTGAAATGGTAACTTTTTCATAAATTATATTTTTATATACAATTATGTCTATTTCTGGATTGTTAAAGTTATTAATGTCATCAATATTATAATATTTTAGCCTCCTTTTAATATGTTTTATATCTCATAAAAATAAACTTTCAACCTTCTACACAATATGTTTTCATATTTTCAGAATTTATTTAACTCTAGGTTATTTACTATTCCTTATGAATTTTAGAATCAACTTGTCAAGCTCCATGTAACATTTTTGGGGGGATGGCATTGATTTTAGATGAATTTGGAGAAAATGTCATTTTCTTCAAGACTTCTTTTATGTCCTTCATTAAAACTTTGGCCTTTTCTCTATAAAGGTATCACTTTTTTTTCTTACTATGTTTTCTAATTGGTTTTGATAGTGGATATTGATTTTAATAGATTTGCCTCCTAACTGGAAACATGGCTAAACTCTCTTAAGATATAATGTGGCATGTGGTTCTATGAATTTGCCTCTTCTTTGAGATCTGAGCATTCTCCAGTCTTCCTGGATATTTATAACCCCTATGGAGACTCCCTCTCCAAACTGAGCTCTCGTAATCTGTTATCTTGGCTGATGGCAAACACTTTCATTGTTGCTTAGTCTAGTTGGGGGTGAGAGGGAAACGTGTGGGCATCTTCTCACCCAGATGATCCTGCTACAGCATGGCAACTAAGAATTCTGTCAGATCCCTCAGCTCCTCTTCTTCTATTTATCATCTTTATTTTTTTTTAATTTTACTTTACAATTCTGTATTGGTTTTGCCATACATATTTATCATCTTTAAAGGTGAAATACTCTTGGTAACTCTTCCAAAATTTTCAGCACTAATCTTCTAAACATTTTCTGAATGTGATTAAAATGTTCAAACTGATCTCATCAGTTTTCTTCCATATCTCCACCACACCTGCCAATTTCTTGTCTATCAAGAATTTGACTTCATTTGTAAGCCCAATAGTATATATGGATAAAAATAGAAATATCAAAGAGTCAGACTACTAGTTCAGTACAGTCACTCAGTCGTGTCCAACTCTTTGTGACCCCATGAATCACAGCACGCCAGGCCTCTCTGTCCATCACCAGCTCCCGGAGTTCACTCAGACTCACGTCCATCGAGTCAGTGGTGCCATCCAGCCATCTCATCCTCTGTCGTCCCCTTCTCCTCCTGCCCCCAATCCCTCTCAGCATCAGAGTCTTTTCCAATGAGTCAGCTCTTCGCATGAGGTGGCCAAAGTACTGGAGTTTCAGCTTTAGCATCATTCCTTCCAAAGAAATCCCAGGGCTGATCTCCTTCAGAATGGACTGGTTGGATCTCCTTGCAGTCCAAGGGACTCTCAAGAGTCTTCTCCAACACCACAGTTCAAAAGCATCAATTCTTCAGTGCTCAGCCTTCTTCACAGTCCAACTCTCACATCCATACATGACCACAGGAAAAACCATAGCCTTGACTAGATGGACCTTAGTCAGCAAAGTAATGTCTCTGGTTTTGAATATGCTATCTAGGTTGGTCATAATTTTTCTTCCAAGGAGCAAGCGTCTTTTAATTTCATGGCTACAGTCACCATCTGCAGTGATTTTTGAGCCCCCCCCCCCCCCAAAATAGAGTGTGACACTGTTTCCACTGTTTCCCATCTATTTCCCATGAAGTGATGGGACCAGATGCCATGATCTTCATTTTCTGAATGTTGAGCTTTAACCGACTTTTTCACTCTCTTCTTTCATTTTCATCAAGAGGCTTTTTAGTTCCTCTTCACTTTCTGCCATAAGGGTGGTGTCATCTGCATATCTGAGGTTACTGATTTTTCTCCCGGTAATCTTGATTCCAGCTTGTGCTTCTTCCAGTCCAGCGTTTCTCATGATGTACTCTGCATATAAGTTAAATAAGCAGGGTGACAATATACAGCCTTGACATACTCCTTTTCCTATTTGGAACCAGTCTGTTGTTCCATGTCCAGTTCTAACTGTTGCTTCCTGACCTGCATATAGGTTTCTCAAGAGGCAGGTCAGGTGGTCTGGTATTCCCATCTCTTTCAGAATTTTCCACAGTTTCTTGTGATCCACACAGTCAAAGGCTTTGGCATAGTTAATAAAGCAGAAATAGATGTTTTTCTGGAACTCTCTTGCTTTTTTGATGATCCAGCAGATGTTGGCAATTTGATCTCTGGTTCCTCTGCCTTTCCTAAAACCAGCTTGAACATCAGGAATTTGATGGTTCATGTATTGCTGAAGCCTGGATTGGAGAATTTTGAGCATTACTTTACTAGCATGTGAGATGAGTGCAATTGTGCGGTAGTTTGAGCATTCTTTGGCATTGCCTTTGTTTGGGATTGGAATGAAAACTGACCTTTTCCAGTCCTGTGGCCACTGCTGAGTTTTCCAAATTTGCTGGCATATTGAGTGCAGCACTTTCACAGCATCATCTTTCAGGATTTGAAATACCTCAACTGGAATTTCATCACCTCCACTAGCTTTGTTCATAGTGATGCTTCCTAAGGCCCACTTGACTTCACATTATAGGATGTCTGGCTCTAGGTGAGTGATCACACCATCATGATTATCTGGGTTGTAAAGATCTTTTTTTGTACAGCTCTTCCGTGTATTCTTGCCACCTCTTCTTAATATCTTCTGCTTCTGTTGGGTCCATACTATTTCTGTCCTTCAAACATTAAAGCCTATTTTTTTCCCCAATGGATAGTCAATTGTTCCATTACTGTTCATTAAGTCCGTCATACTTTCTCACTATTTTTTAAAGATTGTTTTTTTCATAGATTTTTTTTGTACATACAGATTAATTTTAGTAGAATTTACATATTTTAATATTATAATATTAATTCTAAATCCTAGTGTCTCTAGCCATGGGCATGATATATATATCTCACCATCTATTCTTGCCTTTTTTATTCTCTGATAAATTCTTATGTCTTTCTCCACAATTCTTGGAAATTTCTTCTATGGTTTATCCCTACATGCTTTATTATTTATGTTGTGATATAAATGGGATCTTAAAAAAACAATTTTTTTCTAATCAGTTATTGGTATTAAATAGGAAGTTAATTATTTTTTCCCACTCTCTTTTCTTGTTGCATTTCAGTTTGGGTATCTTTATTTAGTTGTTTTCAAGTTCAGTAATCTTTCTTCTACTAGATTCAATTTTTCATTAAACTTATCTATTTAATTTTTTTTTTTCTCCATTCTAGGATGTCCTTTTGATTCTGCTAACTCCAGGATCTGGATCATTGATGAGTTTTCTTCTATTGGATATTTTTTTTTCTTGGCATGTTCATATGGGTCCTGTGCCTTGTCATGCCTAGTAAGTAGTTACTGAATGAAGGACTTGCTTATTATAAGAAAAAAAAGAGAGAGTTACCAGATGATGCTATTTCCACCAGAGAAGTTCACCCTTTCCTCTATAGAGTATGGAGATAATCCTTAAATCAAGGGAGATAATCCCTTGATTTAGCCAGAAAGTAAATGAGTCACACCTGAGCTGCACTTTAAGTGAGATGCAGTCTACCTACTTTACCCCGATTCCAAGGCTTTCACTATTCTTGCCTTTCTCTTGAGAGTGTACCAGTTATTTGTACTTCTGTTCTACTTTTAGAGATTTAAAGCTTAGCTTTCCCCACTTCTATTCCATATAACTATATACTGTAATAATTATTCTAAGGGGAGACCAGCAGTGTGTTTGTGTCCCTTCAAATCTCCACTTGTATCATTCTAGCATCCATATAGCTGCCCAAAACTTCTGTTTTTTTTTTTTTTTTTTGTTGTTGTTGTTGTTGTTCCTATACTGGGAACCAGATCTGGATTCTGGATTCCAAGCCTCTATGCAGCCCAAGTTGGCATATTCTCCTCACCAAAAATAAATAAATAACAGTTGCAGCTCATCAATGTGAATGATTTATTCTATCTAGAGATGTTTAACCTTAGGGGCTCCTCTTGTTGGCAGTTACTTTTCTCTAAAGCATCATGAGAATGCAGAAAATTATACTTTGCCTTCAGATTTTAGTCTCTGCCCCAACACAGCTTTGGAATTCTGCAGATGTTGGGGGAAATTATCCATGTATTTAAAGCTCCTTGAGTTTGCAGCTTTGTCACCACTTCACTGTAAACTCTGCTGGCTTCTCTGCTCCCCCTCCATGGATCCTCAGCCAGGGACGAGTGCTGATTCTTCAACCTGGGCCGTAGTCAGAGTCAGCCACTGCCCATGACTGATCTTTAGTTCACTCTGAAAGTGTCTCTTCTCTCTAGAATTTTAGTCCCTGTAGTTCCAAAGCCCAGAATTTTCAAATTATTTTTAATGTGAATGTCAAGTTACTTACTATATCTTACCCATTACTAGGAATGTCAGGCCATTTATTTGTATATTTTGGCCCTGATTTCAGCATAACATTTTCTTTACTTGCCATCACCACCACTGCCATCTAAGATCAGTGTTTCTCAGAATCTTAGGTTTGGTGGAGAAACCAGACATATGTGAGTAACCTTGGGTTGTGAAGTGACCTATATCCCTGGAAATGAGTATTTCCACAGTTGAGACTTGGCCCACTAGAATTTACTTTCAACAGTAGAGAAACTGTATGTATTTTTATACAATATCTTTCCAATTTGTGAACTCTCAGTGCAAATGCATTTATTGATTATCTAAGCTATTCTTCAGGTTTAAAAGCATTTGGAATATTAAGTATATTTTATACATGATGTGTTTTCTGAGCCCTGTGCATTTGAATTTTTTTCTGTTGCCTTCATACATGAATGGTTTGATATCAAACTCTTGAATAATAAATGCTTTATTTTCTTCCTAGATGTTGAGGCTTATAGACATTTTCTATACACTTCAACTGTTTCTATATTTTGGGTCCAGAAAATTTCTCTAACTTTGCCTATTTGACTTTAGAAGTGCTGGCCCACCTCAGAGATATTTTGGTTCAGTTCCAGACCACTGGAATAAAGTGAATATCACAGTAAAGCAAGTTACACAAACTTTTTTATTTCCCAGTGCATGTAAAAGTTGTATTTACACTGTACTGTGCTCTGTTAAGTGTGCAACAGCATTATATCTAAAAAGATTACCAATCATAGGCTGAGTGCCGAAGAATTGATGCTTTTGACCTGTGGTGTTGGAGAAGACTCTTGAGAGTCCCTTGGACTGCAAGGAGATCCAACCAGTCCATTCTAAAGGAGATCAGCCCTGGGATTTCTTTGGAAGGAATGATGCTGAAGCTGAAACTCCAGTACTTTGGCCACCTCATGCGAAGAGTTGACTCATTGGAAAAGACTCTGATGCTGGGAGGGATTGGGGGCAGGAGGAGAAGGGGACGACAGAGGATGAGATGGCTGGATGGCATCACTGACTCAATGGACGTGAATCTGATGAACTCCGGGAATTGGTGATGGACAGGGAGGCCTGGCGTGCTGCGATTCATGGGGTCACAAAGAGTCGGACACTACTGAGCGACTGAACTGAACTGAACTGAATGTAAAATATTTCATTGCTAAAAATGCTAGCCATCGTCTCAGCCATCAAGTAGTTGTGGTGGTAATATCAAACGTCACTGCTCGCAGGTCACCATGACTAATATGATAGTAATGAAAAGCATGAAATATTCTGAGAATTACCAAAATGTGACAGAGATGCAAAGTGAGGAAATGCTTCAGAAAAGAAATATCAGTAGACTTGCTCTATGCAGTTGCCACAAACTTTCAATTTGTTAAGGAAAAAAAAAAAAAATGCTGCCAAATAAAATGAGGTATGCTGTAATATCTTACTTTTAAAATTAAATAGGACACATGTTTGCTACAAAAGTTTTCCAGCACAATTTAAGGAATATTAAAAAAATCATAAAAGTCACCCTAAATCCCACCATCCTGAACAAATATTAACATCTTTTGATCATCAGTCCAGACTCAGTGTACATACACAAATATAAAGATGGACAGATAGATAAGTAAATGTAAATAATTTCATAAGAATAACATTGTATTCTTATTCAAAACCAAATATTAGATTTTATTGTATTTTAACTTAACAGAATAAAAGAAAACTAAAGGAAAACAAAATGAATCATTAAACTTCAGAATAATGGGTCTTTACTTCAAGACATATTTATTTCTAAAACATTCCTCTAGTATTAAGAAAAAACCCATAATAGACATGTTTCTGTTTTATTGATTGACTCCTACCTATGAGTCAATGCTAACAATTTATTATTCCTTTTCATTTCCTGTCCCCTCTGCATTTTCTGTTGTTCAATTTTATTTAGCCATTTGTAACATTCAAGGTTTTTACAACCATATTCCTTCATTCTTTGTTGTCTAAATGAATTCACCATTTTACACCAGGCCTTCTGTCACAATTTCTTGCTTGCTCTAAGCATCATTACTACTCTTTGCTCGTTGTATGTGGCAATTTTTCAAAAAGTTCTTTGAGAATTATTATCATCCTTGGATGTTTTCACGTTTGGTTGTGTCTTCCTCTTCCTTTTATAATTGAATTTTCATGTGTGAGTCAGGCACTGCTCGTTTCTGCTTGTTTTTCCCTAGCCATGTAGATCCTAACCTTCAGCAATGTTACTGCTGTGGGTAAAGCTGAGGCTGGGGTTGTTTCTTACCCTTCTTGATACCTCTCTGTATCTGGATGTCTAAAGAATTGTTTTTTATTATTAAAGTTTATTTCCCAGAAATCTTGATATTGATCCATTTAAGTCAAAAGATGACATTTTTATTTGCAATTTCGGTTCTGCCTAAATGCTTAAAAATATTTTTGGTGTCAGTTTTGGGGTTCTTCAAAGATTTTGATTATCCTTATATTGTATTGTATTTGTTTTCCATGTACCTCATTTCTTATCTAATTGCTTTAGACTATATTCTTTCTTTTGTCTTCTTTTTCAGTGTCATTATTTTGCTTGTCAACTCTATTCTATTTTTTGCTATTTAATTTTTATGTCAGTATATTGTGCTGCTGCCGCTGCTGCTAAGTCACTTCAGTCGTGTCCGACTTTGTGTGACCCTATAGACAGCAGCCTGCCAGCCTCCCCCATCCCTGGGATTCTCCAGGCATGAGTGGGGTGTCATTGCCTTCTCCGACAGTATATTGTATTCATTATCAATTTGTTGCATTCTTTCTGTAATCTCCTTTTAAATTTTATTCTTTACTCCATGGGTTTTTTTTTTTTTTTTGAGCTCTTATAAATGGAATTAAATTCAACAATTCTTTGCAAAAATATATAAGGAATCTTGTTACACAGATTATGTTTTCTTCAATTCTGAGCTGTTTCTCTCCCTTTTGCATGCTGTTTCTCTTACTTTGTTTTACTTTATTTATTACAATATATGTTTCAATTAAGGTCCTGGCAGGAAGTAGATGGTACATGAAAACCTGTATTACTGAGGAAAGTTTAATAAAGAAACTTTACAAAGGTAACTGCAGGTTTCCAGGATGCCCAAATCAGCAGCATCCCTAGGCCAGCAACACCCGGGAACCATTACCACCCTCAAGCCTAAAGTGGTGAAGAGATGGTTTACCTCCTGGAGCCTAGAGAAGAAGAAGCTGCGGAGAAGGCAGCTGGGGAGAAGGCAGCTGGGGAGAAGGCTGCCTGATAGAAACTGTGTCCTTTTAAGAAAGGGTCAGGCTTCTCCATGGTCACATGAAGTCAGATGACAGAGAATAAACTCCCCAGCCTCATTCCTCTCCTTTCTTCCAACCTTTTGCAAGTGTCTTCCAGTAGGAAGCCAGCAGATAAATGTGGTGAGCATCAGCCTTCCAAGGTGTTAGTGTAGGAGGGAGATGTGTGGAAAGGGGCTGGGGAGAAGGGCCGATGCAAGCCATCCAATATTCAGAATACTGGCAGAGCTGCCATCCCTCTGCTTTTCCTCTTGCTTATGTTTCAGTGGTTCTGCCCAGATCTTCTTATACTCTAACGTAATGTGGGTTAATTCTCTGTAGTGTTCATCACACTTAGTCTGAGTCTGTTTTCTCTTTCCCTCCAAATCATTCTTTGAGAATGAGGTTGCTTCCCTTTTACTTTCCTAGTGTTGGAGGCTACAGTTATAAATGTGGGCATATGGGGAATGGTAGAGTTTAGATAAGATATGTGATCTGGATTTTACTCTCTTTGATTTCCGTTAAGTTTCTGGTTTCAGTGCTCCACCAAAAGCTATTCATGGGTTTTGGACTCATTTCCCCAAGATATTTTTCTACATCTATGATTTTAAATTCTGATATAACATTTCTGCTTTTCTTTCCTTTGAACTTTCTTTCCTTTAAACTTTATCTAGTGAAATCTTCATTTCTTTATACTCTTTTGCAATGCATTAGGCTCATTTTATATCTTAATTTAATATCTTTGCAACTTGTCCTGTTATATTTTTACCTTGCCATTAACTTCTTGTGATTTTCTTTATATATAGACAGTTGCTTCTTGGGTCCTTGAGGGACACATGTTTTCCAAAAATACTTATTTCTTGTAAGAAGTGATTTCACTCATCTGCTATTACTCTGAACGTGTAGGATAATGTTCCTTTCTCCTTATTCTGCAAATACTCTCATGGGGCCAAAGCTTTTCTCTCACTTTGATTGAAACAAGGCAGGAAATATCTATACACTCTCTTTGTCAAAGGACTGGATGTGTGGAATTCCCTGGGCTTTTCTCAGTGTCAGCTTGGGTATTGGTCAAATCCCCCTGTCAAGTCTACTGTTTAGAGGCAAGATTGAGGTGGACAGCATCCAGACAACTTCCTCGTGTTCAGCAGGCATTTGTTTAATGCATCTTGGCTGTACTGAGGTGGGAGCTTCCCCTGCTCCCTCTTTTTGGCAATCTGACATTTTGAACAGATGCAATCCATGAGAAACTATAATTATAGTACAAACCACTTGCCAGGGTTTTTTCTGCTGGGGAATTTCTATTCCCAGCTAGAGTACCTCTTGGTGTGGTCTGTATATCCTAGATTAGACTGTGCCACAGTCAGTATAGGCCTGCTTGGTTTATTGCCTCTTGATGGATGCAGAGAAACTACAGAGAAAGGGAGGCATGATCTGCCTACTTGAGGAATACCAATCAAGAACTGACATTATATTTAAAAATTGTTTCCTGAGTTAGAGTCTCTGCATGGGGACTCAGTGGATGGAGGAGGAACACAATATCCTTCTACCTGCTTTCAGACAGGCGGCAAATCAGAATAGCTTTTCTCAGTCTTACGCTATAACCTTTCAGAGTTCATGGAAAGTCCTCAGCTTCTGCAGTGGTTTTTGTGAAAATCTGAGGTTTCATCTTTCAGGGGGCTCTTCACCATGAGAAGTTTTGAGTGTACATCACTGTGGCTGGAACAATACCATTTTCAGTTGAGTGTCATACTCTCCTGGTTTCTGAAAATACAGAACATGTGAGAAAATTGGACATAAGGTATGTAATCATTCTTTCTTGGTTTCATTAAGTCTCAGAATTTCCTCCTCATCTAGACTGACTTTTCCTTGATGTTGTTACTGTTTTCAGTTGAAAGATAGTGTGTAATTTTATTTAAATTTGCTTCATATGTGAGTTTAGAGGCATTATTTACTATCTGCAAGAGCATGCTGAGTAAATTTAGTTTAATAATAAATTATTACTAACCAAATGAATCAGTAAAGAGAAGTATGAGACGTAACTGTGAAATTCCTTGCTTGGCTGTTTTGTAATAATGAGACGGAACTACCTACTTAGATTCTCTGTAGTGTGACTGACAGGAGCAGATTCTAGTAATTGTGGGGCTTTTGTGACCTTTGATTGACTCCCCTGCTAACAGATGTTTAATACACTAACCAGAGATACCAGAGTGGCTCCCCAGAGAACCATCTGGAGATTGCAGTCAGCCCTCAGGATCCACGGGGAATTGATTCCAGAACCACCAGAGATGCTGAAGTTTGCAGATGTACGAGTCCCTTATATAAAACATAGTGTTTGCACAAAGCCATATGTGTCTTCCCATACAGTTTAAATCATCTTTAGTTTACTTATAATCCCTGATACAATGTAAATGCTATGTAAATATCACCAGCATGGGACAAATTCAAGTTTCACTTTTTGGAGCTTCCTGGAATTAAAAAAGTTTTTTTTCAGTCTGTACCTGGTTGAATCCATGGACACTGAGCTCATAAATACAAAGGCCCATATGTTATTCTTTTTTTTTCTCTTTCTTCCTACCAATAAACATTTAGCTAAATTTCACCAATAATTTTTCTTTTGCTAGCTAATTTATCTTTATTTCTGTGATACTAAAAATGCAATTTTCCCTCTCAACCTCCATATATATCTATGTGCCCGTCCTTTCCTTTTGTCCATATAACACCAGCCTAATCCCCTCATTTTCTTCAAGTCTTACTTTTTCAATAATCTCTACTTTATAATGATGTGAAAAAAGTATACCTCAGTCTCCCATCTTGACTCTCTCAGTCTCCCTTATCTACCCCACCAAATGCTGTATTTTTTACTCAGTGGCATTTTTCACCTTCTAACAAACCTTAATTTATATATTTATTGTGTTCTTTGTTCTATTACATCCCCCCCATCAATTTTTCTAGAATATAAACTCCATAAGGGCAGGCTTCTTTGTTTGTTTTCTTCATATATATATATATCCCAAGGATCTGGAACAGTGCCTAGCATATAATAAATGCTCAGTAAATATGTTTTTGGAAGGTGTGAATGTATGTCTTTTCTCTTTTTTGTCATTTTCTCATTCTATACTTTAGAGCTTCATCTTCTCTGAGATTTTGCTGATTTTTCTTTTTGTCCTGTCTATAATATCTTAGCTATTATTATTCCTTCTTCTTTGGACCCTAAAAACACAATCAAATCTCTTTATTTTAAAAGAAAATGTGTACCAATCCTGCCTTGATCCTTAATGTCCTATCTCTCCTTCCTGACATCACAGGACTTCTGGAAAGGGTGCATCTGTTTTAACCTCACTCCTGTATTCACTGTTTTGCTATCTGATTTATCTTGGCTACTAGGTCAAAAGGACTAATGGAAACCATCAATTGTCTTCTTTTAGTTCTCATCTTATTTCATTTCTTTGTGGACTTTGGTGGTAATAACTAATCCCTTCATCTTGAAGATTTATTCCCATTGGCTTCTGATATTATTTTGGTTTTCTTCTTGTCCACTGAGCATAGTTTTTCTAACTCTGCTATATCAACTTCTCCATCTGCCTCTTGACTTGTGTCTCCAGAATTTAGGATTGTTCTTTTTTCTTTCTTTACATACTTTCTAGCCAGTTTTATCCACCCTGGTAGTGTTCGTTACTGAAGTCACCCATCACACATGCCCCAGACCCAGCTTCACACGTGGTTTGCAAATTACTATTGAGCATTTTCAACTCAATGTGCAAAAACACTTCAGTAAAACATATCTAAAACGTGTCTCACTAGTTTTTCAGTCTCTACATTTTTTCAGCCTCATCCTTCTGCTTTCATTACATTAGCTAATGACAATCCCATCTACATATTTTCCCAGGCTAGAAACATTAAGGTCATTAGTGAATCCTACCTTATACCTAAATTATTCATCCAATTCTTGTCCCTCTAAGTGAAACTTAGCTACGCAATTAGCTCCTTTATCTCCATTCAATGTGCATTGGTTCATATCATAGGCACTGGTTCCTATCATCTCTATCTGGATTGTTGAAATATTTCTTGATTTCACTTTCTTACTATCTACACCAAATTCAACCTAAATAAAACCTTCAAAACTAATTTCTATGCCAATAAACACTTTTTAAGTACCTACTTCAGTCTTATCAGGAAGAAATAATGGTCCCTGCTCATAGAAGACCATGTATTTACAAGAGGCCCATGTATTATAAACAGAATGCAGTGTGGTTGAGTGAATAAATACAATACTAAATAGATGAACAAAATGAAATGAAGTGGACGGTCTCAGAGTCACTTGCATCTGTTAGATCAGACGCCTCCTTCTCTTGATTCCTAGTGCAGTACACTGTTCACTGTGGCCATTCAGTTCAGTCACTCAGTCATGTCTGACTCTGCAACCCCATCGGTAGCAGCACACTAGGCTTACCTGTCCATCACCAACTCCCAGAACTTGTTGAAATTCATGTCCATAGAGTCAGTGATGCCATCCAACCATCTCATCCTCTGTCATCCCCTTCTCCTGCCTTCAATCTTTCCCAGGATTAGGGTCTTTCCCAGTGAGTCAGTTCTTCGCATCAGGTGGCCAAAGTATTGGAGTTTCAGCTTCAGCATCAGTCGTTCCAATGAATAGTCAGGACTGATTTCCTTTAGGGTGGACTGGTTGGATCTCCTTGCAGTCCAAAGGACTCTCAAGTGTCTTCTCCAACACCACAGTTCAAAAGTGTCAATTCTTCAGTGCTCAGCTTTCTTCATAGTCCAACTCTCACATCCATATAAGACCGCTGGAGAAACCATAGTTGTGGAAGTGTCATCACCATTTCCTGCACACCAGCTACAGCACAGATAATATTTCCCTTTTGTTTTGGTGATAGTAGAAGGTGTTTATTGAACTGTAGCTTATTTTTCTCTGGTATTTCTGGATAGTAAAGCTCAGACTAGGGTGGCAGTGATAAGTGATAATTTGGGATGTATTTTGAAGGTAGAACCAATAGATTTTGCTAGTTCGTTGGATTTAAAACCTTGAGAGAAAGAGTTGAATGAAAGATGATACTAAGATGTTGGACCTGACTCCAACAGGAAGGGGCAGAGTTGTTATTGATTGGGAAAAAAAGCTGGGCAACAAGGTGGGTGTGGGGTTGGAATCAAGAATTCAGTTTATGAAATATAAAGTCTGAGACATCTATTGGATATCCAAGTTGGAGATGCTGACTAGGCAGTTAGATATCACAGATAAAGGTTCAGTGAAGAGATTGAGCTTGATACATAAATTCATGATCACTAAATATATTGTTTAGGTCCATGAATCAAGGCAAATTGGAAGTGGTCAAATAGGAGATGGCAAGAGTGAATATTGACATTCTAGGAATCAGCGAACTAAAATGGACTGGAATGGGTGAATTTAACTCAGATGACCATTATATCTACTACTGCAGGCAGGAATCCCTTAAAAGAAATGGAGTAGCCTTCATGGTCAACAAAAGAGTCTGAAATGCAGTACTTGGATGCAATCTCAAAAATGACAGAATGATCTCTGTTCGTTTCCAAGGCAAACCACTCAATATCACAGTAATCCAAGTCTATGCCCCAACCAGTAATGCTGAAGAAGCTGAAGTTGAATGGTTCTATGAAGACCTACAAGATATTTTAGAACTAACACCCCAAAAAAGATGTCCTTTTCATTATAGGGGACTGGAATGCAAAAGTAAGAAGTCAAGAAATATGTGGAGTAACAGGCAAATTTGGCCTTGGAATGTGAAATGAAGCAGGACAAAAGCTAATAGAGTTTTGCCAAGAGAACGCACTGGTCATAGCAAACACCCTCTTCCAACAACACAAGAGAAGACTCTACACATGGACATCACCAGATTGTCAACACTGAAATCAGATTAATTATATTCTTTGCAGCCAAAGATGGAGAAGCTCTATACAATCAGCAAAACAAGACCAGGAGCTGACGGTGGCTCAGATCATGAGCTTCTTATTGCCAAATTTAGACTTAAATTGAAGAGAGTAGGGAAAACCACTAGACCATTCAGGTATGACCTAAATCAAATCCCTTATGATTGTACAGTGGAAGTGAGAAATAGATTTAAGGGACTAGATCTGATAGATAGAGTGCCTGATGAGCTATGGATGGAGGTTCGTGATATTGTACAGGAGACAAGGGTCAAGACCTTCCCCCTGGAAAAGAAATGCAAAAAAGCAAAACTGCTGTCTGGGGAGGCCTTTACTAGCGTGTGAGATGAGTGCAATTGTGTGGTAGTTTGAGCATTCTTTGGCATTGCCTTTCTTTGGGATTGGAATGAAAACTGCCCTTTTCCAGTCCTGTGGCCACTGCTGAGTTTTCCAAATTTGCTGGCATATTGAGTGCAGCACTTTCACAGCATCATCTTTCAGGATTTGAAATAGCTCAACTGGAATTCCATCACCTTCACTAGCTTTGTTCATAGTGATGCCTGTCTGGGGAGGTGAAAAGAAGAGAAGCAAAAGCAAAGGAGAAAAGGAAAGATATAAGCATCTGAATGTAGCTTTCCAAAGAATAGCAAGAAGAGATAAAAAAGCCTTCCTCAGCAATCAATACAAAGAAATAGAGGAAAACAACACAATGCGAAAGACTAGAGATCTCTTCAAGAAAATTAGAGATACCAAGGGAACATTTCAGGCAAAGATAGGCTCGATAAAGGACAGAAATGGTATGGACTTAACAGAAGCAGAAGATGTTAAGAAGAAGTGGCAAGAATACACAGAACTGTACAAAAAAGATCTTCACGACCAAGATAATCACTATGGTGTGATCACTCACCTAGGGCCAGACATCCTGGAATGTGAAGTCAAGTGGGCCTTAGAAAGCATCACTACAAACAAAGCTAGTGGAGGTGGTGATGGAATTTCAGTTGAGCTATTTCAAATCCTGAAAGATGATGCTGTGAAAGTGCTGCACTGAATATGCCAACAAATTTGGAAAACTCAGCAGTGGTCACAGGACTGGAAAAGATCAGTTTTCTATTTTTTGTTGTTTTCAACCTGTTTTATTTTATTTTATTTTATTTTTTTATCTGTATCACAATGACCATTTATTTTTTAATATAAACTTATTTATTTTAATTGGAGGTTAATTACTATACAATATTGTATTGGTTTTGCCATACATCAACATGAATCCAACACAGGTATATATGTGTTCCCCATCCTGAACCCTCCTCCCACCTCCCTCCCCATACCATCCCTCTGGGTCATCTCAGTGCACAAGCCCCACACACCCAGTATCATGCATTGAACCTAGACTGGCGATTCCTTTCTTACATGATAGTATACATGTTTCAATGCCATCCTCCACAGTCATCCCACCCTCTCCCTCTCCCACAGAGTCCAAAAGACTATTGTATACATTTGTATCTCTTTTGCTGTCTCGCATACAGGGTTATCGTTACCATCTTTCTAAATTCCATATATATGTGTTAGTATACTGTATTGGTGTTTTTCTTTCTGGCTTACTTCACTCTGTATAATTGGCTCCAGTTTCATCCACCTCATTAGAACTGATTCAAATGTATTCTTTTTAATGGCTGAGTAATACTCCATTGTGCATATGTACCACAGCTTTCTTATCCATTCATCTGCTGATGGACATCTAGGTTGCTTCCATGTCCTGGCTATTATGAACAGTGCTGTGATGAACACTGGGGTACACATGTCTCTTCAATTGACAAAACTTAGGCAGACTCATCAAGAAACAAAGGGAAAAAAATCAAATCAATAAAATTAGAAATGAAAATGGAGAGATCACAACAGACAACACAGAAATACAAAGGATCATAAGAGACTACTATCAGCAATTATATGCCAATAAAATGGACAACGTGGAAGAAATGGACAAATTCTTAGAAAAGTACAATTTTCCAAAACTGAACCAGGAAGAAATAGAAAATCTTAGCAGATCCATCACAAGCATGAAAATTGAAACTGTAATCAGAAATCTTCCAGCAAATGAAAGCCCAGGTCCAGATGGCTTCATGGCTGAATTCTACCAAAAATTTAGAAAAGAGCTAACACCTATCCTACTCAAACTCTTCCAGAAAATTGCAGAGGAAGATAAACTTCCAAACTCATCCTATGAGGCCACCATCACCCTAATACCAAAACCTGACAAAGATACCACAAAAAAGAAAACTACAGGCCAATATCACTTATGAACCTACATGCAAAAATCCTTAACAAAATTCTAGCAATATGATCTTCTTAAGATCATACACCATGATGATGTAAAAGATCATACACCATGACCAAGTGGGCTTTATCCCAGGGATGCAAGGATTCTTCAATATCCACAAATCAATCAGTGTAATACACCACATTAACAAATTGAAAAATAAAAGCCATACGATTATCTCAATAGATGCAGAGAAAGCCTTTGACAAAATTCAACATCCATTTATGATAAAAACTCCAGAAAGCAGGCATAGAAGGAACATATCTCAACATAATAAAAGCTATATATGACAAACCCACAGCAAACATTATCCTCAATCAATCGTGAAAAATTGAAAGCATTTCCCCTAAGGAAGGAACAAAACAAGGGTGCCCGCTTTCACCATTACTATTCAACATAGTTTTGGAAGTTTTGGCCACAGCAATCAGAGAAGAAAAAGAAATAAAAGGAATCCAAATTGGAAAAGAAGAAGTAAAACTCTCACTGTTTGCAGATGACATGATCCTCTACATAAAAACCCTAAAGACTCCAAAAGGTCAGTTTTCATTCCAATCCCAAAGAAAGGCAATGCAAAAAAATGTTCAAACTACCACATAGTTTCACTCATCTCACACACTAGTAGAGTAATGCTCAAAATTCTCCAAGCCAGGTTTAAGCAATACGTGAACTGTGAACTTCCAGATGTTCAAGCTCATTTTGGAAAAGACAGAGGAACCAGAGATCAAATTGCCAGCATCTGTTGGATCATCAAAAAAGCAAGAGAGTTCCAGAAAAACATCTATTTCCACTTCATTGACTATGCCAAAGCCTTTGACTGTGTGGATCACAATAAACGGTGGAAAATTCTGAAAGAGATGGGAATACCAGACCACCTGACCTGCCTCTTGAGAAACCTATATGCAAGCCAGGAAGCAACAGTTAGAACTAGACATGGAACAACAGCCTGCTTCCAAATAAGAAAAGGAGTATGTCAAGGCTGTATATTGTCACCCTGCTTATTTAACTTATATGCAGAGTACGTCATAAGAAACACTGGGCTGGAAGAAGCACAAGCTGGAATCAAGACTGCCGGGAGAAATATCGATAACTCAGATATGCAGATGACACCACCCTTATGGCAGAAAGTGAAGAGGAACTAAAAAGCCTCTTGATGAAAGTGAAAGAGGAGAGTGAAAAAGTTGGCTTAAAGCTCAACATTCAGAAAATGAAGATCATGGCATCTGGTCCCATCACTTCATGGGAAATAGATGGGGAAACAGTGGAAAGTGTCAGACTTTATTTTAGGGGGCTCCAGAATAACTGCAGATGGTGATTGCAGCCATGAAATTAAAAGACACTTACTCCTTGGAAGAAAAGTTATGACCAACCTAGATAGCATATTCAAAAGCAGAGACATTACTTTGCCGACTAAGGTCCATCTAGTCAAGGCTATGGTTTTTCCGATAGTCATGTATGGATGTGAGTGTTGGACTGTGAAGAAGACTGAGCGCTGAAGAATTGATGCTTTTGAACTGTGGTGTTGGAGAAGACTCTTGAGAGTCTCTTGGACTGCAAGGAGATCCAACCAGTCCATCCTAAAGGAGATCAGTCCTGGGTGTTCTTTGGAAGGAATGATGCTAAAGCTGAAGTTCCAGTACTTTGGCCACCTCACGCGAAGAGCTGACTCATTGTAAAAGACTCTGATGCTGGGAGGAATTGGGGGCAGGAGAAGAAGGGGAAACAGAGGATGAGATGGCTGGATGGCATCACCTACTCAATGGACATTAGTCTGAGTGAACTCTGGGAGTTGGTGATGGACAGGGAGGCCTGGCATGCTGCAATTCATGGGGTCGCAAAGAGTCAGACATGACTGAGTGACTGAAATGAACTGAACTGAACTGAACTGAAATATATTGTTTATATTCAAAACATTAGAATTAGATGTGATTACCTAGGAATGGAGTGTAGAAAGAGCATGTTTCTGAGAAATTATTCTCAAAGACTCCAATCTTTAGAGACTCAGAAGGTAAGAAGTATCCAGTAACGGAGAGAGAGAAGGAAAAGGTATTGAGGGAAAGGAGATCTTGGAGAACACGGCATCCCACATTGAAAAAGTTTTAGTTGCTCAGTCATGTCTGACTCTTTGTGACCCCAAGGATTGTACCCTCTCAGACTCCTCTGTTCATGGGATTCTCCAGGCAAGAATACTGGCATGGGTAGCCATTCCCTTCTCCAGGGGATCTTCCCAACCCAGGGAATGAACCTGGATCTCCTGCATTGCAGGAGGATTCTTTACCATCTGAGCCACCATGGCATCCCAAAGGGCAAGAATAAGGTGTTTTAAGGAAAAGGCAGGGGTCATATATGCTGCTGCTATTGGTGGTTTATGTAGTTTGGGGACTGTGATTCAATTGCTTTGATTTAACAACTGAAAAGCCATTCATGATTTAACAAGAGCAGTGTCAGTGGAGGACTGAAAGCAGAAAGCATAATTGGAGGAGGTTCGGGAGAGAGTAACTAGAAAGACTACAGACAACTCTCTCAAGGACTTATGTTATAAAAAGGATCCAAGAGCTGGAGCAGTAGCTGAAGGGATACAGGGTTTAGAGGAGAAAAGGAATGAGGCAGACAAGAAAGGGAACAACCCCAGGAATCATGTTTTTGAGCTGGCAATTGAAAACAGGATCTAGTGCCCAAGAGATGGAGTTGGCCTGAATAGGAGTCCAGAAACTTAGAAAACCTGGTAAATGAAATGATATAAAGTTGTAAAGTCATACCTTTTCACGAAGGGCTTTGGATGATATTTTTTGAAAGTTTTGAGTTCATCATATATGATATAAGATATCATATAGGATATAAGGTATTGTATAGGATATTGTGTATTTTGAGCAAGAGAAACATGTGAGTAGAGAATGACATGCTTCTGACAATGAATGGCTCTCAGGCTAAAAGCTCTAGAAATGAGCAACTCACACTGCTGGCCCCTTCCTCCAAGCGACCTTCCTCCAGACTCAGTCTTCTTTTAGTCATCCTATGGTGGTAGAACATTTCTGATTTGCTTTATGTTGTTTTTGTCCCAAGTTCGTAGTGTTGTCTGCAAAGGTAAGATTCAGGATGTATTGCATAGCTATACTGGAAGTAAAAGTTGAAACTTTTATATTCTTGGCAAAATATTCAATTGTATGAATTGTTCCACCAAAAGCACGGTTAGACACTTTGGCATGTCTTATGACCTTCCTCCACATGTCAGCTGTTAATGGCCCTCCCATGTTGGAGTGCTTTAATTAGAACAAATTATCATGGTGGTATTACACTTCCCAACCAGATGGCATTATCAGAAATTTTACTCTACTCTTACAAGTAGATTAGACATTGAAAGGAAGGTCCTAGGTAGTGACAATAAATGTTTTTTTCTAAATCATCTGGTCTAAGGTAGGCCTTGGCTCTGATACTTCATTATATCACTTTAAAATTCCACAGTACTTGATGTTTCATTTGCTATTGACAAGGTCACTTTGTTCACACACATTAGATAACCAGTAATTCTCCAATGAGTATGACATTGCTTCAATTCTGTTTCTTGGTTTCTCTCCATAATGACTATAGATGTAAGCCACATAGAGATCTAAATGATTAAAGCATCATTCTTGAAAAACATCAATTTATATTTACTTAGCTTGCTCAATCCGTGTTAAATTACACTAAGTCATGACATAGAAAATGAAACTTGGATCATACCAAGCTACTGACTCATTCAAGGCAAAGCTATTTAAGTCCCTCTTTAATGAGAGAGTGATTTTTAGTGTTAGATACTCAAATGATAGCTTGAGAATCATGTTCATTATATAATTTTCTGAGCTTCCTGAATGTTTAACACAGCATGAATACAAAGCATTAAGTCTGTGTAGGTTTTGACAATAATAGACTAGGCTTTCCAGAATATGCTGAGTAAAGAATTGAATAATTATTAACTAAGAACTCAAGAGAAAGATAAAAATGATAGGCTCATTATTAGAGGACTTAATTTGACTATACGGAAAGCTTGAAAGCATTATCTTAATATATTAGGAAGTCAGCAGTGGGGCTGAAGCACCAGTCAAACCTCAGCTCCACACTTCCAAACAAATAGAGCCTTTATTGGCGTTATCAGCTGAGCAACATAGTGTGCTTGTTTTGGTTCATAACAGGGGACAGAATGTAAGGTGTGTCCTTCTGGGGAAACTGACTCATTAATTTAGTCATTCATTCATAAAAATGTGTGTATCAGACCATGTGCTAAGATGAGTAAGAAATGATCTATGGTATTAAGGAGACTTACTTGGAAGTGACAAAATATTAGCAAAACATGCCATCAAATGTCACAAGTAGCTCTGTGGCAGTGTGTACAGCCTATCATGGGCTATTCAGGGAGTGGTCAGTGTACCTGCAGGAGCAGCAGGACAGGCAAAAGTTCAGGAAGATCATAGGATTAGAATATAATTGAGATGAGTAACTGTTTATGAGGCATAAATGGGAAGAGAGGGCTTTACAGGCATAAGGAGCCATTAGAACAGAGCCAGGATGACTTCTCTGAGGACACGTCAATAGTTTGGGATAATAGAATATTGATAGCAAGAAATGATGGAGAAGGACATGGCAACCCACTCCAGTGTTCTTGCCTGGAGAATCCCAGGGATGGGGGAGCCTGGTGGGCTGCCATCTATGGGGCCGCACAGAGTCAGACACGACTGAAGCGACTTAGCAGCAGCAAGAAATGAGACTAGAGGAAAAAATAAGTGTTGTATCACGTTATTTAAGTCATACAGAAACAGACTGGAATGAGAAGGACACCATGGGATGAGCACTGCCGTGGTTGAAAGTAGGGACTCTGGAGTAACTAGAATCTAGACTCGGCCACTTCACCCATGTGTGAATTTGGTCTACTTACTGAGCTTGTTCAAATTTTAGTTTTACAATTGAGCAGAGATACAATGTGATCCCCGAGCCTGCTCATCTCTTGCCATCTCACTCTTCCGTCAGTCACTAGGCTCTAACTATAGCAGTTGTCTTATCTGACCTCCAAGGAATGAAACTTACTTCTGTATTCAAGCTTTTGCCTGTGTTGCTCTTCAGCTTAGTATGCTCTTTATCCAGCTCTTCGGATTGCTGGCTCCTACCTATCATTGAGTTTCCAGCTCAAATGTCCCCTCCTTCGAAGGGCCTAGCCTGTCTGTTGTCGGTGAAGAAGTGTCTCCCACCCTCCCTCTCATACAGTCAGTCTCTATCTCATAACTCTAGCTCATTTCTTTCTTGATTTTTATCATCATCAGAAGTTATCTTGATTTATGATGTACTTGTGTATTGTTTATTTCATGCCACTGGAATATAAGATGCAGAACTCTGTCTCTATCTCTACATATTTATTTTGTGGGGGATGCTTTCCACAACTTTCATTCAAATCTTAAATATGTATTCTTAATATAAGACAGAAGTCACTGATTTAAATCCTGATTATCCACTCTTTTATCCAAATAGATTCCTAATGACACAAACATTTGGATATTTTAGAAAGTAAAAACAAAGATTTTATAATTGCACTATCCAATGTAGTAGCATCATCACTTGTAACTATTTACTTTAAAATTAAATAAAATTAAAAATTCAACTCCTGTGGTTTACTAACTGCATTTCAAGTACTCAGCCCCTTGGGGCTAGGTGGCTACCATATTGAATAGTAAAGACATAGAACATTTATACCACTGAGAAAGTTCTACAAGACAACTGGGTGGATTTATTTATAATGTTACAGAAAAAAGCCTTTCAAAGCAGGTTATAAAAGCTAAAAAGGGGGAACTTGACAAATTTTATTATATGAAAATTAGAAAGTTCTGCATAGTCAAGTATATTATCAACAAAGTAAAACAAAATAACAAAGATGGAAAATTTTTGCAACTGTAGTGACAGATTAAAAGGTAATTTCCTTGGGTGTATAAAGATTTGTATAATTGAGTAAGTAAAAGAAACACAACTTGATTGAAAATGTTAAAGAAAATAAAGCCAAATGTCAAAAGAATATGAAGAGATGTTTAATCTCACTTGTTAAAAGATATGTTTAAACAATAGTGACAGCCCTTTTAAAATCTATTAAATTGGCAAAAATGTATATGTTTGGTACTAGTGAAGTTATAGGAACTTGCCCTATTCATCAAATAAATGTGTATTTTTTTAAATAAAATAGAGATTCTAAAGGAAATGATGAAAAACAAGGAATTAGAATATACTGTTTTAGTCAGTTTGAGCTGCTTTAATAAAAATACAGTAGACTAGAAGCTTAAACAATAAACATTTATTTCCCACATTTCTGGAAGCTGGAAAGTCTAAGAGGAAAGCACCAGCAGATCCAGTGTGTAGGGTGGGTCTGCTTCTGGCATATGTATGGTTGGGTACTATCCTCATGACCTAATTACCTCCCAGACTCCTTATCCTCTAATACCAACACCTCGGGGCTTAGAATTTCAGTGTGAGTTTTGAGGGGACTCAAACTTTCAGTTCATAACATGAATATTGCTTGTTATCCTTTTGAAAAATCTTCCCAATAAGCATTATGTTATATATATGCTTCTGTAACTTGTTTTTCCATTTATATTTTGAGGATTTTTTATCAGCCCATAAATATCTAGTTCATTTTTGTGGCTGTATGATATCTTGTTGTCTCTGTGTGCATTGATTTAACTCTTACTTATATCCACCCATTCTTTTGAAACCTCTGGAGTTGATCATGCTTGGTTTTCGTCAGTCATGGTGGTTCCATTCCTGCATTCTCTCTCCCCCACCCTGACACCCCCTCCATCTCCCCTAGCCCCAGCATTTGCTTTAGGAGTTGGCATGTGACCCTGCCAATGAGACATGAACAAGAGCTATCAGAAGGGCTTCTGGAAAATGTTTACCTCTATGATTATTAATAAAAGAGATACTAATAGGAAATGGTCCCTCTACTACTGGATGTGATAACTTTTAACTTTGATAGCCATCTTGGGGCCATGATACAAGCTAGCCTAAGGACCACATTTATTTGCTAATGATGACAGAGCAGAACTGTAGAAACATCCTGCATTTTTGTTGATTTTGATGAACACTTAATTACTTAGTCCCAGAGCTAACCTATCTCCATATTTCTTGTTGGATTAGATAGCAAGATATATTTCTATTTTTTAAGCCAATTGAATTAGAATTTTCTACTACTTGTAGCACCATCCTTATAGCAGAAAGTGAAGAAGAACTAAAGAGGCTCTAAATGAGGGTGAAAGAGGAGAGTGACAAAGTTGGCTTAAAGCTCAACATTCAGAAAACTAAGATCATGGCATCCAGTCCCATCACTTCATGGCAAATAGATGGGAAACAGTGGAAACAGTGCTGACTTTATTTGGGGGGGCTCCAAAGTCACAGCAGATGGTGACTGCAACCATGAAATTAAAAGACACTTACTCCTTGGAAAGAAAGTTATGACCAACCTAGACAGCATGTTAAAAAGCAGAGACATTACTTTACCAAAAAAGGTCCGCCTAGTCAAGGCTATGGTTTTTCCAGTAGTCATGTATGGATGTGAGAGTTGGACTATAAAGAAAGCTGAGCACCAAAGAATTGATGCTTTTGAACTGTGGTGTTGGAGAAGACTCTTGAAAGTCCCCTGGACTGCAAGGAGATCCAACCAGTCCATCCTAAAAGAGATCAGTCCTGGGTGTTCATTGGAAAGACTGATGATGAAGCTGAAACTCCAATACTTTGGCCACCTGATGCGAAGAGCTGACTCATTAGAAAAGACCCTGATGCTGGAAAAGATTGAAGGCAGGAGGAGAAGAGGATGATAGAGGATGAGATGGTTGCATGGCATCACCGACTCAATGGACATGGGTTTGGGTGGACTCTGGGAGTTGGTGATGGACAGGGAGGCCTGGCATGCTGTGGTACATGGGGTCGTGAAGAATCAGACATGACTGAGTGACTGAACTCAACTGAACTACTTGTAGCCAAAAGTATCCTAATTTTACAGCTGGTATATCTGTAACTTAAAAAAAACAAACACATTTTTATGTTGAAATCATCATAGACTCACAAGAGGCTGCAAAAAATAGTGTAGAAATAGTTGCCTATATTTCATCTTGCATCCCTCAAAGATAATAACTTGTATAAGCACAGTACTTTATCAAAACCGCAAAACTGACTCTGGTGCAATACTACAGATCTTACTGAGTTTTCACTGTTTTACATACATTCCTCTGTGTGTGTGATTCTGTACTTTTTTCCATATATAGAGATCTGTAGCTACCACCAATCAAGAACTGTTCCATCAGCTCCAAGGAACTCCTTTCTGCTATCCTTTTATATCCCACCCACTCTAACAACCACTAACAACCAACAACTCCTGTTAGCCTAGAATTTTATCATTTTTAAGATGTTTTTTAAATGGAATTACTTTTGAGACTGATTTTTCCCCTAAGCATAATGCCCTTAAGAACAGTTTGTTTACATATACAAGTAGTTTGTCCTTTTTTATTGATGAATATGTTCATTATATGAATGTGCTAGAATTTGTTTAACCATTCACTAAAGGACATTTGGGTTGTTTCAGTTTTTGCTTTTGTAAATAAAGCTTCCATGAACATTTACACACAGCTTTTTATTTTATTTAATTTTTTTGGTGTATGTTAATAGAAGTTTTCATTTCTCTGGATTAAATGCCCAAGGATGTGATTTCCGGTTCATATAGTTAATGTTTAACTTTTTAAAGAGACACCAAACAACTTTCCAGAGTAGCCATATCATTTTATATTCTAACCAGCAGTGTACAAGAGTTACGGTTTCTCTGTAACCACCAGCATTTAGAATTATACAACATTTTAAAGCTCTTCTAATAAGTTTATTAGAACGTTCTTCTAGTAAGTGTTCTGGTATCTTGTTGAAATATCACATTTTCAAAGGATGCATAGAAATTATCAACAAGGGTTATATTAAGGAAAACAATATGAAAGCAAGAGGAAAAGTAGACATTTTCCTTGTAACTTTCTATTTTATATTTATTCGGTGTATATATGTTACATTTAACAGATCAGCAGGATTATGGGTCATTGTCTTATTTTTATCTTTATATTTTTGTTTTCAAATCCATAATCAACGTTTAACAATTCTGATATTTTAAGTTGTTGGTAAACGTCAGCATACCTATCTCTGTGTTATCATCAGAATTAATGTCAAGGAAATGCTGCAGGCTTCTAATAATGTTGGATATCCCGGTTTTACATTTCACTGTCTTAACCCTCATTTACTCAAACTGAATATAATCATTCCCTTGTGCCTACAAATTTGCCAGACTACATCCTGTACTAAACATGACTCCATTTGTTGTCTTCTGAAGTCACACAAAGCAGAATATATTTTCCTGTTAAATGCAATGCTTAATAGCATTTTGGAATTTAATTGCTTGCCTTTTGTGCAACTAAAAGAGAATGTAGAAAACAAAAAATTGTATATTGCCTTCCTTGAAGTCTGTTTTCCTCACAACAATATTTTTGCTTTCAATTTGATCATTTTAAGAGGAACTAGCTTTTTGAGTAAGGTCACATAAGAGTAAATGTGTAGACACTGGTTATTTGCTATCTGAAAAATGACTCTCAGGGAGGTCTGCAAACCCTCTCCATCATCAGAGACAGAAAAAAATTAAAATGCCTATTCAAGAACATGAAAGGAGCAGAAATAGAATGAAGTAGAGCCTGACCTGGCAGGGAAAGTATGTTCTGCTCAGCAGAGTCAGTTCAGCCACCTTCAGCACCTTTTGAGCTGAATGGATTGATTGTGTGGTAAACTACGCTGATTGTTCACCTGTCAGGGCCCTTCCGGCAAAGATCAGCAGGAGCACACCTATAGTGAAGAGAGAGTTCATTCCCCATTGTGACAATGGAGAGCAGTCACCACAGAGAACTATTGGTGTCTTATTAAGAGGATATTGTTGTTCAGTCGCTCAGTCATATCTGACACTTTGCAACCCCGTGCACTGCAGCACCACAGGCTTCCCTGTCCATCACCAACTCCCGGAGCTTGCTCAAACTCATGTCCATCAAGTCAGTGATGCCATCCAACCATCTCATCCTCTGTCGTCCCCTTCTCCTCCTGCCTTCAGTCTTTCCCAGCATCAGGGTCTTTTCCAGTGAGTCAGCTCTTCACATCAGGTGGCCAAAGTATTGGAGTTTCAGCTTCAACATCAGTCTTTCCAATGAATATTCAGGATTGATCTCCTTTAGGATGGACTGGTTGGATCTTCTTGCAGTCCAAGGGACTCTCAAGAGTCTTCTCCAACACCACAGTTCAAAAACATCAATTCTTCAGTGCTCAGCCTTCTTTATGATCCAAGTCTCACATCCGCACATGACAAGAACCATAGCTTTGACAAGACAGACCTTTGTTGGCAAAATAATGTCTCTGCTTTTTAATATGCTATCTAGGTTTGTCATAGCTTTTTTCCCCAAGGAACAAGTGTCTTTTGGTATCATGGCTGCAGTCACCATCTGCAGGGATTTTGGAGCCCAAGAAAATAAAGTCTGTCACTGTTTCCATTGTTTCCCCATCTATTTACCATGAAGTGATGGAACGGGATGCCATGATCTTAGTTTTTTGAAAGTTGATTTTCCAGCCAGCTTTTTCACTCTCTTCTTTCACCCTCATCAAGAGGCTCTTTAGTTCTTCTTTGCTTTCTGAAGCGTTCTGACACCATAAGGGTGGTGTCATCTGCATATCTGAGGTTATTGATATTTCTCCTGGCAATCTTGATTCCAGCTTGTGCTTCATCCAGCCTGGCATTTTGCATATTCTGCATAATTTAAATAAGCAGGGTGACAATATACAGCTTGACGTACTCCTTTCCCAATTTTGAGCCAGTCTGTTGTTCCATGTCAGGTTCTAACTGTTGCTTCTTGACCAGTATACAGGTTTCTCAGGAGGAATGTAAGGAGGTCTGGTATTCCCATCTCTTGGAGAATTTTCCAGTTTGTTGTGATCCACACAGTCAAAGGATTTGGCATAGTCAGTGAAACAGAAGTAGATGTTCCGGAATTCCTGTGCTTTCTCTATGATTCGATGGATATTGGCAATTTGGTCTCTGGTTCCTCTGCCTTTTCTAAATCCATCTTGAACATCTGGATGTTCTCAGTTCATGTACTGTTGAAGCCTACCTTGGATATTAGAAAGAGCATCTTTATGAAAAGGTTTGGAAGAGGGTCTAAGGAAGCTGGGCTTTTCTCTAAGCTGGCTGTCAGAAAGCAGAGACAATTCTATGGGTATCTAAATCTTATCTGTGGGGAGGGGGAAATAAAATGAGCACAGAGATCTGACTAGTAAAGTAGCCATCACTCATCTTAACCAAGAAATGGAGGTGTTTGATGTTTTATGGGTGACACTTAATTTTGCCCAGCATCAGGGTCTTTTCATTGAGTCAGCTCTTCCCATCAGGTGGCCAAAGTGACCTTGATTTTTGTTTCTGCTTTCTGCCTCCCTGTCCCTCACTATCTCCTAAAGTTTTCCCAAGTTCAAATCCATTGAATCAGTGATGCTATCCAACCAGATCATCCTCTGCTGCCTTCTTCTCCTTTTGCCTTCAATCTTTCCCAGCCTCAGGGTCTTTTCTAATGAGTTAGTTCTTTGCATCAGGTGGCCAAAGTATTGGAGCTTCAGCTTCAGCATCAGTCCTTCCAATGAGTATTCAGGGTTGGTTTCTTTTAGGATTGACTGGTTTGATGTCTTTGCTGTCCAAAGGACTCTTAGGAGTTTTCTCCAGCACCACATTTCAAAAGCATCAATTCTTCAGTACTCAAGCTTCTTAGAGTAATCTTGTCTGAGGATTATGAGATTTTGAGATTGTTAATATTCAGTGAATCCATATTATAGACTAGCTGTGGGTACCAGAGCAGCTTCTGAATGTCTATGATTGCTCCTCTGCTTTCTTTCTCACATCGTTGAAAAAGTTGAAGTCCCCATATCATCATTTGCCATAGGTACCATAGCTTGGTATATGTAATACTCCTATGCTCTAAATGGATTTCATTTACATGCCATAGCTTTTTGACCTGATTTTCAAATATGTTGTTATTATTCCAAGGTAAAATGCAGACATAACTTTCCCATCAACCTGGAAGTCAGTCTCTAGAGTCTGTATGATCTAGCCTTCTGCCTCCAGGCTAAGCTACTCATGATGACTGTGAAAATTTGATGCCTTTTTAGCTTCTAATGATCTAACTGAAAGCAAGAAACTTCCCTGTTGCCCTCAGAAGTCCATAGCCTTCACTCTGACCCACTGAAAATGTTTCCTACTTTATTCCCCATGGAGACACACTCTCTTGTGCAACTGAGCTCATTTTCTGAAGCAGACTTTAGAACTGAGCACTCAAAACCAGAAAAATTTGACCCGAATCTGGCCACCTAACCTGTTTTATTTTGTATGCATTATGTTTTACAAAGAGGACGAATTTTGTATAAAATTCTCCTTTCACCTGCTTGATGAATCAGAATATTTGGCCACCCTGGGCAACAGACTAACTGAATTTGAGTAGCAACTGTTGTTTCAGGTTATCCAGAGATTGTCATGTTGCCCACCACAGTCTACTACACTACTGCCCTGAATCACTCATTGTGTTTCCTGCTCAGCTTCTTAACATTTGAAGTGTCAGCCTTGGCACAGAGAACTTTTTTTCTGCTGGTGGTATTTATTTCTCAAAACAGGATATGGATTATAAGGCGGTCTGTGGGGTATATTGTGTCATTCAATAAACATAATATACCTTGCTAGAGTGTGAATTGTGCCTTAAGTTTTATAAAACACACTATTTTATATTAAGGGTAACAGATATATTTTGAAATGCAATGTGGACTGGATTTAAAGATCAATCTAGAAATTTTTTAAAAATCCTGCTTCATGTAGCTGCCTCAGGCTACACCCAAGACCAACCCATGAGGTAGTTATGGAGACCTTGATATTCGCCATTGGAGTCACTTTGGTGGAAAAGTTACAGAAAAGTAGTACTAATATAATCATTTCAAGTTTGTATTTTCACATTTTTGCAGACTTTCAGAATGTCATAGAGTTTCTGAAATGTAAGGAAATTTAATTATTAGATAACCTTTAGTTAACTAGTTTATTAGAGGTATGAAAAATACTAATACATAAAGCCACTCTGGGCAGACAGAACCCAGATAACCAGATTTCCAGTTTTGTTCTATTTGAAATGTATAATTGCTCACCATAATAGCAAAAGAATTAGAGCTAAATTATATAATACTGCTACCTCTTTGGTTTAATACTTCTCTTGTTACTTACAGAATAGCAGATTGAAAACTTATCTCTCAAAGAAATTCAAAAGTCTTCCCTGCTGCTGCTGCTGCTGCTGCTAAGTCACTTCAGTCGTGTCCAACTCTGTGCCACCCCAGAGACGGCAGCCCACCAGGCTTCCCCATCCCTGGGATTCTCCAGGCAAGAGCACTGGAGTGGGTTGCTATTTCCGTCTCCAATGCCTGAAAGTGAAAAGTGAAAGTGAAGTTGCTCAGTCATGTCTGACTCCTAGTGACCCCATGGACTGCAGCCTCCCAGGCTCCTCTGTCCATGTGATCTGCCAGGCAAGAGTACTGGAGTGGGTTGCCATTGCCTTCTCTGAAAGTCTTCCCTAATATAATATAAAAATACTTTCTAATGACATAGAAGATAAATAATCTCAGGTAAGACTCAAATGAAATTTGCAGGCTTCACTAGTTTTTATAGATTGTCACCTTTAGACAGTTTTAACTCTGCAATAATTTGAAGCACAGTAGCTGTGGGAGATGGAGAGAGACAAAATATTACAAGTCAAAAATGAATCTGAGTTTTCAGATGTGACTTGTGATATATTTCTCATCTTTGTATAATGAAAATGGCATATTTACAGATCAAACATCATGCTTCTGATTTAATGCATTTGTGTTTCCCTTTATTAATAGTCTCTCTTTTTTGCTTTTAATTGAAGTATAGTTTATAGAGGCTTCCCTTGTGGCTCAGGTGGTAAAGCATCTGCCTACAATGTGGGAGACCCAGGTTCAATCCCTGGGTTGGGAAGTTCCCCTGGAGAAGGAAATGGCAACTCACTCCAGTATTCTTGCCTGGAAAATCCCATGGATGGAGGAGCCTGGTAGGCTACAGTCCATGGGGTCACAAAGGGTCAGACACGACTGAGCCACTTCACATCATAGTTTACACATAATACCATATTAGTTTCAGGTGTGTAACTATGAGACAACATTTATATACAATACAAATGACCACCACAATCAGTTTAGTAACCATCTGTCACCATACAAAGTTATTAGAATATTACTGACTGTATTCCTTTACTTTACATTAGATCCCCATGACCTATTTATTTTATAACTGTGGGTTTATATCTCTTACGCTCCACCTATTTCACCCAAGTCCTCAGACTGCCTCTTCTGCAACCACCAGTTATTCTGTGAGTGTTTTTCTGTTTTGTTTGTTCTGTATTTTAGATTTCACATATTAGTGAGATCACATGGTATTTGTCTTTCTCTGGCTTTTATTTCACTTAACATAATGCCCTCTATAAGTCCACCCATGCTATTGCTGTTGGAAAGATTTCATTGCTTTTTATGACTGAGTAGATATTCCATTGTATAATGTAACCACATACTCTTTATCCATTCATCCATCTGCGGACACTTGGGTTGCTTCTGTATCTTGGCTATTTTAAATATACTGCAGTGAACTGGAGGGTGTACATATCATTTCCAATTAATGTTAGGGGTCTACTCTGTGTGGGCTGCCTGCACACACCTGTTATGGCTGGACCCTGATTGCTGCTGGTAGACTTGATCGGCTCCCAGGTCGGCTGGCTTTGAAGCTTGCATGCGACTGTGGTGGGTGTCCTGGTGGGCAGGACTTGTCCTCAGTCTGGCTAGCTAGGAGGCCTGGCCAAGTCTACTGCAGATGCAGGGATGCACAGGGCTGCTCCTCCGTGTGAGTGGCTGTGATGCCTGGCTGCAGCTGTTGTAGTGGCCTTGCTGGAGTGCAAAGCTGGGCCCCGGAAATGAAAGCTGTTTTAGAGGCAGTGCTGGTCAGGACCACCTGCTGGGTCGGGCAGAGCAAGTTTGGAGGAACCTTGGTGCTGGCTGAGATGCTCTGCTGAGTGGGGCTAGGTGGAGGTTGCTTTGGAGGGGTTAGCCCAGGTGGATGGGTTAAACCTGGGTTAACCCAACTGGATGGGTTACATCCAGCTTTCCTGGATGTAAGCTCTGCTAATTTTCATAGCCAGACATTGTGGGGGCTCATCTTCCTGGTGCAGGTACCCTAAGCTGGGAGCCTGACATGGGGCTCAGACTCCTCACTCCTCAGTGGGGACCTCCAAGGTTGTGATATCCCGCTAGTGTATGGGTCACCACACCACGGGTGTCAGTTCAAACTATATCACATCTCTGCCTGGTCCTACCCATCTCGATATAGCCTTTTCTTTATATCCTTAGTTGTAGAACTGTTTTGGTAGTCTCCAGGTCATTTGGGCTTCCTAGGTGGCTCAGTGGAAAAGAATCCACCTGCCAGTGCATGAGATGCAGAGGATGTGGGTTCAATCCCTGTTTCGAGAAGATCCTCTGGAGTAGGAAATGGCAACCTACTCCAGTATTCTTGCCTGGAGAATCCCATGGACAGAGGAGTGTGGCAGGCTACTGTCCACAGGGTTGCAAAGAGTCGGACACAACCGAGCAACTGGGCATACACACATGCAATCACTCACAGATATAGTTGTTCTATGTGTAGTTGTAGTTTGGTGTGTCCATGGCAGAAGGTACACTCAGGATCTTCCTATTCTTCCACTGTTTTTCTTTTAACTGAAGTAGAGTTGGTGTCAATACCTCAGATATGCAGATGACACCACTCTTATGGCAGAAAGTGAAGAGGAATGAAAGAGTCTCTTGATGAAAGTGAAAGAGGAACGTGAAAAAGCTGGCTGAAAACTCAGCATTCAAAAAACAAAGATCATGGCATCTGGTCACATCGCTTCATGGCAAATAGATGGGGAAACAATGGAAACAGTGACAGGCTTCATTTTCTTGGGCTCCAAAATCATTGCAGTTGGTGACTGCAGCCATGAAATTAAAAGACTCTTTGGAAGAAAGATTATGACCAACCTAGACAGCATATTAAAAAGCAAAGACATTACTTTGCTGACAAAGATCCATAGAGTCAAAGCTATGGTTTTTCCACTAGTCATGGATGGATCTAAGAGTTGGACCAAAAAGAAAGCTGAACATTGAAGAATTGATGCTTTTGAACTGTGATGTTGGAGAAGACTCTTGAGAGTCCCTGGGACAGAAAGGAGATCCAACCCGCCCATCCTAAAGGAAATCAATCCTAAATATTCATTAGAAGGACTGATGCTAAAGCTCCAATATTTTGGCCACCTGATGCGTAGAGCTAACACATTAGAAAAGACCCTGATACTGGGAAAGATTGAAGGCAGGAGGAGAAGGGGGCGACAGAGGATGAGATGATTGGATAGCATCACTGACTTGATGGATATGTGTTTGAGCATCCTCCAGGTGTTAGTGATGGATAGGAAAGTCTGGCATGTTGCAGTCCATGGGGTCGCAAAGAGTTGAATACGACTGAGCAACTGAACTGAATCACTTTGCTGAATAGCAGAAATTAACACAGCATTGTACATCAATTATCAGTTCAGTTCAGTCATATATATTTGTGCTTTTGTGTGTGTGCATGCTAAGTCGCTTCAGTCATGTCTGGCTCTATGTGACCCTATGCACTGTAACCAATGAGGCTCCTCTGTTCAAGGGATTCTCCAAGCAAGAATACTGGAGTGGGTTGCCATACTCTCCTCCAAGGAATCTTCCTGAATCAGGGATCAAACCTGAGTCTCTTACATCAACTGCACAGTCAGGCATGTTCTTTACCACTAATGCCACCTGGGAAGCCCTACACACACACACACACACACACACACACACACAGACACACACACTTATGTGTACATATATATATATGTATGACAACATATATGTGCACACTTATGTATACATACGTGCATATGTATGACAACATATAGTATATGTGTGTATATATATTTTATATATATATGTATATTCTTTTTCATATTCTTTCATATTGATTGGGAACCTATTAGTTATCTCCTGAAACCTATTCCTGTTACAGTTGGTGATTAGATTGCATTTGCTTACTTACAGTTGAATAGTAATTGGTAAAATTTTGCACAAATATTACAACAGAAGGAATTTTATAGCATATTTGAGTCTTTGGAATCTGAAGTTTGACTTATAGAAGGAATTAACTGATATGTAAGTTAACTGATATGCAAGTATATTTCACATCATATGCAACTTTGAAACTTACATATCAGTTAACTGTGAGGAGCACTTGTGAGCCATACTTGAATAATTTATTTTTCAACAAACATCCAATGGTGGTTCTTTTCCAAAAGCCTTTAGTTATTTATATCAGCTTCTGAGGTGAATCATAATTACTTTAATTTGTTTTGAAATAAAATGATTAATAACTGCTGCCAAAAATATATGATGCATAAGTATATTTCACATTGTATGCAACTTTGAAACTTACATATTCTTTGTTACTGGTTCTACATTAAAAAGTGTAGTTGCTATAATAATTTTGCTTGAAGAATAGTCAGTGTTTGCTTTAAAAAAAAAACAGAAACAAACAAAAAAATAAAACTGAAGGCAATGGTATCACTCTTGGCTGGATAGGAGCTCTAGGAACTTACTAGATCCAAACATAGGAGTTACCTTTTATAGGTCACAGTGGTTGAATATTAGTATTTTTATATGGTTTAACCTCAACTCTCCAATTGCCTTACTTGTCATATTTGTAGCACCTGGAGGAAAACTTTTATCCCACATATGTAAGAACAACCTCGTGATCTTCTCTTGCAAAGCTGCTTTCCCTTGTTAGATGTACCTTATCCATTCCATTCAGTAAGCTGGAAACCTGTGGCCCCTCTATTACACCTGATGCTGTGAAATTTTGTTCATGTCTTTGGGCACTGCGTTCTGTGCCTAGCCACTGTAGCTTACTGTCATTTTCCCAGATCAGGGTGTACCGTATTTCTTGCTACCATCAATCCTCTGTATGTACTTCACTCTCTACTTCAAACACTCTGTGTACATAATCTCTTCTCTCCTTTACCACTAATCATTCAGTTTTAGTACCTTGGGAAAGCCTTTATGTCTGCATTGACATATATCAGACTCCTTTTAATATCTCTCTGGGAACTGTGTTTTTTAAAAAATTTCTCTTTGCCTCAATTTTTAAAAGGTATTTAGTGGTATTCTTCACATAAAATAAAATTTGTTCTTCTCATTTGACTGTTTTGGTGACTTTTGTCAAATGTATAACCACCACCATAATCAAAATATGTAAAGTTTTCATCGACACAAAAAGTGACCCCTTTGCAGTCAGTCTCCTCTCCTGTCCTTCAGCCTCTGATAATCGTTGGTATGATTTCCATCCCTATGGTTTTGGTTTTTCCAGAATGTCACATAGAGAAAGCATATAGTATATCACTTTTACTGTCTAGCTTCTTTTACTTAGCATAATAGTCTTTAGATTCATTTGCATTTTATCAATATTTCATCCTTTTATTTCCAAGAAAAATTCCATTGTATGGTATACTACAGTTTGCTTATCCATTCAAATCATTTATTTGTTGTTACACATTTGGATTGTTTCTAGATTCCAACTGTTAGAACCAAGCTGCTGTAAGCATTCACATAGAAGTCTCTGTATGAACATATGTTTTCATTTCTCTTGGATAAATACCCACAAGAGGAATTGTTGACTCATATGGTAAATGTATATTCGTCCTCATGTGAAATTAGCAATCTTTTCCATATAGATTATACTATTATCCTATTTTGTACTTTTACCAACAGTAGATGAGAATTCTAGTTGCTCTGCACCCTTACCAGTAATTGGCATCATAGTTCTTTTAAAAATTTAGCCATTTTAGTGGTATAGTGATATTTTGTTATGGTTATTAATTTGTGTTTTCCTAATGGGTAATGCTGTTCATTAATTTTCATTACTTATTGGCCTTTGTATACTTGCTTTGGTTAAGCATTTGTTCAGATCTTCTGTTCCTTTTTCAGTTGTTGTCTTTTTACTGATGCATTGTAAGAGTTTTTAAAAATATATTCTGGATACAGGTTTATATTTTAAAGTTAGATATCTGTTTTTTCAAACTCTTTTACAAAGTTGTCTATTTTACATCCCTGCCAGTAGTATATAAGAGTGCTAATAACTCAATGTCTTCATCAAAACTTGTATAGTCATTCTTTTAATTTTAACCATTCTAATAGTTGTGTGTGTGTATTTAATAAGCTTAATTTTTTAGAACACCTTTTGATTGACTAAAAAATTTTGATTTACTGAAATACAGGAAGTTTCCATATATTGTACACCCAGTTTGTCCTATTAGTAATCTCTTACACTAGTATAGTGCATTTACTACAATAATGAATCTATATTGAATATATTATCATTAACCAAAGTCCATACTTTATGTAGATTTCCTTATTTAGATTTATTTATTTTCCCTTTATTTAGATTTTCCTAGACTCTTTCCCAGATTCTAGGATGCTGTGTAGAATAACAAATTATATTTAGTTGTCATAAATCCTTAGGTTCCTTTTGGTTGTGAAATTTTTTTCCACTGTGTTTTTAGTTTGCATTTCTCTAATAATTAGTGATATTGAACATATTTTCATATGCGTATCTTCTTTGGTAAACTGTCTATTCAAATCTTTTCTCACTTTTGTTATTTTTCTAGAGTTTTGAGAGTTTTTCCTAAATATACTGGCTACAAGTTTTAAATATATATATGCTGCTTAGTCACTTTAGTTATGTCCAGCTCTGGGCTCCTCTATCCATGGAGATTCTCCAGGCCAAGAATACTGGAGTGGGTTATCATGCCCTCTTCCAGGGGATCTTCCCTACCCAGGAATCAAACCCAGTTCTCCTGCATTGCAGGCAGATTCTTTACCATCTTCAGTTCAGTTCAGTAGCTCAGTCGTGTCTGACTCTTTGCAACCCCATGAACCACAGCATGCCAGGCCTCCCTGTCTATCACCAGCTCCCAGAGTCCACCCAAACCCATGTCCATTGAGTTGGTGATGCCATACAACCATCTCATCCTCTATCGTCCCCTTCTCCTCCTGCCTTCAATCTTTCCCAGCATCATGGTCTTTTCAAATGAGTCAGCTCTTCGCATGAGGTGGCCTGTCGGGGTCCAGCCCCGGTGGATCCAGGGTAATTCAAAGCAGGGACGGAGTCGGCGTCTAGAGGAAAATTGTTTAATTAAAGATATGGAGAGAGATTAGAAAATAATAGTGTAGTGGAGAAAAGAGGCTGAATAACTTGGTTTACGCAGAGAACCAATAAAACCCCGAGGCAAAGGGTTTGCACCACCTACGTAGGACACAGGCGTCTTCCTGGTCTCCTGAAGGAGCAGAGACACAAAGTGCCTCCCTGTTCTGATCTTAGAAGCCCAGTCAAAATTAGTAGGCTCGGCGAGCCTCAGCCCTCCAGATGGGAATTCAGCCAGAAAAGAAGCAAACGAGAAAAGATGACACGGGGAAAACCAGTCTTTCCAGGAACTGGTCCGTTTCTTTATTTTCCAGGTCTGCTTTTATACTTTGAGTTATACATAGAGATAAATGGAAAATACAAAGTCATGCAGGGTCAGCAGTCCTGACCCTTATTGAAACCATGCTTTCTTTCTGCATTCCTTCCGATTTACAAATTTCTCAGGTGATTTACATCGTCTTCTGGCCAAGAGGCCTGCTAACATTTTATGACCCTTTCTGATGATGATTAGTCAACCAGAAAACTTATTTTCTCCAAAGGTGATTCTTCTTAGGTCAGGCACCATCCTCCGAAGATAAAGTTGCATTCCTACAGGGCAAAGGTGCAGTGGGCTATAATCAAGAAAAGAATTTACTTAGCCTAAGGTCTAACGTAATTAATATCAAGGTTAATACTTATTTCTCCTATACGCTAGTTATATCAATTAGTGTGTATAAGGGGCAAGGGATATGGAGGCTTAGCAGCAAATATTGGCTCAACAATGAATCCCTCCACTGGTATAATTTCTAAGTAACTCGCTAATACTATACTAATAATTTTCTAACTTCTCAAAAGAATCTGTATTTGGAAAGTTGATGGCATCTCGTGCCTCTCACGGTTGGGAGGCTGTGAACAATCACATGTGGCCGGATAAACCGGTCAGCAGGCTAGAGCGCCATCAGAGGAGCTTGTGGATTGAAACACTCTTGTCACGCCCAGGAGATTTATTAACAGGAGCTCTAAGTTAGCTCCTTTTTAGAGAGAGGTGGTGGGGGATAGCCCCCTGTAATGTCTGAAGTGTAGCTGAAAGCATAATGCAGTAAGGTAGGCAGACTCTGGTTTTGGGGGTAGATGCTCGAGAATATCCAGGGGGACCCCAGAGGCCTGATCCCACCTTGGCGTGTGTCAGGCCTCCTTCCTCATGACCTTTGCCACGGGCGAGATTCCTCACGCTGGCTCCGGACAGTGGCCAAAATATTGGAGTTTCAGCCTCAGCCTCAGTCCTTCCAATGAACACCCAGGACTGATCTCCTTTAGGATGGACTGGTTGGATCTCCTTGCAGTCCAAGGGACTCCCAAGAGTCTTCTCCAACACCACAGTTCAAAGTCATCAATTTTTTGGTGCTCAGCTTTCTTTATAGTCCAACTCTCACATCCATACATGACTACTGAAAAAACCATTGCCTTGACTAGACGGACCTTTGTTGGCAAAGTAATGTCTCTGCTTTTTAATACCCTGTCTAGGCTGGTCATAACTTTCCTTCCAAGGAGTAAGTGTATTTTAATATCAAGGCTGCAATCACCATCTGCAGCAATCTTGGAGGCCAGAAAAATAAAGTCAGCCACTGTTTCCACTGTTTCCCCATCTATTTGCCATGAAGTGATGGGACCAGAGGCCATGATCTCAGTTTTCTGAATGTTGAGCTTTAAGCCAACTTTTCCACTCTCCTCTTTCACTTTCATCAAGAGGCTCTTTAGTTCCTCTTCACTTTCTGCCATAAGAGTGGTGTCATCTGTATATCGGAAGTTATTGATATTTCTCCCAGCAATCTTGATTCCAGCTTGTGCTTCCTCTAGCCCAGCATTTCTCATGATATACTTACTCTGCATATAAGTTAAATAAGCAAGGTGAAAATATACAGCCTTGACGTACTCCTTTTCCTATTTGGAACCAGTCTGTTGTTCCATGTCCAGTTCTAACTGGACAGTTCTAACTGTTGCTTCCTGACCTGCATACAGGTTTCTCAAGAGGCAGGTCAGATGGTCTGGTATTACCATCTCTTTCAGAATTTTCCACAGTTTATTTTGATCCACACAGTCAAAGGCTTTGGCATAGTCAATAAAGCAGAAATAGATGTCTTTCTGGAACTCTCTTGCTTTTTCAATGATCCAGCAAATGTTGGCAATGTGATCTCTGGTTCCTCTGTCTTTTCTAAAACCAGCTTGAACATCTGGAAGTTCATGGTTCATGTATTGCTGAAGCCTGGCTTGGAGAATTTTGAGCATTACTTTACTAGCATGTGAAATGAGTGCAATTGTGTGGTAGTTTGAGCATTCTTTGGCATTGTCTTTCTTTGGGAATGAAGTGGAAACTGACTTTTCCAGTCCTGAGGCCACTGCTGAGTTTTCCAAATTTGTTGGCATATTGAGTGCAGCACTTTCACAGCATCATCTTTCAGGATTTGAAACAGCTCAACTGGAATTCCATCACCTCCACTAACTTTGTTTGTAGTGATGATTTCTAAGGCCCACTTGACTTCATATTCCAGGATATCTAGCTCTAGGTGAGTGATCACACCATTGTGATTATCTGGGTCGTGAAGATCTTTTTTTGTGCAGTTCTTCTGTGTATTCTTGCAACCTCTTCTTAATATCTTCTGCTTCTGTTAGGTCCTTAACATTTCTGTCCTTTATTGACCCCTTTTTTTGCATGAAATGTTCCCTTGGTATCTCTAATATTCTTGAAGAAATCTCTAGAATTTCCCATTCTATTGTTTTCCTCTATTTCTTTGCATTGATCACTGAAGAAGACTTTCTTATCTCTCTTTACTATTCTTTGGAACTCTGCATTCAAATGGGTATATCTTTCCTTTTCTCCTTTGCTTTTTCCTTCCCTTCTTATCATAGCTATTTGTAAGGCCTCCTCAGGCAGCCATTTTGCTTTTTTGCATTTCTTTTTCTTGGGAATGGTCTTGATTCGTGTCTCCTGTACAATGTCACATACCTCCATCCATAGTTCATCAGACACTCTGTCTATAAGATATGGTCCCTTAAATCTATTTTTTCAGTTCAGTTCAGTCGCTCAGTCGTGTCCGACTCTTTGTGACCCAATAAATCACAGCATGCCAGGCCTCCCTATCCATCACCAACTCCCAGAGTTTACTCAAACCCATGTCCATCGAGTCAGTGATGCCATCCAGCCATCTCATCCTCTATTGTCCCCTTCTCCTCCTGCCTCCAATCCCTCCCAGCATCAGAGTCTTTTCCAATGAGTCAACTCTTTGCATGAGGTGGCCAAAGTATTGGAGTTTCAGCTTTAGCATCATTCCTTCCAAAGAAATCCCAGGGCTGATCTCCTTTAGAATGGATTGGTTGGATCTCCTTGCAGTCCAAGGGACTCTCAAGAGTCTTCTCCAACACCACAGTTCAAAAGCATCAATTCTTCGGTGCCCAGCCTTCTTCACAGTCCAACTCTCACATCCATACATGACCACAGGAAAAACCATAGCCTTGACTAGACGGACCTTTGTTGGCAAAGTAATGTCTCTGCTTTTGAAAATGCTATCTAGGTTGGTAATAACTTTTCTTCCAAGGAGTAAGCATCTTTTAACTTCATGGCTGCAGTCACCATCTGCAGTGGTTTGGGAGCCCCCCCAAAATAAAGTCTGACACTGTTTCCACTGTTTCCCCATCTATTTCCCATGAAGTGATGGGACCAGATGCCATGATTTTCATTTTCTGAATGTGAGCTTTAAGCCAACTTTTTCACTCTCTTTCACTTTCATCAAGAAGCTTTTTAGTTCCTCTTCCATTTCTGCCATAAGTGTGGTGTCATCGGCATATTTGAGGTTATTGATATTTCTCCGGGCAATCTTGATTCCAGCTTGTGCTTCTTCCAGCCCAGTGTTTCTCATGATGTACTCTGCATATAAGTTAAGTAAACAGGGTGACAATATACAGCCTTGATGTACTCCTTTTCCTATTTGGAACCAGTCCGTTGTTCCATAAGTATCTGCCTACCAATGCAGGAGACACATTAGACACAAGTTTGATCCCTGGGTACAGAAGGTCTCCTGGAAGAGGAAATAGCAACCCACTACAGTATTCTTGCCTGGAAAATCCTATGGACAAAGGAACCTGGTGGACTACAGCCCTTGGGATCACAAATAGCACTTAGCGACTGAGTGCATGGGCTAATACACACACACACACATTTTTATATATATATATACACACACATATATATATATATATTTATTTATATGTATATATACTTTTTTACAAATCTTTACTCCCAATCTGCAGTTTGTGGCTTGTCTTTCCACTTCCTGAACAGTATCTTTTAAAGAGCAAAGTTTACAGTATTGATGAGGACCAGTTTATCACTATTTTCTTTGCATGGTTTACGCTTTTTGTGACTTTTCAAGAAATTCTGTTCTAACTCAAGGTAAAAACAATTTTCTCCTATGTTTGTTCTCTAATCTTTATAGTTCAAATTTTTACATTTAAATTTTTGAAAGTTTATTAATAATCTACATAACAGTTTGATTTTGACTTTTTGCAACTGAACATTTTAGATTAATTTTAAAATCATTCAAATAGAATATATAAAATATAATATATTTAAAATTTTCAGTGACTCAGTATTCTTTCTTTTGCACCTCTCAGTTATTGGATTGCCATAATGCTAAAAGTTCTTTGCATATCAACATTACAATTCAATTTCTTTTTGAAATGTGCATATATTGTTAATCACAGTTCCTTGGTTGAAAGCAATAGAAGCCAAAAGCCAATTCTACTTCTATTAGCTAAACAGGTAACTTTTGGAAGACTATGAAAGAGCTGAAGAACCTGGCTTTATACAGAAGGAACTAATTAGCTTTAAAAGGTCTTGGAAGTAAGAACTGCTCCATTGTCTTGCTTCATCATTTCCACTGTAACAAATGACCTGAAATCATCTCATTGTCTGGGTAGGGTAGGGTTGGGGGAATTTCTTTGGCTGCTGCTGCTGCTGCTAAGTTGTTTCAGTCGTGTCCGACTCTGTGCAACCCCATAGACGGCAGCCCACCAGGCTCCCCCATCCCTGGGATTCTCCAGGCAAGAATACTGGAGTGGGTTGCCATTTCCTTCTTCAGTGCATGAAAGTGAAAAGTGAAAGTGAAGTCGCTCAGTTGCGTCAGACTCCTAGCAACCCCATGGACTGCAGCCTACCAGGCCCCTCCATCCATGGGATTTTCCAGGCAAGAGTACTGGAGTGGGGTGCCATTGCCTTCTCGGATCCCTTGGCTACTTGCCTCAAAATTAAAACTGAAGTCTAGCAGGGGTCTGGGAAGGAAAACTGTCAACTGGCTTAGCTTGTTGTGTGGGTCATATGTTCACTTAATGACTGGGAAAGATGTTCCAATCAATAGCTCTATCAGATTGTATTCAGTGGGCTAGGGTCCTTTCCTAAAATGAATTTTGGGTGCTAATATTTAAAAGAGGCATGGATTCTGGGACACCTCCAGCAACAGATGTTCTTTCTATATGATGTGTTGCCTTGAAACTCTCCTTGCAGCTATCTATATGTTTGTGTATATTTTATCCCGTATGCAGAAACAAAAATGATGCATAAATAGGTGTATCTGTCTTAATGAAGTCATCAGTCTAGCCCAAATTTGTTGCTGAAAAACCAATTAGTAGTTCAGACTTAAGAGAGAAAATATATAGTGTTAGAAAGAAATGGAATCCAGGACAAATGTATTCTAATTCTTTCTCTGAATATTAACTAGCTGTGGGATCTTGACAAATCATTTAATTTGTTTGCATCTCAGTTTGTTTAATTATAGAATAAAATTATTAAACTACATTATGTCTATGGATCTTCCTGCTCTAAACTCTGTAGTTCTAAGGATATGATCTATGTAAATATTAGCTATTCTTGTGTTTAAAAAAACAGTAGTTATAACAAGACAACTGCATACACAGAGACGTACATACATAGGCATGCTAGTTTGCCAGACAAGTATAGGAAACCTAGTTAAATATGAATTTCAGATAAACAGATAATTTTACATATAATAAATTTTATCTGTTTTTATCTGAAATTCAGGTTTTACTGGGTGTTCTGTATTTTTACTTGCTAAATCTGGCTGCCCTAAGACAGACACACACATACATACAGAATAACGAACAGGAGGAATTACTTGGATTAGCATTGTCTATGCAGCTCATTCTTAATTTAATCTATAGCAGCTTCGGTGTATTTTTTCAACTGAACTCAAGAGGTTTTCTAGATGAGATAAAACCCTGTTCCTCCATTAAAGGACAATGTTGATTTAGTTGCTTTCAAGAAATCATTTTTTTAATCCAGAAAATATTTCTCATTGAACATCATAAATGAATTTGCTAAATGTGCTATCATCTACAAGCTCATGCTAGTTTTTCACCTGGGGCAGAGAAGTATTTTTCTAAGCAGCTTACTGGGTTGCTGATTAAATGAGTATTTTGCCTTGTTGAGAGTTAAGGTTGACTCTATCAATAAAACCCATTGGCTTTTTAAACTCCTTTGTTTTGTACTCCTGTACCTATTAATCATACAGAAGTTGCTTATCCGTCATCATCTTGGCTTTGATAGATACTTTATGTAATAAGTCCGGACCTTCAGCACTGAGTAATCACTTGGGAATTCCTGCTTATGAAGGTTCAATAACTATACAACAGTGATATTGTTGATATATGATCTCTTTTGCTTTCATACTTTCCCCACTACATGTACCAAAATGACAGAATATCTTTATTCTGCCTTTGTAATTTGCAATTGTTTATTTTAACTTTGACATATGATGCATGCAGCTTAATCTGAACAAGGACTTCTCATTTATAAGCCCTATTCCAGGTATTCAAGGGAATGCATGCTTTTAAAGGCAAAATTTACTGATGAGAGTACTTTCTCTTTTGTTATAGCTCTAATATGGAAAATTAGTTTAGTAGTTTCTCTTAACAATCTGTGACTTTGCTGTCAGAAAAGTACTAATGTAAAACTAAAGTGGTAGAATGAAAAATACCAAGTTGATTGCTTAAGATAAAAGAAATGACTACAAAAGAAAATCACTTGTTTGTATTGAAACTCAAGTGAAAAATAAATAAACATTGGGAAAGTGATGTGAAGATTTTATGAATCATATAAAATAAAATTTCCTAGTAGTTTGGTAGGTAAATTGAAAATTCTACAATTCTGTCATTACATTTGTTTCTGAAAATCATGACTAGGGTAAAATGCTGAGTCTCATATTCATAAATTTCCTAAATATATTGAGTAAAATAGATTTCTTACTTATCTAAACTTCTTCCCAGTCTATGAAGAGCTTTTTATTACATATTTTCTGGAGTCCCAATTTTTTTCCTGCTCAATTAGTATTGTCTACTTAAGTCTACTTTTTCTTAACTTTAACACTGAACTTTAATTAGTTCAGTTCAGTCACTCAGTCGTGTCCAACTCTTTGTGACCCCATGAACTGCAGCACGCCAGGCCTCCCTGTCCATCACCAACTCTCAGGGTCCACCCAAATCCATGTCCATTGAGTCGGTGATGCCATCCAACCATCTTCCTCTATCATCCCTTTCTCCTCCTGCCCTCAATCTTTCCCAGCATCATGGTCTTTTCCAATGAGTCAGGTCTTCTCATGAGGTGGCCAAAGTATTGTAGTTTCAGCTTTAGCATCATTCCTTCCAAAGAAATCCCAGGGTTGATCTCCTTCAGAATGGACTGCTTGGATCTCCTTGCAGTCCAAGGGACTCTAAACTGTCTTCTCAAACACCACAGTTCAAAGGGATCAATTCTTAAGCACTCAGCTTTCTTCACAGTCCAACTCTCACATCCATACATGACTACTGGAAAAAAAAATAGCCTTGACTAGACGGACCTTTGTTGACAAAGTAATATCTCTGCTTTTGAATATGCTGTCTAGGTTGGTCATATCTTTCCTTCCAAGGAGTAAGCATCAGTAAATTTCATGGCTGCAATCACCATCTACAGTGATTTTGGAGCCCAGAAAAATAAAATCAGCCACTGTTTCACTGATTCCCCATTTATCTTCCATGAAGTGATGGGACTGCATGCCATGATTTTATTTTTCTGAATGTTGAGCCAAAAAAACGTTGGCTTTAAAGCCAACTTTTTCACTCTCCTCTTTCACTTTCATCACGAGGCTTTTTAATTCCTCTTCACTTTCTGCCATAAAGCGTGGTGTCATCTGCATATCTGAGGTTATTGATATTTCCTCTGGCAATCTTGACTCCAACTTGTGCTTCCGCCAGCCCAGCGTTTCTCATGATGTACTCTGCATAGAAGTTAAATAAGCAGGGTGACAATATACAGCCTTGACGTACTCCTTTTCCTATTTGGAACCAGTCTGTTGTTCCATGTCCAGTTCTGACTAAATGTTGCTTCCTGACCTGCATACATATCAAGAGGCAGGTCAAGTGGTCTGGTATTCCCATCTCTTTCAGAATTTTCCATAGTTTATTGTGATCCACACAGTCAAAGGCTTTGGCATAGTCAATAAAGCAGAAATAGATGTTTTTCTGGAACTCTCTTGCTTTTTCGATGATCCAGCACGTGTTGGCAATGTGCTCTTTGGTTCCTCTGCCTTTTTTAAAATGAGCTTGAACATCTGGAAGTTCACGGTTCACGTATTGCTGAAGCCTGGCTTGGAGAATTTTAAGCATTACTTTACTAGCGTGTGAAATGAGTGCAATTGTGTGGCAGTTTGAGCATTCTTTGGCATTGCCTTTCTTTGGGACTGGAATGAAAACCGACCTTCTCCAGTCCTGTGGCCACTGCTGAGCTTTCCAAACTTGCTGGCATACTGAGTGCAGCACTGTCACAGCATCATCTTTCAGGATTTGAAATAGCTCAACTGAAATTCCATCACCTCCACTAGCTTTGTTCGTAGAGATGCTTCCTAAGGCCCACTTGACTTCACATTCCAGAATGTCTGGCTCTAGGTGACTGATCACACCATCATGATTATCAGGGTTGTGAAGATCTTTTTCATGCAGTTCTTCTGTGTATTCTTGCCACCTCTTCTTAATATCTTCCACTTCTGTTAGGTCCATACCATTTCTGTCCTTTATTGACCCCATTTTTGCATGAAACGTTCCCTTGGTATCTCTAATTTTCTTGAAGTTATATCTAGCCTTTCTCATTCTATTGTTTTCCTCTATTTTTTAATTTAAATTTATTTATTTAAATTGGACGCTAATTGTTTACAATATTGTATTGGTTCTGCAACACATCAACATGAATCCGCAATGGGCATACACGTATTCCCCATCCTGAACCCCCCTCCCACCTCCCTCCCTGTATCATCCCTCTGGGTCATCCCAGTGCACCAGCCCCAAGCATCCTGTATCATGCATCAAACCTGTACTGGTGATTCATTTCTTATATGATATTACACGTGTTTCAATGCCATTCTCCCAAATCATCCCACCCTCTCCCTCTCCCACAGAGTCCAAAAGACTGTTCTATACATCTGTGTCTCTTTTGCTGTCTTGCATACAAGATTATTATTACCATCTTTCTAAATTCCATATATATATGCATTAGTATACTGTATTGGCCAACCTAGATAGTATATTCAAAAGCAGAGACATTACTTTGCCGACTAAGGTCTGTCTAGTCAGGGCTATGGTTTTTCCTGTGGTCATGTATGGATGTGAGAGTTGGACTGTGAAGAAGGCTGAGCACTGAAGAATTAATGCTTTTGAACTGTGGTGTTGGAGAAGACTCTTGAGAGTCCCTTGGACTGCAGGGAGATCCAACCAGTCCATTCTGAAGGAGATCAACCCTGAGATTTCTTTGGAAGGAATGATGCTAAAGCTGAAACTCCAGTACTTTGGCCACCTCATGTGAAGAGTTGACTCATTGGAAAAGACTCTGATGCTGGGAGGGACTGGGGGCAGGAGGAGAAGGGGACGACCGAGGATGAGATGGCTGGATGGCATCACGGACTTGATGGATGTGAGTCTGAGTGAACTCCAGGAGATGGTGATGGACAGGGATGCCTGGCATGCTGTGATTCATGGGGTCGCAAAGAGTCGGACACAACTGAGTGACTGAACTGGAACTGGATACTGTATTGGTGTTTTTCTTTCTGGCTTACTTCACTGTGTATAATCGGCTCCAGTTTCATCCACCTCATTAGAACTGATTCAAATGTATTCTTTTTAATGGCTGAGTAATACTCCATTGTGTATATGTACCACAGCTTTCTTATCCATTCATCTACTGATGGATATCTAGGTTGCTTCCATGCCCTGGCTATTATCAATGGTGCTGCAATGAACACTGGGGTACATGTGTCTCTTTCAATTCTGGTTTCCTCGGTGTGTATGCCCAGCAGTGGGATTGCTGGGTCATAAGGCAGTTCTATTTCCAGTTTTTTAGGGAATCTCCACACTGTTCTCCATAGTGCCTGTACTAGTTTGCATTCCCATCAACAGTGTAAGGGCGTTCCCTTTTCTCCACAGCCTCTCCAGAATTTATTGCTTGTAGACATTTGGATTGCAGCCATTCTGACTGGCGTGAAATGGTACCTCACTGTGGTTTTGATTTGCATTTCTCTGATAATGAGTGATGTTGAGCATCTTTTCATGTGTTTGTTAGCCATCTATATGTCTTCCTTGGAGAAATGTCTGTTTAGTTCCTTGGCCTATTTTTTGATTGGGTCGTTTATTTTTTCTGGAATTGAGCTGCATGAGTTGCTTGTATATATTTGAGATTAGTTGTTTGTCAGTTGCTTCATTTGCTATTATTTTCTCCCATTCTGAAGGCTGTCTTTTCACCTTGTTTATGGTTTCCTTTGTTGTGTAGAAACTTTTAATTTTAATTAGGTCTCATTTGTTTATTTTTGCTTTTATTTCCAATATTCTGAGAGGTGGGTCATAGAGGACCTTGCTGTGATTTATGTTGAAGAGTGTTTTGCCTATGTTCTCCTCTAAGAGTTTTATAGTTTCTGGTCTTACATTTAGATATTTAATCCTTTTTTAGTTTATTTTTGTGTATGTTAGAAAGTGTTCTAGTTTCATTCTTTTACAAGTGGTTGACCAGTTTTCCTAGCACCACTTGTTAAAGAGATTGACTTTTCTCCATTGTTTATTCTTGCCTCCTTTGTCAAAGATAAGGTGTCTATAGGTGCATGGATTTATCTCTAGGCTTTCTATTTTGTTCCATTCATTGATATTTCTGCCTTTGTGCCTGTACCATACTGTCTTGTTTGCATTGATCACTGAGGAAATCTTTCTTATCTCTCTTTGCTATTCTTTGGAACTCTGCATTCAAATGGGTATATCTTTCTTTTTCTCCTTTGCTTTTTGCTTCCCTTCTTTTCACAGCTATTTGTAAGGCCTCCTCAGACAGCCATTTTGCTTTTTTGCATTTCTTTTCTTGGGGATGGTCTTGATTCGTGTCTCCTGTACAATGTCACATACCTCCATCCATAGTTCATAAGGCACTCTGTCTATCAGATCTAGTCCCTTAAATCTATTTCTCATTTCTACTGTATAGTCACAATGAATTTGATTTAGGTCATACCTGAATGATCTAGCGGTTTTCTCCACTTTCTTCAATTTCAGTCTGAATTTGGCAAAAAGGAGTTCATAATCTGAACCACAGTCAGCTCCAGGTCTTGTTTTTGCTGATTGTATAGAGCTTCTCCATCTTTCACTGCAAAGAATATAATCAATCTGATTTTGGTGTCAACCATCTCATGATGTCCATGTATAGAACTTTAATAGGCATGCTCTTTCTACTCTTTACAAGATTAAATTTTTATAAATTTATTTTATATTTTCTTTTTATTATATCAATTTATCTGAGCATTATTTCATGTAGGACTGATTGAAAAGAGCAAGAACCTTATTTATCATCTTAAAAAGGTATGTTGTTTTATGTCCTACAAAATTGTCTTATACTCTGGGTTTTCCTTCTGATATGTTCATGATCTGATAGAATTGTTTCTTGGCATTTCCCCTCTTTCACTGCGCTATTCACATATCGAAACTTACCTGCTACCATGAATCCTATTAAATCAAAGTCTCACTAAATAGCTGGTTGAAAGTTTATTCTGAACTTTATCTATTTCTTTCTGTCTCCACAGAATCCCCCTCTTCTGTCTGACTTCATCTCTTGCTTACCCTAGGGCAGTAGGCTTCTAGCAGTCTCTCTGTTACTGCTGTTCCTCCTTCATACCCGTTCTCTAAAAGGCATCCAGCAGTCATTTCAAGGTGTACAAGACCACATATGAGCAGCTCTTGCCTGTCTCTGCAACTGTAAAAGTGTAATTTTCACACAATTATGTAATTCATTAATGAGGAAAACTGTAAGATGAAAAAGTTGGTTTAGAGAAGGATGTAGGGCACAAATATATAGAGGATCAATAGAAAAATTAAAAGCAAAGGAAGTTGGAGTAGTAATATTGAGTTAGATATAACATGGGTTAAATACTACAGAAATAAAATCATAGCCTTTGGGATTATTCACCAGGAAACAATTAGTTTATTGATTTCCTGTAAATTAATATATACCTCTACAGAGACATAAAATCCTTGACTTTAATCAATGGTAAATAGTGAGTTACACTCCCCAAGAGTCAGAGTATTCTTAGGCGTCTTCTTAGATAATACACTAGCATGACTACCATCATTATATAGCCATCTTCTTGCCTTACATTCTTAACTGCCAAAACTGGTCTCCCAGTCCTCTCTCCTTTGGTTACCAGGGCTCTTGCTACACTGACCTCCTTTCCATTTCTTTTGGCTCTGGCGCATATCATTCCCTGTTCCCGAAATATTTGGCTACCTCATTCTTCATGTCACACCTCTCAGATGGTGCTTATCTCCATGTCCATGGGGTTGCAAAGAGTCAGACATCCCTGAGAGACTGAATAGCAAAAACAGCAAAGGAGTTTTAGTACCAGATAAATTAGACCTTGAAGGTCAGGGCTTCAGGTCAGCGTGGTCTAAGCCTGAAATCCTTCCTGAAAATATATATCTGAAAGTCCCATCCCACAATCAAAATATTGTGTCCTTGATTATACACACACACAACACACACACACATATATATACACACACTCATATATAACTGTCAATTATCACAATGGCTTATATATATATATCTAAGTCACTTCAGTCATGTCTGACCCTGTGCGACCCCATAGACAGCAGCCCACCAGGCTCCTCCGTCCCTGGGATTTTCCAGGCAAGAACACTGCAGTGGGTTGCCATTTCCTTCTCCAATGCATGAAAGTGAAAAGTGAAAGTGAAGTCGCTCAGTTGTGTCCGACCCTTAGCAACCCCATGGACTGCAGCCTACCAGCCTCCGCCATCCATGGGATTTTCCAGGCAAGAGTACTTATAGTTTTATTTAAAAGTAAGTTTTCTGTCCTCCTCCACCCTCAGGAGAGATCCCAATGCCATAGTTTGCCTGAAACCCTGGAATCTTCATTTTAAGTAACATCTGGAGATTCTGACATTGTTGACCTGTGGATCACATGTTGAGAAATACTGGTCTGGGAAATCCAGATACCAGTTTTATGCCTGGGTATTTATATGTAACTTAAAGTTTATCCAAACAGAAACCTGGGGAAACCTGCTTTGGGAGTCTGGCTCCTAAGCATAAGGTCTTAAAGTAATTAGTCACACATTCTAGCAGGATCATTAAAGGCTGTGGAGTACTTAGAGCAGGATGAGAGGTTAAAATAGTCGGCAAAACTTAGCTAAAATGTGCTAAAACTTAGCTAAAAATGAAAGAGTTTTAAAATTTGAAACTACTCAAGGGACCTTCTTTATGTCTACAGATTGCACCCTCATGGATTTTAGTATCCAATTTGAAGATTTCGGGGCATTTCTGTAATACATTTTGGTAAAACATGGTAAGTCCTTTGAATAGCCACTTGCAAAGTTTCCTTTTTTTGTTGTTCCTGTCTTGGTTCACCCAAGTTCAGATGGCCAGATAGCCCAGAAACATTTACCAGCTGTAGCACGAGTCTGGATGAGCCCTGCAATTTTCTTGCTGGGGAAAGCACAGAGGAAAAGAAACCACACACATACTCATATCCCTGTTTCCACACAGACTGTGTGGTGTCTCAGCTGATGTGATAGGAAAAACTAAAGGAGTGCATAACCCGACTCAAAGGAGACTTTATTTTTGATCATCAGTGTCTAATATAAAACAAAAAAAGGCAAAAAAAGATTACCTATTGAGCCTAGAACAATCTGGAATTGGAAAAGAAGACACTGGATGCTCAGAGGGAAGTACAAAGTCCCAAAGGACAGCCTGTGAGCATCTCTTGTCCTTCAAGTACTTTACTTCCTATTCAGCCAGTGAAAGACCCAGCTTGCCATTTCTCGTTCACTAGCTACTTCTATGAGTTGTTATTGAAACACCAATTTTGTTTAGTTAGGCTATTTAGGCAAACAACCAGTGTAGATAATTTTGATTCACTGGATTGACTTGATGTTTTACCAACTTTGTATAAATCTGGTAGCTATCTTGTGCCTTGAGGACAAACTTTGAAAAAGGAGGACGTTGCATTATGCAGTTGAAATGGGACTCTATGGGGGTATGTAGATTGTTGTCTTAGTTTTGATACTGAGTTGATTAATGATTTCAACTGGAACTGAACCATAACCATTAGGTAAAACCTATAGACATCTGGAACTTCCCTGGTGGTCCAGTGGTTAAGACTCCACCCTGCCATTGCAGGGGGTGCCAGCTCCATCCCTGGCCAAGGAATCAAGATCCCACATGCTGTGTGGCATGGTCAAAAAAAAAAAAGGAAATCTGAGTAAGGACTGGACTTCAGTTAAAAACAGTATATTAATATTGGCTTATTAGTCATGACAAATGTGCCATACTAATGTCAGATGTTGGAATCAGGGGAAATTGAGCTCGAAGTATACAAAAACTCTCTGTAAATATTTATGACTCCTCTATAAATTTAAAATGAGTAAAATTAAAATATATATATATAAATAAAATAAAAGCTATCATCATAAAAAAATGTAAAAAAATAATAAAATGATTCTAAAATTTTTTATTTAAAAATGCATGTATATGGTTAAGGAGAGCATTTCTTAAAATCTAGGAAGTATGGTGTCCAGGTTTCTACTTGGTTCTGTTGATTTGGCAAAGACAAGCAGTTTGTTCTAAATTTATTAGATGATCTTAAGACAGCACTTTAATAAGTTATATCTTCTCAGGAGACTGTTTTCGTGTTTTCTTCCAATTTGCCAATAATCTAAGAGCAGGATGAATTTGCTTTGTGCTCAGGTAGACAGAATTAGAAACATGATCAATGTGGTGGTTACTGAAATAAAACTTGACTTTTCTTTTCTCAGAATAATAGCCTACACTCTCTTGACTTGGAAGGAAATATTTTCTCAATAAATAAGGAAGTTTTATGCCTTATAAAATCTGGAGAATTGAAATAAAAGGTAGAAATAAAACATTTTCATCATTCTAACAAAAAATTAACTGTTAGGAGCAATTCAACATATTAAAAATGCTTTAGCAAATTAAATGAAAGCAAAGGTAAAAACAGAAATAATGTCAAAAAACCAGGGAGATATAAAAACCACGGTGCATTATTGCAAAATAACTCTAAACAGGGGATGTGCTTAGTTAAGATGATGAATAGTCAGTAATACCCTATTCCTCTTACTTATTTCCCCTTCTTTATAATTTCTTTCCTTCTGACTTTATGCGTTCTATCACAAAGTAATCAAGTTTTAAGTCTCTAACACTTTTAACTTTTGGTAGGAAGACACAGAAATTAGCTGTTTCACTTTGTGTTTGTGCTTTTGGTAATATCACTAGTGTGAAACCAGAAAGATTTTCTAGAAATTCTCAAAAAAAAAAATATTGTGCACACACACACATATGCACACATGCCATACTGTAAAACACACACCACACATGCTTGCATATGTTAGTAGGCTAGCTGGAGGTCCTCAGTGTGCTAAGGGCACAAGTGGGAATGGACCATGCTAGTTAATCTGGAGAGTCAGCTAAGTGGAGATAGGTTAAGAAACCTCATGTATATAGGTAGATTCAACAGATTTTCAGCCAAATGTTTGCTGAGACTTTGAGAGAATAGCAGATTCCCTGGTGGCTCAGACTGTAGTCTGCCTGCAATGCAGGAGACCGGGATTTGATCTCTGGATCATGAAGATCCCGTGGAGAAGGAATAGCAACCCACTTTCACATTCTTGCTTGGAAAATCCCATGGACGGAGGAGACTGGTGGGCTACAGTCCATAGGATCACAAAGAGTTGGACACAAATGAGCGACTTCTGTTTCTTTGAGAGAATAGAGCACAGGGCAGATCAATTTTAGTTTAAGAGAGATGGACTGTGAGCAGGCTTAGGGAGTTTCCCAAGGGGGAAATTTAGGATAGAAAGTTAGCATGAGAACCCCTGAAGAATCAGGGGCTGCAGGGCAGGTTGTTATAACAAACCGTCCATAGGGAAGAATAAAATGCTATTTCCCAATTTCGTCCCAAGGAAACCTTCATAGGAAAACATCAGTGTAGCCTTGTAACCAGAATGACTGGTTTGAGACTTGGGAGCAGGATATTTCACTGTCCCTTGTTAAATACACAGAAGAGAAAATGTGTCATTGCACAGGGGGTCAAGATCTGCATCTAGTCTCAGCTTTCCTTCTAATTTAACTTACAACCTTGGGGAAAACATCTTACTGCTCTGATTTTAGTTTTCCTAAGATGAAGTTACTGGACTAGAAACTTTCTGAGAGGCTAGGATAGTGATGTAACTATGTGATCAAATTTCCCAGAGAGCTTCCCCAGAAAACCTGGCACATTAAGAAAAGAGCTTTAGAAGGAGTATACAGAATTCTGATTCTATAGTAGATGAATTTTAGCATTTGTCATTCCCATGCCCATTTTCCTCTCTGTTCTGGTTGTGAATATAAAAATTATTTTATATTCAGTCATTTGCTGTCTGTCCCTCTGTTGTTCGTTCATACTTTCCTCTTCTCTTCATATATTGAATTTGAAGCAGCTTCAATATTTGTAATCAGGAGTACAGATTCCAGGACTTGAGGACTTCCAAGCAATGAGGGAATGTTCCTATTTCTAGCAAGCATGGATAACTTCTGCCTCCCTTACATCAGGTGCATGTTGCTCTCAGAAGGTCTTGGGAAGATCCCTTACTGTTCACTGAATCAATATAACCCATATACATGCTAACTTCATAGAAATGATTTTATGCCCAAATTGTGTTTCTGACTCTGGTATTTTGAGTTCAGTAAGAATAGTCCAAAACGTCAACTCTGCATGAAACATGTTTTCATTTACAGTCTCTGGCATGGGTCCCTGGCCAAAATGGCAGTAATGTCCTTACTCACAGCTTTGGGCTCCCTAGGACCATAGCAGGCTGCAAGCTGTTGGTCTTTCTATGCCTGTTGTTCACCAGCCTTGTCACTGGAGCATGGCTAGGCATTGACAAGAATCCTCTTTTTCATAGGAAGCAGTAATTCCAGAAGGGAGGGAGAGAATTTTTAACTGTTAGCCATTTCCAGGGTTTTTAGATGACAGTTTGTAGAGTGGGATGCAAGTCATGTTCTTTATGAAGCCCCTAGCCACTGAGACTTCAGCTGACAAATTAACTAGGGGATTTTCTCAGTCATTAACTGCTTGACTGGTTGTCTGAGAGTACTAACTGTCTCAGACTGATTCTTGGTGACAGTATAGTTAAGCTGTGACTCATCATGTCTCTAATGTCTTCATTCTAGTATAAAATGCTCAATGATGTCTGTACAAATAAAATGTCTTTGGATGAAGAAATAGTAGTATTTCAGCACTCAACTTAAAATCTGCTTTCATGTATAACACATGGCATGATATTAGATACAAAAGAGAAGGAAATACTAATATATTAATCAAATAAAATAGACCTGTTCCCATAAGGACAAACTTAAAACTTGGAATGACAAAATCCTTAAAAGACTGAAATCTGATGGCTCATTTACACCTTATATCTAACCATAGTGATGAGAAAAAGAAGACAAAATTTTGATCTCAGAGCTAGAGGATGAGAGATGTGGTAGCTTGAAGCAGGGCCTTGGCCTTGTCTTCTTTGAAGAAAGAATTCAACAGAGACAGAGATTATGAAACAGATAAAGTATATGGGCATATGCTCATGCTGATATTTGGTCTGATTCAGGGAGCTCCTTGATATATATGTGCATCTTTCAGCCAAGATGGATTCCAGGACAAGTGTTTCTGGGAGGTTAGCAGAATATATTATGGGCTGGTGCCCCCTCCATCTGTTGACCCCTGAGGACCTTCTCTGCTCATGAATGGGCTGGGAAATCCCCTTAAACACAAAAATGAGGAAAGCTCTACCTTTGCTGTTGTTCAGTTGCTCAGTCATATCCGACTCTTTGCAACTCCATGGACTGCAGCATGCCAGGCTTCCCTGTCCTTCACTATCCCCCAGAGTTTGCTCAAACTCATGTCTACTGAGTTGATGATGCCATCCAACCATCTCACCCTCTGTCACTACCTTCTCCTCCTACCCTCAACCTTTCCCATACATAAGGGCTTTTTCAATGAGTCAGCTTTTCTCATCAGGTGGCCAAACTATTGGAGCTCTAGTTTCAGCATCAGTCCTTCCAAGGAGTATTCAGGAATGATTTCCTTTAGAATTGACTGGTTTGATCTTCTTGCTGTCCAGGGGACTCTCAAGAGTCTTTTCTAGCACCACAGTTTGAAGGTGTAAATTCTTTAGTGCTCAGCCTTCTTTATGGTCCAACTCTCACATCCATTCTTGACTACTGGAAAAACCATAGCTTTGACTAGGCAGACCTTTGTCAGCCAAGTAATGTCTCTTCTTTTTAACAATACTGTCTAGGTTTGTCATAGGTTTTTTTTCCAAGAAGCAACCGTCTTTTAATTTCATGGCTGTAGTCACCATCTGCAGTGATTTTGGACTCCAAGAAAATAAAGCCTGTCACTGTTTCCATTGTTTCCCCACCTGTTTGCCATGAAGTGATGGGATCAGATGCCATGATTGTAGTTTTTTGAGTGTTGAGTTTTTAGCCATCTTTTTCACTCTCCTCTTTCACCCTCATAAAGAGGTTCTTTAGTTCCTCTTCACTTTCTGCCATAAGGGTGGTGTCATCTGCATATCTGAGGTTATTGATATTTCTTCGGGCAATCTTGATTCCAGCTTGTGCTTCATCCAGCTCAGCATTTCACAGGATGTACTCTGCATATAAGTTAAATAAGCAGGGTGACAATATACAACCTTGACATACTCCTTTCCCAATTCTGAACCAGTCTATTGTTCCATGTTCGGTTCTAAGTGTTGCTTCTTGACTTGCACACAGGTTTCGCAGGAGGTATGCAAGGTGGTCTAGTATTCCTATCTCTTTATGAAGATTCCGCTATTTGTTGTGATCCACACAGTCAAAGGCTTTAGCGTAGTCAATGAAGCAGAAGTAGATGTTTCTCTGGAATTACCTTGCTTTTTCTATGATTCAGTGGATGTTGGCAATTTGATCTCTGGTTCCTCTGCCTTTTTAAAATCCAGCTTGAATTATTGTTGTTTAATATACCAACTTTTAATATAACATTACAGTTGAATTATTGTTTTTAAATATTATCTGAAGACAATACAACCCTTAGGCTCTACATCTGAATGGTATTCTCACATCACCTCCCCTGTGTACTTTCCTTCCTTGGTCATGCAGGAGACATAATTTTGAGAAGTAGTGTAATTTAAGCATATATTTCTTCTATAAGATGCTTCCTAATATGCTTAAAAAAAGAGCCCAGTTCCTCAGAAAGATCTGTTGGACTTTTAAAAGTGAGATTCAAAGAGATTAAATAACATTCTCAAAGTCAAATCACTAGAAAGCAGAATTTAGATTGAAAGAAGATCTGTTTGACTCATGACTACTATTGTGAATTTACAGAGTAATGTTAGTTTTCTCTGAAGCCTAATGACATATGTTAATATTATACATTATTGAGCATTTACTCTGTACCAATACTGGTGTTAAGTATTTCATGTATATTTTTCTGCATAATTCTCATGGCCACTGCCTGTAGCAATATAAAGACTTCATTTAATAGGTTAAGTGACTTTTCTATGGTCACATGAGTAGGAAACGATAATGCTTTAGAGCAGTGCCATGGAGTCATGTACCAAAGCTGATGAATTTTAGGCCAATTTTCTCGGATAAATTTCATGCACAAAACTAGAGATTCTCATACATGATCCTCACTACTGTCATCAAGACTAAGAAACAAAGGACAACAGCAAAAGTATACATTGTGTTCTTTAAAAAACTGTGTACTGTTTTAGTTGTTTTTTTTAAAAAAAGGTCCTGTGTGTGTGTGTGTGTATGCTCAGTCATATCCAACTCTTTGTGACACCAGGAACTGTAACCTGCCAGACTCCTCTGTCCATGGGTTTCCCAGGCAAGGATACTGGAGTGGGTTTCCATTTCCTACTCCACAGGATCTTCCCACCCCGACCCAGGGATCGAACCTGTGTCTCTTGTGTCTTCTGCACTAGCAGGGGGATTCTTTACCACTTGAGCCACCTGGGAGTCCCAAAAGGGCCCTAGCTGTATTCGGAGTTTCAGTTTATTGAGTAACCGGCTAGATCTGGCTTGCCATGGGGTAAAAACAAGACTACAGTAGCCAAGATATTTGAAAACCAAATGTGGATTCTCCCAATTTAATCCTCTGCTAATTGATATTTTCCTACCAGCCAGAATCTGGCTAGGAGTTTCCATTTATATTTAAATAATACTTCCTGATCTGATAATTTCTGTAGGTCCTGCTATCTTATGATTATAAAGAAGTATTTGTACATTTTTAAATGATAAATTTTGGGTCACAGGGCAATAATAGCTGCTTTTGGGGAGCTGAATCTCATTGGTTTAAAGAAATAGATGGAGGCAGAGAAAACTGTGACAATTGCAATCTAGAACTTTGCAAAATCAAATGTATATTGAACATGTTAACTGTGGGTTTCTTTGGAAAGCAATTTGCAACTAGAATTGAAATCCCAGCTGTCACATGCACTTCTTCATGTGGAAAAATGCTTTGCATTACTCTTGATCTTGCTCCAAAAGTTATTTTTTAAACTAGCAACGGAATAGTAGAAAAACTTTGGGTCCAATTGGGCTGATCTTAAATTATGGATGGACTTAAACAAGCATGGCTCATCTATATTATACTTGCTTTTAGTGAATTGCTGAACAGTAGGAAGCCTACCAGTGTGCTTAATCAGATAGTGATCCCCACAGGAAAAGGTGCTGGAGTTCCATAGCACAGTAAAATCTCACACAGAACTGTGTATGACTCAGCTGCACACAGCTACCACCCACGCAGCTCATTCCAGCTTTCATTGCCTCACAATCCATTTATGGGCAAGCCATTCCTGTGACTCCTGGGAGACTGGCAAACAGTCACTGAATCTCACAGCTGGAGATGCTCCTATCTAGGTTAACATCTGGGTTTGAATCTTTGCTCTACCATTTATCAGTTCTCTGACCATGGCCAGGTAATTTAGCCTCTCTAAACTTATTTGTTCCCCCAATGAAAGGGGATATGCATATTTATGGGATTATTATACAGATATAGCACAGTACTGGACAAGTAGCAATTATAGCAATAGCAATAATTGGTAGCTATTATTATTAAAGTCTGTCTGACTCTTTGCGACCCCATGGACTGTAGCCCACCAGGCTCCTCTGTCCATGGGATTCTCCAGGCAAGAATACTGGAGTGGGTTGCCATTTCCTTCTCCAGGGGATCTTCCCGACCCAGGTGCCCTGCATTGCAGGCAGATGCTTTAACTTCTGAGCCACCAGGGAAGCCCATTATTATTGTCTATAGGTAGAATTCCTCTTTACTCTAACCCAGGGAGTTTCTATATTGTTCCAATATGAAATATCTTTTGAGAAGGAGATTCCATTCATCTCTAGATAGTTCATTTCCATTTTTAACTTATGTTTGTGTTTGTTTTATTATGCTGCTGCTGCTGCTACTAAGTCGCGTCAGTCGTGTCTGACTCTGTGCAACCCCACTGACAGCAGCCCACCAGGCTCCCCCGTCCATGGGATTCTCCAGGTAAAAACACTGGAGTGGGTTGCCATTTCCTTCTCCAATGCATGAAAGTGAAAAGTCAAAGTGAAGTCGCTCAGTCGTGTCCGACTCCTAGCGACCCCATGGACTGCAGCCTACCAGGCTCCTCTGTCCGTGGGATTTTCCAGGCAAGAGTACTGGAGTAGATTTAAAACAAATTATCATTACTCTTGAGCAAATCTCAAAGGCTAATTACTTATTATAGTTAAAATGTTAAATTCTACTCTGCAAAAATTTCTCAAGCAGTTTTTAAATGCCCACAAACAACTTTTTAAGAGTTTGACCTACAACAGCTCTGAAGATCTGGAATGGCACACTTGGCCTGTGACACGTAGAGCTGAGGAATGTTAGAAATAAACATTGTTGATGAAAGCCTGACTCTGCACCAGTCTATGTGCTCAGTAATGTGGATACAAAAGTAAACTAAACGCAGCTCTTGACCGCTGTTGGGCTAGCTGGCAGTCCCCTTTCTTTCTTTCTTTTTTTTTTTTTGTTCTGGAGTCTTTATAGTTTTAGCTTTTATTTATTTATTTATTTATTTTTATTTTACTTTACAATACTATATTTGTTTTCCCATACATCAACATGAATCTGCCATGGGTGTACATGAGTTCCCAATCCTGAACCCCCCTCCCCATACCATCCCTCAGGGTCATCCCAGTGCACCAGCCCCAAGCATCCTGTATCTTGCATCGAACCTAGACTGGCGATTCGTTTCTTAGATGATATTATACATGTTTCAATGCCATCCTCCCAAATCATCCCACCCTCTCCCTCTCCCACAGAGTCCAAAAGACTGTTCTATACATCTGTGTCTCTTTTGCTCTCTTGCATACAGGGTTATCGTTACCATCTTTCTAAATTCCATAAATATGTCTTAGTATACTGTTTTTGTGTTTTTCTTTCTGGCTTACTTCACTCTGTATAATCGGCTCCAGTTTCATCCACCTATTAGAACTAATTCAAATATATGCTTTTTAATGGCTGAGTAATACTCCATTGTGTTATGTGCCAAAGCTTTCTTATCCATTCATCTGCTGATGGACATCTAGTTTGCTTCCATGTCCTGGCTATTATAAACAGTGCTGCGATGAACATTGGGGTACACGTGTCTCTTTCCATTCTGGTTTCCTCATTGTGTATGGCCAGCAGTGGGATTGCTGGGTCATAAGGTAGCTCTATTTCCGGTTTTTTAAGGAATCTCCACACTGTTCTCCATAGTGGCTGTACTAGTTTGCATTCCCGTCAACAGTGTAAGAGGGTTCCCTTTTCTCCACACCCTCTCCAGCATTTATTGCTTGTAGAATTTTGGATCACAGACATTCTGACTGGTATGAAATGGTACCTTATTGCGGTCTTGATTTGCATTTCTCTGATAATGAGTGATGTTGAGCATCTTTTCATGTGTGTGTTAGCCATCTGTATGTCTTCTTTGGAGAAATGTCTGTTTAGTTCTTTGGCCCATTTTTTGATTGGGTCGTTTATTTTTCTGGAATTGAGCTGCAGGAGTTGCTTGTATATTTTTGAGATGAGTTGTTTTTCAGTTGCTTCATTTGCTATTACTTTCTCCCACTCAGAAGGCTGTCTTTTCATCTTGGTTATAGTTTCATTTGTTGTGCAGAAGCTTTTAGTTTTAATTAGATCTCATTTGTTTATTTTTGCTTTTATTTCCCAGCCAACTTTTTTATTCTGGGAGGTGGGTCACAGAGGATCCTGCTATAATTTATGTCAGAGAGTGTTTTGCCTATGTTCTCCTCTATATCCAAGCTACCCAAGGCCTAGAAGAAACTGAACTTTCCCTTTTACTCCACACTCTTACCTCACCCTCTCACATCCCTTTTTGCATCCCAGAGAACTTAAAGGCAGGGATAGAACACATCCATGAAACTGGCTGACCAGTGCTTATGGGTCTAAAATACTTCATTTAATTTCTGGTGATGAATTTCTAACTTCTCAGATGACCACACAAACAACCATTATTTGACACTGATCCTAAGAAGTCCCATTCCCATATACAAGGCCCATAGATCTGGTTAGAACTCGACATGGAACAACAGACTGGTTCCAAATAGGAAAAGGAGTACGTCAAGGCTGTATATTGTCACCCTGCTTATTTGACTTATATGCCGAGTACATCATGAGAAACGCTGGGCTGGAAGAAGCACAAGCTGGAATCAAGATTGCCCAAAGAAATATCAATAACCTCAGATATGCAGATGACACCACCCGTATGGCAGAAAGTGAAGAGGAACTAAAAAGCCTCTTGATGAAAGTGAAAAAGTTGGCTTAAATCTCAACATTCAGAATACAAAGATCATAGCATCTGGTCCCATCACTTCATGGGAAATAGATGGGGAAACAGTGGAAACAGTGTCAGACTTTATTTGGGGGGGCTCCAAAATCACTGCAGATGGTGATTGCAGCCATGAAATTAAAAGACACTTGCTGCTTGGAAGGAAGGTTATGACCAACCTAGATAGTATATTGAAAAGCAGAGACATTACTTTGCCAATAAATGTCCGTCTAGTCAAAGCTATGTTTTTTCCAGTCGTCATGTATGGATGTGAGAGTTAAACCGTGAAGAAAGCTGAGCCAGAGAATTGATGCTTTTGAACTGTGGTGTTGGAGAAGACTCTTGAGAGTCCCTTGGACTGCAAGGAGATCCAACCAGTCCATTCTAAAGGAGATCAGTCCTGGGTGTTCATTGGAAGGACTGATGCTGAAGCTGAAACTCCGATACTTTGGCCACCTAATGCGAAGAGTTGACTTATTGGAAAAGATCCTGATGCTGGGAGGGATTGGGGGCAGGAGGAGAAGGGGACGACAGAGGATGAGATGGCTGGATGGCATCACCGACTCAATGCACATAAGTTTGGGTAAACTCCGGGAGTTGGTGATGAACAGGGAGGCCTGACATGCTGCAGTTCATGGGGTCGCAAAGAGTCTGACACAACTGAGCAACTAAACTGAACTGAACTGAACTGAATAGATCTGGTGCCACAAAGACTGCCTGTCCCTAGGTACTAATGAAAGGTAAGATAAAGCTGAATAAAATAGACAAAGTATTTAGGACCTCTTTGTGTTGAAAGTCAATTATTAGTCATCATTTTCTGAAATTGATATGGTAATAAAGACTGACCTTTTAGTAAAAATCCTTTAACATTGTATTATTCTGATTATTTCTAATTATAAATTCTTATGTTTCCATCATAAAGAATAAAGAAAAGAGACTTCTCTTGCCAGTGCTAGACTTTAAAAGACTGGGAATCCTTTTCTTTGAGCCCAGAATAGGCTTTTAAAAATTACTGTTAATCATTTTTGTGTATGAACTGTGGTTTTGTATTCTGTCTTTAGTGGTATATGTGAGTAAAGATCTGTTTGTAACAGTTAACTCAGAGTTCTCTGCTGGGCAATCAGAAACTTTCCGGTGGGCAGAGTTCCACACTCTGTAGATCCTCACAGAGATCTTATGTTCTCAAACAAAAACAAATGCCCCAAATCCACACAACACTTGCACTATATTATAAAGCCTTAAACTGGCAAATTGGAAAAGAGAACAGCAAGGTTTAGAAATATGCGAACTCGGTGGCCTTCCAATTTTACCTCAGTTCAGTTCAGTCACTCAGTCATGTCCAACTCTTTGCGACTCCATGGACTGCAGCTCGCCAGGCTACAACACGTTGTCCATCACCAACTCCCAGAACTTGCTCAAACTCATGTCCATTGAGTCACTGATGCCATCCAATCATCTCATCCCCTGTTGTCCCCATCTTCTTCCGCCTTCAGTCTTTTCCAGCATCAGGGTCTTTTCCAATGAGTCAGTTCTGCACATCAGGTGGCCAAAGTATTGGAGCTTCAGATTCAGCATCAGTCCTTCCAATGAATATTCAGGACTGATTTCCCTAGAGTGGACTGGTTGGATCTCCTTGCAGTCCAAGGGACTTTCAAGAGTCTTCTCCAACACCACAGTTCAAAAGCATCAGTTCTTCAGTGCTCAGCTTTCTTTATGGTTCAAATCTTACATCCATACATGACTACTGGAAAAACCATAGCTTTGACTAGACGGACTTTTGTCGGCAAAGTAACGTCTCTGCTTTTTTAATATGCTGTTTAGGTTGGTCATAGCTTTTCTTCCAAGGAGAAATTGTCTTTTAATTTCATGGCTGCAGTCATCATCCCCACCAATTTTACGTCATGCCTGGGTAAAATGTCAATTCAAATGGTGAAATTTACCAAATATCCCCTAAAAGAATTTGGAAAGACATTCACCTTTTAAATTTTTAAACATTATAATGAATTTACCATTTTGTTTTAAGTGTTCCAAAAACTTTATGATCTCTGTGTTCACTGACGGTGTTCTGAGTAGTATACAGATATTGGAAGTCTAAGAAACACAATCCTCACGCCTGGCTGCCCTAAAATAGTCCATATCAGAATGGTATTATTTAAATAAATCAACTTTTTGATAATATATAATGAAATGTGTCAATATTTAAAAGGTCTGGATAATTCATGAACCAGTATTTTCCCGATGAATATAGCATAATTTTGCTAACTCATGCCTGGGTAAAAGATCAATTCAAATGGTAAAATTTACCATAGGATTTTAATGTAACAAGTACAAAGAGCTCATTGATGTGGGTTCAGACTCCACATTGTAGCCATCCTTTAAGAAACTATCATTTGTTCAGTTTTAATGTAGTATCAAAGAAGAAGATCCACAGTTGTCTGAAAAAGTATTAATTAAAATACTTCTTCCTTTTCCAACTATGTACCTGAGGGAGACCAGGTTTTCTTCATCTACTTCTGTTAAAGTAGAATATTAAAATAGAATGAAGGCAGAAGCAGACATGGCATCCATATGTCTCCTAGGTCAGACATTACATAAATTTGCAAAATTGTAAAGCAGTGCTACTCTTCCCACTAAGTGTTTTGGTTTGAGAAAATATAGTTTTTTTCATAAATATATGATATTTATGCTAACATGCATTGATTGTTATTATTTTAATGAATTAATAGGTACATTTTTTAAAATTTTAGTTTTAATAAAAATATCAATAAATAGAACTCATCTAAACAGAAGCTCTTTGGAGTCCTCAGTAATCTTTAAGAATGTGGGAAGATCTTGAGAATGCCTGGTGCTTCAGCGGCAGTGCTTTCACTGCCGTGGGCCTGGGGAACCTGAACTCCTGCCGGCTACTCTGCAGGGGTCAAATTTCTTTTTTAAATATGGGAAAATCTTGAAACCAAAATGTTTGAGAATACCTTTCTTATTCTCCCTTTATGTGATGGTTCTCAATCATGGCTGCACAATTGAGTCGACTGGGGACCTTTAAACAATTCTCACCCTTAGATCCCAGCCTCAGAAATTCTGATTAAGTGTATTGTAGCCTGGATGAAGAGATTTTAAAATCTGTTCTGGTGGATCTAATGTGTAGCCAAGTTGAAAACCACGGTCAGAGACTACATGCCGAGTGGTCAGCTGAGGCATGAACGCCGACACACTCACTAGAACACATTTTCCATCTCTGTTTCCAGAGGATAAAGACGGAATGTAGCCCATGGTGGTATCCCGTGGAAATTCTTGCTCTCTGTTGCTCCTGGAAAGCTGTGTTTTAGAAGTTGTTTGTTTCTGTTCTCCATCAGTTGTCATATTTCCTTAAACCATCTGGTTTCCATTTGTTTGGCCTTGTTCATTCACTTCCTCATGTATGTATTTAATAGACACTTTAAAATAGGCTCTTTCTTTCTTCTAGGTTTTAACTGATAAAAGATAAGAAGATAGTTACAGTGATCGGAAATAACTCGGTTATGCTAAGAAATATTAATAAATGGGGTTTCTATTTAAGCCCAGGAAGAACGATAAGTTCAGAGTGTAAGAATGAGTGACCAAGTTCTGTGCAGTGACAGATAATTACTTTATTTACAGTTGTTATTTATCATGTGAGGTTTTGCCCAGACTCTTAACAGTTGTCTAAAATTCTTTCCCTCCCTGGAATGTTCTTTGGACACACTGACTTCTGTTTATTCACAATAGTAGCAATGTGGTATCACTTCTGATAGTTAGCATCTAACCAGAGCAAGAGTGATACTATTCTTGCACAAATGAGTCTTGTTTCATTATGAACAGCAGAGTTCTGTCTTGCCTTCAAAACTCCAGGACAAGTTCCTTGAGAATATTTATTATGGTACGGTCCTTTGCGATGCCTTGTACTGACCACCAAGTGTCACTCTTGCTCTTTTTGCTATTGAAAAAAAAATTTTTTTTTTACTGACAAAAGGACATTTATTCTTTGACCTAATCTTGATTCATAGATTCTAGTTCAAATTATGAGTGGTTGCATCTTAAACAACGTTCTTGTTTGATGCCACTTTAGCAACTTAAGGTTGGTAGTCTGGGTCCGGCTGTTTGGGTTAATGGCATGAAGAGAAAATAACAACATCTTGCAGAAATCACTCTGACAACACTCTGTGCAGATGACCATTCAGTCACTTGAAGATTCCTGTTGATAGAGGTGAAATCCTGGTTATTTATAAGAGCAGAACTATTTAATTTCAAAGGATAAAACATGATTGTAAACTCAGTTTTCTTACTTGTGTAAGGCCAGTTACCAAGCAAAATATAGAATATTCTACTGGAAAATGAATGGAATGTGATATGAAGACAAACTTTTCCAGAATCCGAGTGACAAAATCCTATAGTGTGTGATATTATCAGTTCATTTCCTCAGTCGTGTCCAACTCTTTGTGACCCCACAGACTGCTGCATGCCAGGCTTCCCTGTCCATCACCAACTCCCAGAGTTGCACAAACTCATGTCCATTGAGTCAGTGATGCCATCCAACCATCTCTGTCATCCCTTGTCATCCCCTTCTCCTCCTGCCTTCAATCTTTCCCAGCATCAGGGTCTTTTCCAGTGAGTCAGCTCTTCACATCAAGAGGCCAAAATAATGGAGCTTCAGCTTTAGCATCAGTTCTTCCAGTGAACATTCAGGACTGATTTCCTTTAGGATGGACTGGTTTGATCTTCTTGCAGCCCAAGGGACTCTGAAGATTCTTTTCCAACACCATAGTTCAAAAGCATCAGTTCTTCAGTGCTCAACTTTCTTTATGGTCCAACTCTCACATCCATACATGACTACTGGAAAAACCATAGCTTTGATCAGACAGACCTTTATAAGCAAAGAAATGTCTCTGCTTTTTAATATGCTGTCTAGATTGAGCACAGCTTTTCTCCCAAGGAGTTCAGTTCAGTCACTCAGTTGTGTCCGACTCTTTGCAACTCCATGAATTGCAGCACGCCAGGCCTCCCTGTCCATCACAAACTCCTGGAGTCTACCCAAACCCATGTCCATTGAGTCAGTGATGCCATCCAACCATCTTATCCTCTGTCGTCGCCTTCTCCTCATGCCCTCAATCTTTCCCACCATCAGGGTCTTTTCAAATGAGTCAGCTCTCTGCATCAGATGGCCAAAGTATTGGAGTTTCAGCTTCAACATCAGTCCTTCCAATGAACACCCCAGAACTGATCTCCTTTATGATGGACTGGCTGGATCTCCTTGCAGTCCAAGGAACTCTCAAGAGTCTTCTCCAACACCACAGTTCAATAGCATCAATTCTTTGGTGCTCAGCTTTCTTCACAGTCCAACTCTCACATCCATACATGACCACTGGATAAACCATAGCCTTGACTAAACAGACCTTTGTTGGCAGAGTAATGTCTCTGCTTTTTAATATGCTGTCTAAGTTGGTCATAACTTTCTTCCAAGGAGTAAGGGTCTTTTAATTTCATGGCTGCAATCACCATCTGTGGTGATTTTGGAGCCCAAGAAAATAAAGTCTTTCACTGTTTCCATTGTTTTCCCACCTATTTGCCCTGAAATGATAGGACCCAATGCCATGATCTTCATTTTTTGAATATCCAGTTTTAAGCCAGCTTTTTCACTCTCCTCCTTCACATTCTTCAAGAGGCTGTTCAGTTGCTCCTCGATTAATGCGCTAGGATGGTGTCATCTGCATATCTGATGGTATTGCTATTTCTCCAGCCAATCTTGATTCCAGCTTGTGCTTCATCCAGCCTGCATCTTATACTCTGCTAAATAAGCAAGGTGGCAGTACACAGCTGTGACATACTCCTTTCCTCATTTTGAACCAGTCTGTTGTTCCATGTCTGGTTCTAACTTTTGTTTCTTGACCTGCATACAGATCTTCTCATGAGGCAAGTAAGGTGGTCTGGTATTCCTATATTTTTAAGAATTTTCCACAGTTTGTTGTGATCCACACTGTCAAAGGCCTTAGCGTTGTCAATGAAGCAGAAGTAGATGTTTTTTGTGGAATTCCCTTGCTTTTTCTGTGATCTAATGAATGTTGGCAATTTGATCTCTTTTTCCTCTGCCTTTTCTAAATCCAGCTTGAACATATGGAAGTTCTTGGTTCATGTACTATTGAAGCCTAGATGAAACCATCTCATCCTCTATCTTCCCCTTCTCCTCCTACCTTCAATCTTTCCCAGCATCAAGGTCTTTTCCAATGTCTGTTCTTCCCAGTTAGGTGGCCAAAGTATTGGAGCTTCAGCTTCAGCATCAGTCCTTCCAATGATTATTCATGACTGATTTTGTTCTTTAAAGTTTTATCTTATAAATGTTGTGGAAGGGAGAAGCCAATAACATAGAATGTTGTAAAACAGATTTTCACAGTTGTTTTCCATGTTGATACCAACTTGATGTCCATCTGGGCCCATAGGTGAGAATATATTTTTGATAAATATGTATACCAGTTTTTCTAGAGTGTACATCCCAAATTTCATGGTCTATAGAAATAAAGTGACATTCTGATCCCCTATCAATGAGTTAATACCATTTCAGTTTTTCTCACTTATTGTCTGATGCTCTGAAGCTCTTAAAGCAGGGCCAAAAGTCCCGGGACTAAATGAAACCTGATTTAATATGATCCAGGGCTGTGCTTGAGAGATTAGTTTCTGTACTTGCTTACTGTACCCTCTGGTTCCTTCAAAGTTCCTCTTTAATGGGGCAAGCTGAAGTCAGTTGAAACAAAATGCTGGAATAAAAATGGGAAACTACACTCACTGACACCCTCTCCTCTCAAATCTTACTCAGCAGCATTGATTTTTATTATTACATACACAGCTCTTTCATGCTACACTAAGGTGAGGACGAGCTTGATGCTTAGAGTATAATGTTGTTGTGATGGAAGCCATGCTGCATCATGAAATGAACATGGACTTGGAATTCCAACAGTTCTAGGAGTTGACTTCTGGGCCTGTTTTGTTGTGTGTGTTAGTCGCTCAGTCCTATCTGACTCTGCAACCCCTTGACTGTAGCCCACCAGGCTCCTCTGTCCATGGAATTCTCCAGGCAAAAATACTGGAGTGGGTTGCTGTTTCCTTCTAAAGGGGATATTTCTGACCTGTGGATCAAACCCAGGTCTCCTGCATTGCAGGCAGATTCTTTACGATCTAAGCTACAGGTAAGTCCTGACTTCTGGTCCTGGCACATATTAACTACATGATCTTAAGCAGGTATCTAAACCATGCCAAGACTTTATCTAGTTTTAAAATTAACAAAAACATAATAGCACTGATTTTCCAGAGTAATAATTTCCAGGGTTATAATTAAAAGTAGTGTGTGTATTTTTTTTAAGGCTCATTCAATAAAAAATGTAAACGAGTGGGTGATAATATTCTTTTGTTATCCTTCTGAATTTTCTGTATTATATCTCTGCCAAACAAAAAGAAAAAGGAAAAAATTTACATTGTCCTATGGATTTAGAAAAGGCAGAGGAACCAGAAATCAAATTGCCAACATCAGCTGGATCATCAGAAAAGGAAGACAGTTCCAGAAAAACATCTATTTCTGTTTTATTGACTATGCCAAAGCCTTTGACTGTGTGGATCACAATAAACTGTGGAAAATTCTGAAAGAGATGGGAATACCAGACCACCTGACCTGCCTCTTGAGAAACCTATATGCAGGTCAGGAAGCAACAGTTAGAATTGGACATGGAACAACAGACTGGTTCCAAATAGGAAAAGGAGTCCTTCAAGGCTGTGTATTGTCACCCTGCTTATTTAACTTCTATGCAGAGAACAACATGAGAAACGCTGGGCTGGAAGAAGCACAAGCTGGAATCAAGATTGCCGGGAGAAAAATCAATAACCTCAGATATGCAGATGACACCACCCTTATGGCAGAAAGTGAAGAGGAACTAAAAAGCCTCTTGATGAAAGTGAAAGAGGAGAGTGAAAAAGTTGGCTTAAAGCTCAACATTCAGAAAACGAAGATCATGGCATCCGGCCCCATCACTTCATGGGAAATAGATGGGGAAACAGTGGAAACAGCATCAGACTTTATTTTGGGGGGCTCCCAAATCACTGCAGATGGTGACTGTAGCCATGAAATTAAAAGATGGTTACTCCTTGGAAGGAAAGTTATGACCAACGTAGACAGCATATTGAAAAGCAGAGACATTACTTTGCCAACAAAGGTCCGTCTAGTTAAGGCTATGGTTTTTCCTGTGGTCATGTATGGATGTGAGAGTTGGACTGTGAAGAAGGCTGAGTGCCAAAGAATTGATGCTTTTGAACTGTGGTGTTGGAGAAGACTCTTGAGAGTCCCTTGGACTACAAGGAGATCCAACCAGTCCATCCTAAAGGAGATCCATCCTGGGTGTTCATTGGAAGGACTGATGCTAAAGCTGAAACTCCAATACTTTGGCCACCTCATGCAAAGAGTTGACTCATTGGAAAAGACTCTGATGCTGGGAGGGATTGGGGGCAGGAAGAAAAGGCGACAACAGAAGATGAGATGGCTGGATGACATCACTGACTCGATCCACATGAGTCTGAGTAAACTCCGGGAGTTGGTGATGGACAGGGAGGCCTGGCACGCTGCGATTCACGGCATCTCAGAGTTGGACACGACTGAGTGACTGAACTGAACTGAACTAATGGAGTATAGAGTAGCCAGCAGAGTCAGCAGGAGAGTTCCAAATGCAGTATTTGGTTGCAATCTCAAAAACCACAGACTAATCTTGGTTCATTTCCAAGCAAATCATTCAGCATTACAGTAATCCAAGTCTATGTCCCAACCACTGATGCTGAGGAAGCAAAACCATCTCAAAGAAAAAGAAATGCAAGAGGGAAAAGTGGTTGTCCAAGGAGGCTTTACAAATAGCTGAGGAAAGCAGAGAAGTGCAAAGCAAAAGGAGAAAGGGGAAGATATACTCAACTGAATGCAGAGATCCAGAGAAGAGCAATGAGAGATAAGAAGCAATACTTAAATGAACAATGCAAAAAAATAGACACAAACAATAGAATGGGAAAGACTATAGATCTCTTCAAGAAAATTGGAGATATCAGGGGTATATTTCATGCAAGGCTGGGCACTACAAAGGACAGAAATGGTAAAGACCTAACAGAAGCAGAAGAGATTTTTTAAAAAAGGTAGTGAGGATGCACAGAAGAACTCTACAAGAAAGGTCTTAATGACTCAGCTAACCACAATGTTGTGGTCACTCATCTAGAGCTAGACATCCTGGAGTGTGAGGTCAAGTGGGCCTTAAGAAGCATTACTGTGAACAAAGCTAGTGGAAGTGATGGAATTCAAGCTGAGCTGTTTCAAATCCTCAAAGATGATACTGTTAAAGTGTGGCATTCAATATGTCAGCGAATTTGGAAAACTCAGCAGTGGCCACAGGACTGGAAAAGGTCAATTTTCATTACATCCCAAGGAAGAGCAATGCCAAAGAATGTTCAAACTACCATACAATTGTGCTCATTTCACATGCTAGCAAAGTTATGCTAAAAATCCTTCAAGCTAGGCTTCAGTAGTACATGAACTGAGAACTTCCAGATATAAAAGCTGGATTAAAAAAAAAGGCAGAACAACCAGAGATCTAATTGCTAACATTCCTTGGATCATGGAAAAAGCAAGGGAGTTCCAGAAAAACATCTATTTCTTCCTCATTGACTAATCTAAAGCCTTTGATTGTGTGGATCACAACAAACTACGGAAAATTCTTAAAGAGATGGGAATACCAGACCACCTTACGTGCCTCCTGAGAAACTTGTGTATAGGTCAAGAAACAACAGTTAGAACTGGACATGGAACAACAGACTGGTTCAAAAGTGGGAAAGGAGCACAACAAAGCTGTTTATTGTTACCCTGATTATTTTACTTACATTCAGAGTAAGTCATGTGAAATGCCAGGCTGGATGAATAACAAGCTGGAATTAAGATTGCTGGGAGAAATACCAACAGCCATAAATATGTAGATGATATCACTCTAATGGCAGAAAACGAAGAGTAACTAAAGAGCCTCTTGATGAGGCTGAAAGAGGAGAGTGAAAAAGCTGCCTTAAAACTCAACATCCAAATAACCAAGATCATGACATCTGGTCCCATCACTCCATGGCAAATAGAAGGGGGAAAAGTGGAAACAGTGACATCTTTCCTTTTCTTAGGCTCCAAAATCACTGTGGATAGTGACTGCAGTGATCAAATTAAAATACTCTTGCTCCTTGGAAAGAAAGCTATGATAAACTGAGATAACGTATTGAAAAACAGAGATGTCTGTTTTCAGAGGAAGGTCTGTATAGGCAAAGCTATGGTTTTTCCAGTAGTCATGTATGGAAGTGAGAGTTGGACCATAAAGAAGACTGAATGCTGAAGAATTTATGGTTTCGAGCTATGGTTCTGGAAAAGACTCCTGAGAGTCTCTTGGACTACAAGGAGATCAAACCCATCAATTGCAAAAGAAATCAACCCTGGATATTCATTGGACTGATGGTGAAGCTCTAATACTTTTGCAACCTGATGGGAAGAGCTGACTCATTTGAAAAGACCCTGATGTTGGGAAAGATAGAGGCAAAAGTAGAAGAGGGAAGCCAAGCAGGAGATGATTAGATAGCTCACCTACTCAATGAACATAAATTTGAGCAAGTTCCAGCGGACAGTGAAGGACAGGGGAGCCTAGCATGCTGCAGTCCGTGAGGTCACAAAGAGTCGGACACAACTTTGGGACTGAACAACAACGACGAGGTAACTAAACTCTATCCATTAGGTAAAATAAAGGAAGGTGGATGTCCTGAAATAGTAATGTTAGTTGATATGTTTGTGTCTTTTTTCTGCTCTAACAAATAACTGTTTTTAGTGACTTAAAACAGCACAGTTTTTTAGTAACTCAAACAGGATTTAATTAAAACGGCTCATGAACAGATCCTCAGAGTCACATTCCTGGATGGCATTTCTCATATGTCCAAGTATTATAACCTCCTGGAATAGAGAACTAGGGGAGCAAGGATCAGGGTAACCCATAGCAAGCAGTGGAATCACAGTTACTTGAGTTCTCACTGTAGAATGGAATAGAGTGGAAAGTTAAATGTTGTCACCATAGCAACGAAGTGATTATAAAGATGATGGAATCATCAGCCTTCTTAATATGGTTCTGGTGAGCATGCATAGGGAAACTTAAAGGCCATGGGCTTCCAGTGAACACACTTGGAAAATTGGAAGATCTCAATGATAGCTTTGAAAGAATGCTTTGTCTCCTAAAGTTTCAAGGTTCATCCTGTAATAGGACTATGGATAGGACTGTGGATCAACCCCAGGACAGATTATAGGGTTGCAGATGGAAGTCTTGGTAAGCCCCTTACACTAAGATAAAGACTCTACTAGGGAAGAAGTGGGACCCTGAAAAATAGAATAGAGACCTTTGGACTGACCTTGGCCAGATGAAAATGTCTTGAACTTCTCCTAAATTTCCTTTGACTACTGAAGGACTTCCATAAAAGCTTTTCAGTGACTACACTTTAGGCATTAGCCTCCCAAACTGATGTCAGTGCTCTTCAGCTGCAGGCCCTATGACCTCTTACTATGTTCAGGGCAGTTACACTTTTTAAATAGAAGGGCTGGAAGGATTAAATAGAAGGGTTCCTTAGAGTTGAGATGGTCTGTTGACCAAAAATCCATTAAGACCTCAGCAGTCCATATGAACAGGAGCCTGGGGAGCATGTGGCAGTGGATTCTAGGGTGCTGGAACAAGGGGTTTAAACAAGGGCAGGGGAGATGAGATATACAGCTCAGATGGCCAAACGCATTGCTATGGGCTTACCACCAAAGAGCCAGGATCTGATGTGCTGGTTCAAGAAGTGGAACCCTGAGAGACTTTCCCTCTGCAGGCCTACCAAATCTAAGCATAATCTCAGTAATGCCCTAGATTTTAAAAAGTTGAAAAACTGAAATTTCCCTGAAACACTGGAGAGGTTGTGAGTCTAAAGATTTGGAGAAATTGGAATGTTGGAGTGCTCTATTATTTGCAACCCACTAAGCCAGTCTTGACTGTACTCCCTGGTAAAACCTGAAGGACATTCTCTTCACCAGGAGATTAATTGCATGTGTCTTTGACAATAAAAGGACATTTTTAGTTTTTAAACATAAAATTTTATAACTGTAAAAATTCCTTCCTGAGTCCTCTTGTAAAATCTTCAAATAGTGTTTGTTAGGACATTTCTCAAAGCAAGCTGTGAAAATAATATTATAATTCATGGGTTTATTTAGAATAACAGATAAGACAGGATTTAGAATTGATGTTCATAAGTTATGATACAAGCCAGCAACCTTATATAAAAATAAGATGTCATTATTGTAATGTAATCCTCAAAAATAGATCCTTGGTAATGTCTTTTGACAGGATGAACTTCAACAGTTCAGATTCCAAAAGCCATATATATTTAGATTTGGTCACTATAAAGGAAAAGATTACTGTGAAAGCTCTGCTCTCTTCTTTTTACTTAATATGAAAATGTTGAACAGTTGTATATCAATTTACTTTCCAAAAGTAATTTTAATATATATTATTCATATGTTATATCACACCTTTGTTTGTACATGAATAAGCATATAGTTATAATTTAATGAATATTCATAATGGAAATCCTTATGCATCCATCACCCAGGTCAAGAAATAGTACACTGCCAGCATCCTAAGCCTCCTTGTTGGCGCCAAATTGATTACAATCATAACCCTTTCCTCAAAGTTAACCACTGTCCTAAATTTACCTTCTATTATTTCAAGGCTTGCTAGTTATGTATGCAGGTTTTTTGGTTGTTCAGTCACTTACCCATGTCTGACTCTTTGCGACCCCAGGGCCTGCAGCACACCAGGCTTCCCTGTCTGCTATCTCAGTGAGTTTACTCAAGCTCATGTCCATTGAGCCAATGATGCCATCCAACCATCTCATCTTCCATCGCCACCTTCTCTTCCTGCCCTCAATCTTTGCCAGTATCAAGGTCTTTTCCAATAAGTCTGCTTTTCCCAGCAGGTGGCCAGAGTATTGGAGCTTCAGCTTCAAAATCAGTCCTTCCAATGAATATTCAGGGTTGATTTCCTTTAGGATTGACTGGTTTGCTCTGCTTGCTAGCCAAGGGACTCTCCAGTACCACAGTTCAAAAGCATCCTTTCTAAAACTGATGCAATTTTAGGCAGTCTAATTTAATTTTGTCTGATTTTGCACTTTTTTTCTCTACAACTGACATTTCTAAAATATCAAGCTAAGAAATATTGCAAGCGTAGTAACTTAATGAAAGGGATATGTCCCACAATTAAATAAATTTAAATAGGGACTTTAATTTTGTTAAGTACAACGTATATAACAAGTACTTAAATATTTTGGCTAAGTAGGAGAGTATTTTTAATTTTAGAAGTGCATACTAAGATATTTGCAGGTGTAGTATCAAGATGTCATTAATTTACTATGAAATATTATATATATTTATATATAAATAAATAAATATTTATTAAATATATACTTACATATTTTATATCATATATATATATATTTTATTTTCACAAATCACAGTAGGGGAATAAAAGGTTTTAGAGTAAATCTTTGTCATCTTTGCCAACAGCTATTTTCTGCCTAAAACAGAGCCTCTGTTTTGCTACTGCATCCTCATGGGGACTGAGGGAATGGCTGTGGGGCACCAAATGAGTCTGTGACCTCAGACGTCAGTTGTGAATTGGCATTATCTGGAGACAATGCCACCCCACTCCAGTACTCTTGCCTGCAAAATCCCACGGATGGAGGAGCCTTGTGGGCTGCAGTCCATGGGGGCGCTAGGAGTCATACACGACTTCACTTTCACTTTCACTTTTCACTTTCATACATTGGAGAAGGAAATGGCAACCCACTCCAGTGTTCTTGCCTGGAGAATCCCAGGGACGGGGGCACCTGGTGGGTTGCCATCTGTGGGGTCCTACGGAGTCGGACACGACTGAAGCGACTTAGCAGCAGCAACAGCAATACATTGAACCATAACATTGGACGTGCACAGCACAGTCTATTATAAAGTGAAAGTTGAATATAGGGACCAGGTCTGAGCAGATCCAGGAGACAGATTAAATGGCATGATCGAGTGGCTCAGACCCCCAGGTGCCTGTCCCTCTCACTCAGCTCCCTTGCCCTCTGTCCACACCTGTGCCTTCCTGATGGGTCCTTCTGGCTGGTGAAAGGAAGAAGGAAAAGCAAGAGCCTGGTTACAGGTTTATCTTCCATATGCCAGGGCAAAACAGCCACTAGACTATCCTCTCACTGGGGGTGGGGTGCAGGGGTGGAGGGAAATTCTCCCAGTGGGCAGAATTTAGGGTAGTGCATCTGTTAGCCACTTGGCATTCAAGGAGAGATGGTCTAAGGTGCAAATATACATTTACTCACAGACAGGAGCAAACACATTGACTTGCTACTCATGGATAGCAACAAACTGGCCTATTGTCAAGAAATATTTCTGAGGAAAAGAGAGACGGATGCTCTTCTCAAAGTGGTACAGGATACAAAATTACTCGTGTCAGGTAGATGTGTACCTGGTTGCCAGTGTAGCTGGCAACCACTTAGGAAGAGACCCTCAATAATCAGGCAGACAAGACAGGTCTTTGTCTAGATGCCAGCCTCTTTTCTTAGCCACCTTGGAATCTACCTAACTAGATCTGCATACCGCGTGGTCACAGCAGCGGGAATAGGCTGTAATAGTTTTTCCCTTATCTGGTTACTGCTGTGCTGAATGTCTGGTCTTCTCAGACCAAACACTGATGCTGATCCTCTGTGGTACCATTTACCCAGAGGCAAGCTGACTACCTAGTTCAGATTCATTCTGCTCCACTACTCCCATCAGGTAGAGTACATCACTTTATCCTTATAGGGAAGATGCATATTTCACAAGGAATTTGTCTTCTCTACCTGTAAGTTTCTGCTGGCAATACCATTTGCGGAATAACAGAATGCATGCTTTATTCATGGCCATGGTGTCCCATGCACCATCACTTTCGACCAGGGAGTACATTTTATGGTAAAGGAAGTAAGCCTGTTCTTGTGAAATGCATTGGATTTACCCCACCACCTTGTAGTACCTGGCTTAATAGAATGGTGAAGAGCCTGATAAAAACTAATTTTGGGTGCCAGCTGAAATAGAGTATCTTGGACAATTGAGGAGTTGTCCTGTAGGATGAGATTCTTGCCTTAAACTAAAAAGCCAGTATATGATGCTTTCTCCAGTCAGAATGCATCGAGGCAAAGGAAGAAGTGGAAGTGGCCCCTCTCACTATTATCACCTGTAATTCACTTGATTTTTGTTTTGTTTTGTTTTAATCCCCATAAAGGGTGAGTTTGGAGGTCCAGTGTCCAAGGGGAGGAATGCTTTCATAAGGGAACATAGTCATAGTTCTGATGAGCTGAAAAATGAGACTACCCCATGACCATTTTGGGTTTTAATGCTGATGAACCAACAGAGAAATGAGTCACTATATGGGTTGGGGTAACTGATTGTAGTTTCAAGGAGAAACTGTACCTCTGCTACAGACTATGGATAAAGACGATTGTGTTTGGAATCTAAGAGAATGACTAGAGAGTCTCTTAATAATCCATGGTCCAAAAGTAGAGGGCAGTGGAAAATCAGGGCAGTCTGGTGAATGATAGTCATTGAGTACACGTCTTTCATTAAAAAACTGCATTCAGATGAGGTCCTAATAGGTGAGTGAAGCATAGCATGGATGATTAAAAAAATAAAAGGCAGTCATAATTACCAATTTAGGTGTTGACTCCTGCCACAAAGGTAGAGACTATAATTAGTTTTTTCCCTTCCCCTTACACTCTTGTCTTATACAAAAAATGCTAGTAATACTAATATTTTACATTTCAGATGGAAGTGTGACTAAATTAGCATCACTTTGTGATATTATGGGAACTAAATGAAATGTGTATTCCTGTGTTCAGTTTGGTTCAGTTGCTCAGTCGTGTCCGACTCTTTGAGACCCCATGAATTGCAGCACGCCAGGCTTCCCTGTCCATCACCATCTCCCGGAGTTCACTCAAACTCATGTCCATTGAGTCGGTGATGCCATCCAGCCATCTCATCCTCTCATCCCCTTCTCCTCCTTCCCCCAATCCCTCCCAGGATCAGAGTCTTTTCCAATGAGTCAACTCTTCACATGAGGTGGCCAAAGTATTGGAGTTTCAGCTTTAGCATCAGTCCTTCCAGTGAATACCCAGGGCTGATCTCTTGTACGATGGACTGGTTGGATCTCCTTGCAGTCCAAGGGACTCTCAAGAGTCTTCTCCAACATCACAGTTCAAAAGCATCAATTCTTCAGCACTCAGCTTTCTTCACAGTCCAACTCTCACATCCATACATGATCACAAAAAAAAACCATAGCCTTGACTAGATGGACCTTTGTTGGAAAAGTAGTCTCTGCTTTTGAATATGCTATCTAGGTTGATCATAACTTTCCTTCCAAGGAGTAACCATCTTTTAATTTCATGGCTGCAATCACCATCTGCAGTGATTTTGGAACCCAAGAAAATAAAGTCTGACACTTTCCACTGTTTCCCCATCTATTTCCCATGAAGTGATGGGACCGGATGCCATGATCTTCGTTTTCTGAATGTTGAGCTTTAAGCCAACATTTTCACTCTCCTCTTTCACTTTCATCAAGAGGCTTTTTAGCTTCTCTTCACTTTCTGCCATAAGGGTGGTGTCATCTGCATATCTGAAGTTACTGATATTTCTCCCGGCAATCTTCATTCAAGTTTGTGCTTCTTCCAGGCCAGCGTTTCTCATGATGTACTCTGCATAGAAGTTAAATAAGCAGGGTGACAATATACAGCCTTGATGTACTCCTTTTCCTATTTAGAACCAGTCTGGTGTTCCATGTCCAGTTCTAACTGTTGCTTCCTGACCTGCATATAGGTTTCTCAAGAGACAGGTCAGGTGGTCTGGTATTCCCATCTCTTTCAGAATTTTCCACAGTTTATTGTGATCCACATAGTCAAAGGCTTTGGCATAGTCAATAAAGCAGAATTGTATGTTTTTCTGGAACTCTCTTGCTTTTTCCATGATCCAGTGGATGTTGTCAATTTGATCTCTGGTTCCTCTGCCTTTTCTAATTCCAGCTTGAACATCTGGAAGTTCATGGTTCACATATTGCTGAAATCTGGCTTGGAGAATTTTGAGCATTACTTTACTAGCGTGTGAGATTCCTTGTGTTAAGGGACACAAACGTTTCACCCATTTGAAGAATAAGAACTGACCAAGAGGGGTGAAGAGCTGGACTCTGCAATCTACTTGTCATTTGCCAGTTCAGAACTGTCTATCCTTCCCCACCCTTCTCTGTGCCATGGGAAGCTTATCTATAAGAATTACATAAACAAAGGACTGCTTAACCTCTAGCTTCCAAATAAGTTTGACCAGTGGGAAACCAGTAAGTGAACTGAGAACTTCCAGATGTTCAAGCTGGATTTAGAAAGGGCAGAGGAATCAGAGATCAAATTGCCAACATCTGTTGGATCACAGAGAAAGCAAGGGAATCCTGGAAAAACATCTACTTTGGCTTCATTGACTGTGCCTTTAACTGTGTGGATCACAACAGACTGTGGAAAATTCTTAAAGATATTGGAATACCAGACCACCTTACCTGTCTCCTGAGAAAGCTGCATACAGTCAATGTTAAAGGAAATCAATCTTGAATGTTCATTGGAAGAACTGGTGCTGAAGCCCCAATACTTTGTCTACTTGATGCAAAGAAGTGACTCATTGGAAAAAACCCTGCTGCTGGGAAAGATTAAAAGCAAAAGGAGAAGGAGGAGGCAGAGCTGGGAAAGATTAAAAGCAAAAGGAGAAGGAGGAGGCAGAGGATGAGATGGTTATTAGACAGCACCACTAACTCAATGGGCATGAATCTGTAGAAACTCTGGGAGACAGTGAAGAACAGAGAAGCCTGGCATGCTGTAGTCCACGGAATCACGAATAGATGGATGTAAGGACAATGGAGAATCCCAGTTGAAGATTGGGGGAGAAGAGGAAAGTAAGTTCATGATATTTATTCCTCCAGTCGTTTCCATGCAGGAGAGAGCTATCTTGTTCCCTTTACTACTTTTGTCAATAGTGGGTCTGCCTGCCTGCTTCTTTGTGAGTGCTAGTAATCTCTTTCTCTACTAGGGATCTAGACTTGGCTGCAGCGTCATTGGACAAATCGTGTCATAATCCAGAGTTTTCATGCTTTCCCGACACCCTGCCCTTGCCTTTGTAAATGGCCATTTAATAAATCCTCCTCACATTGCCCTAGTTTGGTGCCATCTACTTATTGCTGGCTTCTTGCAATGGGTGGTATCGCAGCATGTTTGTATACTAATGAGTATGATCTGGTAGAGAAGGAAACTTGATGATGAAGAAGAGAAAAAAGCTACTGGCAAGAGAGAAGATTGTAGATAAGCATGGAAGAGAAGCAGCAACAAGTTTGGCCTTACTAAGGAGCAGGGAAAATTTATCCATTGTAGCGGGGTAAGAGTGGGCTTCCCAGGTGGCTCAGTGGTAACAAATCCACCTGCCAATACAAGAGGTGCAAGAGATGGGGGTTCAATCCCTGTGTCAGGAAGATCCCCTGGAGTAAGAAATGGCAACCCACTCCAGTATTCTTGGCTGGAAAATTCCATGAACAAAGGAAGCTGGTGGGCTACAATTCATGGGGTCACAAAGTGTTGGACATAACTGAATGGCAAAGCACACACACAGAAGGATGAAGAACAGCATTTGTGAGTAGAAGTGTAGGTAAGTTAATGGATTTGTTGTTGGGCAGGGTATAGAAGCTGTCTTTTGGTTGTTTCTAATCTGTGAATTCATAAATCTTAAGTTCATTCACAAAGACTTCTTACACAGGACAAAAAGCAAACATTAACCATAAAGGAAAAGTAATAACTTGAACATCATTAAAATTAGACTGGGAGAAAACTCTTAAATATATATAGATAGATAGATACATATATATGTGTATATATATATATATAAACTTTAAAGGATACATATCTAGAATATATGAAATGAGAAAAGGACAAATGACTCATTGAAAAATGGACAGAATTCTTGAACTGGTACTTGAGAGAAAATGATATTTAAATGGGTAAATACACATGGGAAAGTGCTCAATATTATTATTCTTCAAAGAAGTGCAAATTAAAATCACAGTGAAATACCACTACACTCAAATAATGATGGCTAAAACTAAAAAAAGATAATTAATAAGTGTCAGTGGAGAGTTGAGTTCAACCTGGTAGAGTTTAGCCAGTTGAGTATTACAGAAGGATAGAGGTAGGTGAATTCAGGATATGGACCAGAAAGTGACTGTAGCAACCACATGGAGTCTATGCAAGTGAGGTGGGTCATGAGCGCATGAAGGGGGTGATGGAGCATGAACAGGTCAGCAGTGGGACTTCCTGCACCTAAAAGATGTTTGGATTCTTAACACACTGCTTATACTAGGTATTAAGAAATCTTCATCTCCTCATCTTGTCTCCATGAACTGCACCTCAGGGAGACGATGTCTTTAGTCCAGTGTTTCCAGGATGAGTAGGAGGAGATAGCCACAAAATGTTTTCTTGCTCTTGAGGATACTTCTGTTCCTGTTGAGTAGATGCCTACCTTTGCGATAGGTAGTCAGATAGTCAGTGTAAACACAACACTAATCTTATTGTGCAATCACATATCTATGTAAGTTAAAGATACTCACTTTGCAGGAAAGCAGGTGGACAGGAGCTTCCCTTCATGATGAAGGTGTGACAAGCTAATGGGAGGTGACTCTGGGAATGGTGAAACTGCCTTCAGTACTCATTCTTTCTAACATAAACATTCACCTGATGTTAAAAAGTGAATGAATAATTTATATAATAAAGAAAGAGCTACTTTAATTATTGTTCTGAAGAGAGTCTCATGGTTGTTAGACAAGCTGCCAGACTAACATATTGGCTTTTAAATAATTTCACCCATTCAGCCAGGAAAATGGTTTTATGTGGCTTTTTTTTTCTTTAATACAATAAAGAATGAAAGATAGCCAGCCTGGCTCATGAATACATAATGAACAGTGACTAGTAGAGATGGGTTTGGTACCACCTCAAAGAGTAAATCAGCTATAAACTATCCGCAGGTTAATTTTCTGCTCAGTAAGGCACCACAGTTGTGAGTCTGAGGCCACATAGAAAGACTCTCCTTCTTTGGGAAAGCTTGTGCCCAGGCAACCCATAGGGCAGGTGCAAATGGTGCTGTCTCATCTGGTGTCTCCTGTGGAGGGCAGGTGCCCTGGCTGTAGCATTTTGATTATTTTCTGATTTCTTGAGTTATTTTTCTCTCTCCCTCTAAAAAATTGTGTGTGTGTGTGTGTGTGTGTGTGTGTGTGTCTGTATGTTTAGCAGTGCTGCAGAAGTTCATTTTCTGCATTTGTTTTGTTGTTTAATCACTCAGTTGTGTCCAACTCTTTGTGACCCCATGGACTGTAGCCAGCCAGGCTCCTCTGTCTGTGGGATTTTCCAGGCAAGAATACTGGAGTGGGTTGCCGTTTCCTTCTCCAGGGGATCGTCCTGACCCAGGGATCGAACCTGCATCTCCTGCCTTGGCAGGAAGATTGTTTACCACTGAGCCATGAGGGAAGTTCATCATCTCTTATGAATACAATTTTAAAGAAGAAAAAAGAAAAAAATATTTTTCTCGTTGTGATAAGTACTCCTAGGATTAACTCTCAATGTCTTCCCTACACACCATATAGCAGTGTTAACTGTAGTTATCATGTTGAGTGATGACTCAATATTACCTCCCTAATAATTATTTATCTTATAACTGGAAGTTTGTACCATTTGAGCACCTTCCTCTAACCTTTCTCCCCATACTCTCATTTTCTATGAGTTTTTTTTTTTTTTTTTTTTTTGCAGATTCCACATATAAGTGAGGTCATACAATATTTGTCTTATATGGACTTAAGTCTCTGTTGGACTTATTTCACTTAACATAATGCCTTTAAATTCCATATGTGCTGTCACAAATGGTAGGATTTCCTCATTTTTTATGTCTGAGTAATACTTCATTTTATATATATATCAAAACTTCTTTATCCATTCATCCATCCATGGACACTTAGTGGTGTTTCCATTTGTTGGATATGGTAAATAATGCTGCTATGAATATGGGGATGTAGATATCTTTTCAAATTAGTGGGGTTTTTTTTCCTTTGGATACATTCCCAGAAGTGGAAGTATTCACTAAGTCATATGATAGTTCTATTTTTAGTTTTTTGAGAAATATCCATACAGTTTTCTATAGTGGATCCACCAATTTACATTCCCAATTAAAGTACACAAGGGTTTCCTTTTCTATACATCCTTCCTAGGATTTGTTATCTCTTGTCTTTTTAATGATGGCCATTCCAAAACATGTGAGGTGATATGTCATTGTGGTTTTATACTTTGTGAGGTTCATGTGCTGTGCTGTGTTTAGTCGCTCAGTCATGTTCGACTCTGCAACCTCACAGGCTGTAGCCCACCAGGCTTCTGTCTATGGGGATTCTTCAGGCAAGAATACTGAAGTGGGTAGCCTTTCCCTTCTCCAGGGGATCTTCCCAACCCAGGGATCGAACTCAAGTCTCCTGCATTGCAGGCGGACTCTTTACTGTCTGAGTCACTCATCATATGTTATGCAGCAATACAAAATTAATACAAAGGTATTTTCAACCATATATGTTTTCAGAAAGCATTCTACCACATACCATATTTTGAAGGAAGCACTAAAGAGAGTAATCTCTTTGAGTCAAAACAGAAATCTTCAGATAGAAGAGAGTAAACTGAGGTCAACAGGGATGAACACCGAGCCTCTCGTTGCAGGCAATGTAGATGAAGGTTAATATAGTGTTACTGAGTTAGCCTACTCTGGACAAATCTAAATGATCTCAGCAAAACCCAGGGAATGAAAGGGCTTGGTGGTGGCGTATCAGTCTGTCTTCCTAAATGCTCACTTGGTCAAGAGGGTAGGGATAGGAAAGCAGAGGAACAAGTCACCCAGGACTTTAGCTGAGGAGGTAGAATGAAGACACAGTTCACTCAGTCAGCAAAAGTGAAGAAAGGAGGAAAGACGGAACAGCTAAGCTTATTATATAGTAAAATTAAGATGGAGGAAAGAAATTCATGTATATATTGGCCATTGTAATAAATGAGAAGTGTTGAATCCCCCATCGAAAGACAGTCAGATTAGGTTAAAAATCCAGTACTTTCATTTGTAATACATTTAAAACAAAATGATAGAGAAGTGTAAGATTAAACAAAGATATAGAAAGCAAAGGCATACTCAAAGAAAACTGAAACAAACCTGATGTCATAAAAGGACCTTCAAATCTAAAGGCATTTGGTGAGACAAAGAGGGAGGTTCAGTTTAGTTCAGTCACTCAGTCATGTCCAACTCTTTGTGACCCCATGAATCACAGCAGCCAGGCCTCCCTGTCCATCACCAACACCCGGAGTTCACTCAAACTCGTGTCCATCGAGTCGGTGATGCCATCCAGCCACCTCATCCTCTGTCGTCCCCTTCTCCTCCTGCTCCCAATCTCTCCCAGCATCAGAGTCTTTTCCAATGAGAGAAATGTTATGTGGTGATAAACGTTACAGTCCACAAAGAATATAAAATGACCACACAACTGAATCATCAAATAAGAACTGTTAAATGTATAAAGCAAAAATTCTTCAAAATACAAGGATGTGAAGAGGGAAACAAAACGATATCTCTTAATATGTGTCCCTTTGAATTTAATGAATCAAAGAGGGGAAGAATTTAAATTTTACAAAAAAGATGTAAATCTACATGTTCATAATTATTGAAGAGATAAGAACATAGGATAGATGTGGGACTTTGTACAGCAAAATAAAATATACTTTAATTTTCATGCTCATGTTTCATGCTGACTTTTTTAGACTAATTGTGTACTTGGACAAATAAAGCTTAATTTTAAAATTTTGAAATTTTATAGACTCTATTATTTAAACATAATTCAGTAAAACCAACCATCAGATTTTTAACTATGTGAAAAGTAAAAATTCACTGTTAAAATGTCTGTATCAAAGAGGAAATCAAAGCTGAAGTCAAATTTTATCTATAAATTTTCAAAAAAAAAAAAAGTATTTCAACTAAGACTAGTAAAACATAACTAAAGCTACACACAGAGGAAATTTTATGGCCTTAAAACATTTATATTAACTGGAAAGGAGAGACTGAAAATAAACTAATAGATTATCTAATGATTAAACATCTTTCCACTTCTGGGATAGCACAACTTCATCATAATGTATTTTTTATGTTGTTTCTTTGGTTAATTAATATTTTGTTTCAGTTCAGTTCAGTTCAGTCGCTCAGTCGTGTCTGACTCTTTGCGACCCCATGAATCGCAGCACGCCAGGCCTCCCTGTCCATCACCATCTCCTGGAGTTCACTCAGACTCACGTCCATCGAGTCGGTGATGCCATCCAGCCATCTCATCCTCTGTCGTCCCCTTCTCCTCCTGCCCCCAATCCCTCCCAGCATCACAGTCTTTTCCAATGAGTCAACTCTTTGCATGAGGTGTCCAAAGTACTGGAGCTTCAGCTTTAACATCATTCCTTCCAAAGAAATCCCAGGGTTGATCTTCAGAATGGACTGGTTGGATCTCCTTGCAGTCCAAGGGACCCTCAAGAGTCTTCTCCAACACCACAGTTCAAAGGCATCAATTCTTGAATACTTATATATATATTATTATCAAATATGAGAATTTTTTATAGTATGTCACATTTTTATATCAGATTTATACTTGTCTTATGAGTTGGATTGTATTCTTTTTTTCCCTTGTTAAAAGTTTAAGCTTGTTGTTATTATTTCTGTAACTTTTTCTATTAACTATAGTGTTTAGTAGAACTTGAGCAAAAAGCTGTGCAGGTTTGATGCTGTCTTTGTGGGAAAATATTTACTACTGATTCAATTTCTCAAGCAATTAATGATTTTTAATTTTCTTCTTAAATAAGTTTGATAATTTATATTTTCCTGGGAATGTGTGCATTTCATTTATATCTTTAATGTGTTGATGTAAACTTGTTCATAATATGCTCTTATCTTTTAAATCTGTTCCATCTAGAGTTCTCTCTTCCCTTTCCTTACTAATATTGTCTATTCATATCTCCTTTTTTCTTGATTAATCTTGACAAATAATTTTTTAAACTAGGCTTTTCAAAGCACAGACTTTGATTTTGTTGATCCTTTCTATTATATGTTAGTATTTCATTTTATTTATTTCTGATATTATTTGACTTCTACATAATTTGGGTTTTTTTGTATTTTCTTTTTCTAACGATGTGAAATGTTAGAAAAAGGCTTCACTTTTAGTATAAGCAATTACAGGTGTAATTTTCATCTAAGCATCACTGTATCTGTAACTGCAGCTACAGCCCATAGTATTTTTTGACATTGTGCTGTATTTGTACTGTCTTCCTCTCTCCCTCCAGCCATGCAGACACAGTCTTGTACACATACATATATCTGTATACTCAAAACCCTCAGTGCCGGGGTCCAGCCCTGGTGGATCCAGGGTGATTCGAAGGGGAGACGGATAGGCGAGGAAAACTTATGTATTTAGAGATATAAGATTAGATTAGGAAGAAATAGTACAGTAGGAAATTTAGGTGGAGAAAAAGATGCTGAATAACTTGGTTTACGGGGAAAACCAATAAAACCTCGAGACAAGAGGTTTGCACCATCTATGTTAGGCCACCAGCGCCCACTTGAATATCGAAGGGTGCCCCGCCTTAGGCTCCCTTTCGCATGGATCTTAGCAGCCAGGGCAAGTAAGTAGACATAGTGAGCCTCCCCGCTCCAGATGGGAATTCAGCTGAAAAAGGGGAGAAAAGAATGACATGGGGAAGCCCAGCATCGGTGCAAGACTCCGAAAACTATTTTTCAAAATCAGCTTATATACCCCTAGTTGTACAGAAAGAAATAGTGGAATATGCAGAGTTATGCAGGGGTAGCAGTCCTGACCCTCACTGAGACAAACAAGGCTTTCTTTTTGCATACCCTCCCATATACAAAAGGCCTCAGGTGGTTTACATTATCTTCTGACCAAGAGGCCTGTTAACAATTTTATGGCTCTCTTCCTGGATAATTGTCTATCAACCAGAAAGCTCCTTTTCCCTAGAAGAGTTTTTTCTTTACTCTGCATCACCCTCAAAGTACTAAATAAAGTTACATTCCTGTAGAACAAAGGTGCAGTGGGTTATAACAAAGAAAGTACTTAAAGATCTAATGTTGCTAATACCAGGTCTACTACCTGTTTTTCTATATACCAACTATATCTAAAAATAAAAGATATGAAAATTTGGCAGCAAGTATTGGCTCAACAAATGAAACCTTTAATCAGTCCTATTCTAATGATTTTGACTCCTCGGAAGCCCCTACATTCCTAGGATGTTTTAAGCTTCCTATGCCTCCTGCGGTCGGGAGGGCTCAAACAATCACATGCGCAGCTGTACGAGTCCTGCAGGCAGGCTAGAAAGCCATCAGAGGGGTTTTGCGATTCAAACACTCGTATTATGCCCAGGAGATTTATTATCTAAAAGCTCTAATTTTTTCCAGAGAAAGGTGGTGGGGGGACAGTCCCCTGTTAATGACAGAAGAGTAGGTGGAAAGCGTAACACAGTAAAGCAGGCAGACTCTGGTCTTTGGGGGTGGATGCTCAGGAAATTCCAGGGGGAACCCCTGAAGTCTGAGCACGTCCTTGTGTTTTGTCAGGCTTCCTTCCGCATGACCTTGTCACGGGCGGGATTCCTCACGCTGGCCCCCAGCACCTCAGTTTCTTATGGTTCAATCATAATGTGTAAAAATATATCATATCTTCATAGAAAATTTTAATTTTGTATTGAAATTAGTCAAAAGTCTGTTTAATTGGGTGTTAGTGTATATGTCCTTTATATAAGCTCATGTCCTTCTATAATGATTGCACAGTGATAAAGTGTTTTTTCTGCTTGCCCTGGTTTTAATTTTGTTGTTGGAATTGATACATTGTTTTACTAATTTGGATTTTAGGTCAGTTTCTGATTTTATAAAGGAATATTTCACAACATTCAACATTCACATCTTTGCTTTGCATTCCCTCTAATGCTAGCCTATAGTGAATAATTCAAACAGTGGAAAAACCAAGCAACCTTTATTGGATATTTTTTTTTAAAAATGTAATGTTCCAATATCCTAGCCAGATTAACACTACTTCACAGAATCACGTGTCAACATTGTGAATTTAAAGACTTGCAAAAGTTATTTTTTAAAATGCTGCTTAAAGGATTTGGATGGAGTATATTATGTATATACATTTCTTCCTTAATTTCATTTTGCAAGAATGACTCATTGATGGCAACAGACAGGGCCACAGAGATACATTTACAACACGGTAGTGTAACACGCAGGATGAATTGGATAGTGGTGACTTCCCCCTTCCATACCCCAGGCACCTGCTAGTGTTTCCTGACCTTGCTTGCAGTGGGTGGATTCCTTTGAGCCTATTTTGTAGCAAAACTGTAATATAATTTCTTATAAACATCTGAAGCTAACACATGCCAGTTGTATTTCCTTAAATAACAACATAATCATGACATCTCTGTGTTGATTAAACCCTAAGCCTCAGAGCAGAATTATACTTTTCCAAATTTTCCCAAGTTTCTCAACTGATTTTCTTGGGATTTGACATTTGGAAAAATTTTCACATCCTCCTGGAAATGCTGCAGAATAACTGCTCTGCGGATACACTGCCTTTGTGTTTACCAGGCTGTACATTCTATCCCTTCTACATGTCTGGCCTTCCTCCTGAGATCATTATTCCTCTGTCGTGGGGCTTATTTTCTCTAGTGAGAGATTGCCGATAAGGAAACTGTCTTTATTCAAGCTCATTCTCCTCCCCCACACCCCACCTTGCCCCGCCTCAAGTTTTGCCAAATAGTATTTATTTAATATTTTTTCTTGATTTTTTTGTACCAAGTTTCAGTATTTCTGTTTTTTTTTGGGGGGGGGGGGGGGGGGAGGCCTGAATGATAATGTTAACAGGTATTCAATTCCAGCTTGATGGTTACCTTTTTAAAAATATATTTATTTTTAGTTGTGCTGCGTCTTCATTGCCCACGGGCTTTTTCCCAGCTGTAGTGAGGGCCGAAGGGGCCACCCTCTAGCTGCAGTGTGTGGGCTTCTCACTGCTGTGGCCCTCTTGCTGTGGAGCGCAGGCTCCAGAGCACTTGGGTTCAGTAGTTGCGGTAGGTGGGCTCAGTACTGGCTCTGGGCATCCCACACAGGCTCACAAGCTGTGCTGCACGGGCTTTATTGCTCCACGGCGGGTGAGATCTTCCCGGTTCAGGGATCGAACCCACCTGTCCTGCACTGTCAGGACTCCTTACCATTGAGCTACCTGGGAAGTCTTATGGCTGCTTTCCTGTCATCATTTTAATGCCATTATTTTCTTAGGTCTTTCATTGCTTTTGCTGGGAAATCAACTCCTCTTAGTGTTGATTTCTCCGGGTGGACAGTAACTTGCACCGGCTTAGACAGAGTGGAGGTTACAGCACAGTTGTAGCTGATTAAAAGAATGACTTTTGACCTTGGGTCAGGTCCCGGAAAAATGTAACGGATCCCATATATCTGAGTTTTACCTCATTGTAAGGAGCAAATTGTAGGAGCCCAGACGTTTAGATTCACTATTACACAAAAAATTCAGAGAGTGTTATTATTTAAGGAAATAGAACTAGCAAATGTTAGCTTCACATGTTTATAAGAAATTATATTAGTTTTGCTATAATATAGGTACTAATTGTCAGAGAAGGCAGTGGCAACCCACTCTAGTACTCTTGCCTGGAAAATCCCTACGGAGGAGCCTGGAAGGCTGCAGTCCATGGGGTCGCTAAGGGTCGGAAACAACTGAGCGACTTCACTTTCACTTTTCACTTTCATGCATTGGAGAAGGAAATGGCAACCCACTGCAGTGTTCTTGCCTGGAGAATCCCAGGGACGGGGGAGCCTGGTGGGCTGCCATCTATGGGGTCGCACAGAGTCCAACACGACTGAAGTGACTTAGCAGCAGCAGCAGCAGGTACTAATTACATATGTTAAAGGGTTTTTATTATTTTTGATTTTAAAATTCTGTGTTATTTACTTCTTTAGTCAGAGTACATAAAAAAAGAACTTGAATAAATTCTGTCAAAATTAAAGAAAATATATGGCAAATTTTCTTAAAATTTCATGTAAATTATATTGGAAAATGAAGATTCAAAGTCTTCTTGGCTTAATATGATACTGTATCATAACAGATCTAGGAATGGCTCAAAAAACTGAATTCAGTTATCAAAATACAAGTTGACCAACAAGCTAATAAAACTTAACCTTGTCAAAGCAATTTCTTTAAGTATAAATTAAATATCTACTGACTCACTACTTTAATCAATTATCAAAGACTATATTTTAGAGGAAACATTCATAGAATTATAAATTAATAACATTTCCTGTGTCAGTATAGCATAGCTTATGTTAGTCTTACTGTAACCATACATTTCAAAGAAAAAAATCATTGCTGTCTAGAAAGTATACTTTTTTATATGTGTTAGTATTTGATATTCTGCAAAGCATCATTTATACTGTATTTTTCATGTTTACTAGGAACAAGTATTTTGCTCTTTTGGAAAGGGTGAAAAATGTAGTTTTATTTCACCATCTATCCATTTTTGAAGAGAATAAATTTTTTTTGTGTGTGGTAAGTTTAGTATTTATTTGCAGGATTGGTTAAGTATCTAAAATGAAAAATATTGGTATGACGAGTGTTTTCTCTTTTTAAGATATGGATGATCCTGAGGTACAAAAGTAGCAGTAATATTACTACTTATATGACTGTGGAAACAGAATCAAGTTGTTGTCCTAAGATAATGAAATGGAGTGTAATAGCATTAATTTGTCATGGTCCAGCTCATATTTACTCATTTTTAAACTAGGTGTTGTGAACCCACGGGGACATGGCAATTAACAAGAGAGAACCCTTACCCTCGTGAAGTCTGTAGCTTATCAGGGAAGGTGAATAATGAACCAGTAATTAACCGTTGCACTTCGTATAGGTATATCTTCTAGAGCTGGTATTAAAGTTTCCAAACAATTCAGATTCTACAGAATTACTTAATAAACCAGCATTTATTGGGATAAGCTAAGTTATGATGAGTTAACAATAACAAGAAAAACAAATGTTCCTCAGTGACTTGAAACAGCAAATTTGTATTTCTCACTTAAGCAATACCCACAGTTGGTTGGCAAAAGGCATCAGTTTGTTTTAGTTTGATGGAGGCAAAACCATCTTATAGTGCTGCTATTTCAACTGCAGTTATTTAGGGTGCAATGTAGTAGAGGGAGAGAGAGGTAGAAATTTCTTGCCCTGGCAATTAAATGCTTCTGCCCCAAAGGGACATATTTTCACTCACATTTCACATGGCCACATAATTTCATGGGATGGACTGCATTTAGTGGACCCTTAACAAGTGAGATAATCTCAAATTCTCAATCAATTATGGCATTAAGATTAAAGTCCAGGATTTCTGCTTTTGAATATGCTATATAGGTTGATCATAGCTTTCCTTCCAAGGAGTAAGCTTCTTTTAATTTCATGGCTGCAGTCACCATCTGCAGTGATTTTGGAGCCCCCCAAAATGAATTCTGACACTGTTTCCACTGTTTCCCCATCTATTTCCCATGAAGTGATGGGACCGGATGCCATGATCTTCGTTTTCTAAATGTTGAGGTTTAAGCCAACTTTTTCACTCTCCTCTTTCACTTTCATCAAGAGGATAAAAAAGAATCACAGTAATAACCCCATTTGTGATGAGAAAAAATGAAAGACACACAGTAGTGTTTCTTCGTACCTTCTCTGAAATCCACTGGCATATACAGTCAGGGTCACATACTCTAGGAGTGAGGACTACTCATTAATAAGGCCCCGAGAGTACTACTCGTAGGAAGAGATCCCTTGCTCATTGTTGTCTATGGCCCTTAGCTCTATCCTAAAAGTGACATTTTCTTGAGCATCTTTATAGGTTACCATTTGGATTGGGAAGTTGAGATTCATGAATTAGGTTTTCTGAGGTGAAATTAAAATAATGTTTAGTGATACCAAATTTACTTGGCTGGGAATTGGCAGGACTTGAATCACTAACTGGTTTACTCAGTAAATTTGAAGTTGTCCTTCCAAACATGGATATAACACTGCTGCTAAGTCACTTCAGTCGTGTCTGACTCTGTGCGACCCCATAGATGGCAGCCCAGCAGGCTCCCCCGTCCCTGGGATTCTCCAGGCAAGAACACTGGAGTGGATATAACACTGGTATCATTCATTTCTTCCACAAACATTTACTGAGAGCTTGCATTGTATTGGTTGCCATCCTAAGATATATTAGTGAACAAAATAGGCAAAGATTCCTATCCTTGTACAACCTGTATCCTATGTACAAGAGAAGTGTTAGTTGCTCAGTCTAAAGGTAATGTTTCCTCTCTCATCAGTTCAGTTCAGTTCAGTTGCTCAGTCGTGTCCGACTCCTTGCAATTCCATGGATTGTAGCATGCCAGGCTTCCCTGTCCATCACCAATTCCTGGAGGTTGCTCAAATTCATGTCCATAGAATCAGTGATGCCATCCAACCATCTCATCCTCTGTCATCCCCTTCTCCTCCTGCCTTCAAACTTGCCCAGCATCAGGGTCTTTTCAAATGAGTCAGTTCTTTTCATCAGGTGGCCCAAGTATTGTAATTTCAGCTTTAGCATCAGTCCTTCCAATGAGTATTCAGGACTGATTTCCTTTAGGATGGACTGGTTTGATATCCTTGCAATCCAAGGGGCTCTCAAGAGTCTTCTCCGACACCATAGTTCAAAAGCATCAATTCTTTGGTGCTCAGCTTTCTTTATAGTGCAACTCTCACACACATCCATACATGACCACTGGAAAAACTGTAGGTTTAACTAGACAGACCTTTGTTGGCAAAGTAATGTCTCTGCTTTTTAATATGCTGTCTAGATTGGTCATACCTTTTCTTCCAAGGAGCAAGCATCTTTTAATTTCATGGCTAAAATCACCATCTGTAGTGATTTTGGAGTCCCCCAAAATAAAGACTCTCACTATTTCCATTATTTCCTCATCTATTTGCCATGAAGTGATAGGACCAGATGCCAAGATCAGCCTCCAATGAAAATAAATAAATTTAAATTAAAAAAGAAACCTTATAACTCAAAATAATAAAAATATTAAAAATGGAAAAAAAAATCTTAGTTTTCTGAATGCTGAGTTTTAAGCCAACTTTTTCACTTTCCTCTTTCACTTTCAACAAGAGGCTCTTTAGTTCTTTGCTTTCTGCCATAAGGGTGGTGTCATCTGCATATCTGAGGTTATTAATATTTCTCCCAGCAATCTTGAAACCCAGCTTATGCTTCATCCAGCCCCTGATTTTGCATGATGTATTCTACATATAAGTTAAATAAGCAGGGTGACAATATATAGCCTTAATGTACTCCTCTCCTGATTTGGAATCAGTCTGTTGTTCCATGTCCAGTTCTAACTGCTGCTTCTTGACCTGCATACAGATTTCTCAGGAGGCAGGTAAAGTGGTCTGGTATTCCCATCTTTTGAAGAATCTTTCACAGTTTGTCGTGATCCACACAGTCAAAGGCTTTTGCATAGTCAATAAAGCAGAAGTAGATGTTTTTCTGGAACTCTCTTGCTTTCTCAATGATCCAGTAGATGTTGGCAATTTGATCTCTGGTTCCTCTGCCTTTTGTAAATCCAGCTTGAACATCTGGAAGTTCATGGTTCACATACTGTTGAAGCCTGGTTTGGAGAATTTTGAACATTACTTTGCTAGCATGTGAGATGAGTACAATTGTGTGGTAGTTTGAACATTCTTTGACACGGCCTTTTTTTGAGATTGGAATGAAAACTGAACTTTTCCAATCCTGTGGCCACTGCTGAGTTTTCCAAATTTGCTGACATATTGAGTGCAGCACTTTCATAGCATCATCTTTCAGGATTTAAATAGCTCAACTGGAATTCCATCACCTCCACTAGCTTTGTTCATAGTGATGCTTCCTAAGGTCCACTTGAGTTCACATTCTAGGATGTCTGGCTCTAGGTGAGTGATAACAGCACTGTGGTTACCTGGGTCATGAAGATCTTTTTTGTATAGTTCTGTGTATTCTTGCCACCTCTTCTTAATATCTTCTGCTTCTGTTAGGTCCATACCATTTCTGTCCTTTATTGTGCCCGTTTTTGCATGAAATGTTTCTTTGGCATCTCTGATTTTCTTGAAGAGGTCTCTAGTCTTTCCCATTCTATCATTTTCCTCTATTTCTTTGCACCGATCACAGAGCAAGGCTTTCTTATCTCTCCTTGCTATTCTTTGGAACTCTGCACTCAGATGCCTATGTCTTTCCTTTTCTCCTTTGCATTTAGCTTTTCTTCTTTACTCAGCTATTTGTAAAGCCTCCTCAGACTACCATTTTGCCTTTCTTTTTCTTGGGGATGGTCTTGATCCCTGCCTTCTGTACAATGTTCCAAACGTCCATCTATAGTTCTTCATACACTCTGTCTATCAGATCTAATCCCTTGAATCTATTTGTCACTTCCACTGTTTAATTGTAAGGAATTTAGGTCATACCTGAATGGTCTAGTGGTTTTCCCTGCTTTGTTCAATTTAAGTCTGAATTTGGCAATAAGGAGTTCATGATCTGAGCCATAGTCACCTCCCAGTCTTATTTTTGCTGACTGTATAGAGCTTCTCCATCTTTGGCTGCAAAGAATATCAATCTGATTTCGGTGTTGACTGTCTGGGAATGTCCATGTGTAGAGTCATCTCTTGAGTTGTTGGAAGAGGGTGTTTGCTATGACCAGTGCATTGTCTTGGCAAAACTCTGTTAGCTTTTGACCTGCTTCATTTTGTACTCCAAGGCCAAAATGCCTGTTACCTCAGGTATCTCTTGACTTCCTATTTTTGCCTTCCAGTCCCTTATGATGAATAGTCCATCTTTTTTGGGTATTAGTTCTAGAAGGTCTTGTAGGTCTTCACAGAACCATTCAACTTCAGCTTCTACAGCATTACTGGTCAGGGCATAGATTTGCATTACCATGATACTGAATGGTTTGCCTTGGAAATAAACAGATTATTCTGTCATTTTTGAGATTGTGCCCAAGTACTGCATTTCAGACTCTTCTGTTGACTAGGATGCTATTCCATTTCTTCTAAGGGATTTTTGCCCACTGTAGTAGATATAATGGTCATCTCTGTTAAATTCACCCATTTCAGTCCACCAGTTCACCAGTTCACTGATTTCTCTCTGACAATTTTCCCTTTTTCTTCTTTCTGGCTATCGCAAGATTCTTGAGTAAGCTAGCTGATCAAGAGGGTAATATTAATACTTTGATTGGCTAGTTGACCCATATTCAAACATTGTGCCTAAATATGGATAACAACTTTTTTATAACTTAAAAACATTTAGTGCTTTTTGATCCTGAATACATATTAATGAGTGCCTGCTAAGTCACTTTAGTCATGTCTGACTCTTTGTGACCCCATGAACTGTAGCCTACCAGGCTACTCTGTCCATGAAATTTTTCAGGCAAAAATACTGGAGTCAGTTACCATTCACTTCTCTAGGGGATCTTCCTCATCCAGGGATTGAACCCAGGTCTCCTGCATTGCAGGCAGACTTAACCATCTGAGCCACCAGGGAAGCCGTGTACAGGGAGGTCTCAGGGTAGATGTGGATAACTCATGTAAAACAGTTTGCATAGGTTTTCTGGAAAGAAAACCTATAGATAAAAATGTTTGATTAGTTCCCCTTGCCTTTCTGACAAACAGTATTTCTGTCCTGGTAAGCACTCCCTTCCTCTGGGTGTCCTGTTCTCAGCTGATACCACACACATCACATCTGTAAGTATACTGGAAACCATCTGGTCCAAATGTCTTATTTTGCAGACGTGACAGTTGAGGGCTGGAAATTTAAAGAAGCTTGGTTTAGGTCTTCAGAGTGACTGACTGCCTTTGTCAGATCTCAGATTAGCTGTAACAGATTTCGCCTGAAAAGCAGATGAAAATAAAATAAAATCATTCCTTGACTTCCCTTCCCCCTACCTCAGTGCATGATGTTCCTACACTTGAGTCTTCCAGTTGATGTTTACGTGTGGTATATCTCTCCATGGAAGATGTAGCACTTACACCAGTCAGAAAGGGCTTTGTTGAAAGCGATAGTAAACACCAATACAGCAGTGACTAAAAACAGACACTGATTTCTCTCTCTGATAAAAGACATGCAGAGATAGGCTGCTCAGGGGTGGTGAGCCAGCAGTCTGCATGTTTCCGGTCCTTCCTGCTCAGCTCTCCACCATCCCTGGAGCGGGGCCCTTGTCCTCCTGTCCAGGTTGGCTTGTCTGTCCATCATATTTGTATTCTAGACAGCAGGATGTTGGAAAGAGAAGAAAGAGGTAAAATATGAATGTTATTGAGTCAGTGTCAGCCAGGTGTGATCAGAAAAGCAGGACTAGTAAGAGTGAAGTAGAATAAGGGATTTATTTGAGGGACTTGACCTTCCAAACTGTGAGTGTGGGTTAAACTGTTTCTGCTCTGCTGTGCTGGTTTTGTGTGTGGGTGCTGAGCCTGAGGACAGCGGGGCAGGCCATCTGAAAGATGGATGTGTTCATGGTCAGTTTTACGTGTCACCTTGGTAAGGCTGCCACCCCCTGTCATTCAGCCAGGTGCTCTGTAGGGATTTTGTATTTGTGACTGAAGTCTGTAATCAGTTTAAGTAAGGAAGATTATCCTTGGTGATCTGGGTAGGACTGATTCAATCCATCGAAAGGCAGAACCGAGGCTGTCCAGAAGAAATTCCACCTCTGGACTGCAGCTTCCCCTCATGTCTGCAAGGTCTAGCCTGCCCTTCCTGATGGCCTGCCTAATAGACTTGGGACTTAACCGAGCCAGCTTTCAGTGGAAGACAGTTCCTCGTAATGACTCTCTTAATTTGTATCTCCTGCTGGTTCCGTGTCTCTGGCAGAACCCTGATGGCACAGACTTGGGGGGAGAGAAACAAGGATGCCCTGGAACCCACGCGGAGGAAGTAGAAGCTGCATTCATCTTTAACTGCCTCCAAGCCTCCAGCTGCAAGGAGGCTGGTGGAAAGCTGGCACCCTTTGCCATGCAGCTAACCCACCTTGTCCAGGAGCTAGAGCAGCAGCAGGATCCAGCAGGGAGGGGACTGCGGCAGGCCCAGCGGCTCTGTCATGCTGATAGGACAGGACGAGCCAGTAGATCTGTGACACGGTGCGCCAGCTGCAAGGGCCCTCAACTTTCCTGTGACCTTCCTAGTGTAGCCATGGCTGCCGCTGCACTTCTGCCTTCCTGACCTTGTGGGAATGTCTCCTGTGCCCATCCTAGTCCAGGACTAAACTGGAGGAGGGGAGCCTGGGAAACACTGCTCCAGTTGAGCTAGGCTGACACAGTACAAAAACACCACCACCAAGGTATCTCTGGGGAGGTTTCTTGGAAGCTTCCAGATGCCGATTTATTTTATAGCTCCTTGGCCGGATCGCGCAGAGTGTATTTGGCTGTATGTGTCAAAATGACAGGTTCTCTTTGAAAGGGAGGATGAACTTGGGGTTGCTAACTAATCCTTTCAGTCAGAGGACTACTCTTTACAGGACACAGTTCCTATCTTCTGAAGCCTAATTTTCAGGAGGGGAAATAATATATTGTACAAACCTGTGTGTTAAACTTCGTAAACAGAAATACTTCCCCTTCATCAGTTCAGTTCAGTCGCTCAGTCGTGTCCGACTCTTTGTGACCACATGGACTGCAGCACGCCAGGCTTCCCTGTCCATCACCACCTCCGGCAGATTGCTCATGTGTCCATAGGGTCGGTGATGCCATCCAACTATCTCATCCTCGGTCGTCCCCTTCTCCTCCTGTCGTCAGTCTTTCCTAGCATCAGGGTCTTTAACACTGAGTCAGTTCTTTACATCCAGTGGCCAAAGTATTGGAGCTTCAGCATCAGTCATTCCAATGAATATTCAGGACTTCCCCTTCATGGTCCCTTGGAAAACCTCATGGGGTGTTTTTATGTTAAAAAAAAAAAACAAAAAACCATTCATATGTAAAGTATGATTCCCAGGACAGCAGTGAAGCATATAAGCAGGTGATTCTTTACCCTAGGTGTCAGAGGGTATCTTCTATAGATTAGCAGCAGCACTTCTTAAAAGCCTTGAGGGGATGCTTTCTTTCTCCAGAAGAAGAAGATGCAGGGTCAGTGACCAGGGACTTCAGTAAATGGAATGCCTTTGGAGATCTGCTTTAGTACAATGCAAAGGAAATCATGGATTTACATAGACAAAATGCCTCTTTGTGCGTACAAATTCAACTAAATCAACTCTAGTACGTATATTATGTAAGACATATATCATGCCTATACATACATTGAGAAGGAAATGGCAACCCACTCCAATGCTCTTGCCTGGAGAATCCCAGGGACGGGGGAGCCTGGTGGGCTGCCATCTATGGGGTCGCAGAGTCGGACACGACTGAAGCGACTTAGCAGCAGCATATTGTGTCTATGGAGCTTTATCACAGGCCAGGCACTGGTCTAAGCAATGTAAGTAGATTAGCACATGAAAACTCACTAGAACCTCATAGAGTGTTTACTATCACTATTATTCATATTTTACAGATAAGGAAGTGCAGCACACAAATAAAGTAAATTCAACAAGAGGTTGAACTCAAGACTGATACTCTGGAGGTCAACCCAAGACTGATACTCTGGAGCCCTTCTCTTACCTTTCCCTGATTCACTCCTGGGTCCTGACTCATCCCAGAAATAATACAGCCAGTACCCTCTCTGTTCTAACTAAGGCAGGAAAGTGAATACAGGAAAAAGTGTTTCCACAAAAACAAACACTTAAAGGAAGAGTTTCCCCTCAGCCTACAGGTAGCTGCAAAATTAATTATATGTCCTATTTTAGGATCGTTCTAATTAAATACAGTGAAATAAATAGTAACCTCTTACTATTTTGGGATCAGTTTTAAAGGAAAAACTCTGAAAGTGAAAGGGAAGAAGCGGTCAGGCTGGATGGGCTTAGCACCCGCAGTCAGACCCGGAGGCGTGTCCTGTGATTGGGTCCACGCTCCCCCAACACGTAGTGGACAGATAGAGCCCTCCTGGTTAGGGTCTGTGAGGGCAGATGTTTGATGCTCCTCTGAAGCACCCAGGAGTCCTCTGGGGAGTTGCACAGCCCCGGGGGCTCAAGAGCTGTTTTGGGAAGGAGTACTTGAAAGAAGGGGCTTGGGAAGCAGGTATTAGTTTAGGGCCTTCCAGACTGCTGCACTGTCTCCATGCTATGCTAAAGGTAGGACTCAGATGTTCTCTCCTGTGTCAGTATCCACTGGGGCCAGGAACCCATATATGACACCTTAACTGGCCTGTTTTTTAATGGGGGGAGGGGTGCCATTGTGGGATTTGACCCAGAAACCAGCCAGAGGTGTGTATTATGCTGACAGCCAGCTCTGAGACCCCTGGTAAGCAGGCAGTCAGATAGCAAAGGATATGATTCTTCATTGTCCTTGAAGTCACTTCGAACCTGTGATGACCATGTGACTGACATTAAAAACCCAGACAGGTTGAGTGTTGCAGAAAATATGAAATGAGCCTGAAACCTGTAAATCCATGGAGGAATTTTTTTTTTTTTTCCCTAGGCAGCTGATAACAAAAGGTCCCCAGCATGATAAACTGCCTGCCTGCAATTCAACTGTATAAGATCCTTTTGGCTCTCTTAAAAATAAATAAATAAATAAAATTGGAAATGGAAACGTGTGAAGACATTCTGAACAGTAGCAATCAAGATTCCGAAGGCTAGAGACATTTATGCCATTCACAGAATTCAGGAAAACAGCCTGTCTGTGGAAGGCTCTCCCAGCTCCAAAGGCTGAGCGCGGCTTGGTGAGTTCCCCGCCGCTGCTGGAAGCGAGCTATAAATAGAGCAGGGCGGGAAGCGCCCTGCTCAGGGGGCGGGCGGGAGATCCCGGGCTCTCCGCTCCTCACCCTCCGCCCGCGGCGCGCGCTCCCGGCCGGGGAAGCCTGCGCGGCAGGCCGGCCGCCTTAACCCTCGCCACTCCGGGTAGCTACGGGAAGCAGCTACCGGCGGGGAGGGCGTGATGGCGAACCGGCTGCGAAGGGAAACGGAGACACGCTTCTCACCTGGGCCTGGCAACCCTCCACCGGGAATCCCTCCACCCCCTCCTCTTTCCCTTCGAGCTTTGGTTAACCCTTGAAATACACAAGAAGGGGTTTGTTCCCTGACTTGAGGTCGAGCGGCTGAAATCCAGATCTTTTCAAACCATCCCAAATTTGGTTTGAGGAATCATGTTGGCGGTCCTATTTCAGAGTGGCGTACCCTCCCCCGTGCTGCTTTGGACAGCTCCTTTCCTCGGGAGGGAACTGTCAAGCGAGGTGTGTGTGTGTGCGCGCGCGTGTGTTGTTTTCGGCGCATGCACACCCCTCGGTAGCCTCAAGGTCGGCAATACCCCGAGCATTCCCGGCCCCCCGCCGTCCGGGCTCGGCCCCGCCAGGCACTGACAGAGAGAGAGGGAGTACCCCGTCCCGGCAGGGCGTTCTGCGAGCGGTTTCAGCGTCCAGCAAGGTCGGTGCTGAAGCAGGGCCGGGCGCGGGGAAGCTGGGCTCCGGAGGGTGGCCCCCGAGCAGCCGCCACTGGGCGGCAGGGACCCGGCCGGGCCGCTCGGCGCGCCAGGACTCCCCCGGGGGTGCTCGGAGACCCCGGAGAGGAGGAGCGGGGAGGGGCGCGGGGCTCTCCCAGGCGGCGAGCTGTCCCGGAATTTGAAGACCGGAGAGGCAGCTGGTTCCTGGCCAGGACTCCTGATTTCTTCTCAGATGGAAACAGTTTCTCCAGGTGAACCTGCTGGAATTCTCAGTGGAGTCTCACTCGGGTTTAGCCTCCTGGTACATTTCACCGAGGCCGCATTTATCCCCGTGAGAGGAGGAAGGTGCCAAATGGAGCGGAGCTCTCGGTTGCAGAACACGGTAAGCTGGAGACGAAGGTGACATTGCCTGGGGCTGGGGTGAGGTGGTGAGGCACAGATTTAATGGGACCCTCCTCTCCTAGCCAAGATGGTGAAAGGAAGTTTGCCTTGGTCTTCACTGCCGTTCACCCTCCCCAGGCCTTCTCTGCTCTATTTTTTCCCTGCCTCCACTCATAAGTTAAAAAGAAGCATTCCCCTGGGTGGGCGGGTGGCGGAGAGACTCCCTTATGCTCTTATTTTCGGCATGTTCAGGGGCTATGCCAGTCGCAGATGCCACCGTGCGACCTGAAATTTCCCACCGCCCCTCCTTCTCTTCCACCTCTCCTCCCTTCTCCCTTGACTGAGTCCCCCGCTCCTCTCTCTCCTGATACAGCATACTTTTCTTTCTTTATCATCCTCCTTTCTAAGTTTCCTTTTCTCTCTTCAAAAATTTGAACCATAAGGCAGGGAGGGAGGCGGGAATGTTGTGGCTGTGATGTACTGCTGGAGTGATAGGGTGATGGTTGATGGTTTATGAAACATCTATTCATCAAGCACTGTTGAGCACTCACTCTACCCACTTCTTCCTGCATTCAATGACCAGACCATTTTCTCAAGAATAAACTGCCCCCAGCTTTTCCCTGAGAACCTCTCTGCTTTCCCCGAGGCTGCAGGAGTGGACATCTGCAGGACGCGAGGAAGAGGAGAGGGAGTGTCTTAGATCCAGGCTAATGGGTGCCTCTATGCTCTCACTCCTTGGAGTCCTGATCATTAATCACACATTAATCATGTTAACCATTTATCAAGCACTCACTGTGTCTGTGGAACTGTTCTAAGAACTTTACAAGTATTCACTCATTTAAACCTCATAACAACCCCATGAAGTAATGACTACTATTATTTTTTACACGTGAGATAGGAAGGAAGATTTAAATCATTTGTTCATGATCACACAACTATTAAGTGGGGGCGCTGCGATTGGAACACAGAACATCAGACTCTGGATCACAACTCTTAATCTATTATATATCTGTGTAGTTAGATATTTGCCCATCCATCTGAGATGGATGCGTGAACAAGGCAACCAGAATCCTTGGAGTATGGATTTTAGTTAAGGGAAACAGACAATATATTCGGCAGATAGACTGGATAACTTCAGGCAGTGGTAAAAGCCTCAAAGAGAACAGAGTTTGTACTAGGGAGTGGCGACCTTCACATGGAGAGTAGAGATGGACATTCTCTTTGTGGTGGGAACTTTCAGGCTGAGACTTTAAAGCACTGAGGAAAGGAAGTACAAATAGCTAGTGAATGTGTACTAGTTATTAACTTTAGTAATTACGGGAATGCAAATCAAAGTCATGTTGAGTATCCCTTTGCACCCATTTGGTTGGCCTTGAATTAAGAAGTTTGAAAATATCAAGTGATTTAAGAGGGTGTAGATCCGCAGGACCTTCCAACATTGCTGATGGGAGTGTAAACTGGCACACTGACTTTGGGAAATGTTTGGCATTGTGCCCTAATTTGAACATTTGTACACCTGTGATCCAATTGTTCAACTCACTCCTAGATTTATATATATTAAAAACTCTTGGATTTGTTCAACAGGAGACATGTATATGAACATTCATAACAGTTTGGTTTTACTGAAAGTCTGGAGAGAACTTCGATGCCCATCACCAAGGAATAGATAAACAGTGTAATATTTTCACAAAGAGGAATAGTATGCAGCAGTCAAAATGAATTAACTGAGTGACACATAACAATATGATTGTGTACAAGCTATATAATATTAAGTGAAAATTGGCTGAAAGATTACATACAGCAAGACAATCTCATAATGTTGAAAATTAACAAAAAACCCTACCACTTAGGAATATATGTAGGTGCACATACAAAAATAGGAAATTTATGTAAATACGAAAGCAAGAGAATAAGACTCAGATTTGTACTTGTGGTTATCTTAGATGGGGAGAAGCCAGGTGACCATATGGTTCCTTAGGGGTGAGTCAGTGGCATGGTCTCTCCTGAGTTTTGACTGGTAGGGCCAGGTCTGCTTATTACATTGTTAAAAATAACTTGTAAATAATGAAAGGTGACAGGCCATGCATGCAACTAATGAAAGTAAATGATGAATTAAACATTAAGACTAACCGTGTTCTGTGCTGGGAAGGTAGGAGAGAACAGAAGTAGACACCTCAGTCTGGCAAAGGGAGCCTGATGTTTCTCAGAATGGGGAGGGTAGCCAGAGTCAGGGTTGGCCAGCAGATCAGACAGGTGGTCTGGAACCAGATCTTGCCAAGCCTTGTAGGTCAAGCTAAAGATTGAAGGGTTTTAAGCAGAGAGTGAAATAGAATTGGATTAAGGTTTTCAAAGGCTCCTCTGTGGCTGTGTGGAGAATAGACGATGGGAAGGGCACTCGAGAGGCCACTGTAGTAAGAAAGGAGAGGAGATGGTGGCGTGGGTGCAGATGTGTTTCTGCACACTACTTACTGCATCGGGCACTAGCCTGGAGGTCAAGTGGAGGTCAAAATCTAGTTCTTGCTCCCTTGTCAGGAAATGTCCTATCACAGGGCTTTGAAGGCCTGGAGGAAGGGCAGCGTTTTGAGAGTTGCCTTCAGCGCTCTGTGGGTCAGCAGCAGCCCAGGGGGAATCAGTGCCGTGAGCGTGGACTTGAAGAGAAGTCGATGGATTTGGGACACATGTTGAAGGTGAAGGTAGAATGGTCAGGGCCTATTGATGGATTAGAGATGGGTGTTAAAGAGAGGAGTCAAAAGTGACACCTGCATTTTTTTTTAAAAATTTGACGGTGAGGATATTGATGCTGTTTACAGTGAATGGAAAAAATCATATTTTAAGTATATTAATTTTGAAATTCTGTTAGACGGTCAGGTGTACATGTCAGGTAGGGAGTTTGTTTGAGTGTGAACCTTGAAGGACAGTCTGCAGCAAGAGACTGAAGTGGGGAAAGTATAAGCCTGTAGATGGTATAGTCCAAATTCCTTCACTTAAGTTGTCACTGTCAGATTGTGAATTCCCTGGAGGCAGAGGAATTTTGTCTTTTTCATCCTCAGAGGAGGGTAAAGTAGAATAGGGTATCCATAAATGTTGGTTGAATAGATACCAGAAGGATGCATCAACAGTGCAGAGGTGGAGAAATTGAGGGACCGTAGGGGAGCTGTCCTAGATAACTGGACCCTACCAGTGTCCAAACGTTGAGGCTGTGTCCTTTCCAGTTTCTCCTGAGGCTGAAGCAAGTCTAATGGAGATGCCAACCCGTTAGGAAGATGTGACCCGGGGTCTTGGAGCCACTGTTCCATGTGGTACCCAGAGCTATTCAGAGCAGCCCCAAATGGCACAGACTAGAGAGTGAAGGAAAAGGATGGCCGGGAGAGCCCTGAGGGTCAGGGAGGCCAAAGCGGAAGCACGGAGCTGGCACAGGAACTCAGCCGGGAATGCAGCAGAGCTTGTTGGGGCGGGGACAGGTGAAATCAGCAAGAGGAGAGAGGACCCAGAGGCTGAACCAAAGGAAAGGCAAGGGAGTTGTTACCAGTGGAGCCGCAGATTCGGTGTCAAGTCCAGCGTATATTATAGGCGCATCGATAATCCCCAGCTACCTCTCTAGGGGCTGGCCACAATCTTCTCGTGCCCCAGATCCACAAGACCTCAAGCTGTGCCGTCCTTTGAGGCCTGCCCATCTCAGATACTCCCATCATCCTGCGGGGCCTCCTGAGCAGCACTGGCCCCCACAATGCCCTCCAAAGCCAGGCTTGAGCTGACCTCCCCGACTACGTTTGTGCCTGACAAGGTTCTCCCATGCCGCCATTGCATCACTCTGCTGCCATCTAGTTCCCCAGCCACCACCCTTGCACACTGCAGTTCACGTCTCTTGATTTATCTGTTTCCTTCCTTTTGGCGATGCCTTTGTGTCTATTCACTGGTGTATCTCTGCTCCAAGCACAGAGACTGGCTTAAGGGGCAGTGCACAGGGATTGTGAGACGAAGGAGGAGGAGGAAGAATTCCCCTTTTTGTTTGGCTTTAAGATTATCAGGATGAGACCATCCCCTTCTCACTAAAGATAAACGCACAAAGTCCTCTCTTTCCTTGGACAGCTGGATACAGTATTGCTTAAGAATGTAAACTTTGGAATAAAATCAACTAGAATTCATTTCAGGCTGTAACACAAATAGCTGGGGGGGCCCAATTCTCTAAGACTCATTCTTTTTCATCTGTCAAATGCAGAAAATAACAAAACCTCCCTTATGTCCTCATTGTGAGTTTTAAAGAAGGTAATGATGTGAAGCTTCTAAGCACAGTGCCCAGCATAAAATAGGGTCACTGTAAAGTTAGGTATTGGGCTTCCTTGATAGCTCCATTGGTAAAGAATCCGCCTGCAATGCTGCTGCTGTTGCTAAGTCGCTTCAGTTGTGTCCGACTCTGCGACACCATAGACGGCAGCCCACCAGGCTCCTCTGTCCCTGGGATTCTCCAGGCAAGAACACTGGAGTGGGTTGCCATTTCCTTCTCCAATGCATGAAAGTGAAAAGTGAAAGTGAAGTTGCTTAGTTGTGTCCAACTCGCAGGGACCCCATGGACTGAAGCCCACTAGGCTCCTCCATCCATGGGATTTTCCAGGCAAGAGTACTGGAGTAGGGTGCCAATGCCTTCTCCAGCCTGCAATGCAGGAGACCCCAGTTCAGTTCCTGGGTGGGGAAGATCCATTGCAGAAGAGATAGGCTACCAACTCCAGTATTCTTGGGCTTCTCTGGTGGCTCAGCTGGTAAAGAGAATTCCATGGACTGTATAGTCCTTGGGGTCACAAAGAATCGGATACGACTGAGTGACTTGCACAGTTTAGATATTCTTATTTTCTAAGACGTTTAATTGTCAATGCCTCCTTTATTGACCAACTTCAAAGAAATGCTTCTAATTCTGAGAATCTAGGCTCCTTATCCAGAGGCGCCTGTGCTCTGGCAGTGAGGTAGTAGGCATTTTTGGCAAAGGAAACATTTCCTGGGCATGTGGGCATTTGCTGTCTCATTCCTCACATTATGCCATGTAGTATTCCACTGTACCTAATTCTTGGCCAGCCAGGAGTCTGAATAACAGCGAGGATTCAGAATTTATTCATTCAGCAGTTCATAAACTGTGATTGAATGTCTTGCTATGTAAATGGAGATGCAGTGATGACTAAGACAGAGCCCCTGCTTTCAAGGAAATCACAGTCTAGACAAATAAACTGACGATGATAATTCACCTATTCATAGGATTGCTTCTGGTCCAGACCTCCACACCCCCACTTCTGCCCAGCTCTGGCAAGATTGGTGTGAACATAGTAATGTTACCAATCTGGGTCCTTGGACTCCTTAGTCAATAGAAATTGAGAACAGGCCAGATGAGAATTTCAAGCAAGGCTTTGTTGCGGTTCATGCTGCGGTACAAGGGAATGAAAACAAGTAACAGGTGCCCTTGCTGGCTCCCCAGGAGGATGGGCTGGTTCCTTAAGTGGGGTGAGGGTAGGGCAGGTCCGTGGCTTGGGCTGGACGGGTGACTTAGGTGGCCTGCCCACACCCTTGGTGGTGCTTTGTGCAGGCATCATGCCCAGTATGCTGTTTTGTTTCTCCCACCTCAGAAACGGCAGTTGGTTTGTGGCGTTTGTACCTTACTGTTTGTGATTTTCTCTGACTGCGCAAGCCACAGTTATTTTTAGTCTCGTATAGTTTCTTTGTATTCTGCTGCCGGAGAAGCCCTTTGTCCAGGTGCAAGCAGGTAAAGTGTCCCAGGTCCCAGGTCCCAGGTCCCAGGCTGTCTTAGTAATAGTGATGGTATTTGCAGATATATTTACAATGTACAAATCAGGTTCGGGCTTCCCTGATAACTCAGTTGGTATAGATTCCATCTGCAGTGCAGGAGACCCCAGTTCAATTCCTGGGTCGGGAAGATCAACTGGAGAAGGGACAGGATACGACACCAGTATTCTTGGGCTTCTCTGGTGGCTCAGCTGGTAAAGAATCTGCCTGCAGTGAGGGAGACCTGGGTTTGATCCCTGCGGTGAGAAGATCCTCTGGAGAAGGGAAAGGCTACCTATTCCAGTATTCTGGCCTGGAGAATTCCATGGACTGAATAGTCCATGGGGTCGCAAAGAGTCAGACACAACAGAGTGACTTTCACTTTCACAAATCAGGTTCACTTTGAATTCTTTCATTTGATTTTCGCAACAACTGTATAAGGTAGGTAGTGATCACTACTCATTTTAGGAATGCAACCTAAGACTCCATTGAACAGTTGTGTCTACATAAGTCAGGCTGTCTTGGGCCATGATCTGTCCTTGCAGCCTTTCCCTTTGTCCCCATGCAGAGGTCTGTCAAGTTCACCACCCTTGTAGACCGAGGTTTAGTCATGGTTCTCAGTTTTTCTCCTTGGGTTTGACGGGCAGGTTTAGCTTCCCTGTTGGGACCTGTGTTCTCTATAGACTTTTGCTGATGACTGATCCCACTCAATTAGCTTTGTGCCACCCTTCGGATCTCTAGGACTCCATCGTGGTACTGGCCACTGGCCAAGAGGCAAAGCCCAGGGGAGCGTTGTAACAGCATCCCTGAGAAAGGGACAGGCACTGTGTTCATTAACTGTGCTTTTGCAATGGGGAAGTGGAGGAAGTGACAGAGAATCTTTTTGTTTCCCAGTTCCACAGTGCTTTGATTCGGTCAGTTGTATTCCTGGATGTTTCTCCTAAAAAGGGAAGGAATATAGGAGTCACTTGAACCTCTTTAAAGATGGAATGACTTATTTACACGTTCTCAGAGATGTTTTCACTGCAGTGAAGTCATTTATGAAATTTGTAGGAGTCTTCCGATACAGGTTACATCATTGATTGAAATCTGCTTATGGTTATTTACACAAATAATTTTATGTGTTTAAATTTACTTTGGGAAAGTAAAATCTCACAGACTGGTCCTGTGACTGTAACATGGAAGAGTGAATTTGTTGCTGAGAAAATGTGTTTTTCAAATCTACTGTGTTTTCCATCTTTGTGAAAGATGTTATTCGTTGTTTTTGCTGCCCACAGAATGTGTGGGTGGGGCATCTCAGACACCTCCTGCCAGGCCTGCAGTGCAGCAAGAGGATGGTTTTGCCTGTAGCAGTTCAGAAATACTGAAGGAACAATCTCCTCCCCAGATCTCTAACCAGGATAACTTGGATTAGATTATCTTGTGGTAGGGAGGGGGATTGGTTAACTGGTCATTTATTTTTTTTTTAAATTTAAATATAATGTTTGTAAAACACATGATAAATAAAAGCCATAATTTATCAAAGGTGAGTTTTCAAAAGGGATTTTAAAATTCCATTTGCTTCAGTGTATTGAGGGTCAAGCTATATGTTAATTGACTGGTACAGAAAGACGACTAAAATCTGTGTTCTGTATTCAGGGAGACTGGTCTGAATCTGTAAAAGGTCTGAGCCACATGTGAGTGCTTTATGAAACATCTTTGTTATACTTTCAGTTCACGCAGCAGTAGTACCAGCAGAGCGAATCGGATGAGAATTTCCTCATGTGCAGGTAAAATGCATATGGACTTGTTAAAATCAGTTGAATATAAACAGGTTAGTCCTTCAACCAATCTCCTTTTGTTTCAAAGTGGTTAACATTTTAGGGTGTTAATTTGCTCAGCAGAACTTGTCATTGTTCCTAAATAACTTCAGTTCAAGATAATTCAACAGAACCTACTTTCTAAATTACTGAAACCTAGATGATTTTTACTGTAAATTCAAATTGAAAACCAAGCATCCAGTCCCAGAAAAGGCTGGTTTTCTGCTTAACTTTAAGGGAAAGATTTTTTCTCCTTTCAGGTTGGAGAAAAAATTATCACCTGACTTGGAACCGACAGTTTTGATGTGTTCTAGAAAAGAAGAGCCGTGCCAACTCCAAACAGCTGTGCTCAGTACACCTCTCATTCCAGACCCCAGCCTCTATTGTTAATATAAACAATTTTTATACAGCCCCTCAGATAAATGGCTGGCAAAAACTATGCCCAAAATGTGATTATCATGTATATGTCTGAAGATACTGGCTGCCCTTGGTCAAGGCATCTCTGGCAAATTAGCATTGAATCTTTCTGGTTTGTGTTTTATAATTTTACTGAAAAATAGAAATTGATCTTGCCTCATGTGGAATGGTTAGAGATGGAGATGAAAGCATGACAAGCCAGACCAGTGCTTCTCAAATTCCTTTTTTTTCAAAACACAGATTTCTAGGCCCTAACTTCAAAGGTCCTTCTAGTCAAGGCTATGGTTTTTCCTGTGGTCATGTATGGATGTGAGAGTCGGACTGTGAAGAAAGCTGAGCACCGAAGAATTGATGCTTTTGAACTGTGGTGCTGGAGAAGACTCTTGAGAGTCCCATGGACTCCAAGGAGATCCAACCAGTCCATTCTAAAGGAGATCAGTCCTGGGTGTTCATTGGAAGGACTGATGCTAAAGCTGAAACTCCAATACTTTGGCCACCTCATGTGAAGAGTTGACTCACTGGAAAAGACTCTGATGCTGGGAGGGATTGGGGGAGGAAGAGAAGGGGACAACAGAGGATGAGATGGCTGGATGGCATCACAGACTCGATGGACGCGAGTCTGAGTGAACTCCAGGAGTTGGTGATGGACAGGGAGGCCTGGCGTGCTGCAATTCATGGGGTCACAAAGAGTCGGACACGACTGAGCGACTGAGCTGAACTGAACTGAATCTCAGATACTGTCTGTTAGAATTTTTCAAGATCCCATTTTTAACAAGGAGAAGGCAATGGCACCCCACTCCAGTACTCTTGCCTGGAAAATCCCATGGATGGAGGAGCCTGGTAGGCTGCAGTTCATGGGGTCGAGAAGAGTCAGACACAACTGAGTCACTTCACTTTCACTTTTCACTTTCATGCATTGGAGAAGGAAATGGCAACCCACTCCAGTGTTCTTGCCTGGAGAACCCCAGGGATGACGGAGCCTGGTGGGCTGCCGTCCATGGGGTTGCACAGAGTTGGACACGACTGAAGCGACTTAGCAGCAGCAGCAGCAGCAGCAGCATTTTCTAACAAGCTCTCAGGTGATCCAAATGCTTGCACGTTCATGGACCACACTTCAGGCAGCACTGGCCTACGTCATTAATTTCAAGGAAGCATAGGTGTTAACACTGAGAATGCACTTCAGAAACAAAACTCCCAAGAACATGACTCTCCTTGCAGAGGGAGGGAAGGCAATGCTAGTGTGACCAGCTATCCAGTTGGGCCCCGACTGTCTTGGTTTTAAAACTGAAAGTCTTAAACTTTCAGGCCAACTAGAAGATCGGTCATCTTCCAAGGTAGACTGGGCTGGTGTATCACGGTAGCTTTGTGGTACTTTGAAGTGATGGGTGTTTGGCTTAAATTTTAAACCCAGGAAAAGCCAAAGAATGCTGTGAATTGACATGTAATCACATGCAACTAAGGATTGCCAGCATCTTCAGCTTTTCTAAATCTCTTATAAGTTGTAGTGGATTGGGTGTTTCTAAACTTGTGTGCACGTTGAAATCACCTGGGAAACTTAAAAAAAAAGAACAGGATACCCGTGTTCTACCCTCTCCTACATTGTGAATTAATTGGTTTAAGATGTGAACTGGGTGCTTCTAGGTTTGAAAGGTCTCCAGGTGATCCCAATCTGTAGGCCAGTGGGGGCGTCACTGTGGTAGAGTCTTCGAGATGGCTACAAGCGACACACCTCCTTTCTTTGCTCTTCCTGGTTCTCAGGAGGTACATCAGTTTTACGTCTTTTGACATGCTTTGAACAATGAAATTTAATGACAGTGAAATCTGGGGCTTGTAGCCTGGTAGCACTGGGTTCCTCTCTCTTGGAAGCCAGCCTCCTTGTGAGAGGTTTGACTGTCCTGAATTTGTTGTGAGGAAGCCCCAGCTTGCCTTAGGGAGAGCAAGTCGCTGTGTGAAGGAGCTGGGTACATGTATGTGAGAGGAGCTTTCCTGGACCTTCTAATCTGGTCCAGCTAACAGCTAAATTTGGCCAAGTGAGTGACCCCAGTTGGTGTCACCAGGATTTTGAAACCATGCCAGCAAGCTCCCCTCCTCTTTGCCTTAAGTCATTTCATTTTGGGTGATTGGTTTTGGAATAATATATAGCTGAAACACAAGTGTATTTCTTGTACTTATTGCTAGTAGTAATGCAGAGGAGGCATTTTGGAAGGTTCTGTGTGAATGAGGAACGACTTATTTGTCATCCCAATCAAAGTATGATGCAAACTGAAACCATATTGCTGAATATTTGAAAGTGAAAGTGAAGTCACTCAGTCGTGTCTGACTCTTCGCGACCCCATGGACTGCAGCCTACCAGGCTCCTCTGTTCATGGAATTTTCCAGGCAAGAGTACTGGAGTGGGTTGCCATTTCCTTTTCCAGGGGATCTTCCTGACGTAGGGATTGAACCCGGGTCTCCCGCACTGCAGGCAGACGCTTTACCCTCTGAGCCACCAGGGAAGGGGAAATAAAAATTACCATGTTAATAAAATTATTAGTGATATGACAAAGATTTCACTGTTGTTATCGTAGTAGCTTCAACCTTCTCTTAGGTTTTCTGAAAAGCAGAGCCCCGGGCAGTGCTTAGAGTGCTGTCAATTGTTCTGGGCTGTGCAACCCAGAGAATGAGGGTGATGAGGCACAAGAGCGCGTGATGTGATTCTGTGTAATGCTATGTATCGCCACACCGGCTGCGGTCTAAAAACAGGGAGCTGTGCTAAGACACACTGTGTCACTCTGCATTGTCTCAGTGTTTGGGCTCCCCTGGAAGCATTGCAGAAAGGAACAAAACCTTCGTGTAGTGCACAGAAGAGAAAAAGAGAAATAGCTTCCCGGCTCCTTCTAATTTCATTTCTCACTGATGAAATTTTACTCCCCAGGAGGGTTATTCTCTGTACTCCCGCCTTTCAGTGGCTGCTCAGGAATCTGGGCACCATGTCACACAGTACATTATGTTTCCTAGGTCTAAAAGCAGAGGTGCCCTGCTTGTATGTGAATGAGGTGCTCGCTGAGAGAGAGAGGAGGAAGGGGTTGAGGGAGTCTGAGGAAGTGCATAATTTTTTCCTGTACTTTTCATTTGTTTGCTTGTTTTTACTAAAACATACTCTGAGGTATCTGACTTTGATACTGTTTTTGCAAATTACAAAATATAATTTGTTTTGGCAAATTATGGGCTTCCCTTGTGGCTCAGTTGGTAAAGAATCTGCCTGCAATACAGGAGACCCGGGTTCAATTCCTGGGTCAGGAAGATCCACTGGAGAAGGGACAGGCTACCCTCTCCAGTATTCTCGGGCTTCCCTTGTGGCTCAGTTGGTAAAGAATCCGCCTGCAATGCGGGAGAGTTGGGAAGATCCCCTGGAGAAGGGAAAGGCTACCCACTCCAGTTTGCTGGCCTAGAGAATTCCATGGACTATATAGTCCATGGGGTCACAAAGAGTCAGACAGGACTGAGCGACTTTCACTTCACTTCACACTTGCAAATTACATTCTGAAGCTGAAATGATCCATTAATGTAGACTGTCATCTTGCTTTTAGCCATGTGCTCAGTATCAATTCCAATACAAATACAATGTTAGTCTTGACTGCTCTTCCCTTTCAATAATCTTACTGAACACCACCATATCCCTGGACATTTGCAAAAGTCAACTCCAAGAATTTTGTTTTTATTTTACTGTTAGGCAGAACCCAGCCTTTTCTCATATAGAATGGAGTGTGGTGCTTTCTAACCTTGAGAGAAGCAGGACACCAATGAGCTGTCACTTCTGGACACCTATCCTTTTTGATGAGCTGTTAACTCTTTTTCTAGTCAAGTCTTTTTTGCAATAGGGAAAGAGACGAGGAGCAAAAACATGCCACGTTTAGTTATTTCATGAGGCTAGTAGTTCTTGAACATCGAGGGCTTTATGTAACTGATAGCACTGTATTTTGCAACCCGGTCCCACTCTAGTTGAAGGAGCCATTATGTAGGAGAATCAAAAGCCTGTTGAACAGATTGAAGGATTTATTGTCAGTGTATGATTGGGGTGGGGGGCTTGTTTTCACTAGTTTCTCGTCAGTTTGCTGCTGACTTTTTTCCTTTCAATTGTCTTTATGTATGTAAGTAGCGAAGATTATCTAACTTCAAGGTGAAGGTGAAGTCGCTCAGTTGTGTCCGACTCTTTGCGACCCCGTGGACGGTAACCTACTAGGCTTCTCCGTCCATGGGATTCTCCAGGCAAGAATACTGGAGTGGGTTGCCATTTCCTTCTCCAGGGGATCTTCCCAACCCAGGGATCGAACCCAGGTCTCCCGCATTGGAGGCAGACGCTTTAACCTCTGAGCCACCAGGGAAGCCCATCTAACTTCAAAAGGGAGGCAAGTGAATCTTGTCTGTAATTAAAGTCTGTGAAGTTAATCTGTCCGTTGCCTTTCCTGTGGACAGGAAATCTTCCCTCCTATTTCCCGTGACTGAGGTGATTGATTGACTAGATCTGGTTGTCAGTTTTTCTTCTGTACTTGGGGCACAGAGAGGTGGACTTCCTCTCATTTTTATAGAAATATCACTAAGTACTGAGCATGGAAAGACTCATGTGCCGTCAATCATGTTATAGAAATTGTAGAACATCTCATGCCTTTGTTCCCTCCCCCTGTTGCAAAGTCCTAAGCCTATGATATCATTGTTTTCCAGTGACAATTCCTGGGTTCACCTTATTCACAAATGAAGGAGATTTGGCATGCATTTAATGTCCAGATAGTCTATGCTTCCTATGAGGATGGATTTTCCAAATGTTCCGCTCAGCAAGTGGTAGATCTTTGGACTTATTTTTTTCTCTTGAATGGAAGGTATACTCTGTCTGTGGACACACACACAGAGGTGTTGTTTTATTTAAGACTCTTAAGTGAGTGAAAGATGTTAGTTCAAACTGGCTCAAATAAAAAATAATTTCTCGGCTCACATAAGACAGAGGGTGTGGATAGGACCAAACTTATCCAGGAGTCAAGCAACGGTATTATAAAGAGCTCTCCTTTTTTCCTTTTTTCTAGTTTTATCACTAACATTTGATTCTTTGTGTGTGTGTACCACGGCATGGTGGCTTCATGCCATGCACCAACAGATCTAAGCTTTACCTCTAAAGTTTAGTTTTAACACAAATTATAAGATTGAGTTTAAAAGGATGAGTCATGTTCAAATTTGGGAGGAATTTGAGAATGTAAGAGAAGTGATTTCCCAGGGAAATTCAAGAAGCTGTACTGGAAAAATGGAAAAGTAGGCCATTCTAGTAAAAAGAAAAAACAAAACCAAAAACCAGTCAGTTCTTTAGGAAAGGGACCCACTACCTCCTAGATGCAAGACTTTAGCTTTGAGAACTCATTTGCCACATTTTGTCAGTTATCTGAAAATGGACCCAAGTTTCAGGAATAGACTCATATTAACTGAGCCCAGAGAGACTGTATTCTCCTGTAAGCTTACTGAAACCTCTTGACAGTCTTTATTCTAATAGGATATAAATGATCAGATCTCTGCTTAAAAAATTGTGAACAGTTTGGTTTTGATTACCCATCATAATGCTCAGTTTACAGTATTTTTAGATTCACTTTAATTATAAAATTTTGGTTAGAAAGTAATAATGTAGAAAATTGGGAATGAATGCAAATATATAATTCATTTAGTTAGAATCAGCTGTAATTTGACTACTTTTTCTTGTCTTTCTATGTGTGGGTGTCTATATCCTATTCCTCCGACACGGGAGTCTGAGTATATTGTATATAACAGTTGATTCTTGCTTTATTTACTGCTGTTTAATTTGAAAGCATCTTTCCATAATTTCTCTTCACTTTGTAATTGTTGTTCAGTCATTAGGTTGTGTCCTGACTCTTGTGACTCCACGCACTTACATGATGATAATGGCTGTTCTCAAAATTTTCATTCACTTATTTTATAGACAGAATTTTATTCTCACAGATCCTTAATTGTACATTGTGTGTAGTTTTTACAAATGTAAAAGAATGAGATGTGTTTTACTTTAAACGGATAGAATCACATTTATTTTACAAACAAAAGGTAACTTCTAGGAGGGAAATTTTTAGATACATTCTTAATTAGGAAATATTATAACCAAGTCACAGAGAACACGGTTGGATGGTTAATTATCACAATATTGTTAAATACACTTAGCCTCCTGTTATTGAAATTGTTTATAAGTTTAATTGAAAAAACTTTTACATGAAATATTCTAATGAATGTATTTTGTATAACAAATGTACTTAGCCTCAGGGACAATCATCCTTGAAAGATAGCTATAAACTACATCTCTGAACATTACTTGCAAGAGTTTATCCCTTTTAGAAGACAGACTTGTGCAGAAACTCAACTTTAGCTTTTAAGATAGAGAAGAAATATGGATTTAACAGAAAATTTATGATCACAGAAAAATGTTATGACTACCTGTGCTTTGCAGTCGTAGCAGACTCTACTGATTGACTGTTCCAGGTCAGCCTAGCCCTGCGGGCACCCTGGGCCACAGATTTGCAACCAGAACTGACCAAGTTTTACCCTGTTTCCATGGGTGAAAGCTTAGGGTGCTTTCACTTCTGCTGTTTCACATTTCAGTCCCCCCTCCCCCCCTGCCCCTCATACAGGATAGACTGACAAGAGAGACTTCAGAGACTCTGCCTTGCTCTGGGATGCTGGAGGGGCTGGTGACAATCCAGAGGAGTGGAGAGGAATTTATTATGAAATGGACGTTGACCAAAGAGAGAGAGGAGAGGAGGAGCCTGTGGATAAACTGCTTGCCTCTTTTTTTATTTAAGCAGGAAGGAAACCCAACTTTATTTTTATGTATATTAGAGTTCATTAAAAAAGTAGCTAGTAAATGGCTTAACTTAGAGGCTTTTGTATTAATGTCACAAAGGAAAAGAAAAGGGGGGGAAGAAGTTTCTTTAGGATGAAGAAATTGATTTCTAAGGGAATAAACAGGAGATAGAATAGCTTGTGATAACCACTGCTTATGGTTATCATCAGTGGTATTTTCCATCTTTTTCAAGGCTATAAAGACTCTCTCAGACCAGAGAATCCTTCTCTTGCCTGCAGACAATTCTAAGATGCAGGAGTCTGTCCTCATGTGGAGGTGAGTGGAGGCCTGCACAGCCTGCATGTCCATAGTGGAGCCATTGCGGGCTCCTTTACTTAACTCCCTCATGTTTACTCTCCTTTTCCTGCCTAACTCTCCCTTCCTCAAGATTACAGCCCACTGCCTCCACCCCCACCAGCAAAATTTGCCTGCAGTTTGTTGTCTCTCATCTTTTTATGGTAAATACCTAAGCAAGTATTTGTTTCTCTCCAGTTTTTAAATACTGTTGAAGATGAAAACCTTCAACTATAGATTTCCAAGACTTTTAAACCATTTAGTAGGATTCATGGTAATATTTTTTTTTCTTTTCTATTTGCTCATAGGATTCTGAGGCCAGCCTTATTTTCCTTTTCTCTAAGTTCTTTCGGGTCTCCACAATGACCATGTATATCACAAGCCGTAAAAAATTTTCAGTTATAGGATGAAAATCTCAAAATCACTGCACGTTGTTTTGGACCGCAAAGCCTAATTCCCTATTCCTGCCTCTAGAGGTCGTAAATTGGCTTTGGGGTTAGCCCCGAGTGACACTGGCTTCTAGGGTTCACAGCATCATGGATCCAGTCCCGTCACGTTGTCGCTCCCTCGTCGGTTAATCTCAGCTAAAGGTCAGAGATACAGCAGAGAGAGTGCAGGTGACCATGGGTATGCCCCAAAGATATCAGAGAATGTTTCATAGAGTTACAACTAGATTTATTGAAAGCTTGATTTATTGAGAGTATGAATGCACCCTACTTTACCCAGTTATTTATTTCTGAGTGAATTCTGGAGAGGCACCTCAAACATTTTACCCAGATACCTTTTATTTTCACTGTGTTGCTGATAATTTTGGAGAACAACCATCAAACTAGGCTCCTCTTCCTTAATAGTCTGCATATTTACTTTTTATCTCTGCTTTCCTCTGATAGTTTAGGCTATCATTAATTTTCTCAACCTTGTTGTTGTTCAGTCGCTCAGTCATGTCTGACTCTTTGCGACCCCATGGACTGCAGCACGCCAGGCTGTCCTGTCCTTCACCATCTCCTGGAGCTTGTTCAGACTCATGTCCATTGAGTCAATGATGCCATCCACCCGTCTCATCCTTGTCGTCCCCTTCTTCTGCCCTCAATCTTTCCCAGCATCAGGGTCTTTTCCATTGAGTGGGCTCTTCACATTAGGTGGCCAAAGTATTGGAGCTTCAGTATTAGTCCCTCCAAGGAATATTCAGGACTGATCTCCTTTAGGATTGACTGGTTTGATCTCCTTGTAGTCCAAGGGACTCTCAAGAGTCTTCTCCAACATCACAATTCAAAAGCATCAATTCTTTGGCAGTCAGCCTTCTTTATGGTCCAACTCTCACATCCATACATGACTACTGGATGCTCAACCTTAGACTCTAGTTATTATCTGCTGACTAGTCTTCCTACCAGTCTCACCAGCTTTCCATCTCTGGGCCATCGTGCCACCATGACCTCTTTCGGAATGGAATCTGTTCATGCACTCTCTGTTTCAACCTTTCACATGCTCCTGTCCTAACTCACCAGCAGGGCCTATGAGGCTCTCATGCGTTCATTTCTGCTACTCTCTAGCCTTCTCTTTCACTGCTCAACGGGAAAGATTTTCATGTTTCTGCTGCACTTCATTACTTCTTATTTACCCAATGAGCTCTGCTTTTACCTGTACTATTCTTTCTCTCCTGTTTTCCTCTTTTCGGTAACGCCCACACTTCCTTGAAGAGCTAGTCTCAGCATCTTCCCAGAGGAGTTTTTCTGCTTCTTAAAGGGGCCAGTTAGCACGTAAGTGAGAGTTAGCTTGGTGAATTGCCATACACCAGGAACCAGCATTTGTTTCAGCACGTCCTGAAACTAGTTTTTTGCCAGTGTCTTCAGCAATGGACAGTATCCTCAGAACTGGTGCTGACTAATCAAACTCATGGAGACAAAGCTGTGAGCTCTGGTGGTAATTCGTTAGTTTTATTTGTCAGCTATAACTACAGCTGAGTGCGATGCTACACGTATGTGTCCCTGAGTGAGACAGACTGGAGTTCATGTTCACTAGTGTGTGACATTAGGCAGGGCACCAGACCTCTCTAAATGTTAGTGTATTTGCATGTAGGATTGTGGAAATTATACTTTTTATTTCTGAGAAGTGTGAAGAATTAATGCCCGTTTCTAAATTCTAGTCATTCATGCAGAAGTTAATGAGATTTGCCAAGTTCAAAGACTCCGTCAAGGGTAGACCCAGGTTTGGAACTCAATTAGGATGACTCAAATCCATGTGTATCACCACCGGCCGTAAATAGGTTTCTTAACTGCTTCTTTTAACATTAACTTCGTGTAAAGTAATGATTTTTTTTTAAATCATAAATTTTGATTCACTAGCCAGATACATGTCTTATAGCATGTGTGTATTATACATATTATGTATGTAAAGATAGTATATGGAGAGAGTAACATGGAAACATACATTATCATATGTAAAGTAGATAGCCAATGGGACTTTGCTGTATGACTCAGGGAACTTAAACCAGGGCTCTGTAACAACCTAGAGGGGTGGGATGGGGAGAGAGGTGGGAGGGAGGTTCAAGAGGGAGGGCACATAGGTATACCTATGGCTGATTTCATGTTGATCTTTGGCAGAAACCAATACAATAGTGTAAAGCAATTATCCTTAAGGATTGGGAACTCATGTACACCCATGGCTGATTCATGTCAATGTATGGCAAAACCAATACAGTATTGTAAAGCAAAATAAAGTAAAAATAAATTTTAAAAAATAAAATAAATAAATAAATTTTAAAAATTGAAAAAATAATTGGTTACAAACAATAGTATCTACTCTAACTTGTTTAATCGGGAATAATTTTTATTAAAGCATGTTAGGTAACTCCCAGTGTTTCTAGAAGGCCAAGAGAATCAGCCTGGAGGATAATAATGCAGAACCCTGGTACTAAGAAGCACACAGACAAGAGACATACCCCAAACTACCAAGAAATACTATTTGGCAGAAGCACCATTGTTCCATTACAACTTCCCCAGAAGTATCTTCACCACCCTCTAGCTTGTCAGGAAATCTGAACTCCCACTCTGAGCTGAAAAAAGAACATTGTTCATTCCCACAGTGAAATTTTGTGAAGGTTTCTCTGAAAAAAACTTAGGTCACATGTTTGCATCACGATTGCAGGAGACTGTAAGAAATGATTTTTGGTTCTCTGACCTCTAGGAGACTGAAATAGGGGTTAAGTCAAAACTGCACTGTCTGCCACAGTAAAAAAAAAAAAAAAAGTTCATTGATTTAGCACCTAAAATCTTTATAGACAGAGTATATGTATTGTACTTGCAAAAAAAAAAAAAAAAATGTTTCCATGGTGTTGGGTATGCAGAGCTCTGAATAAGTGGTGATGTGACGTCACTGTTGCTCTTCTGTTGGCCTTCCAGCCTCTTCTCTGAGAGGCACCAGCACACCGGTGGCCCAGGTTCTCCTTAATATATTCACACCCATAAGTCATAGTCTGTGAGATGGGATGATGTCTTCATGAAGCACGTGGACTTTGGAGCCCAAGTGCATGGGTTCCAGTCTGGAGTCTCTCATTGCCTGGCTCCTTGAACTTGAACCTTCTCAGTTTTCTCATCTGTATCATGGAGGTGATGGTACATTAGGTAGCAGCAAAGACAAATAAGTTGGTATTTTCAAACTATTTAAAATAGTGCTTAAAAATAAGAGGTATATAAGCGTTTTTAGATAAATTACACGCTGCTGATAATGTCGGTGTTCAGATCATTAGAGCAGTTTGAATCCTCTACCCGTGATCCTATATGCAGCTGATGCATGGTGGCCATTGCTCAGTCACAGTAATTTTTCTCTGATCACTCATGAGAAGGAGGCAACTTTTGTTACAGTTTATATGCATTGGCCCTCCGATATACAATTTTACAAATAGGAAATCAAAATGACCTTACTGGAATATTGTCATCAGTTGTGTCCCAGAGGTTTAGTCTGAGGAGTACATCATTCTCTCTGCTGAAGACCAGGGATAAGCATGTGGATTATCTTTAACTGGCTTGATCACGGTGACCATCATTCATTTTCAAGATGTGTTTACTTTTGAGTAACTTGTCATCTGCGTAGTCTCTTGATACAGTCACTCTCTCCCTATAAATCATCATTGCAGGCTTTATCCTGATTGTTCAACTAGGTTAGACTTCATCGATGGCTCCTTGTTACTGTTGCTGCTGTTATAATTTCCTGTTACAATAACCTCTTTTGGGAACCTGATTCAATGTGGATTCAAAAGAGCCTTACCATTTCCAGTCCCACAAAGCTGATAACACTCAAATCTAAAGCTTCTGCCCACACTTACCTTTCCATCGCCACTGTCTCTCCTGTAGAAAATAGACATATGTCAGCTGAACAGCCAGAGAAGGCAATGGCACCCCACTCCAGTACTCTTGCCTGGAAAATCCCATGGACGGAGGGGCCTGGTGGGCTGTGGTCCATGGGGTCGCGTAGAGTTGGATACGACTGAAGCGACTTAGCAGCAGCAGCGGCAGCTGAGCATCACGTATAAGACTCTTCACTCCTTATATTTGCCTTTGAGATCCCTTGAGCTCAGCTCTTTTCAGCATGTGTTCCTATTTTCTGGCACAGTGCCTGAACCATGGTAGATGTTCAATAACTTTTTATAACTAGGATCTTGATAACTAGTACCAGGATCTTTATAACTAGTATATACAGATAAAGCTGTTTTAGAATAAAAGGAAAACATTATTGAGTATTCACTTCAGTGATGGAAAATAAGCTACAATTAATACTTGCCTCAGGAAACAGTCACTAAGTCAGACAACTTAGTTCTTCCCTTTGTACAGTATAATGCAGGATTTCATTTGAACACATTCTGGTGGTAGGAGGGAACTGTTTTTCTTTCAAGTTTCTCAGGATGGCATTTTACCAACACCTTTGACTGTGTGGATCACAATAAACTGTGGAAAATTCTGAAAGAGATGGGAATACCAGACCACCTGATCTGCCTCTTGAGAAATCTATATGCAGGTCAGGAAGCAACAGTTAGAACTGGACATGGATCAACAGACTGGTTCTAAATAGGAAAAGGAGTACATCAAGGCTGTGTATTGTCACCCTGCTTATTTAACTTATATGCAGAGTACATCATGAGAAACGCTGGGCTGGAAGAAGCACAAGCTGGAATCAAGATTGCCAGGAGAAATATCAATAACCTCAGATATGCAGATGATACCACCCTTATGGCAGAAAGTGAAGAGGAACTAAAAAAGCCTCTGATGAAAGTGAAAGAGGAGAGTGAAAAAGTTGGCTTAAAACTCAACATTCAGAAAATGAAGATCATGGCATTGGTCCCATCACTTCATGGGAAATAGATGGGGAAACAGTAGAAACAGTGTCAGACTTTATTTTGGGGGGCTCCAAAATCACTGCAGATGGTGACTGCAGCCATGAAATTAAAAGATGCTTACTCCTTGGAAGCAAAGTTACGACCAACCTAGATAGCATATTAAAAAGGAGAAACATTACTTTGCCAACAAAGGTCCATCTAGTCAAGGCTATGGTTTTTCCAGTGGTCATGTATGGATGTGAGAGTTGGACTGTGAAGAAGGCTGAGTGCCGAAGAGTTGATGCTTTTGAACTGCGGTGTTGGAGAAGACTCTTGAGAGTCTCTTGGACTGCAAGGAGATCCAACCAGTCCATCCTAAAGAAAATCAGTCCTAGGTGTTCATTGGAAGGACTGATGTTGAAGCTGAAACTCCAGTACTTTGGCCACCTCATGCGAAGAGTTGACTCACTGGGAAAGACTCTGATGTTGGGAGGGATTGAGGGCAAGAGGAGAAGGGGATGACAGAGGATGAGATGGCTGGATGGCGTCAGTGACTCGATGGACGTGAATCTGAGTGAACTCCGGGTGTTGGTGATGGACAGGGAGACCTGGTGTGCTGCGATTCATGGGGTCACAAAGAGTCGGACACGACTGAGTGACTGAACTGAACTGAACTATCAACTTTCAGAATTTTTCCTGGATTTTATTAGAATTTCTACTTAATGTCCATATATTTTTCAAGGAAAAATTGTGCATATAAAAAAATTTCTTAAGTGATTTTTCCTCAGTGATTTCCTCAGTTTTCTGGGGCGATGTAAGGAAGGAATTTTTATTGAGCTTTAATTGGCATAGGACATTCTGTTGGTTTCAGGTGTACTTCATAATGATTTGATATTTGTTTGCATATAGTGGAATGATTGCCGGGGTAAGTCTAGTTAACATGGGTCACCTCACAGTGACAGTTTTTTTCTTGTGATAAATAAAAACTTTCACTCTCTTATCAACTTCCAAGTATCCAATGAAGCATTACTAATTTTAGTCACCATGCTATACATTGTATCCCATGACTTATTTAGTTTTTAATGGGAAGTTTGTACCTTTTACCCCCTTCATCTGTTTCACCCACCACAGCTCCTGCCTCTGGAAGCCACCAATCTGTTCTTCTATGAATTTGGTGGGTTTTTTTAACCTTTTTTTTTTTTTTAGATTTTATGTAAGTGAGATCATATCCTGTTTGTCTTTCTCTGACCTACTTCACTGAGTGTAATGCCCTGAAAGTCCATTAGTGTGGTCACAAATGGCAAGATTTCTTTCTTTTTTATGGCTGAATAATATTCCACTGTACATTTGGTCTAGCCATTCATCCACTGATGGACGCTTACGTTGTGCTTTTGTCTAACCTATTGTACGTAATGCTGCAGTGAGCATGGGGCTGCTCGTATCTTTTCACAGTAGTGTTATTTCTTCCTGATAAATATCCAGAAGTGGAATTGCTGTATCATATAGCAGTTGTTTTTATCTTTGGGGGGAATACCTACACTATTTTCCATAGAGGTTGCATCAACTCAGTTTCCCACCAATAGTACACAGGATTCCCTTTTCTCCATACTTGCTATTACTTCTCCTCACCAGTACTTGCTCTTTGTTGTCTTTTTGATATTAGTCATCCTGGCAGGTGTGAGGTGATATGTTATTGTGATTTTGATTCGTATTTCCCTGATGGTTCGTGATGTTGAGCATCTTTTCATGTACCTGTTGGCTGTATTTATGTCTTCCTTGGAAAATAACTGATTAGGAAAGCTAGGTAAAACTGATATGCTCTGGGCTTCTGAGTGATGGGACCTGTCTTGAGACCAGGCATCTCTTTCTGTATTATCTAAAATTTCATCAACAGAGTTAATCTCTCATGAATTTTAAAGGCTGTGGTATATGAGAAAGAGAGAGAAGGAAAGGGAGGATCTTTAAGGTAGCCTATTAAAAATGAAAATTTCCACAAGGAGACAAAAAAGTTATAGTTAAAATAGTGACAAAAATCTCTATAGTTTATACAGTTAAAATAGAGAGGAAAACATCAAGAAGAACATTTGAAAGTATAAATAGATCAGGGGCCAGAAGTGGACTTTGCTTGTTTTAAATTTGTTGAGAACCAGCCTTCGAGGGTTTGTAAAGAAAAGTTTTGGGGTAATAACACTGACCCATGTCCTCAGCCCTCTCCATGCAGCTCTAGTCCAGCAAACTTCCTTTGAAGTATTTTCTAAGCGGGAGACTGGTTCTATGTAAGATGAAATTGACTCAGAAGTTTTTTCAACCGCCCAAAGAAATTAATACCTTCAGAAGGAGCTTGAGGACACTGTCAGAATTAAAAAGAGCTTGGTGACAGTTTAACAATGAAAAGTCACTTTTGAAACGTCAGAAGAGCCAGACTGTGAAAATTTAAAGTGATCCATTGGAGGTTGTTTAAAATGCAAAATTCACTTTAATTTTGAAAATGAATTGAAGTTCTTCAACTGTGTTCCTTGTAAAAGTCATTGGTTTGCATCCTACTGAACCCCTAGATACAACAAGGCCAATTTATTTCTTCTCTGCCTTCCTTCCTGTCTCTATTATATCTAAACCCTTAGCACAGTATCTAGTACATAGTTAATTGGTATGAAATAGACATTAAATAAGTACTGTAACAATGCTCAGTTTGATTGCCAAACACAGTTTGGAGATTGGAAAAAGTAGTATACATTACATAGTCATGTACTTCAGAGATTTAAAAATTCTAAATAACCGATTACTCATGAATTTCTTAAAGATGTCATTGAGGGACTTGCCTGAAGGCACGAGCTCAGAGAGTTGGATTTTGGAAGGCCAAGGATAATATGAGATACAGGAGCGAGCCATCCATGAGGAATTTATTACATTTGCTTTTCCACGTATAACTTTAGATGGAGTCCTAAACGTTAAGCCAGGCTGACAATTTGCGGGAAAAAAAAAAAATCTCCAAATTTCTCTTTGATCTGCAGGCTCACAAATTTCATTTATTATTGATATTTTACTGTAAAATGTGCTGTTGAGTAAAATTCAAGGGTAATTTCACTTATTTACTTGGCAGTATGAATTTGGGAGTAAAAATAAGTTCACATTATCTATAAAGTTGCTTAGTCATGTCTGACTCTGTGCGACTCCATGGACCCCATAGAGAGTCCATGGAATTCTCTAGGCCAGAATACTGGAGTGGGTAGCCTTTCCCTTCTCCAGGGGATCTTCCCAACCCAGGGATTGAACCCAGGTCTCCCACATTGCAGGTGGATTCTTTACCAGCTGAGCCACAGGGGAGGCCCATGGTCACATTAACAAGCACACATCTGTATTTCTCCTTACGGTAGGTTGTGTGAATGGCCCCAAATCCTTTCTCTCTTTTCACTCATACACACAGAACGTGATGTTAGCAGTCCTCTTATCAACAGGTGGAGTCCTTGTCCTTGACCCCTTCAGTCTGGGTTGGCCGTGTGACTGACTTTAGCCAGTGGGGCATTAGAACATGTGCCTCAAGAAGTCTTGGAAACTGCTTGCCTATCAGGCTTGTGCTTTGCAGCGCAGGGCTTCTCACGTGAGGACACCTGGACCCCCCCAGTGGGTGAGGGCAGGACACACAGCATAGCTGGCTGCTTAGCTCCCCACGCGCGCACGATCGGGCCCATGTGAGACACGCAGCAGGAGCATCCTGCCACGCTCAGCCTACCTCGTGAGCTTGGCAAATAGTTGTTTTCAGTGACTCGGGTAGGAATGATTTGTTATGCAGCGATAGATAACTACCACACTCTGGTCCTGCTGTGCAGGCATTCCACCCTTTCTTAAATTCCTCCTCACTAGTTCTAGGGGTCCCCAGTGGATACTGCTAATGTTCTTTGAGGTACAATACTTTTGACCACCATGACTCATCTGTGCTCCTCCTCTCTGACTCGTGGTTCCTTTGGTGCTGGTGTCTCTGGTGTGGTGGTCCATGCCCAGAGGGGGCAGCGCTTCTGCTGGTGACACTGCTGGCATCTCCCAGAGAGGTCCACACTGTAATGTGAGTCCAAGTCATTTTGGGACCTCTGCTGTTTCATAATTAGGGCAAAGGTCGGGGGATAATTGGGTCAAAATCAGGGGAGATAGCATTTGAGAGCTGGCAGCACCTTAGAGATTTTTCCATCTTCTCATCTTACAAAAGAGGATCCTTGCACAGAAAGCTTTGTCACTGGCCCAAGGTCCCATGATATATGAGTTCCAGATCTGGGACTGGAACAGAAGTCTTCTCATTCCAGATCTGGGGATTATTTCCATTCCATTCTCATCAGGCTTGCTTTTCTCACACCATTTAAGATCTTTCAAAAGGGGAATGTAGGTCTGGGGAAAACTTAACCAAGATGATAAATAAATAAATTCAGGGTATGCTGAATTATCCCTAGGAAATAATTTGATTGTAGTGTGAGACAGGTGCCCATTTTCCCTTTAAAATTTGTGTCATCCTGTTTAAGTGACTGTTGCATTTGAGAAGTGCTTTGGAGATGGAGCTACAACTTAGGCATTCCTGGCGATGTTTGGAGGCCTCAACGTCTTCCCCAGTCAGCCAGGGTGGCAGGCAGTTGGAGAGGGGGATGCTCTGTGGGAACTTACACCTCTACGTGCGGGGTCTGCCTTAGGTCAGACACTGATGGCACCATGGAGCACACCTGGTCCACATGGGGGACCCCAGAACCCCCCCACCCCACCCGCACATTACTCCGACCTCACCTTAGGGTGAGGCTCAGCTCTTCAGGGGGAGGTCTGGGGTGCCGACAGCCTCAGTTGCCAGACTGGATCCTGTGTTGCGGGGGTCCTGCTGTACTGTGGCAGTAACAGGGCGTGTAGCATGCAAGACGTTACATGTGCGAGGGTGTTCATATCCCAGGATCAGGCCTGCCCTGGACCCCGAGGCCCCGCAGCTCTTCTCTGTTCAGGTGACAGCTGGCCCCTTTGAAGTATCCCTTTCCAGTTGACCTTCACTAAGATCACTGAGATTGGCTGTTGTGTGCAAAGCTCAGGATGGAGAAGCGGAGGGCTGTAACCATGGAGGAGAAGGAGGGGGCCGTAACCGTGGAGGAGAAGGAGGGGGACTGTAACCGTGGTGGGAGGACACACGTGTGTTCTCCGGGGGACATTTGGAGGCCTACCCGGCACCGGGGCAGATGGGCCGTCATGTCGAGGCATCATCCATAACGCGCTGCCAGACATAAAGCAGGGGGTGTGAAATGGGGAAACTCCACCCGCCTCCAACCAGCGGGAGGCCTCCCGGTGATCAAGGATCAGAGCGGGGCTGGCGGAGGTCCGCTGCCCTCCCCACCAGCCACTCTGTGATCAGACGTGGAGATCAGGAGAGACATCACTTGCTGAGGCAGATGTATTTGTCTTCGATGTATTTTTAAAACATTCCCAAGCCTTTCTTTCTGGGCATGTTCTTTTATCTCTGATGTTGGTTTAATAGTGCTGCTTCCAGGAAGGAAAAGAAATAGGAAAATGCTGTGTACATTTACAGTGCAGATCTGGAGACCATTCATCCCGTGGCTGTAACACAAGGAAAATGAGGGCAGTCTAGTCATAACATTTCAATTTCAAGCTTCTGGTGGGTATTAAAAAGTGATTAAAAGGGGTTTTAAAAAATAATGGAAAATGCCTTAAGGGTCTTGCTTTAAATTGGAAATCCAAATTGAAAATCATATCGATGATTTAAGGTAAATTAGAATATGGAATCCATGGGCCCCACAAAGCAGTGAATTGAGAATGGGGGCTGACTCACCTCTGTCCTGGTAACATGTGAACTAGGAGAGCTTTTCTTTCTTGGCTTGATATTCCTTTGCATACATGAATTAACATGTATTTGGTCTTTATTCAGTTCCTAAGTGGGGTTATGATTGAGCTGGTCACTAGGAAGACAGCAGACAGGATCTTAGGGGGTTGGGCATATTTGAGGCTGGGAATAGTAAGAAAGCAGGAGTGTCTAGGAAGAAAGGACAATCCATCCAGGCTCCTTTCCCCATGCCCCTCACCCTGATAAGGGCACATGGTGAGCCGGGCATCAGACGATCCTGCAGCTTTCTCAGACAAGCAAATAGAAAGAGACCAGTTCCCATGGGGATGAGATTTTACGAAAGAAAAGGTAGTTGAGCCTCACAGGCTGCTCAAAGATGAAGATGAATATGTCTTTTCTAGAAGAGTGTTTGGAGGCCTAGAGGAATCTTCAGAAGTGGCTTGCTTTCTGTTGTAGCTGAGGCGTGGACAAGAAAATGTGGCTGCTAGGTCACTTCAGTCGTGTTCGACTCTGTGCGACCCCATAGACGGCAGCCCACCAGGCTCCCCCGTCCCTGGGATTCTTCAGGCAAGAACACTGGAGTGGGTTGCCATTTTCTTCTCCAATGCATGAAAGTGAAAAGTGAGAGTGAAGTCGCTCAGTCGTGTCTGAGTCTAGTTCTATTGCCAGGGGTTTGGGACTTCAAATCAGGAATTGGGACTTGATGCCTCATTCTCTATTATGACTGCGAGCAGGGAAACTGCTCATATCATGTGCAGAGGAGGTATTTGTCAGAATTATTAGCAAGAAAGGATATGATATTTTTTGGCATGTGTCTATCAGTCTTATGGTCTGGCATCAGAAATTTACATGAAAGTTCCCTTTATATTGTGAGGTTTGGATTAGCACTTGATTTTTATAGCCCGAGTATAATCACACTTCCGTAACTACCCCCTGCTTCAAATATAACCAAACACCTAACTGCCTGTGTAAAAACCTTTGCAGAGGCACCCACTCACTAAGTTTCTGGGTGAGGTCAAGGACTCTCTCTAAGTTGTTTATTTCTACTTTATGATTAAGAGAAAAAGTGTATTTAAAAATTTTTTGCATTTCCACCTAGCAGAATTTAAAATGTATTCTCATAAAAACTTCAAATACAAAATTAGTCATTCAGAAATGTAATGGAGATGCAGTAAATATAATACAGCACCATTAGCCATGATAAAACAAATATCAATTATAATCAGAACCAAGTTAAGCTTTTTCTAAATTAAGCAGCATGAGAGAGAGGAAATTGCAGGGGCAGGACTAGTCACACAGTAATGTTCTGATTTTGCTACCAAAGGAATCCAAGCCACATAAAGAGTTGAGAGATTTTGTTCTCTGTTTTCAGAAAGAATTTATGCAATATCTTATATATATTTTGATAGAATATACTAGTGAAGCCGTTTGGGCCTGTGGGTATCTTTGTGAGAAGATTTTTATTTACACAATCAATTTCTTTAGACAGGGGACTATTTAGATCATAATTTCTTTTGAGTCTTCCATGGAATTTGTTCACTACCTATTTTAATGAATCTGTCAGTATAAAATTATTTATAATATAATCCCTTATTGATTTTCTGTATGATTCTATAGGGGTCCAAGTGCTGCTTTGTCTTTTATTTTTGATTATCTAGAGGATTTTTTCTTTTTGAAAAATAACTTTTTATTTAATTTTTTCATTTTTTGATATGTTTCTCATTTCTTAATTATATCTCCTTTCTACTTACTTTGTGTTCAGTTAGCCATTTGACTTTTTGAGAGAGAAGCTTACATAATTAACTTTAGACACTTTTTTTCCTTTACTGAATAAGGGTTTGGAACTGTAAGTTTCTCTCTAAGCAATACTTTAGTTGAATCTCATAAGTTTTGAAATTTATGTTTTTATTTTCATTTAGTTCAGATATTTTCCAATTTTCTTTATTTCCTTGTTGACCTATTTTTAAAAGTGGGTTTTAAAAATTCATAGACTATTTTAGACTAATTTTAGTTTTACAGAAAATTGAGCAGAAAGTACAGATCATTCCCATATACCCCCTCTCTCTCTTGCTCAGTTTCCCCAGGTATTAACATGAGTGTGGGATCTGTGTTATAATTGCTGAATCAATACAGTATTATTAAAGTATATAGTTTATATTACAGTTCCCTCTTTGATTTCTACAGTTCTGTGGGTTTTCATAAAAGAGTAATGTCCTGTATCTATCATAACAGTATCATATTCTCTCCACTCCAATCACTGGCAACCATTTACATTTTTGTGTCTATAGTTTTGCTTTTCCCAGAATGTTACAATCATAGAGTCTGTAGCACTTTTTCAGACTGACTTCTTTCTCTTAGTAATATGCATTTAAGATTCCTCTGTCTTTTCATGGTTTGGTAACTCGTGTCCTTTTATCGCTGATTGATACTCCATCGTGTGGATCTGCCAATCTGTCTGTCCTCTCACCTTTTGAAGGATATCGTGGTTGCTTCCTGTTTTTGGCAATGATGAATAAAGCTGCTACACACACTTCATATGCAGGTTTTTGTGTGGATATGTTTTCAGATCAGTTTTGTAAACAGGTTCATGAGTGCTGAATCATGTAATAAGACTATGCTTCATTTTGGGGAAAACACACACACATTAAAACTGTCTTCCAGAGTGGCTCTCATTTTGCATCCTCACCAGCAATGAATGAGAATTATTTTTGCTTCACATCCTTGTTTTGTCAATTTTTCATTTTAGCCATTATTAGAGGTATGTAGTTGTATCTCATTGTTGCTTTGATTTGCAATCCCTTAGTGACATGTGGTGTGGAGCTTCATATGTTTATTTTCCATCTGTATATCTTTGAGTTGTTTATATCTTTTGCTCATTTTCAAATTTGGGGGGTTTTCCACTTATCACTGAGTTTTAAGAGTCTTTGTGTACTGTAGGTACAAATCCGTTATGAGATATAGTTTGCAAATATTTTCTCTGAGTCTGTGGCTTAGCTTTATATTCTCTTAAAAATGCTATTCATAGAGCAGAAAATTTTAACTTTTATTAGGCCCTATTTACCCAGTTTTTTTTTTTTCTGTCATGTATCTTGCTTTAGGTATTTTTCTAAAAATTATGAAACCTAAGCTCATCTACAGAGAAGGCAATGGCAATCCACTCCAGTACTCTTGCCTGGCAAATCCCATGGACGGAGGAGCCTGGTAGGCTGCAGTCCATGGGGTCACTAAGAGTCGGACACAACTGAGCAACTTCACTTTCACTTTTCACTTTCATCCATTGGAGAAGGAAACGGCAACTAACTCTGCTGTTCCTGCCTGGAGAATCCCAGGGGTGGGGGAGCCTGGTGGGCTGCTGTCTATGGGGTTGCACAGAGTTGGACACGACTGAAGCAACTTAGCGGCAGCAGCAGCAAGCTCATCTAGGTTTTCTCTTAGATTATATTTTCAGAAATTTTCTAATTTTGTGTTTTACATTGAGGTCTGCAATCCATTTTGAGTTAATTTTTGTGAAAGCTATAGAGTCTGTGTCTAGAGGGTTTTTTTTTTTTTTGTGCATGTGAGTATCAAATTGTTCTGGCACCATTTGTTGAAAGTATTATGCTTTTTCTATTGAATTGCCTTTGCACATTTGTCAACCATCAGTTGACTTTGTGTGGATATATTTCTGGGCTTTCTATTCTATTCCATGATAAATGTGTCTGTTTTTCACCAATATCACGCTGTCTTGATTAATGTAGCTTTATAGTAGGTCCTGAAGTCACTTGTGTCTGTTCTTCAACTTTGTTCTTCCTCTTCAGTATTGTTTTGGCTGTTATGGGTCTTTTTCCTTTTCACATAAACCTTACAATCAGTTTATTGATTTCTACCAAATAAATTGCTGAGATTTTGATTGGGATTGTGTCGAATCTATAGGTTGAGTTGGGAAGATCCGACATATTAACAATAACAAATCTTCAGATCCATCCACATGAAATCTCTCTCCATTTATATAGGTCTTTTAAAATTGCTTTTCATTGGCGTTCTGAAGTTTTCTCCATAGAGATCATGCACACGTTTTACTAGGCTTATGTATTTCATTTTGGGCATTCCTGTTATAAGTGGTATTATGTTTTTAATTTCAAATTCCAATTGCTTATTGCTGGAATATGTAGAAAAGCAATTCACTCTTTTATATTAACCTTGTATCTTCAATTTTTATTGTAATCCTAGGTTTAAAAAATTGATTTCTGGTTAAATTCTGTTGTATAAGAGAATACAGTCTATAAAATTTCAATCCTTTTAAATTTCAGATTTGTTTTGTAACCCAGCACGTGATCAAACTTTGTAAATATTCCAAGTGCACTTGAAAATAATTTTATTTTGCAGTTCTTGAGTAGATTGTTCTATAAATGTCTTTAAATTAGTTGGTTGATAGTGTTTTTTTTTAAATCTTCTGCATCTTACTGAATTTTATCTTTTATTCCACTAGTTGCTGAAAAAGTATTATTGAAACCTCTCACAATAATTATTGATACTAGTTTGTGCTTACTTGGGCATTGGGCATAATATGTGTTAAACCACTGTCTTAGATAATTGAGTATTTGAAGAACTTGTTTGAGAGAACTTCTGGAATTTTTCAGTCCTCTACTTCCATATTTGAAGTACAAATAAGGGATATAATATGTTTATTTAATTTTTTCTTAATGCTTTTATTGTTTTTTCAGTTCAGTTCAGTCACTCAGTCATGTCCGACTCTTTGCGACCCCATGAACCGCAGCACGCCAGGCCTCCCTGTCCATCACCAACTCATGGAGTCTACCCAAACTCACATCCATTGAGTCAGTGATGCCATCCAACCATCTCATCCTCTGTCTTCCCCTTCTCCTCCTGCCCTCAATCTTTCCCAGCATCATTGTCTTTTCAAATGAGTCAGCTCTTCGCATCAGGTGGCCAAAGTATTGGAGTTTCAGCTTCAACATCAGTCTTTCCAGTCAACACCCAGGACTGATCTCCTTTACAATGGACTGGTTGGATCTCCTTGCAGTCCAAGGGACTCTCAAGAGGCTTCTCCAACACCACAGTTCAAAAGCATTAAAATCTTAATTAAAATCTTAAAGGTAAAGTGGTACAAAACCTGAATTTTTGGTTCTCTAAGAGGACACAGTTTTCTTAAAACATTGAACTGCTTTTGGTAACTTTTTTTAAGTGATCTGTATTTGCATTGATCTTTTATCACGGGTTAACATTTTTTTGATATTTTTTACAAACTTCCCAAAGATCAAGTTCTAAGTAGGGTTCATCTGACCTCTAGCTAACTTTTGTGTTTGCCAGAGAGTCCCTGGAACACCTCAAATTATTTGTTTTCTCTCCATCTCAGAGGAATATTAAACTATTTGGGCTTACTGGGTGTGTTTGAATTGCATGGGAGGCACTGTCAAATGAGTGGTGATAAAACATCCTTCAGTTTTATAGTTTTATATTGTTTTATAGTATTTTCTTTTTGAGATTGGAGATTGAATATTTATTTTCATGGTTGGGTCTCAGGAAAAACTGAAGGGCTTGAATCAGTGTTTTGGAGTGTAAACTATGCTGACTATCTTGTCTTGTCACTTCAGGTTTCTTTTCATGTATTTAGAAAAAAGGCAATTTCATAGATTTTCAATGATCTAAAATCTGAGAGGTGTGGTATATCTTGTAGTACTATATAAAGTGACAGGTAAAAATTCAGGAAAATCTTAACAGTTTACAGTGGTTGATAAGCCTTAAGAGAGAGAGAGAAATATCAGGATACTTTAATTCTCTTAAGTTTTCTTCTAAGGCATACCCAGATATCACAACAATGAGCTAAAATTCCCAGGAAAAAAAAATGCATCGGTACCTGTATAACCTGAGGAGAAGTGGTTCTATTGCTTTGCAGAGAACTGGCATGGTTAATTATCTAAAATTGGAAGGTTGGATAAAATCTTCACAGCTTCATGTATCCTACAGGGAAGACTGCATCTGTAACTAGTACTGTACAAGTTGCCTCCTCTTATTAAATTTCTTGAGTAAAGAGAGGCTATAATTTATCATATTCTTTTTCAGCTTTCTCTCAGAAGGAATTCCTCCCTTAGTCAGACTGGAACTAGCATTGTGATACTTTAGACCTCAAATCTTATGATCAGTTGAGAACCAGCCGATAATCTTCATAGTCTGGTGCTGTGACAAAATCCAAATAAAGTCTGACAATAATATGTCTTTACAGTTCTGAATTTTGAGGGGATACAAACACAAATTGAATAAGGACATCTGAATAGAGCTTTATGGATTGCAAAATATTTTTCACATTAGTTTAGTCCTCTTATTACCTATTCTGAGAAAGAGAGTGTAGAAGTTCAAGAAACTTATAGTGTTCTTTGCTCAGCACTTTTTCCAGTTTCCTATCTTCTGATACCAATAACCATCTTCCAGCTTCCTTAGGGAAATGCCAGCTCTGCTAACGTGGTTCCAAGTAAGGCTGTTAATCATAGTCCTGTTTGTAGCTGTTCCCTAGCTACAGTGTCTGGTCAGTCAGGATTACCGCCTGCACCTTCCTGTTCACAGTGACTGGTTGAGAAATTGTATGTGGTTTATAGGGCCTTATGTGAGCTCTCTCCTTATGTAGGCACTTTGCTGCTGAAATGAATATAGAGAAAATGTCTTCTTGCTTTTTGGGCTCTTGTTACTAGATCAATATGAATTTGGAGATGCTTTGAAAATCCAAGTTGTCACTGGCGGTCCTAAGATGGCAGAGGAATAGGATGGGGAGACCACTTTCTCCCCAGCAAATTCATCAAAAGAACATTTAAACGCTGAGTATATGCTACAAAACAACTTCTGAATGTCGGCAGAGGACATCAGGCACCCAGAAAAGCAGCCCATTGTCTTTGAAAATCCAAGTTGTCTAGAATAGGAGAGAATTGGAGTTAACTTTGAGATGAGAACAGATGAAATAAAAAGATAATTGCTCAATGGATTGAACCCTGAGTCCAGCCATATTTGACCATGTTTCGTGAGCTAATAAATGCCTTTTTTCTTAAGGTGGTTTAAGATGATTGTCCCCTTACTTAGTTCATTCAGGCTTCTATAACAAAGTAGGTAGCTTATAAACAACGGAAATCTATTTCTCAGAATTCTGCAGACTGGAAATCAAGATGTTGGCATGGTTGAGTTTTGGTGATAGCCCACTTCCAGGCTGTCGACTTCTTCTGTACCCTCATACAGCAGAGAGAAGCAGCAAGCTCTGACAGCTTGTATAAGGGCACTGATGTGATACATGAGGGATTCACCCTTAAGTCCTCCTCTAGACCAAAGGGTCGCTTCCTAATGCCATCACAGTGGGGAATAGGGTTTCAACATACGAATCTGTGGGCAGGGGATACAGCCATTCAGTTCATGACAGTAGATTATTTCATTTGCAACCTAAAGCATTTCCCTATTGCAATTACTTTTGCCACACTTCACAGATGGAAAGCTAAGGCTCTGTGAGGTTAAATGACCCATGTATGTATAGTTTCCCCACTGTATACAGTGGGGAAACTTGATGAAGCTTATTCTCATTTCAGATACTCATTCTGCCTGCCCATTACCACGCTGCTTAATAATAAATATCTCGTGGTTGCTGTTTTGTTTGTGTATGTGTGCGTGGCTGATCCTTTTTTTCCCTAAAGAAGGTTTGCTGATCTGACTATATAAGCCCTTCTGCTCGCGGGATGATGTCTGTGTGACCGATGGTTCTACTGACACTCTCTGCCTGTCCTGCCCCCTCACGACCAGATTTCTATGCTCCTGGTCTTCCTCTCAGAAGAGACTCTCTAACAAACCGCATCTACCAGGCTTGAGTCATTTGAAATCTGATTCCGATCCGATCCATCTATGCTGACCATTTTATCTCAGAATGGGTCTCCACTATCGCAGAATCTTTCTGAAGGCACCCTGGAGTGGGTTGGTGAAGGTGAAAGAAAAGATTCTCCTTGTTTGTTTCAACCTGTGTCGACTGGCCTGCCTGTCCCTAGACAGTCCCCGGACATCCCTGTGAGCCCTAATGGCAGAAAAATGGGCTGCGGCTTGAGGAATAATACTTCTACATTTTGTGAACAATAAGAAAAGGAAAGAACAAGTAATGTGATTCTTTAAAGGTTAGATACAGTAATACTTCCCAGTTCAGCTTGCTGGAAAAAAGCTGCTCCATAAGTGAATTTTAAAGAAACACTTTAAGCACCAAAAACTTTAGAGAAAATTATTTTGATCATTATAAGGTTGAAATTTTTCTAACATTTGTTGCATACACTCTTGCTTGGCTTTTGAATCACATTTCTCCTAATAGGAACTATTTCCTTAGACACTTAGAGGTTTTGTTGTTTCTGGATGACCTCTCAGTGGAGTACTCATTGCTTTTTAATAATTCCATTCTGTTTTTTTAATGTGTTTTCCTATATATTGTAATTTTATTTGCTAATTGCTCCTTTCTATGGTTGTTAATATGTTCTTTGCTGTTGCTTTGAATCTTCTTCTTTTATATATAGTCTGTGTGACACATGCCTCCTACCCCCTCTTCTGGAGTAGAGGGTGAAGAATCTGTGGCTGTTTTTTCCCTCTCTTAACATGTAGCTAACTCTTCCATTTACATCTGTTGTTTTCAGGCAGGCTTGGACACGAAGTGTCACTGGGTCTCAGGGAGAGAGCAAGCAGGGCTTGGCCAAAGACCTAGTTGTCCCTGGCACTTTGCTGACCACTTGTGAGGTGTCAGCGCTGTGCCTTATCTAACTGAAACCTCACGAAGAGGCTTAGAGCGAGATTCCCAGGCACTCTACTAAATGCATTACACATATTATCTCCCTTAGCACTCAAAAGATCTCTATGTGTCTCATAAGAGGAAAGCAACTTGGAGGTAAAACAGAGCACAAACTTTGTCCTAGGAACACTGGATCCAGGGGCAGATTTGGCAACATAATGGAATTACAGATTTTCTCCTAAAAGGTTCTATTTAACATGTTCTATTTCCCTGGGTCACAAAGCACGTGGCAAAACTGCGATATAGTTCTGATTCTTTCCAGACGTCATGTCCTTAACTACCATCCATGTGGCCTTAATTCCTTATTTGCATCTTCCACTTTATTTCTCTGCTTGGTTTAGCAGACTTCCTCTCGGGCTTGGTTTGCTTAACTCCTGTCTTTTCTCCTCTGGGATTAATTCTTCTTCCTATATATTCTACTCATCTGTACACTTATGTCCCCAATATTTCCTGGGCTTCTATTTCCTTCTTGGCTTTAAAATCGGGTCCTGTATTATAGCTCCTGTATCCTTTCCATGTAGTGCTTAAAACAGATGATTTAAGTCTGCAGTTATGTGAGTGAGTCTGTCTTTTGTTAAGCACATCAACACTACATATATTTGAAAATGGGCTGTAATTAGTATGTTTCTGGACTAAGGGGGCTCTCATCACTCAGTCATGTCCGACTCTTTGTGACCCTATGTACTGTAGCTGCCAGGTTCCTCTGTCCATGGGATTTTCCCAGCAAGGACACTTGCCATTTGTGGGTTGCCATTTCCTTCTCCAGGGAATCTTCTTTACTCAGGGATCAAACCAATGTCTCCTGCATTGGCAGGCAGATTCTTTTACCACTTTGCCACCTTGGAAGCCCTAGTATGTATCTTCACTATGGAAAACCCACATAAGGATTTTCAGAGCCCCTTGCCATAACTTGACGATCCCCTGGGTCTGAGTCCACAGGTTGAGATAACTGCCTTCAATAGCATTATTGAATGACAGAGAGCCAATTCAGCAGGCTAACAGACTCTGCAGCTCCCAAGGTTTCATGATCTTGGTCATGACTCTCAACCATCACACAACGAGACTGCCTTTTCTTAGGCCCCATTGTCCCACTTAAATGAGGTCAGGCATTTAAAGTACTTAACACAGTATCAAGGCTGCATCCTACTCCTGTCCATGGTTTGGATGTTAAAAGACATAAAACAGAGTGATAAACCAACTTAGACCAGGGCAAACTGGGTCCTGGGCTGATTTGGTAACACAGTCTGGAGTTACAAGTTGTGTTACACAGTGAAATCAAAATAAGGGCTTGCACTGTCCAGTTGATAAAGAAGTTTGTAACCAAGTTGGCTTCCCTGGTGGTTCAGAGTGGTAAAGAATCTGCCTGCACTGCAGGAGACCTGGCTTTCATCCCTGGGTTGGAAAGATCCCCTGGAGAACAGAATGGCTACCCACTCCAATCTTCTCGCCTGGTAAATCCCATGGACAGAGGAGCCTGGTGGGTGACAGTCCATGGGGTCACAAAGAGTCGGAACCAGCTGAATGACCAACACTTTCAACCTTTCTGTATAATGACAGCCCATACCTCACAGGGTCATTCTATGGGGTATCATTCCCTGCCCCCTCTCTGTCACTGGATATTGCTCAGAATTCAGGCTTCAGCCTTTCCCCTTTTCTCCATGTGAGCTGTACTACGGAACCTCAGGACAGCCTCTCTCTCCCGCCTCACACTGCCAAGCTCTGCCCTTTCCCATAGACCTTCTCCTCTCCGTCCTTCCACAGCCCCTCCTGACTCCAGTTCTCCTGAGGGCCGAGGCTTCTGTTACAGACGCCAGGAAGCAGGGTCTTCCCTGGTGGTCAAGTGACTTAAGACAGGATGCTCCCAGTGCAGGGAGCCTGGGTTTGATCCCTGGTCAGCAAACGAGAATCCCACAGGACGCAACTGAAGATCCACACGCCGCAGCTAAGACCTGGCACAGCCACATAAACAAATATAAAACAAAATACCAGGAAGCACTCACAGGTATTTCCGTTTGGGACTCAGTACAAACGTGTAGGAGGAGAAGGAGAATATGATGGGGGTGTGTGCTTGATGCAGACGGGAACAGGGAAGAAATGGCATGGAGGGAAGCTCTCCTGTAGTGTATGCATAGAAGAGTTATTGAGCCTCTCTATTGGACTAACATATATCAGCTCTAATGAAAGTTAATGGGGGCTGTGGGGAGTGGAGGAATCCACGGCTGTGAAGGTTTCATTCTTCTTCAGCAGGAAGTTGCCAGAGACTTTGCCATAGAAAATCTAAGGGTCCATCAAGCTGGATGAAAACCAGCTCAAAGACAGAACTACATTTTTAATCCTTCAGAGAGTAACCCCAAGTAATAGCAGCTGAGCCACGAATACTTTCTCTACCATATCCCATGCAATCATTTCATAATCCTATTGAAGTAGGTTCTGCTATAGGTGAGGAAACTGACTCAGAGCAACCAAGTGACTGCAAATAACTGGCCCAGCATTACCCAGATAGTATAAACTGTGGAAAATTCTTCAAGAGATGGGAATACCAGACCACCTGACCTGCCTCTTGAGAAACCTATATGCAGGTCAGGAAGCAACAGTTAGAACTGGACATGGAACAACAGACTGGTTCTAAATAGGAAAAGGAGTACGTCAAGGCTATATATTGTCACCCTGCTTATTTAACTTCTATGCAGAGTACATCATGAGAAACACTGGGCTGGATGAAGCACAAGCTGGAATCAGGATTGCCGGGAGTAATCTCAAAAACCTCAGATATATAGATGGCACCACTCTTTTGGCAGAAAGTGAAGAGGAACTAAAAAGCCTCTTGATGAAAGTGAAAGAGGAGAGTGAAAAAGTTGGCTTAAAGCTCAACATTCAGAAAACGAAGATCATGGCATCTGGTCCCATCACTTCATGGGAAATAGATGGGGAAACAGTGGAAAGTGTCAGACTTTATTTTTGGGGGCTCCAAAATCACTGCAGATGGTGACTGCAGCCATGAAATTAAAAGACTCCTTGGAAGAAAAGTTATGACCAACCTAGATAGCATATTCAAAAGCAGAGACATTACTTTGGCAACAAATGTCCATCTAGTCAAGGCTATGGTTTTTCCTGTGGTCATGTATGGATGTGTGAGAGTTGGACTGTGAAGAAAGCTGAGCGCCAAAGAATTGATGCTTTTGACCTGTGGTGTTGGAGAAGATTCTTGAGAGTCCCATGGACTGCAAGGAGATCGAATCAGTCCATTCTGAAGGAGATCATCCCTGGGATTTCTTTGGAAGGAATGATGCTAAAGCTGAAACTCCAATACTTTGGCCACTTCATGCAAAGAGTTGACTCATTGGAAAAGACTCTGATGCTGGGAGGGATTGGGGGCAGGAGGAGAAGGGGACGACCGAGGATGAGATGGCTGGATGGTATCACTGACTCAATGGACGTGAGTTTGAGTGAAATCCAGGAGTTGGTGATGGACAGGGAGGCCTGGCGTGCTGCAATTCATGGGGTTGCAGAGTCGGACACAACTGAGCGACTGAACTGAACTGAATTGAAGCTTACGGTACTATGTTACAGTAGCAAAAAAGAAACCGATATAGGAAGTTGGAGGAAGCCTAGGGCACTAGAGACCAATTAGCATAAAATCGCAGGCCATGAGTCGTCAAGAGTCAAACATGACTAAGCGACTAAACCACCCCCCACCCCCAGGGAGGTGGTGGCAACTGACAAAGGTGATTCGCTTGATAGATCTGGGTGAGCTTGTGGCCAGACCCAGAGTTTAAGGCATAACTTCAAGTCTCCTTTTTACCATGTAAGATAATATCCATAGATTCCAGGGATTAGCAAGTGTCCACATAGCTTTGGAGGCCATTGTTCAGTCTTGCATACCTCCTCCTTATGGAGGGCATCTCAGAGAAGAAGAAAGGTTTTGTGGTATCATGAACCTGGCGTGACACATGAAGCAGGAATTTGATTCCAATTTTGAATCGGACATTACATCCATTGTCAGATAATACCCAAAGCATTTTATATCCCAGATATCATTCTGTAACTGAAATCTTCCGCCAGTTCACTAACATCTCTCCTAGCTAGAAAATTTCACAACTAGACAAATTCATTTATATTAAAATATAAATGACTTGAAGAAAGTTTACTGTGGATTAGACTTTTCTTCAAAGGACTGAATTGACTCTAAAAATAATCGTTCATCTGTGGTGACCTAGAGGGGTGAGATGGGGGTGATTGTACAATAAAATTGAATGTACCTATAAATTTTGAACCAAGTATTATTTGTATGTGTAAGTTTTGTGGATACAGTTGGCAGTTTTTGTAATTTATACTGGGATCTATTTTGTAAATGTCGTGAATGGTTGCAGAATTTTAGAATTGAAAGAATTTTAGGGAAACTTTGGTTTAATTTTCATTCATCCCTTAATATGTATTAAGACTTCAACATGGCAGGATTCTAGTGGAGACAGTGCATGTTGTTCCCACACGTCTCTAGGTGTCACCGTTCATATGACCGTTTATGGAACGGCACCACCTGTGGTTTGCAAAGCAGAAGTGAAAACATACTTGTTTGCAACACCCTGGTTCCTTGAGATAAAATAGTGAAAAAGACAAAACATTCCTGGACCTCTGAGACTTCTCAGTCTGGAGAGGACAGTCCACATCCAAAGAGGCAGATACACGGTTGATAAAGGCAACATGACAGGTTGCTGTAGGAGAATGCAGGAGGGTCTGGAGCACGTGGGAAGTTTCCTGGGAACATACTTCACCTACCCTGAGACCCGAATGAAAATGACAGGCTAAAGAAAGCAAAGGCAGAGGAAAGAGATGAACGAAGCTTGTTCAGGCCAACTTAATCGCAAGCTCTTGAGGTGAAGACAGAAGGTGATGCTCGAGGAGGAGAAATAGTTCTGCTGCAGAAAAAAAGAAACGGCCAGAAAGACTAGAGGCTGCAAAGGTTAAGGAACTTGTGTGGTATCACCCACCCTGTCTTCTCCTCTGGTTCATTAAGGGACACCTTAAGTTACAGTAGATTCATTCAGCACAAGTACAGTTGTGTACCCTGGGAACTGTTCTGCTGGCAGCTACACGACAATGCAGTCTCAGATTATCATTACCCTAGACCAGAGCTTGTCGGTTGCAGAGGACAGCAGCTGTGTCCTCCTTGTCTTTGTGTACCCGCAAAATCCACTGATTGCCCACAGTTCATCTTCAGAGATGTTCTGGTTATTGAAGTCTCCATCAATATATATAACTGAAATTTAGATAATTATTACAGAAAGATGTTTGGATATGATATCCCTGCTTATGCAAAAGCTAAAGGCAAAACAGAGAAGCTAAGAGCAAAAGCATACCATTTTCTCTGACAGGGTCGTGTTTGCTCTTTTTCTGTTATGGTTTGCTTCTTGTTAGCAGTCGATACAAACTGTCTATAAGGCAAACAACATTGCACTGATAAAATGACATGAGTCCATCATGAGTCTTAAAAAAAAAAGATAAGTTATGTTCTCATTTATAACAATGTTTATGTAATACTGCTTTCATCTAATCAAATTATTTTCTAATTTTATTTTAAAATATCAAATATATTTCACATTAATTTGGCTGTCCAAATACCAGGGTAGTTTGTTGCTAATGGGTTATCATAGTTGCTTTCTTTTTTTTGTTATGTTCATGAAATTTTCAGGAATTAAAGATAGCCCTGAAAGAAGTTCATGAATGTCTAAGTAAATCTCAGTTCTCAACTGGTTTTGCTTGGTAGTATATTTTTAGTTCCTTTGCCTGAGTTGGATAAAAATTTTAAAATCTTTTAGCTATGTTATTTTTTTGTTGTTATGGTTATTCTCAGAGATTTTATATAGTTTTTTTTAGTCAAATATGATCTTTTATTTTTCCAAAGTTGTTACTTTGTTTATAGTGTGGTTGCTCAACCTGTGATTTTCTTTTGAACTTAACCTGCTGCTGAAATATATTATTAGGTCTAATCTTTTTTTTCTAACACTTTACTATGAAAAGTTTCAAACATACTGAAAAATTGAAAGCATTTTTCAGTGAACATCCATGTACTTAGTCTCTAGTTTCTAGTGTCAATAGTTTACTATGACTGCTAATCCTTTTCATTTGATTTTTAAAGAACAATTGGATTATCTAGATAAATAATTAAGTAATAATTATTACTACAAATAAATTATTTGCAAATAATTTCCTCCTACTTATCAATATTATACCTCTTCTTTCTTGGCTTAATTCAAGAAATGCTTTATAATTAATAGCTATTGTTGAGACATATATATATATATGTTGTTTATATATATATAAATAGTTATTGATATATATGTATATTAATAGCTATTGTTGACTTGATCTCATGAATGAGAAGAATATGTTCAGAAATCTTTTGTTCAGTGTGATATTGCTGGTGATTTGGCTTAGATGCTCTTTTTCAAACTTGTTTGATTTTTTTTTATTAACTTATTAAGTAATTGATTGATCCATTACTTTATGAAATATTTATTGGAATCCTGTTTTAAAACTCCAAAGATCCTGGATCCTGCCTTCTTGGAGATTAGAGTCTAGTGGGGTTTGTATGATAAGCTGTGATAATAAATGTCCTACTAATAAAACACTTTGTAATTCATTGAGTAAAACCTAATTGGTCTTAGTTTTATATTCCTTCAGCATATGGATAAGTTAGATTTTTTTAATAACTTTTGTTTCTGTTTGAGTTTGCCAAATTCTCATACGCCGATTATACTTACTTTATAATTTGTCTTTTTCTGTGATCTGGTAATTCACATGACGGAACATGAGAATTGTTGCTAAGTCGTGTTAGACTCTGTTGCAACCCCATGGACTATAGCCTGCCAGGCTCCTCTGTCCATGGGATTTCCCAGGCAAGAATACTGGAGTGGGTTGCCATTTCCTTCTCCAGGGGATCTTCCCAACACAGGGGTTGAAAGCAGGTGGGTTCTTTACCACTGAGTCACCAGAGAAGTCCTAACATGAGAATTATCTTTTCCTTAATGATTGGAAAGAATCTGCGCAGGCAAACGTTTATGGCAATTCTTTTTAATTCAACTTGTTTTCCCATAAATGCACCGATTTCACTTTTATTTTTGTATCCCTTCATTGGCTATTCAGGGTTTTTTGTGTTTTTGTTTAAAAGTGTTTTTCTACTTTTGTTTAAAAAAAAAAAAGCCATTGAAATTGTGTTAGGGATTGCTTTAAATCTACAGGTGGCTTTGGTAATATTACCATTTTAACTAATATTAATTCTTCCAATCTATGAATGTGAGGTATTTTTCTGTTTGTTTCTTTGAATTCTTTCATTATTATCTTGAAATTTTCCAAGTAGAGATCTTACACCTCTTTAGTTAGATTCATTGTTAAAGTATTTTGTTGTTTTTGATGCTATTGTAAATGGGTTCAATTTTTGATTTTTCAGAAAATATTTTATTTTCAGAGTTGTATAGACACTGTGTTAATTTTGCATATTATTTTTGTATTCTGCAAGTCTCCTGAACTCACTGGTTGTTGAATCTTTAAGATTTTTTTATATATAAAATCATGTTGTACAAATAGAGACAATTTTACTACTACTTTTCCAATTTTGTTGCCTTTTATTACTTTTTCTTGCCTGATTATTCTAGCTAGGACTTCTAGTACTATATTGAACAGGAGTGGTGGGCACCTTGTCTTGTTTCTCATCTTAGAGGAAAAGCCTTCAGCTTCACCACTGAACATAACATTAGCTGTGGGTTTGTCATAGATGGCCTTTGCTATGTTGAAATATGTTCATTCTATTCCTAGTATAAGAGTTTTTATTAATAATAGATGTTGAATTTTTTCAAATATCTTTTCTGTGTCCATTGAGATGATCATACCGTCCTTTTCCTTCCTTTTGCTAATGTGATATATCACAGTGATTGTATTGTATGTGTTGGATTTTTGATCATAGTAAATGATCCTTTTAGTATACTGATGAATTCAGTTTGCTAGTATTTTATTGAGAATTTTTGTGTCTATATTCATTAGGGATATTGGTCTGTAGTTTTCTATTGTGTCCTTTTCTGACCTCATAAAATATGTTTGGGAGTGTTCCTTCCTCTTTGATTTTTTTGCAAAGAGTTTGAGAAGGATTGATGTTAATTCTTTGAATGTTTGGTAAAATTCACCAGTGAAGCCATGTGGCCCTGGGCTTTTCTTGGTTGGAGGCTTTAGACTGCTGATTCAGTCTCTACTAGTAATGATCTATTTGAATTTTCTATTTGTTCTTGATTCAGTCTTGGTAGGCTATATGTTTCTAAGAATTTTTCCATTTGACATTGAATTGCATAGAAAATTTTCTTAAAAATACTTATTTTTAAGTCCCTTTTATCAGTTCTATCTCCTTTTTCATTTCTAGTATTTGTAAAATTGAAGTTCTGTCTGCTTCTGTACTAGATAAATGGTGTATCTTTTGAGGGGACTGGTGATATGTTTTAAATAGTCGCCAAGAATATACATAATATGATTCCCCTTATATAAACAAAAGGTATATTATTTTTTTCTGAAACTATGTGTGTTAATCTGTTGACAGTAGCTAAGTTTGTAGGAAAAGAGTAGTGACTTTTAATTTTAAACTTTTCAGTGCTTTTAGTTTTGTTTTTTACTATATGCATTAGTTTCTAGTCTATAGAAAGTGGGTTGATTGAATCACAAGATAAATCATGGTGCTTTATTTGTACTTTTCTGTATTTTAATAATTTAAACAAATTTTATTTTAAATTTTAACAATTTTTAAATCCAGAAGGAAAAGAGCATAATAAATTAGGACAGTGGCTTAGCAGAAACATCTAAATTCATGAGTATGTCCCTCTGTATCCTTTTTGTGATAATATCAATCCTTATGGGTCCAGGACAAGAGTAGATTTAGAAGTATGGTTCCCAATGAATTCTTCTCCAGATCAAGAAGAAACTGTTACAGAGGTTTGCAGTCTCAAGAAATCATTTCATTACTTCTGTTGTTCTGTTTCCTAAAAATGTGGGGATGAATTCTTAGGGACGGGCAGTTTAGAACACCAGAGGTCAAATGTAGACTTAATCTTCAGAATGAAAGAAAGTAATTTTTTTCTTGAATCAACTGAAGCTCTCTAGAACACAGAAAAATAACTGTCTTGGGAAAGCAATTGTATTTACTTTGTAGTAAATTATAAGCAGGCGATTAAGGGTCAAGACACAGTTTTCTCTCTCAATCTCTACAGTGTTAGGAGTAAAACATGCAAATTTCTGAAAGCAGTACCATGAAACACTTTACCAAGTACCAAGAATCATTGTACTTGGAAACTCAGGGCCAAGAATCATTTCTGGCTTTGTTTGCTGTGTGTGCCTGTGCTCTTCCTTCTGAAGGGCGTCCTCTCGCAAGGGAAACACATAAATACAGCGGCATTGCAGCTCAGTAATGTGTGGAGATGAAGGAGTTGTGGCCATCTTTTAGGACCATGGTCTGTAGCCTTAGTATGTATCGAAATACCAGAAAGCCTGTTAGAACACATTGCTGAACCTCATCCCCACAGGTTCCCCACAGGTTCTGACTCAGTAGCTCTGGGTGGGGCCTTATGGGCTCTTCAGTGATGTTGCTTTTGAGGGTGTGGAGACCACAGTTGAGGAATTAGGCCTTCATAAAGGGCCTAAGCCAGCAGCTGGAGACCTTGATTAATAGATTATGCTTTGGCCCTCTGGTATGTGATTATAAACCTCTGCTGCTGTTGATGCTGCTAAGTCGCTTCAGTCATGTCTGACTCTGTGCGACCCCATAGACGGCAGCCCACCAGGCTCCCCCGTCCCTGGGATTCTTCAGGCAAAAACACTGGAGTGGGTTGCCATTTCCTTCTCCAATTCATGAAAGTGAAAAGTGAAAGTGAAGTCGCTCAGTCATGTCCGACTCCTAGCGACCCCATGGACTGCAGCCCACCAGGCCTCTCCATCCATGGGATTTTCCAGGCAAGAGTACTGAAGTGGGGTGCCATTGCCTTCTCTGTACAAACCTCTAATAAGACCCAAAAAAGTGATTCTCAAACTTTAGTGGCAATAAGAATAAGAATCACCTGAGGATTTGTTGAGTTTTAGGTTCCCAGGGCCTGTCTCCATGGCACTGGGAGGAGTTGCCTTCACAGTTAGTATCATAGATGTTTTGACACAATGGTCCAGGGACCATGGTTTAAAAACTACATTGTTGACATATTTAGAGGTTGCTATTTCTTAACATCTTCCTCTAAAATGATTAAGCCCTAATGTCAGTAGCACTTAGGTGAAGACTGATGATGCTGATGTATGAATAAAGAGTAGCAATTTTATTAAGAAAAGGAAGATTTGAAGTGAGTGCTCCTCTCTGCTAGCCTCACCTGGTAAAGCCGAACTAATTATTTTCTACATTCCTGTCCCAGAACATCACTGTTCAGCTGGTATCCATTCTAGAATTAAAACAACAGTGTTGTAGAAAGCATTGAGTTTATGTGGCTGATCTTGCAAGACCAAATTTGTAGAGAAAATGCAACTTGGAAGGCATGGACAGGTAGGAAAAAAAAAGAAGAAAAATAAATCACCATTTCTATGTATATATGTAAATGTAGATGTTGGGAATCAACATAAAAATCAGAATCCATTTCCAAGGAATACAAAGACAAGGTTGAGACTTTCTTTTATTTTATCAAGTAAATATTTCAAAAGTTTGAGTTTAAAATCTTTACTTAGTTCCTTTCAGTACTGCTAAGTCACGTCAGTCGTATCCGACTCTGTGCGACCCCATAGACGGCGGCCCACCAGGCTCCCATCCCTTGGATTCTCCAGGCAAGCATACTGGAGTCGGTTGCCATTTCCTTCTCCAGTGAGTGAAAGTGAAAAGTGAAAGTGAGATTGCTCAGTCCTGTCCAACTCTTTGCGACCCCATGGACTGCAGCCTACCAGGCTCCTCCTTCCATGGAATTTCCCAGGCAAGAGTACTGGAGTGGGTTGCCATTGCCTTCTCTGACGGTAAACCTTTAAAACCATGATGTTTTAGGCCTTTACTTTAAAACATCTGTGCTCTGATGGTCCAGATTCAAAATTGGATATAAGTCATCACAAAACAACCAATAGTAAGAAAGTTAAGTTGAATCAGTGATAATTTTGTCACAATATACTCATTTCTAAGCTTAATAGCATAACTGTTGAGTACAGGAGTAACCTTCTATTTGTGTCATTTAGTATTTAGTTATTATATTCATGGAGTAACTTGCCACAAACTTCCTGAGACAAGGTAAGGATATTGGAAATTGCTTTAATGGCAGTTCTTGTCTCTGAAGTAGTTGTTTGATCATTCATCCTCCTGGGAAATACTGGGTTTCAGGTGCTGGTTCGAAAATGGAACATAAACTGTGCCAAGATTCTAGGCATTTGACAGCGTATCAGTCGTATATATCTGGCTTCTGGGATGATTTATACAGTTTCCTGGTATAGGTTTTAATTGAAACAAAATATAATACTGCACAAAAATATGTTTTTATGTATATAGAATCAGTGTCACCACTACTCATATCAAGAAAAGGAATACTAACACCTCCATGGGCCTCCCTCTTGTTCCCTCCAGTCAGCAACCCCTATAAAAGGAATCACTATTCTAAGAACTTCTATCAATATGGATTCGTTTGTTGGTTTTAGAACTTAATATAAATGGAACGTTAGAAAATGGACTCTACTATTTTTGCCCTTTTTAGCTCAAGATTATATCTGTGAGATTTATAGATGTTGTTTCATGTTGTGGTGCTTTGATCTCTTTCATTGCTATGTGATATTCCATTGCTTGAATTGATTTTTTACAATTTATCCATTCTACAGTTCTCAGTTCAGTTCAGTCCAGTCTCTCAGTTGTGTCTGACTCTTTGGGACCCCATGAACTGCAGCATGCCAGGCCTCCAGTTCTCGGTTTTTTAAATTAGAAAGAATGCTGAAATAAGGACTCTTTTACAAGTACTTTGTTGTACATGTACATTCATTGATGTAGAGTGTATCTCTGGGAATGCAATTGCTAGCACACAGGAAAAATCAATTCTCGTTGGTGGATTCATGTCAATGTATTGCAAAACCAATACAGAATTGTAAAGTAAAATAAAAAATTAAAAATAAATAAATAAATAAAATAAAGAGCAGGAAAATGTCAAAAAAAAAAAAAAAAAAGAATCTTTCACAGGTCAGGAAGCAACAGTTAGAACTGGACATGGAACAACAGACTGGTTCCAAATAAGAAAAGGAGTGCATCAAGGCTATATATTGTCACCCTACTTATTTAACTTATATGCAGAGTACATCATGAGAAACACTGGGCTGGAGGAAGCACAAGCTGGAATCAAGATTGCCAGGAGAAATACCAATAACCTCAGATATGCAGATGACACCACCCTTATGGCAGAAAGTGAAGAAGAACTGAAGAGCCTCTTGATGAAAGTGAAAGAGGGGAGTGAAAAAGTTGGCTTTAAAGCCAACATTTTTTTGGCTCAACATTCAGAAAACGAAGATCATGGCATCCAGTCCCATTACTTCATGGAAAATAGATGGGGAAACAGTGGCTGATTTTATTTTTCTGGGCTCCAAAATTGCTGTAGATGGTGATTGCCGCCATGAAATTAACAGATGCTTACTCCTTGGAAGAAAAGTTATGACCAACCTAGACAGCATATTAAAAAGCAGAGACATTACATTGTCAACAAAGGTCCATCTAGTCAAGGCAATGGTTTTTCCAGTGGTCATGTATGGATGTGAGAGTTGGACTGTAAAGAAAGCTGAGCACTGAAGAATTGATGCTTTTGAACTGTGGTGTTGGAGAAGACTCTTGAAAGTCCCTTGGACTGCAAGGAGATCCAACTAGTCCATCTTAAAGGATATCAGTCCTAGGTGTTCTTTGGAAGGACTGATGTTGAAGCTGAAACTCCAATACTTTGGCCACCTGATACAAAGAGCTGACTCATTGGAAAAGACCCTGATGCTGGGAAAGATTGAGGGCAGGAGGAAAAGGGGATGACAGAGGATGACATGGTTGGATGGCATCACTGACTCAATGGACGTGGGGTTTGGGTGGACTCTGGGAGTCGGTGATGGACAGGGAGGCCTGGCATGCTTCGGTTCTTGGGGTCACAAAGAGTCAGACACGACTGAGCGACTGAACTAATTGATGCCAATAAAGCAGTGTTTCAAGTTTGTTCTCTCATATCTCCTTTTCGAGTATTCATAGTTTGTGTTATCTGCATTTTAGAATGAGCTTGCCAATTTCCACTCAAAATTAAACTGCTGAAATTTTGTTTAGAATTGAAAGTGGACTTCCCTGGTGGAAGAATCTGCCTGCCAATGCAGGACACATGGGCTCAGTCCCTGGGTCAGGAGGATCCCCTGGAGGAGGAAATGGCAACCCACTCCAGTATTCATGCCTGTGAAATCCCAGGGACAGAGGCTGGCAGGCTACAGTCCATAGGGGTGGTAAGAATCAAACACCACTTAGCAACTAAGCCACCACCATGACATTGAATGTATGTATCAATTGGTATCAGATGAAAACAATATTGAGTTTTCTTATTCTTGAATGTAATATGATATAATATAAAATACTTCATTTATCTAGGTCTTTAATTTCTCTCAGTGATATTTTACAGTATTATCTCCATTTCTTTCATTAAATTTATTATAAATTATTTAAGGAAACTTAAACTATTAGACATTATATTGTTTTAAAATTTTATTTTCTAATATTGTATATAGACTCTCCAATAGCCTTAGTCTTTATACATTGTATTTCTTTTTCTAGATAGGCTCTCCAGGGTAGTGTTGAATAGACCTGGTTTTTAGCAGAACTTCTTGTTGTAAATATGGTAATAGGGGAAAACTCAAATTTTATATTACACCAGTAAGATGTTTTCTTTTGTTTGTTAACAACACTTTGTGAGATTTGTGGTTTGTCACTATTCGTGGTTTGCTAAGGGTTCTTTTCCAGATGGAAGAAATTAATTTCATCTATATTGTCCAATTTATCTCCATAAAATTGTTCACAGTGGCTCTTGTCTTTTTAAATTGAGGCAAAATGTGTGCACTGTGAACTGTACAGAAGTTAAGTTTATAATCTGGCAAGTTTTGCCCAAGTATTCAGCAACATTATCAAGATTTAGAATATTTTCATTACACTAAAAGTTCCCTTGTGCCCTCTTCCAATCAATTTCCAGCACACTTTTTACTTCTTTAACAGATTGCTTTCTCCTTTTTCTTGAACTTGCTATTAAAGGAATAATTATATTTTTGGAGGGGTATTCCATTTTCTGTGTCTCAACATAATGTTTGTGAGATTCATTGACCTTGTGGCATGGATCAGTAGTTTATTTTGTTTGTTTGTTTTTAAAATTGTTGAGCAATATGTCATTGAATGAATAGACCAAAATTTGTTTATCAATTCTATCAGCTGACAGATTATTTTTACTTTGGGACCTTTTTAGTTAAAACTTCAATCAACAGTCTTATTTGTCTTAGAAATCTTATAAAATATTTTGTGGACGTTTGTCTGCATTCACTTGGGTAAACTGGAGCGAAACTAATGCATGGTAAGATGGTTGGTGTTGCGTGGCTAAGTCGTGTCTGACTCTGTGACCCCATGAACTGCAGAACGCCAGGCTTCCCTGTCCTTCGCTAAGCTCCCAGAGTTTGCTCAGACTCATGTCCATTGAGTTGGTAATGGCATCCAACCATCTTATCCTCTGTTGTCACCTTCTCCTCCCGCCCTCAATCTTTTCCAGCAACAGGGTGTTTTCCAATAAGTCAGCTATTCGCATCAGATGGCCAAAGTATTGGAACTTCATTTTCAGCATCAGTCCTTCTGATGAATATTCAGGTTTGTTTTCCTTTAAGATTGATTAGTTTGATCTTGCTGTCCAAGGGACTCTCAAGAGTCTTTTCCAGCACTACAGTTTGAAGGCATCAGTTCTTTAGTTCTCAGCCTTCTTTATGGTCCAGCTCTCACATCCATGCATGACTACTAGAAAAACCATAGCTTTGACTACACAGACTTGTCAAAATTGATGTCTCTGTTTTTTTATACACTGTCAAGATTTGTCATAGCTTTTCTTCCAAGGAGCAAGCATCTTTTAATTTTGTGGCTGTAGTCACTGTCCACAGTGATTTTGGAGCCCAAGAAAATAAAATCTGTCACTGTTTCCACTTTTTTCCCTTCTATTTACCATGAAGTGATGGGATCAGATGCCATGATCTTACATTTTTGAATGTTGAGTTTTAAGCCAGCTCTTTACCCTGCTCTTTCATTCTCATCAAGAGGCTCTTTAGTTCCTGTTTGCTTTCTGCCCTTAGATCATAAGGCAGGTATCCATTTAAAGTTATAATAAATTGTCAAAGAGCTTTCCCAAGCAGTTTGTTTATCTTACCCTCCCATCATCAGTAGCCGGGGTTGCAGTTGCCTTGCATCCTCGTCAGTACTTGGTGGTGGTTTCTCCCTTTGACCTATCCCAGGGCTGTGAAGCACCATCTCCTGATAGCTTTAACTTGCATCCCTCCTGTGCTTTCTGGCCACTCACATACTTACTTTTTTTTTTTTTTTGTAGTGTCTGTTCAAGATTTTAGACCATTTAAAAATTGAACTGTTTTTAATTGTTGAATTTTAGAGTTCTTAAAATATTGTGAATAACTTCTTTATCACACATATACACTGCCAGTGCCTGGCTTATCTTGTTTTGAAATCATCTTTTTTATGTGAGAATAGATTTAGATGTACAGAGACATTGCAGAGATAATACAGTTTCCATAGACCCCACACTCAGTTTCTTGTGTTAGCAATAGCTTATGTTAGTATAGTACATTTGTCATAATTAATGAACCAGTACTGATGCAGTATTGTTAATTAAGTCCATATGTTCCTGATATTTTCTTGGTTTTTACCTAATGTCTTTTTTTTCTGTCCCAGAGCCCATCCAAGATATGATACTTAGTTGCTCTGTACCCTTAAGCTTCTCTTGCCTATGACCGTTTCTCAGAATTTGTCATGTTTTTGATGCCTTTGGTAGTTTTGAGGAGTACTAGGCCAGTGTTTTGTAGGCATTTCTGTTTTTATGAGTTAGACTGTGTTTATGGGATTCGGGGAGGATGATCACAAAGGCAAAGTGCCCATCTTGACACCTCATATCAAAGGCATGTCCTGTTAACACGACTTCTTATTGATGTTAATCTTAACCATCTGACTTGAGGTGCTGTTTGTCAGGTTTCTCCACTATAGTCACTCTCCTCTCTTTTGCATACCATACTCACTGGAAGAAAGCTACTTTGTCAGTTCACACTTCAGGGAGTGTAAAGGTATCCTCCCATCTCCTCAAGGGTAGAGCATCCACCTTGATTATTTGGAATTTTCTGCACAGTTGGTTTGATTGTCATTTATTTATTCAGTTACATCAATATAGCCTCCTGTGTGTTTATGTTTGTTTACTGTATCTTTTGGTTTATAATCCAGTACTACTCTTTGATATTTTGCTCTTAATTATTCCAGCTTTAGACACTGGGCACACCTTCAGTTGCCTCCTGTCCCCCTGCTGCTAAGTCGCGTCAGTCGTGTCCAACTCTGTGCGACCCCATAGACGGCAGCCCACCAGGCTCCCCTATTCCTGGGATTCTCTAGGCAAGAACACTGGAGTGGGTTGCCATTTCCTTCTCCAGTGCATGAAAGTGAAAAGTGAAAGTGAAGTCACTCAGTTGTGTCCGACTCTTAGCAACCCCATGGACTGCAACCTACCAGGCTCCTCCTTCCATGGGATTTTCCAGGCAAGAGTACTGGAGTGGGGTGCCATTGCCTTCCTGTCCCCCTAGTATACTCCTATTATGTAATAGTCATTGTTACTATTATTTAGCAATTCCTTACGTTCTGGCATCATAAAATGCTCATCTTGCATGTTTCCATCTCCACTCCATCTCCATTTCTCCAGGGAGCCCTGGTTCCTTTCATTGAAGGATGTAATTAGAAATCTATAGCTGATGTTTTGTTATTGCTATCAGATCCATTTAGTAGACAAAACAGTATAGTGTGTGTGTGTATAGGAACCCATGAACATACACATACCTCGGTCTAGATATCCGGCTATATCTGTATTAAGCTAAACACGAGTTCATTCCTATGCATCCAAATGTAATTCAGTATCACATGGATCAGTCTAGGCTTTTCTTAGTGCTTTTCTGTGATCTCTCACTTAAGCAGTGAGAAACCTGGCTTCTATCATCAGCTATTCATTTACTTAAGAGTTTGATTCTGGTATACATGAATAGTGATTTCAGATGTATTTGTCTATATCCTTAGACTAGAGGACAGTGGTTATGTGTAGTTCCTTTTGTCTTTAGTCTTACAAACTCTGCTTGTTTCCAAAGTTACTTAGGTCTATATTTTCTTGCCTTAATTCCCACAGTTGTATACACTTGGAAAGCATATTCTTTTGTCACAGTCTGCATTTCCATTCTGGGATTCCTTGGACTCCTAAATGACTTTTTAAAAATCTGCATACTTTAAAATTCAGTCCCCTCTAAAATTCCATGGGTTTGGACAAATGTGTAGGATCATATATACACCATTACAGTATAATACAATATAGTTGAATTGCACCAAAAAATCTCTCTGCTTCACTTATACAGCCCCCCTCCAAGTCTTCACCTATCACTGACCTGTTCACTGTCTCAGTTTTGTGTTTGTGATAACGTTATACAAATGGACTTATACAGTATGTAGCCTTTGAGACTGACTTCTTTCACTCACCAATACTGAATGCAATTAAGAATCTTCCCTGTCTTTAAGTGAGTTGATACCTCATTCTCTTTTAAAATCACTGAATTGTATTCTATCATATAGATATATTAGAGCTTGTTTATCCATTTCCTTATTGAAGAATATTAGCTCCTTGCTGATTGTTAGCTGAAGGCTTCCCTGAGTTCTTTGTCATGTAGGATACTGCATTGGGCAGTTTACTTACTCAAAACCAACAGCGAGTAAATCAATGGATAGGATAGAATCAGTAGAGAAAGTTATGACAGAAGGAAGTTACAGTTGCATGTAACATAATCAAAGAAATGATTTCTCATCCACTTTGCCTTTTTCCCCTGCTTAGAAACAAATCACAGGTCCTGCCAACACGCAGGCTAAGGAGATTGTACAGGGCATGGGATATTGGGAGGTGGGGTTAACTGGGGCCACCCTAGCATCTCTTCTCCAAAGAAGCACTTTTTTCAATCTTCTTAGCCTAGAGAGTAATGATATAACTGAATAGGACAAATAAAATCAATGATGTGTGACAAATAGGGAGGAATCAGGATTTAATATTAGACCTGCACATTCATGTGGAGGAGACTGTCAAGAAGGATTTGAGTAATAGACAGCCATCTGATAACAGTCCAGTTATGGTCCAAAAAAGGACCTCCTTAATGTCCTGATGAGTGCATTCTCTTGGCAAAACTCTATTAGCCTTTGCCCTACTTCATTCTCTACTCCAAGGCCAAATTTGCCTGTTGCTGCTGCTGCTGCTGCTAAGTCGCTTCAGTCGTGTCTGACTCTGTGACCCCATAGACGGCAGCCCACCAGGCTCCGCCGTCCCTGGGACTCTCCAGGCAAAAACACTGGAGTGGGTTGCCATTTCCTTCTCCAATGCATGAAAATGAAAAGTGAAAGTGAAATCGCTCCGTCGTGTCTGACTCTTAGTGACCCCATGGACTCCAGCTCACCAGGCTCCTCCGTCCATGGGATTTTCCAGGCAAGAGTACTGGAGTGGGGTGCCATTGCCTTTGCTGAAAGTTGCCTGTTACTCAGCTTCTTCAGCATTATTGGTTGGAACATTACTTGGATTACTGTGATATTGAATGGTTTGCCTTGGAAATGAACAGAGATCATTCCATCATCTTTGAGTTTGCATCAAAGTACTGTACTTTGGACTCTTTTGTTGACTATGATATCTACTCCATTTCTTCTAAGAGACTTTTGCCCACAGTAGTAGATATAATGGTCATCTGGGTTAAATTCACCCATTCCAGTCCATTTTAAGTTGCTGATTCCTAGAATGTCGATATTCACTCTTGCCATCTCCTATTTGACCACTTCCAATTTGCCTTGATTCATGGACCTAACATTGCAGGTTCCTATGCAATATTGCTCTTTACAGCATCAGACCTTGCTTCTATCACCAGTCACAGCCACAGCTGGGTATTGTTTTTGCTTTGGCTCCATCCGTTCATTCTTTTTGGAGTTATTTATCCACTGATCTCCAGTAGCATATTGGGCACCTACTGACCTGGGGAGTTCATCTTTCAGTGTCCTATCTTTTTGCCTTTTCATACTGTTCATGGGATTCTCAAGGCAAGAATACTGAAGTGTTTTGCCATTCCCTTCTCCAGTGGACCACATTCTGTCAATAACTTTATTTTATTTTTTTTTAATTTATTTATTATTTATTTTACTTTACAATTCTGTATTGGTTTTGCCATACATGAGAATAACTTTAGTACTTTCTTTCAAAATGTAGTACTTCCAGTATGTCAAGTTAAACCATTCTGAGATTTGAGAACGTCTTTAAAGGAAAATTATAGAGGTCATTTTGATGAAATTGTGTTTTGAAGTTTGTGGATTAGTTAAATATCATTTATTGTCTTCTGTGTCTTTCATGTAAGTTTTTTCACAAGGAAAATATTGACTTTCTTTGCTGTTATCTGGGAGCTCCTCAGTATGGAAATCTTTGTTTAAAACCTCCCATCCTTTGATCAGTGGTTTAGGAATAGGGTTTGGCTTTACAGGTACACAGTTCAAATTAATGAGACAGTCCTTGTTTTAATATTCAGATGGCTGAGTTGGGGTAAGGGAAGAAACTATTGATAGTTTATACCTAAATTTCACAGTACCACTTAACAGGCCTCAGCAGTTACAATTTATGTTGTTAAACAGAGTCTTATTTGAGATGTATTGCTTTATTTTTCAATTAAGCATGGTTTTCTCCTAAAAAAAAAAAAAATCATAGATCTTATGCCTAAGCTACAAGGTCAAAACAAACTTAGCTGGATTCTGGAGTGCCCGAGATTCCCAAGTCCTTCAGTTTCTCTTGCCCTTGGACAGCATTGAGTCTAGAAACTGGAATGAAATTAAATCCACAGTTATAAGGAGAAGGAGCTTTAGAAACACCCTGATCTGTTTTCTGTAACTCCTCTGAGGCCTCAGGGAGATTGCAAGGGAAGCAGCCTCCCTTTTAGTTTCCCTTTTTCTCTCTTTGACATACTGTCTCCAGGGCCTAAATATATTTCCCCCAGCTCCCAAGGGCTTTTCTATTTTAAGCCTTCTTTCAAATAGTGGAATAAAAGGCCTTGTGCCTTAGTCTTGGAATTTCAAATATTCTGGGAGAGGTAAAAAGTTCCATAGGAAAGTAATATCCTAAATCTATATCTTTCTGAAATTGTATCTCCAGAGGGCTACTTACCCTTCAATAAAATGTCACCTGTTCATCACCCACTGAAGAGTTATTTGTGGGGCATCTATTGGTGCTATGAACTGTGTTACTTCTAGAATAAAACTGAGAAAAATGCACATTATTCTTGCCTTTAAGATTGTTTAGTCTAGGAAGCGTCAGACTTATCAGTGATTCATGGACACATAGCAAACTTAGGGGTCTAATTGGGGCACAGAGAAGGAGACACATATCTTGATTATGGGTCATAGCAGAGGAATGGGCTTGGTCATGAAGATTGTTTTATGCCTGGTTGAGGATTTTATTGTTCCTAAAACATTTTCAGGATGGAAGAGACATTTTAGTTTTAGAAGATCGCTTTGCCTACAGAGTCAAGAACGGACTGAAGAGGAGGCAAGCGTGAATTCAGGGAGAGCAGTAGGATGGATATTACAGAAACAGATAACGTAGGCTGGACTAGAGTGGAGCCACTGGAAATACAGAGAACAAGTGTGAAAGATATTTTAGGACATGTAAATCATTAGCAGGCCCTAATGGGACAGTGCTTTGTGGTTTGCACAGCAGAATAGATGGTAGTTCTCGTCCCTGAGACAGACATCCCTGGAGGAGGCCATGTGTTTTAGCAGAGGAGGATATAGGAACAGTTCATGAGTTAAAGTCTAAATTGGTAGATTTTGAGAGGTATTTGAAATGTCCAAAAGGAAATATCAGGTTGTAGTTGCTAGATGAGTCCAGCATTCAGAGTAAAGGCTGTAGGTCTTCTTGATAATACTCGACAATTCCTGGGCATGGATGATATCACCCAGAGATGAGAATTGAATGAGAAATACAGAGCAATAGATGAACACAATGCCATGTACATCTAAAAAAAGCTTCTGGGCCACATGGGCTTGGGCAAAAACACATTGATCTAATTTGATCTTTTTTTCCCACCAATTATTTACAGTGACTTTGGGCCTGGACCATTTCTCTGTAAATATATAAACTGAAGAAAGCAGTTAATCTCAAAGGACTATACATTTAAAGAGCTTTTTTTTTTTTATATTACAAACCTAGAAACTGAAAATGCAAATGAGTATGTGGATGGAGAAAGCGAAAGTATCTATATTAAAAGTTTTTCCAGAACTGAATTAAAATAATTTCTGAAAAGATGAGTAATACCAGTTTTGTGCCTGAGAGTGAGGGCATATTGCTTTGCAGTGTGTACGTGGCGATGGCACCTCGCTCCATCCTTAGCTCAGAGAAAATAATTCCTCTTATTGGATATTTTTTTAATACCTGAAAATTTGAAAGGCAGAATTTAATTAATCAACACCTGAATTGCTTGATAATTTGATTTCAAATTCTGAGACAGGGAATGCACTCCTAAGGATGCAGAGAGAATCGGGACTCTGTGAGGTCTCAGCAAACAGGTAGGAACCTTATGGAACCGTTGAAGATAGTCTCCTTGGAGGATTTTTTAAAAGTTTAAAAAAGTTTTTCTCTGCTTTGAAGGTATCTGATAGGACCATTTTATGACCATGACTTGGAATAGTCTCAAGATTTAATCAATTTGAAGTTCTTTCTCATGTCTAGTCCAGTTTTTTCTTGCTCCCCTTTAAGGCGTTTCTTCGTATTCAGAATGACCAGCAGCTGCCTAGAACCTTTCATTTAGTAATTCTTCATATAAGCAAGGAGATTAATGAAGTCAGCTCTCAGTCTCATCATCTGACTTAAAGTGACCAGTTGAATGAATGGTGTGTCATGGCACACTTAATGTGGTATGCGAGGTGTGAATGTGCTCAGTTGTGTCTGACTCCTTGTGACCCCATGGACTGTAGTCCACCAGTCTCCTCTGCCCATGGGATTCTCTGGCCAAGAATACTGGAGTGGGTTGCCATTTCTTCTTCCAAGGGATCTTCCCGACCGACCCACAGATCGAACCCATGTCTCCTATTGAGGCAGGTGGATTCTTTACCACTCAAACCACCTGGGAGGAGAAAAAAGTAAAGATACCCAGACAACTAATGCTGACACAAGGGGAAACAGCTTCAGCCATCCAACCCTTTTCTCAAAAGTCCCTTTTCCAAGCCCTCAGTATATATCTTTTGTCTTCTGGTTTTTCTATTGATTTGGGGGGATTAGAAATAGAAATGAAGAAGGATGGTTCTGTCTGTATATGAAAAGTTAAATTGATGCAGACCCTTCCTGTTATTCTCGATTACATTGGTGGAATTCGTTTGCTCCCTTAACAGACCCTTATTCAGTCCCTAGATTGTGCCAGGCACCATTAAAAGTTATAAAGCTATAACTGAGAAAGTAAAACAAATAATTGAAACGTACTTTTCCTCATGGACCATGAATACGATGGAATGATTGTAGGGGTGAGTCTAAAAATTGGAAACTGGATTATTCCTTGCTAATTGCATCTTCAGTTGACCCATCACTGTTGTTGGTTTTATAATCAGTTGTGCAAACAAAATTAATTGAGTCTACTCAGGCTAGGTGTAGGGCTCTCATTTAACTTGTAATTTGCTAAGAGGAAGTCAAAACATAGATCGTTGCATGACAACCTAAGACAACCAAGAGATTTTTGCAAGGCAGCACAAAATTAACAGCTGAATGCATGGCTCAGATTCTGAGGAGGTATTTGCTAAATTATGTCATGAAATATTTTTTTCCTTCACAGTGTTAGTTGGTGGAATATACATAATGTAAAAATAATTTGATGTCTGCTTTTATTCCTATCAACTAATAGGATCTCTGTGGTAACATGACATGAAGTTCTAATTCTCCTTCATTTTGGGAATCTCTTTGCTCTGAATCCATTTAGTTGTATGTCAAGCTTTCATTAAATTCCATATGATTGTTTATTAAATGTATGCTTCCAGCAGCAGAATTTGGACAATAATCTAGATGTTCCAGGATACTTCATGCTTTTATAATTTATGCAAATAATCCTTTTCTTTGTTAACTTGCCCTTGAAACAAACCAACGATTTGTCACCTGTATGATGCTTGTATTATTCCTCAGACTACGGCTGACATTGGGCAAATTATGAAGACAACAGATTAACTTTCTTTGCTGCGGGTTAGCTACTGGGAATCTTGCAGGAAGACGTCTGAATATATGAGGCTGATGATAAAGCCTTTGTGAAAAACATACCTAATGACTTGGGTAACTTCCATCATCCTTTATGGAAGATGACATTGATGCTGATGTTACCTTGGAAACGTTAGATTCTCTTTATAACTGTTGTTGACAGCCAGACTTCAAAACTGTTGCCTTGTTTGAATCATGGTATGCTATCATTTGGGAATGTTGCTACATTGTGGAGAAGAAAAAAAGGCGTTATTCAAAGTGAAGATTATAGTAGATAGCTTTCAGGTGGGGTGCCACCAGCTGATGAACCCACCCCATCTTTTGTGTTTGATCCTGTATTTTTGAGGAATGGGCCACACAACTTCCTACTAATGTAAGCCCCTGTGCTCATGGCAATATCTGTTTGATCAAGTAGTAGAGAAATGTGTGCTTATTGCAATCTTGGTCCTTTGGAGCTGGATTGGGGCTGTAACAACAAAACTACTATATTCTGCCATGGGAATGAGGAAATGGAGAATGTAGACCTGTGGAGAATGAGAGAAATGAAGCAGAAGGCAATGAATAGAGGAGATAGTGGATAGGGGACAGTCTTATCAACCCCACTTCCTTCCAGTTGAAGTGACTATGAAACGATCACCAGGAGCCAAGATAGGAAGTCAGTCTTCCCACAAATCAGGAAATTAGTGGCTTCATTGCTAGAGAAGGGGAGAATGAATATTAAGGAAATGAAATTATGGATTTCCTCTATAGTCAGAGAGATGCAAGGAGAGTTTTTGAACAATTGGAAGTTTCCTTTAAAAATTTTTTTTTTCTTGTAGGCTCTTTGCTCTACAGTATTGTGCCATGCCTCAACATGAATCAGTCACAGGTATACACGTGTTCCCTTCCTCCAGAACCTCCCCTCCCATCTCCCACCCCATCCTCATCCCACCCCTCTAGGTTGTCACAGAACCCTGGGTTGAGTCCCCTGTGTCACACCGCAGATTCCTCCTTGCTATTTTACGGGTGGTAAAGTACATGTCTCCACGCTACTCTCAATGCTTCCCCCCTCTTCCTCTCACACTGAGCCCTCAGGTCTGTTTTTTATGTCTGTGTCTCCATTGCTGCCCTGCAAATACGTTCATTAGTACCAGCTTTCTGATCTGATGAAAGTGACCCACACATAACAAGAGGAATCATTGTAAAATTTTTATCTTTTAAAGAATTTTTAAACATAAAGAATAAGGCATATCATTATTTTCCTTATCACTGTTAATTTCATGATCATTTGACCAGGATCAGGTTGAAATTTGGTTCATATGGTATGTGAAGAAAAGGCTCACTGAGAAATGATATCAGAAGAGAGTTGGTATTTACCTGCTTGAGTAAATACTTTAGGGGGCAGTTTAGTGGTATGTTACTTCCTACAAATATAACTAATACATATAAATGTGTCTTTCTGTTACATTTTGAAACTTAAAATGATATTTAGTAAATCAAACTTACTGGCATTCCCCTCCTCCCCAGTTATTTGAATTCGGTAAATTTATACATGGACTTGATCCAGTTTTTACCCTCTGGCAAGTTGTAGTGAAACTGAGTCCTTGTTAAAAACAAGAGTTCCTCTGCTGAGTTTATGGTTAACATCTCTGTCCAAAGCATTCTTCCTTTTCTTGACCTGTACCCGTTCCCGTCAAGATTGAGGAATATCAGGGGAAAAGGGGGGTTTGAAACCTTATAGGTCTCTCCTGAGTACAAAAGCCCCACTCAGCGTAAAATGATGCTCAATGTGAGCGCTGTGATTTAAGTTTTAGTTGAGGCAAAATGAGGACTGCAGCCTGGGACAGAGCAGCTCAGATTGCTCTGAGAAACTGCTCCAAAGAGGCTGAGGGGTTTTGGTGATGGGGGAGTTCATGCAGTCACGCACTTATCTTACAAAAGGTTTTCTGCTAGTCACAAGGAGCTGATGTCACCCTGAAGGCGTTTAGTGCTCTTCTAGATGGAGGAGGTGCAAGGATTGGGCTCATAAAATCAGTTCTTGAAAACATCTAATTATCTAAAGACCTGCTCTGCCAGTTTTCTTGGAGCATAAAGTGCCTCATTCTTCCCCTCCCCAACCGCCCACCCCCACTGAACTTCTTTCAGGGCACATTGAAGGTCAGCAGCTGCAGCAGCCCAGGCTTCATCCATGCAGAGGCAGATGGCAAATGCCCTTGGCAAATGCCAGTTTGTCAACGACACCCCCATTTTTTGTTTGTAGAAATGAAAGACTTTAGTCTCCTGGGCCTTCCCTGAGTTCATGTGCTGGATGCACAGTGAAGCCAAGCAAACCAAAACATCGGAGTCTTGGGTACAGAAAGATTTATTGCAAAGGGCAAGCAAGGAGAATGGGCAGCTTGTGCTCAGAAGACCCCAAATGTCTAATGGCTTTTAGATGAGGATTAAGGTCTAAATTAGTGCAGAGGGTGGTAGGGTATGTGATGTTTCTGGACTCTCAACCTTCTGGTTCTGACTAGTCTGGGTTCTGTGTGTTTGTGGTCAGTATGTCATCCCCATCCTCCACCTGCTTGGGAGTTTTAGTTTCTGCAGAACAACTCAAAAGTATACAGCAGATTGTTGTGTACTGTCCTTTTAGAAGGAACTAGAAGACCTGGGACTCTATCGTCCGGATAATTAACTACTTGAGTCTGCTCTTTGGAACTCTGGGAAGGCTGTGGAGGCTGGAGATTTATTTATTTATTTATTTAGCCTCCTACAAATAAGAAGCAGGGCACACACAGGAACTTCCGTTCTGGGGAGGGTCCCACAGGGTTCTGCTTTGTTTCAGTAGGTGACTTTGGTTTTGAACAACTGTTGATTTACTTGTCCTGCTTAAAGAAATTTTTCTTGGATTTTAGAGATGAGGATATGTCTTCATCTTTTGCTTTCCTGGATAGTTACTCACCAGTTGGTTTGATTCATCATAAAATCGCCATCTGCTTTCGTGAGTATGAGTTCCTATAAGGAGAGGGGCAGACAGCTCTTGCTTAATAATAGTCTCTTATTACCTTCTCTGCTTCTAAGAGGACTAGGAGGGTTGTGTGACCTTCACAGTGGTAGACATTCAGCCTGAGAAACAGTGGGGGTATAAAGCCTAGGCACATACTGCTTAGAGGGGAATTTAATTTCTGGCTTGAATTTGTATAGGAGAAGTTGGGACATGACTTGGGCATGTTAGAAAAGCTTGCTTAAAAGTAGCCATAGAGCTGCATGCCTAGGACCCAACTGGTGACTTTCTAACCTGGTCACTTTCATACTTGTACTGGCTGTGACCACTCTGACAGTTTCAGGAGCAGTTTGAACAAGGCTTACGCAGGGCATCCTGAATCTTAGCCCTTAACCTAACCCACTCTGACCAGCTTTGGCAACCCTCTGAATGCCTCAGACTTTTCTTTTTCTTGTAGTAAATATGGTGAGTGTCCCAACCATCTGACACTTGGAAGTAGCCAGCACCAGTGCTTGGGGCACTGTTTCTTCCATAGCAGCAACATGCTTTTAGGGGACACCACCTGCCTATGAGACAACTGGACACCTCTGAAGCATCTGCAGTTGTGGGACTATCTGTTAGCCTGTGTGGATGCAGGCATCCAGAAGAGAGACAACCCCTGGGGGCTGGAGGAAAGGAATGGGAACATTGAGAGACGCCACCATGAAGAGGAAGGGACGCTTTCTGCCTTGGAAGCCCCACAGGAACCAAAACTGGAAATAGCAACATTGTCAGCATTCACTGAGGCCTCCTGTTGTGCAAGGCACTCTGCTCCATGTTTGCCACGTGGTGCCTCATTTCCCCTCTGTAGGTGGGTGCTGTTACACTGTTACCATCCTCAGCGCTGAGGAAAGAAGCTGGGCAGTGGGGCAGTGAAGGGACCTGCCTGAAGTCCAAAGCTAGTCAGTGGCAGAGGCTGGAGCAGATCAAATGGATATGTCTGTCACGAGGAGAGGCTGGTCCTGCACTGTGACACACAGAGCTGCTCTACACTCGTAGCCAAGCTGGCACAGTTGTACAGTTGTGGAGCTGGAGAGCTGTCAACGGCAGGGCTTGCTTCGTAGAGTTTCCCCAGCCTGGTAAAAAGGCAAACCATTAACTCATGATTTCCGGGAGCCTGGATGCTGTGGAGAGATGCTTGGAGTTCATCCTCCACCCCCCATCTTCCCCAGCCATTCACAGCACATTAACATACTCACTGCTGCTGCTGCTGCTGCTAAGTCGCTTCAGTCGTGTGGGACTCTGTCCGACCCCATAGACGGCAGCCCACCAGGCTCCCCCGTCCCTGGGATTCTCCAGGCAAGAACACTGGAGTGGGGTGCCATCTCCTTCTCCAACATACCCACATGAACATACCCACAGTAACACTCAAATCAACACGCAAGTACTTATGATGCTGGAAACGCGAATATGTGAAACAAAGTCATCCATCCATACCTACTGTATGAACCTGGTCTGTCAAGCAAAATCTGGACCAGCTTTTCCTGGCTCTGGATGATGGTGTCCTTCTCACTTTCCCACGGGAACATCTGGCTTCCCATCCCTCAGTTCAGTTCAGTTCAGTTCAGTCGCTCAGTCGTGTCTGACTCTTTGCGACCCCATGAATCGCAGCATGCCAGGCCTCCCTGTCCATCACCATCTCCTGGAGTTCACTCAGACTCATGTCCATCAAGTCCGTGATGCCATCCAGCCATCTCATCCTGGGTTGTCCCCTTCTCCTCATGCCCCCAATCTCTCCCAGCATCAGAGACTTTTCCAATGAGTCAACACTTCGCATGAGGTGGCCAAAGTACTGGAGCTTCAGCTTTAGCATCATTCCTTCCAAAGAAATCCCAGGGTTGATCTCCTTCAGAATGGACTGGTTGGGTCTCCTTGCAGTCCAAGGGACCCTCAAGAGTCTTCTCCCCTCAGGCCCCCTCTATTTTCCACTTCTGTGCCTCGGGCATTCTAATCCCCCCTTCTTCCTCCTCTATGACCGGTCAGGTCATGTCTCCCTTCTGCTCAAGGCTCAATTTAATATAGGCATATTCTAAAAAGCTTTTGGTATGGATTGAGGTCCCTTTTCCTCTCCAGTCTTTCTGAACAGCATACATTTGCTCCAGTTTTTGAGAATAGCAGAAATCGTCCTTGAAATCTATAAAGCTCCAAAGAGGCTTCAACATGAAGCAAAATGATAGGTGTCCATGCTGATGGAGAGGTGGAGGTGTTTGGTATAGGATTTGAGGACAGTTGAGCTGCTGCAGATAATTGTCATAATTTCCATTTCCATTGGAAAATGGAAAGTCCCCAAAAGCAAAAACATGTACTCAGTGGCAAAGCTGTTTGTTTATTCAAGAAGGAGTATATAAGAACTCCATGCCAGGAAAGGTCAAAAGTAGCTATTTTAAAACAAATTTCATTTAGGGTAGCACTGTGGTCTTTGATCATCATTATTCAGGGAATTGTAGAGTGTTAAAATACCCAAATATTATGGAAATGAACCTGTGTTCTGAGGTTTCACTAAATTATGTTTAAGTTCATTTTTCATGTGGAAAATGAGCTTCAGGCTTCAATATGATGAATTATTTCCTCCCGTTGACAGTAGTGGAGGAACGTAATTTAGTGCGCCTGCTGCAGTCCTCGTGGTTTCCTCCTCTTTTATTCTGGGCTGTTGTGATTAATAGTATTACATTGGAGTGATCACAGTTGCCTGTTTGTTTATCCCATCACTGAGGTCAGTGCTGAGGCTCTTATTTCAGGGTTCTTTAGGTTCTGAGATGTAGTTTTTCATGTTCATAATGTCATAAACTTTTGCTGTATCATCACCGCTGTGCAATGGTGAACTGAGCTAAGTGAACTCTCAGAGTCATATCCATGTTATGGGAATTTGATCATTTATCCGGAAAGTATTGACTGAGCACTGCTGGTGAGCAATATCTTACACTGTGCTGAGGAAATCAAGGCTATTTCACAGGGTCTAGTTGAGAATGCAGTCCAGGGGGCGTCACAGAGAGTCAGACAAGACTGAGAGCCTGAACAACAACAACCACCACCTTATACTTTGGGAACCTGATTAGTGGTATAGAGTGAGTGCTGGGGTGAAGAAGTGGAGGTGAAATGGCAAGTGAGTGGCTTTGGTTTCATCAGTAATGAAGCAAAACAGACTAAGTGATAATTATTTTCCATGTTTAGATTGTGAAACATCTTGCCGTTTGGTGGAGCGACAAGAAACACTTATGAATTAAATTTAGTTTGACATCAACTAGGAGATATAAGTTATAGGTGTGTGTACAGTGTGTCATTCTGGATGTGTGATAGTTAAAAGTATTAATTGATGCATCTGGGGCAATACTGTCCTTACATCTGAGCAAGTAGGGTCCTTGTCCCAGGCCCCTGTGCCCTGAGTGTACTTTCCTTGAAATTGTCTAACCCCCCACCCCTTAAATGTTTGGCCCCATTCTGAGGGCTTTGAGTGCTGCCTAGCCGGAGCACCCTGAGCCTGGTTTGGCACATCAGTGAGCCCCAGTCTCATTTTCTCTCAGGTGGAGTACTTGCAGCTCTCTACCTTATATGATGGGTTGACCAGATATCTGGAGACACTGTGGCCCTTGCACTTGTGGAATCATCTCAGGGCCTCATGGTAGCAGGGCTCATATGGATGGGCCCTGACCCAGAAGGGTAGCCTAGGGGGATGATTATTCCTGCTGGCCAGTGCAGTGTAGTATATTTTTGTTAGCTCACACAAGATTGGGCTGTCTGAATGGAGCTCACATAGAAATCATTTTGAAGAGCTTTCATACATGTTGGGCATAGAACAAGTTTAGGCCTTGGGAGTGCCTTCAGGCCACCTGTGTCTCTTGAGCTTGAGTCATGTATCTAGACACACGTGTTGGCTCTTGCTTGTCCATGTCATGGCTAATGGGTCACTTCCAGTCTCCAGCACCCAAGTACATAGGTTTGGAGGCAGATATTTTTTATCCCTGACCTCTTCCTTCTGGCACCCGGAAAAGTTGCTCCACCCTTCCATAGGCTCCCTACTACATAGGGAAGTTGTGCCTTTATCCTCTTGGGCATTTTGAGGCTGTTGCTCTGTAGTGCCAATGAACCCTTCCATATGGTATCCGCTCCTGTCTCTGATCAGGATGATGATGTCATGCTCTCCCAGGTTGCTGGACAAGGGAGAGGCCTTCCTTACCCTAAGGCAGATACTTCTGTTGTCTTCCCCACTTGTGACAGTGTATGAAAGGCAAGGGTGAGATCAGTACATTCTAGGAAAGCTCTAGTGATGTTTTAAAGAGTTCAGAGTGGAAATGGGATTGGAGGATGCATTGTTCTATATTTATATCATACACTTATGTACAGTAAATTTAATATGTGCTGTGTTATGCTTAGTAGTTCAGTTGTGTCTGACTGTTTGCAACCCCATGGACTGCAGCCCTCCAGGCTCATCTGTCTGTGGGAATTCTCCAGGCAAGAATACTGGAATGGGTTGCCATGCCCTCCTCCCTATGCAGTGATCAAACCCAGGTCTCCTGCATTGCAGGTGGATTCTTTACTGTCTGAGCCATGAGGGAAGCCCATGAATACTGGAGCGGGTAGCCTATCCCTTCTCCAGGGCAACTTCCCGACCCAGGAATAGAACTGGGGTCTCCTATATTGCTGGCAGATTCCTTACCAGCTGAGCTACCTGGGAGGCCCCAGATTACATGACCAGAAAACAAATTATCATTTGCATTTCTCTGCATCTTTTATGTAAGACTTCTTTTTGCGGACATTATGAGTGAAGCACTGTAAAAATTTCTGTGAGAGTCATCAGGAGCCGGTATTCATGGGCAGCACAATGGATGATACAGTGTCAGGAGTAATGCAGTGACCAGCATTAAATAAGTGAAAGTAGGAAACTTCAGAGGCAAGAAGCCCTGCATTTTAAAAAATATAAAATGTTCTGAAGAGCCATGGCGCTGTGAGTAATAATAGCATGCTGCCTTTTAATCCCAGTGGGTGATATGAAATTAGCCAGGAATGGTGCAAGTGACAATAAAGAACAAGTGTTGGTGATTCTTCCTGTGGCTCATAGGATAAAGATTCTGCTTGCAACGTGGGAGACCCGGGTTCAGTCCCTGGGTCAGGAAGATCTCCTGGAGAAGGAAATGGCAACCCACTCCAGTACTCTTGCCTGGAAAATCTCATGGATGGAGGAGCCTGGCAGGCTACAGTCCACGGGGTCACAAAGAGTTGGACACAACTGAGTGACAGACACACACATTGATGATTCCTGGGCTCTAAGAAAATAAACCACTATGCATCTCTACTCCACCCATTATCTATTTCTTCATCAAAAAATCATTATGACTGAGCCCATAAGTTCTGTTTTACACGTTAGAAATAAATTTGCCAGTTAACCATTTTAGAGAAGGATACCACAAAATTATTTGCCAAGAGCCTCGCATGCCCTAGGGATGGCCCTCTTGGGCAGGGTAATTTATTGGTGGTACACAGGAAATAAGCTCTCTGCACTGCCCATTGGAGGATTTGTATTGAGCTTATGGGATTCCCTGGTGGCTCAGATGGTAAAGCATCTGCTTGCAGTGCAGAAGACCCAGGTTCAATCCCTGGATCGGGAAGATCCTCTGGAGAAGGATATGGCAACCCACTCCAGTATTCTTGCCTGGAGAATCCCATGCATGGAGGAGCCTGGCCTACAGTCCATGGGGTCACAAAGATTCAGACATGACGGAGTGACTTTACTTTTAGACTCAAAGCTGGAATTTACCCTCCCCAATAAAAAGAGAAATAAGAAGCATCCTACTTCTCAACAATCAACCCTGAATATTCTTTGGAAGGACTGATGCTGAAGCTGAAGCTCCCCTACTTTGGCCACCTGATGTGAAGAGCCAACTCATTGGAAAAGACCCTGATGCTGGGACAGATTGAGGACAGGAGGAGAAGAGGACGACAGAGGATGAGATGGTTGGATGGCATCATTGACTCAATGAACATGAGTTTGAGCAAACTCTGGAAGGACAGGGAAGCCTGGAATGCTGCACTCCATAGGGTCTCAAAAAGTTGGACATAATTGAACGATTGAACAACAACAACAACAACAACTTCTCGGCAAGGAGAGGGGAAAAAAAGTGAGAGCAGTGAGGGGGCATAGAAGAGAAGCCTGCTGGGCACAGATATTGAAAGAGAAATTGCCCCTGGGATGAGAAGTTACTGGAAGCAGCTATTTAAGAATGTTAGATAAAATTAAGCTCTTAAATGGAAGGTAAAGTTCCTGTTTTTTAAAAATACAGGTGTATTTGGAAACACAGCATTTTCTGCAACTAGTAATAAGAACTTTTGAGGAGGATGTGTCCATCCATTGCAGAGCAGACTTATGGAACAGAGAACAATGTGAGAGAGATGGATGGCTTAAAATTGACAATGCAATACAATAATAAATTTAGATTATAAGTGAACCAGGCAGCACTCTTTTTAATTGAGGCCATGTTTTCTTTTGTCTAGAGATCTGTTATATCTCTAATTCATTGTAATTTTCCAAATAATTATTGAAAGATTTTTTTAATCACATTTGCAAGCTCTTGTTATTCTGTTCATTGTTCCTCTGTGCTTGGAGGTCTGCATATACTCAAAGGAAGCAGATGCATTCTTCGCATAGCTTCACCTATACTGAGCTGCAGTACTTAAGGAGTTAAGGTCTTTTTGTCAAATCAAAATTTCCCTCATGTTGTTTTAGGCCTTGTTCTTTTTTAGTCTTTGGTTTCTGAACACTCAGAGATTCCTGCCACTCTGCTGTGTTTCTTCTAGTGTATGCAGGCTTACTTCCTGTTTGTGATAAACACCTGTAAAACATTGCCCTGTTAGGGGTTCCCTATGCAGTTACCCTTGTTCTTTATTTTCTACTTTTTCTTACTAATCAGAATTTTTGACCATGCCAGGTCTTGTCAGTCACAAAGCTGGTTGTTCAAGTCATCAAATCCTCATCTGCATTCTTTCCTTCCCAAGTTTTTGCAATGAAAGTGTTCTTTTATACTGAAAAGTCTGTATCATGGTAGTTAAGATGTCACAAACACTTTGTGCATATTGTAGTTTGTGAACTACATGCTGTAGGTATATATTCCTTCATTTCCTGTTAGTTTGATCTGCTAAGATGCTTGTCATAAAAAAGGACAAGAGAACACATGGGTCATAGCAACCATCCTTTTCCAACAACACAAGAGAAGACTCTACACATGGACATCACCAGGTAGTCGATACTGAAATCACATGGATTATATTCTTTGCAGCCAAAGATGGAGAAGCTCTATACAGTCAGCAAAACAAGACCGGGAGCTGACTGTGGCTCAAATCATGAACTCCTTATCACTAAATTCAGACTTAAACTGAAGAAAGAAGAGGAAACCACTAGATCATTCAGGTATGACCTAAACCAATCCATCCTAAAGGAGGTCAGTCCTGGGTATTCATCGGAAGGACTGATGTTGAAGCTGAAATTCCAATACTTTGGCCACCTGATTGAGGGCAGAAGGAGAAGGGGATGACAGAGGATGAGATGGTTGGATGGCATCACCAACTCAATGGACATGAGTTTGGGTAAACTCTGGGAGTTGGTGATGGACAGGGAGGCCTGGCATGCTGCGGTTCATGGGGTTGGAAAGAGTTAGACACGACTGAGTGACTGAACTGAATTGAACTGAAAGGCAAAGGAGAAAAGGAAAGATATACCCATTTGAATTCAGAGTTCCAAAGAATAGCAAGGAGAGATAAGAAAGCCTTCCTCAGTGATCAATGCAAATAAATAGAAGAAAACAGTAGAATGGGAAAGACTAGAGATCTCTTCAAGAAAATTAGAGATGCCAAGGGAACTTTTCATGCAAGATGGGCTTAATAAAGGACAGAAACGGTATGGACATAATAGAAGCAGAGGGTATTAAGAAAAGGTGGCAAGAATACACTAAAGAACTATACAAAAAAGATGTTCAGGACCCAGATAACCACGATGGTGTGATCCCTGGACTAGAGCCAGACACCCTGGAGTGTGAAGTCAAGTGGGCCTTAGGAAGCATCACTATGAACAAAGCTAGTGGAGGTGATGGAATTCCAGTTGAGCTATTTCAAATCCTAAAAGATGATGCTGTGAAAGTGCTGCACTCAATTTGCAGGCAAATTTGGAAAACTCAGCAGTAACCCAGGACTGGAAAAGGTAAGTTTTCATTCCAGTCCCAAAGAAAGGCAAAGCCAAAGAATGTTCAGACTACCACACATTGCACTCTTCTCACACGCTAGTAAAGTAATGTTCAAAATTTTCCAAGCCGCGCTTCAACAATACATGAACCTCCAGATGTTCAAGCTGGTTTTAGAAAAGGCAGAGGAACCAGAGATCAAATTGTCAACATCTGCTGGATCATCAAAAATGCAAGAGAGTTCCATAAAAACATCTGTGTCTGCTTTATTGACTATGCCAAAGCCTTTGACTGTGTGGATCACAACAAACTGTGGAAAATTCTGAAAGAGATGGAAATACCAGGCCACCTCACCTGCCTCCTGAGAAACAGTATGCAGGTCAAGAAGCAACAGTTAGAACTGGACATGGAACAACAGACTGGTCTCAGATCAGGAATACGTCAAGGCTGTATCTTGTCACCCTGCTTATTTAACTTATATGCAGAGTACATCATGAGAAATGGCAGGCTGGATGAAGCACAAGCTGGAATGAAGATTGCTGGGAGAAATATCAATAACCTCAGATATGCAGATGATACCACCCTTATGGCAGAAAGTGAAGAAGAACTAAAGAGCCTCTTGTTGAAAGTGGAAGAGGATAGTGAAGAAGTACACTTAAAACTGAGCATCAGAAAACTAAGATCATGGCATCTGGTCCCATCACTCCATGACAAATAGATGGAGAAACAGTAGAAACAGTGACAGGTTTTATTATTTTGGTCTCCAAAATCACTGCAGATGGTGATTGCAGCCATGAAATTAAAGGATGCTTGCTCCTTGGAAGAAAAGTTCTGACCAATCTAGACAGCATATTAAAAAACAGAGTCATTGCTTTGCCAACAAAGGTCGATCTAGTCAAAGCTATGGTTTTTCCAGTAGTCATGTATGGATGTGAGAGTTGAGAAGAACTGATGCTTATGAACTGTGTTGTTGGAGAAGACCTTTGAGAGTCTCGTAGACTGCAAGGGGATCAAACCGGTCAATGCTAAAGGAAATCAGTCCTGAATATTCCTTGGACGGAATGATGCTGAGGCTGAAGCTCCAATACTTTGGCCACCTGATGCCAAGAACTGACTCATTGGAAAAGACCCTGATGCTGGGAAGGATCAAAGGTAGAAGGAGAAGGGGATGACAGAGGATGATGAGATGGTTGGATGGCGTTACCGACTCCATGGACGTGAGTTTGCGTAAGCTCCGAGAGTTGGTGATGGACAGGGAAGCCTGGGGTGCTGCAGTCCAAATCCAAAGATTTGGACAAGACTGAGCAACTGAATTCAATTGAGGCAAGATGGTAAGTAAATTTAAATTACCAAAGGGATAACTTCATATAGTTGTTTGATGTTCAAATAAAAGAAAAAGATAATGACCTTCATATGACTCTTCATAAAAGAAGTTTTGCCCCAAGATCATAAGTAATTATTGAACAGTGACAACTTTTTTTTCAGAAACCCCGGACAGAAAAACCACACAGCAAGTTTAAATTTCTGTCAGTTTTAACCAGGTTTATGGTTTTAGCTCAACAAATATAATCTCTCTCATAGTCACAGTTAAAAAACTTGCAATAGATACACAAAAGCTAGAGAGAAAGGAAGATAAACATAGCACAGCAAAGGAAACCATCAACAAAATGTAAAAACAAACTCCTAAATGGGAGAACAGATTCACAAATTATGTGTCTGACGAGGAGTTAATATTCAAAATATATAAAGAGTTCTTGCATCTCAATATCAAAAAGGTCAGTTCAACTGCAAAATGGGCAGAAAATCTGATATTTTTCCAAGGAAGATATACAGATAAGAAAACAGCCACATGGAAAGATGCTGAACATGATAATCATCAGAGAAACACAAAGAAGAGCCTCAGTGATATGTCATCCACACCTGTCGGAATCAAATAAATGTTTTCAAGGATGTGGAGAAACAGGAACCGCAGTACGCTGGGGGTGTGAAAGTACATTGGTAAAATTACTGTGGAAAACAGTGTTGGAGGTTCCTTAAAAAGTTAAAAACAGAACTATCATATGATCCAGCAATTCAGAACCTGGGTTTCTGTCTGACAAAAATGAAAATATCCATTCAAAAACATTCACACACCCCAGTGTACACTGTAGGATTGTATATAATAGCCAAAACATGGTAGCAATGGAAGTGTCCATCAACAAATGAATGGATAAAGGAGAAGCTTAACACAGAGAGAGAGAGAAAGAGAGAGAGAGAGAATGGAATACTACTCAGCCTTAACAAAGAATGACATTTTGCCATTTGTGACAACATGGATAGGCCTGGAGGGTATTATCTTTAGTGAAATAAGAGAACGACAAATACTGTATGTTTTCACTTGCACGTGGAATCTTAAAAATAACATGAGTGAGTATAGCATAATAGAAACAAACTCATATAAAAACCAAACCAGTGGTCACCACTGGAGAGGGGTTGGGGGAGGGGAAAGTTAGAAGAAGAGGCTTAAGAGGTACAAACTACTCATATAAAATAGACACAAGGATGTAATGTACAGAACATAGACTACTGCCAGTATTTTGTAATCATTTTAAATTGATTATAACCTATGAAAAATATAAAATCACTATTGTACACCTGAAACTAATACGGCTTTATGAATCAAAGCACATGTGTGTGCTTAGCTGCATCTGACTCTCTGCGACGCCATGGACTATAGCCCACCAGATTCCTCTCTCTGTGGAATTTTCCAGGCAAGAACACTGAAATGGGTTGGCATTTCCCTCTCTAGACGATCTTCTCAATTCAGAGATTGAACCAGAGTGTCCTGAAAGACCCCTTTTTTGGCAGGCATATTCTGTGACCACTGTGCCACTGGGAAACTGTAAATCAACTATATGTCAATTAAAAAACACACACACACACATAATCATCTTCCCCCTGGAATTTACGAGGCATAGTGAAGTAAGGGACTTGACAGGTGCCATTCCTTTCTCCAGAGGATCTTCCTGACCCAGGCATTGAACCTGGATCTCCAGCAATGCAGGAAGATTCTTTCATTTCTGAGCTACCAGGGAAGCCCTTAGAGTACATAGATTATTGCACATAGAAACTATAAGATCCAAATGCCATGTGGCATGGCCAAAAATTTTATTTTTATCTTTTATAAAAAATGTATATAAAAAATTGTATCTTCAAAGAAATCCCTTGTCTCACCCACAGTTACCTTTGGGCCTCATATCCTGCTGTTCTCCACCTTACCCTCTCTGTCCCAGTCACAGTGGCTTCCTCTGATCCTCAGCAAACACTTGGGGACTCTGTAATCACCGTCTCCCATGGTCTGGATGTCTTTCTCAGAGTTTGACCGCTTACTTCCTTTCAGTCTCTCCAGTGCAATGTGGCTTTTCTTCTCTGGTTGCCAAAAATGAAGCAGAGGAAAACAAATAGAAATTGTGTGTGTGTGTTGGAGATGTGTGCCCCAACACACACACAGAATTTCTATTTATCTTCCTCTGCTTCATTTTTCTCTTTGGCATTACCACATCTATTATCGTATTTTATTTATATATCTTGTTTTTTATCTTTCCCCTTCACGAGCTTTAAGCTTTGGAGGAGGAAATTTTTTTCTGTCCTGATTCCTGCTGTATCCCCAGTACTGGAATAGTACCTGGGACATTGTGAGCCCTCAGTAGACATTTGTTGAGTGAATAAATGAGACTGCAACTAAAAGGGCACTTGGGTACATAGAATCTTGCTCTAATTTATTTATACTGGAGAAGAATATGTTAACCTCAGGAATTAAAAAAAAAAATTTTTTTTGGCCATGCCATGTGGCATTTGGGAATTTAGTTCCCCAACCAAGGATCGAAGCCCTGCTCCCTGAATTGAAAGCATGGAGTCTTAACCACTGCACTGGCAGGGAAGTCCTGGGATTTGTTATTTAAAAAAAAAAAAAACCTCAAATCAAGCTTTTTATACTTTCATCATAGATACTAGGCAGACAAAAAACAGCTGTTAGCTACTCTTTAAAAGTCCTGATAAGTGACCTGGCATCTTTCTATCCTGGGAGGATAGGAGCTCTTTCCTCTGTGTTGTTTCTGGATCTTAGCTGCAGTTGAGATCTATACTTCCATTTCTATATCCTGTTACATTAGGATTAATGTATTTTAAAATTTGTTCTAATGAACATTGCTAGTGTAAAACTGAATGAAACAGTGAAAATGGAATTGTAGGTGTGTTGCTTTCCAAATATATTTTGAAATAAATAGCAAAGATGTTCATTTCTCTTCCCTATGTCGTCTTCTTTACAGCTTCCCGTAAAGGGAAGGACTCACTCCTTTGATGGTTTCTCTGTTTCTCTGCATTTGCAATATAATCAACTGCAGAGTCTTGAAGTCAACCGAATCTGCATGGGCTCATCTTAATAGCGGTTTGCCTTTGTAGAACAATTACCATGTGCTCGCTCTGGTTTTAAATCTTTTGTGTATAATGAAAAAAATTCACATATGAATCCTGTGAGTTTGGAAATGTTATCACTTCACCCTTCAAAAAGGATTCTGAGGTTCAGAGAACTTAAATCACTTGTTGAAGTCATAGATTCATCCAGAAGAGCCAGGGCAGACTCCAAACAGCAGTGAAAAAGGTACAATATTATGAGCCAGCATGACTGGTTCAAATCCTTCTTCTGCATCTGTGGACATGAAGAGATATTTATAACTTCCCCAGACTTGAGAGGTGGGCTCAATTCAGTTCAGTCACTAGGTCATGTCTGACTCTTTGCAACCCCATGGACCACAGCACTCCAGGCCTCCCTGTCTATCAACAGCTCCCAGAGCTTACTCAAACTCATGTCCATTGAGTCCGTGATGCCATCCAACCATCTCATCCTCTGTCATCCCCTTCTCCTCCTGCCTTCAATCTTTCCCAGCATCAAGGTTTTTTCAAATGAGTCAGTTCTTTGCATCAGGTGGCCAAAGTACTGGAGTTTCAGCTTTAGCATCATTCCCTCCAAAGAAATCACAGGGCTGATCTCCTTCAGAATGGACTGGTTGGATCTCCTTGCAGTCCAAGGGACTCTCAAGAGTCTTCTCCAACACCACAGTTCAAAAGCATCAATTCTTCAGTGCTCAGCTTTCTTTATAGCCCAACTCTCACATCCATACATGACTACTGGAAAAGCCATAGCCCTGACTAGATAGACCTTTGTTGGCAAAGTAATATCTCTGCTTTTTAATATGTTGTCTAGATTGGTCATGACTTTTCTTCCAAGGAGTCTTTTAATTTCATGGCTGCAGTCACCATCTGCAGTGATTTTGGAGCCCCCAGAAATGAAGTCAGCCACTGTTTCCACTGTTTCCTCATCTATTTGCCATGAAGTGGTGGGACCAGATGCCATGATCTTAGTTTTCTGAATGTTGAGCTTTAAGCCAGCTTTTTTCACTCTTTTCTTTCACTTTCATTAAGAGGCTTTTTAGTTCTTCTTCACTTTCTGCCATAAGAGTGGTGTCATCTGCATATCTGTGATTACTGATATTTCTCCTGGCAATCTTGATTCCAGCTTGTGCTTCGTCCAGCCCAGTGTTTCTCATGATGTACTCTGCATAGAAGTTAAATAAGCAGGGTGATGAAATACAGCCTTGACGTACTCCTTTTCCTATTTGGAACCAGTCTGTTGTTCCATGTCCAGTTCTAACTGTTGCTTCCTGATCTGCATAAAGATTTTTCAAGAGGCAGGTGAAGTGGCCTGGTGTTCCCATCTCTTTCAGAATTTTCCATAGTTTATTGTGATCCACACAGTCAAAGGCTTTGCCATAGTCAATAAAGCAGGAATAGATGTTTTTCTGGAACTCTCTTGCTTTTTTGATGATCCAGTGGATGTTGGCAATTTGATCTCTGGTTCCTCTGCCTTTTCTAAAACCAGCTTGAACATTTGGAAGTTCAAGCAACAATTCAAGTGTATTTAAACCCAGTTAAAATTGTCTGTTGGATATTTAGACTGAGCAATTCAGATACAGTTTTGTTATTTTTCTAATTAAAGTTCAGAACTTGTTCTGCTAGAGCTCTCAACACAGAAAATGAAAAATGATTGTATCAGTTTCCTAGAGCTGCTGTAACAAAGTACCACAAATTGAGTGGCTTAGAGCAACAGCTTATTGTCTCTTCACTTTGCTAATAGAAGTCTAAAATCAAGGTACTGGCAGGGCCATTCTCCCTCTGACACCTTGTGATGAAATCCTTTCTTGTCTCTGCCAGCTTCTGGTGGCCCCAGGTGTTCCTTGGCTCATACCTGCATCACTCCTGCCCTCTGTCTTCACGTGACCTTTTCCCATGGATCTCGTCACACCAGCCTCCCCTGTGTGTATTGGTCTCTGTGTACAGATTTCTGCAAACTTTATAAGGACACCAGTCATATTTGATTAGGGCCAACTCTAATTACTTAATTTAACTTCACATCCTGAAGCACTGGGGATTATAGTTTCAACATTTCATTTGGACACAATTTAACCCATGACAGTGATTCTATCGATTCTTGTTCTCTTTGGGACTCACGTCAAGTTTAAGCCTCTGTGCTTTGTCTAAAATCTGCCTGCTTTCCCTCAAAGGGATACTTAACATTAAATCTGCCTGGATTCCTTACTAAGGTTATTTCCTGTCTAATACTTAAAACTAGAAAATCAAATAAAAAAAACCTCAAAGACAATTCTAGTAAATCTAAGTTTTATTTGAACTTTCTTACGTTAATTAATTCCCCCAAGTCTACTCCGGATACAGAGTAATACTTAATTTCCCTCCTTTGTAAAGTAATACTGCAGTTTTCTAGTTAAATAAAGAGTGTCTTTGATTGTGCTGTCTTGCTGGTATTAGACAGGGTCTAAAACATCTGAAAATAGCTGGCACATTCAAAGTCAAGTTACTCAAGGGGAATGTAACGGCAGGAGAACCTGCAAAGGTGTGAGTTTGGTGTCCTGGCTTAACAGTAGCAGATCAGTGCTGCTCCTAGATGAGAAGGAAGGAGATGAAGAAGCCATTAATGGAACGAGTAGCAATACCCCTTGATTGTGGGACGTGGAAGGGAACAAGGAAAATGGGTACCTTGACCTTAGTCTCCTTGTTCTTTCCTGACTTCTGCTGTGACTCTCCATTAGCCAAGCTCAGTTGGAATCCAGAGTAAAAGAGAGCCCTCTGAACTAGTCCTTACATGTCAGGTCAGCACAGAGATTGGAGAAAGATGGAGAGCAGATAAGGATGCCTTAGAAGGTATCCAGCACAGCTAGACCCTTCTGCCTCTCAGCATCCGCTCTTGTGCCTTCATCTGGCCGAAACCTAACAAAGGTGATGCAAGAAATTCCCTCTGTTCTCTTACTCAGGGATGATGCCGGTGGTCATCCTCCCACCGGAAACATTAGGTGCCACTGATGCTGTTCATGTAAAATAGCAAGAGAAAGGGAAAGAGGACTAGAGATACAGTTTAATAACATAAAAAGTACTGCTAAAGGCTCTGAGCCTGGTACCTGGTTACACAAAGTTCTTCCTTCCTAATCATAGCTGTCTTTTCCTCCCATCCATTTCATGTTTCTCCTACTCTGCTACAAACACAGCTGGATGCTGTTCTTTACCGAATCGGTGGCCCAGTTCTTTAGTCTTGTAGTGTCTGAGTTTTCCACCGTCTTGTCTATATTAGATGGTTCTGGTTTCTCACTGACCACTACATACTCGACAAGGAGAAACTCAGATACGACCCAGGGAATCCCCTTGTGTGGTAGTTCTCCACTGGGTGATAGTAACCCCCTAGTCATGGCCAGTGTGGACACCTGCTTCTCAGACTCTTGTCCTGGTAGCATGAGGGACCCAAGATGAAGGGGACATTCTGTTTCCATTTTGTTTTATATAGGTTGGTTCTGGCAGAATCACTGCTTCTATGGACCCTAGGACTTCCAAATGCATCAAGTGCAAACTTGTTCAATTAGATAAATAGATGTAATGGTGAGAGGAGTCATTACCACCTCCACCCTTGTTCTCAGCCCATTCATTCTGGCAGCGGGTGGTGGGGAGACAGCACTAAGTATTAGCTGTTGATTTATGCCATATACATCATATTGATAAATTACATGGGGCATCCCTCTGGCCTTCTTGTCTAGTATACCAGCTTCTGCCATCATTTAAGAATGCAAGGTTGTTGCTGCTTACAATTGTTATTTTTCTGATAAAAAGTTTACTAAATATTTGTTTTACATGCTATGTTTTTTCTTTTGTTTTACGGTTATATGAGTCACTCTAATTTATTTTTGTTGTTCATGCTTAATTGGTGTAAATGTCCTCAAATCTATAGTCTCTTTAAGAATAGAGTGGTATGAAGTGAAGTCACTCAGTCGTGGCCGACTCTTTGCGACCCCATGGACTGCAGCCCACTAGGCTCCTCCGTCCATGGGATTTTCCAGGCAAGAGTACTGGAGTGGGTTGCCATTTCCTTCTCCAGGGGATCTTACTCCTTAAATTTCTTTCCTGGTTACTTAGGTGCTAATAGAACTTAAGCAGGATGAGAAATGTGGGCTCATGCAATTGTTAAATTCATTCAGGAAACTGAGGCCCATGGGAGGAAATGAAGGCTGTGGTTCTGCCTGTCGGAGCTCCTCAGATAGGATCCAGGTTTCTCTCCCTTGTCTACCAAAATTTAAGGCTACTGCTCACATCTGGTGGATTGTCATCCTATAATTCTGATTCTTTGGCTGTATGCCACACTGTTTTGCCATCTCAGCTTTGTAGATTCACTGCCACTTCTGACTTGCAGAGTTGGATGTAGATTTAGTCTGTTTCTGGGCCTGTGGTCCACCTGGATCCTCTCATCTAGCTTTGCTTCCCTTCATCTCTACCCACTAGGTAAGAAAGAAATATATACTTTGCAGAATTTGTCTTTCACAATCCAGAACTAACACAGTCGCTGCAAGCATATTAGCCAATGTCTACTTGGTTATACAGTTATAACCAAGTATAAATGCAGAGAACCTCGATTCCCTGCATATGAAGGACAGACACTGTGTATTCGTACAGACACAGGTTTTCATATAAGTTCATGTACAGCAGTCACTCAGAAAAGCTCAGTGCTTTAATACAACTACTCTAGTCGCCTTGAATAGATCAGAGAGTTTGACCTCAGTTTGGAAGAAGCTTCAGACTATGGCAAGGGAGTGACTAATTTTCTGGGCCAAAAATAATACTGTTAACATCCAGAAATAAATGGAAAAACCTATATGGTTTCCCAAGAAGTATTCTTACAATGACATATTTATATTCTGCCCAATGTACTTAATTTTTCACTTTAAAAAATAAGGAACTAGGTATGGATAATATACCTCTGTAATTCTTAATGTCTAGCATCTTGATTTTTAGAGAAGCATATTCTCCATTTCATTATTATTTTGAATTGTCTTTATGGAGCCTGACAGCCTAGATTGAAATAGTGAAAGTGAAAGTCACTCATTCGTGTCCGACTCTCTGTGACCCCATGGACTATACAGTCCATGGAATTTTCCAGGCTAGAACACTGGAGTGGGTAGCCTTTCCCTATTCCAGGGGATCTTCCCAACCTAGGGATCAAACCCAGGTCTCCCGCACTGCAGGCAGATTCTTGACCAGCTGAGTCACAAGGGAAGCCCAAGAATATTTGAGAGGGTAGCCTATCCCTTCTCCAGTGGGTCTTCCTGACCCAGAAATTGAACCAGGGTCTCCTGCATTACAGGCAGATTCTTTTTTTTTTTTTTAGAAGCAAAAATAATTTATTGTCAATATTTTAAGTCCTCTCCAAAGAAGTTCTTCATTATTTTCTTAAAAGTACAAACATGAAAGTTTAGGTTTGACATATAAAATATAAAGAGGAAGAAGGGAAATTCACCTGTTTCACTAGTTTGAGGAACTATGCTCAAAAATGAGACATCGAGTTACAATAAACATATCTTCCAGTTAAATAACAAAGCACTTTCACATTATCCAGAGTCCTGGGTCATAAAGAGCTCGACAAATCTAGCCTGAGATGCACACTCTGACGCACCCCCATACACAGCTACCCTCCCCTGACATCATCCAGCGGGGCCAACTGAGATCCTGAGGCTGTGAACCTCTCATTACATGACCACAGAACTTGCCTGGAAATTTTCCAGCAACGTCGTTTTCCTAACAAGACACCCTGTTCCCTCTTGACAGGTAATTCTATGTCTGTACGTGACCAACACAGTCCCTCTTGTTCCCCCCAACCCTCACGTGCCAAAGGATCTGGCATTAAACTTCCAGCCGTTTAATTCTGAGAGTGGTTCTTCCTATTTCACCACCATCTTGAATAAGATACACAATCAGTGCTTGAAGACACTGAGTCCTACAGGAAGGCTAGCGACCTCAGATAATAAAGAGTCAACATGAACTACCTCTAGCAGATGGTAAGCAGTCTTAATGATTGTCTGATGGAAGCTGATGAAAATACAAATGGACAAACTATCCAAAACGAAGAGTCGTGTGTTCAAAGTTCACAGGGACCCGTGTCTCCAAAAGAGGTGTTCAGGAGTCACAGTAATTATGCAGGGAAATAATCAAGAAACACACATCTCATTTCTGTAGTGCTACATAATGCAGTAACATTGGGTGACGTGCCAAGGCTGGTTTCCTGAGATGTGACAAGTCAACGTGTCTTGGAAGTGGACATGAACAATGCTAATTACCTTTGACAAAGTGCATGCCTTTTCCCCACAGCCTTGTCTGGGGGTAGATCAAACGTAGGGTTGAGAGGGAGGAGAGCGACTGGCTGAACTCTCCCTCGCTTGGCCTCTCCCTGTTCTCTCTCCTCCAGACCAGGTTGGCGGGATCCTGCCTGGAAGAACCCCTGGCCCTAAAAAGAAAGTGTCCACTGTGGGTGGAGGGACCTCTCCCTGCAGGTCTGCCAGCCGCCCCATCACGCCACCCTATCTGACCCAGCTGGGGCAGAGCTGGAGTACTGTTTTGTTCAACACTGAAGCAGACTCTGTAACTGTGCAGAAGCTGGAGAAAAACGACTGCCTCCACACCTCTAGTCATTTTGAGTCCTTCTATGTTAATTCTCAGGATCTCTTCTATAAAGTGGAATGAACTCTCCGCATCCCAAAGTTCAGCAGAGTGCTACTGTCAGACATAGATCAACCTTCATCATTCGTCACAGCTCTGCTTTCCAGATGTGCTCAACTTATCGTAGAAGCAGAGGGATCCTGGATCAAGCCCCAGAGTCTCACAACCAGCTATGTTCTGATCATGGAAATTCTGCTGCAAAACTCCCAGCACGAACTCCTCACTCATCACATACTTCATAAAACTGCCATCTTCAGGAGGAACCCTGAAGTGCAGGCGGAAGATTATTGTGGCGTTTTCACCACTGACGTCCATGACTTCAACTGAAGTGAAATAGCGGTTCAGAGCTGGTGAGTCACTGTACACGTGTGTCACCCGCTTCTTGAGCATGTCAGGTAATTCCTCTTCAGAGGCACACTCCTCTGGAATCTTTAGCATGACCGAGAATGTTTCATTTGATGACAATTCAAGTATTTCATTTTCATCTTCATCGATATAAGTTACTGGACTGGGCAGGGCTCCTCGGCTAAAGAAAGGATGCCCTGGACGGCTCCGTTGAGAGGCGTCTGCTCGTCTGGCTGCTCTTGGATCACCGAGAGCTCCAGTTCATCTCCTGGAGATGGGGCACCGGCCCCCTCCATGAACCAGCAGAGGGGGACTAAACAGCCCGCCAGGAAGCAGTACGCATACACCCGCGGGTGCAGAGTCCAAAGTGGCCTAGCGAGCTACTCCCAGGCAGATTCTTTACCAACTGAACGAGCAGGGAAATAGCTAAAGGACCAGAAATAAAGCATAACGATTAACAGCAAAGCATCCCATGCAGTGCCATAAAAATTAGTCTTAGATAAGGTCTTGTTTAATATCTTAATTTATAATTTATTAAGCAAGATAAATGGCTTGCTAGAGAAATTCACATGAGTTGGCATATTTTGCATCACAAACTGGTCTAATAATTGACTATAACTGTAGAAGGTCACACTTGGTTCACTTGTGATCAGACTATTCTAAAAGATGCATGAGCACTGATGATCTATTGAAAGGGACCTTTTATATACCCTGATCCAAGTGAGAAAGCAAGATTCTTTTATTCATAATCCCTTGATGTCCAGTACTGATTAGGATATTAAAAAAAAAAAAATTCTTTGTGGTTTTACAGTCTGCCTAAATTTAAGAAGCATAACTGATGAACTTCTATCTCCTTTGGGCATTATTTGGAGTCTGATTATTATCTCAGCCTCTTATTTATAATCTAACTGATTCTAATTATGCATTTTTATTTCTGGAATAGATTCCTCTATTATTATTTTAGAGCCACTAGAGGTATAACAGAACCTTGAGAATAGACTAATACAGCCCAAGGCATTTTATTTTTATGATTCTTTTTGTACCATGTGATTTATCTGCCATTTTACTTTTTACCTATCTTTTGATCATTATGTTCACAATAGGAATAGGAATTTTACTTTGCACAGGCATTGACTAGGTTTGATTTGCTATTTTGGTCAAAATGAGAAAATTAGATAAACTGCTTTGTAATTGTTAGTGTTCCTTGTAATTACTTGTTTGTGGAATAAAACGTTGGGGGAACTCAATGCCACATGTTGTCTGGCCTATTAAAAATTCCTCTAACCCCAGAGAAGTACAGGAAAGCAAGTGCAATGTTTTGCTGACTTCTCTGTGAGCCTTTGTTATTGAGATACAAGTCCCATAGCTTCCGAAGGGGCCGTAGGAGGCTTCATCCTTTTGGTAACCTCACTGGTGTCGCCTTACGATCTCTGAAATCTGCCACTGTGCTGTGCTTCGTCGCTCAGTCGTGTCCGGCTCTTTGCAACCCCATGGACTGTACAGGTTAGCTAAAAGAAATTTGGATCTTTATATGGAGAATTAGATTATAAATGAATGAGTGAAGATCTTACCAGTTATAGAAAAAACAAGCATTTAACACTATTACCATATTTCTTCAGGTTATCAATGCCTATTCTCATCACATGTGTCTTTACTCTATGAGGTGTCTGTTGGTATCTTGCTGATGGTTAAAAATGCATAGATTCTATTTTTAAAATCATTTCTTAAGGAGGTAACCAATATAATTCCAGTTTGATATTACACAGAAGCAGTTTATCTAATTTTTTCACTTTGACTCCATTTAAGGACTATATCTGCCTAACTATACAACTTTCTTGCCCCTGCCCTGTATTGGATGGACATAATCCATAAGGAGGTCTTTGCTTATATTCCATATGGCAGGGGAGCCACCTGTATGTTGCTCACGGATTGCTAAATTCCTCTTGAGATACTCTGTTACCAGCGTCTCTTCCCGCACAGTACTGGGAGAGGCTTCCTCTTTTCTCCTCTTTCTCTAAGCCAGTTACTCTACCCTGGGATGAAAGTTTTATATCATCTTATACAGCAGGAATTTCATATCCAATGAGTTTACATAGGATATTAAATTTACATAAAAAGCAGTGCTCAGTACTTTTAACTTTGGTCCTTAACATTTATTGGGAAATTTTTGTATCTAGAGACCTATTTTTCTTCTCTCAAGTACAAAATATGTCTCTTATAAGGGAAAGCTTCTCTTTTCAGGTGTTTTTTTCTGAAATGGGCCTATTTTGCAACACTTTTCCTTTGCACTCCAGCCATGGAGACCTGGCTCGGGAAGATACCCTGGAGGAGGAAATGATAACCCACTCCAGTTTTCTTGCTGGGAGAACCCCATGGGTAGAGGAGCCTGGCAGATTACAGTCCATGGGATCACAAAGAGTTGGGCACGACCTTGGTAATCCTAATCTTCCTCAAAGCAATGTATGTCTCTTGCTGAATAGAGGGAAAGGCCAAAAACAAGGAAATGTGAAAAATTAAAGTATTAATACACTTCAATATTTCCCTACCCTGGAATAGTGGGGAGAGCATGAAATTTGAGGACTTCTGGACACATTTGAACTTCCCAAGTGGATCCGCTGTAAAGAATCCACCTGTGAGTGCAGGAGACTCAGGAGACATGGGTTCTATCCTCAGGTTGAAAAGATCCTCTGAAGAAGGTCATGACAACCCACTCCCGTATTCTTGCCTGGAAAATTCCACAGACAGGAGCCTGGCAGGCTCAGTCTATGGGGTTGCAGAGTTGAACATGAGTTAGTGGTAAGCATGTGATGAGCACATTTATTTGCCACACATGAATGCACTTCCCAAATTATTTCCTAAAACCCTAGGAACAATTTACACACACACACACACATGCATATATATATATATGAATTTTTAAAGGTATAAGATAGATGAAGAGAGACAACAACATCAGGAATGTTTTAGAAATAATAGAAAGACTCAATAGATCTGAGAGAGCTGAGTCTTGAGTTAGTCATGGAGAAACATTTAAAATACCTCACTTTGCACAGCAAACCTCACAAATTGGTAGTCCCAAATAGCTGAGAAAATGAGGGTGAAGCTGGGGCTAGCTCAAGAGGATTGACTGAAAGACCCTTAAAGAAACAGTTTCCTCCTTCCCTTCAGTTCTTGCCCCTATTCCAACCTAACAGTAAACTGAAGGTTTTTCTCTGTAGATAATAAAGCATATTTTTCTCAGTAGGTAATAAGCTGAATTGGACACGTGTAAGAAAAGAGAACCACACTGAAACAAGGGTATTAAATGAAAGGTTACATCTGAATATTAAGACCTTCCTACCCCTGCCCTCTTTTTTCACTGTGCTTCCAAAATGTGAGTGAGTGGAAGATGAGTTTTTGGGATTTCAAACAAGTCTAAGAGAAAGTATTTAAAGATGCTGATAATGGGATTTCTTAAATGAAAAAGATTAGCCACATTCCCCCATGGAAAGGCTGTGATCAAGTAGCCCACAGAATTTACAGTCAGTGTTTTAGATATGAGTGATTAGGCAATAATGAACAATATTTGATGAAGTGTCTAACATAGAGGAGATTAAAGCAAACAAAACAGATTTATGAAAATGAAACCTTTAAAAAATTAATCGTTAATATTCTCAGAAAAATGTGAAATAAGAACAAGATGCATTTTAAAGGAATATTCAGAGAAAGACTCTTGAAAATTAATATATACACATGGAAAATTGAAAAGAGAAGTAAGTTTGGAAATTCAGTAGTAAAGATATAGTATCTGAATAATAAAACTTCGAGAAAGAGAGAACAGAGAACATGGAAGGAAGGAAAACATTTGAGAATTTATTTGAGAAAAATCCCCCAAACTGAAGAAATGATTTTCTAGATTGAAAGGGCCAATAGAGTTCCCAGAACAATGGATGATAATAAACTCAAACTAAGGCATGAAATGTTAGAAACAGAACTCTAGACAAACGAGATCCTAGAAGCATCAAGAACAGTGGGGTGGTGACTGTACCGTGCAAAGGATCAGAAATCAGAATATCCTCAGAGTTCCTCACAGCAGCACCAAAAGTAGCAAAGTGGCAGAGTAAAGTCTTCCAAATTTTGAGGATAAACAATATCCAATCTAAAATTGTATGCTTAGCAGAATCATCAATTATGTATGAAGGAAGCCTAAAATATCTTCAGACATACAAAAATCTCAAAAACATAACTCCTAAAAACTCTTTCTTGGGAAGCTACAAGAGGGATAGCTTCACTAAAATAAGGGAATGAATGAAGAAAGAGGAATTAATGGGATTCAGGTCAGGGGAGCCTGGTGGGCTGCCATCTATGGGGTCACACAGAGTCGGACATGACTGAAGCGGCTTAGCAGCAGCAGCAGCAGGAAATAAGGACTCCACATCAAGGAAGAGATTGTGAAAAGAATGCACAGGATGAGGACTGTGCACTAGCACAAAGGGCAAACATCTTAGGGTGAAACAAGTTGGAGAGGTCTGGGAGAAATGTCCCCAATAAAGAAAACATTTTAAAAAATGCCTAGTATGTTTAAATATACTGAAAGATGTAGCAAATTGGAGAAGAGATTGGAAACACATTAACATTAAGCACACTGGGAACTAGAACAGTTCCTAAATCTGAAGAAAACAAGTTGTGCAAGAAAAGAAATCAAATTACTGCTTAGCTATGAATATGAAATAGACATAATAATGTCACTCCTGAATGCAGTATTGTTATTAGGAGGGGACGGAAGGGGAGGGCAGAATGGAATGGATGGACATACAGAAATGATGAAAGAGTGCTTCAGTCTCGTCTTTCATTGTGGAAAGCCAATAGTTCATCTGTCCCTCTTGCCCACCCCTTGTCCCCGCCCTAATCTCATGGTACACTGTAAATAGGAATATTTGGTAATGTGGAGGTAAATACCCACAGAAACAGCTCAAAAGACTTACAGGAAGTTAACTGTGAGGAGCTGGAAATGGTAAAAAGTAGACCTGTGAAGACTAATGGTTTTCATAATAAGCCCTTTCATGTTCGTGTTAGTTGCTCAGCAATGTCTGATTCTTTGCAACCCCATGGGCTGCAGCCTGCAGGGCTCCTCTCTGTCCATGGAATTCCCCAGGCAAGACTACTGGAAGGGTTGCCATTTCCTTCCCCAGGGGAATCTTCCCGACCCAGGGATCAAACCCAGGTCTCCTGCATGGTAGGCAGACTCTTTACCATCTGAGCCACGACAGAAGTCCAAATAAACTCTATGTCTATCATTGATTAAGACAAACTTGAATAGAAACAGAAAGAAATGGTGTGAAATTAGAAGTAAAACTATTTTCCAGTCACAAATCTCTCTCTGTCTCTATCTTGTTCTCTCTCTCTCTCTCTCTTTTTTTAAACTGTTTGACTTAAACCCTCAGAACCTCTCTTTCTTCACAAGGAAAGTCATGACTGAATGAAATTTCATATAAAGCACTTAATTATAGTAAGTGCTAGCCTTAGGTAAGCTTCAGCAAATGGCAGGCCTTAAGTCCTCTTTATGTGTGTTTCCAAGCCTCTGTAGAGAAGGGCTAGGGTTACCAAGATTCAAAAACTGTTTCGCACTACTAAAACAATAAGTCGCATTTGCCTGAGAATCTCAGCTCTGAGCCCACCTTTCACCAGGGCCTTGTCTGTTACCTACCTACTGTACCAACTATCTTTCCTTGTAGATGGAAACTGCTTTTTTATCTTTATTCCAAACAGTGCCAGATTCATAATAGATACTTACCATTTCAATTAATGTTATTAGACTGTTACATTAACTTGTCTAAGTTTACATAATAGAAATAAAAATATTTTCAAAGTATACTACAATGCAGTTTATTTTTAAATTCAAGTAACAGTCAGCTTGATCCAAGCTTATTAATCATTGTTTTTGTTCAGTTGCTCAGTTGTGTCTGACTCTTTGCAACCCCGTGGACTGTAGCACACCAGACTTCCCTGTTCTTCTCTACCTCCCAGAGGTTGCTCAAACTCATGTCCATCAAGTTGGTGATGCCTTCCAACCATCTCATCCTCTGTTGTCCCCTTCTTCTCCTGCCTTCAATCTTCCCCAGCATCAAGGTCTTTCTTTTCCAATGAGTCAGTTCTTCACGCCAAGTGGCCAAAGTATTGGAGCTTCAACTTCAGCATCAGTCCTTCCAATGAATATTCAGGACTGATTTCCTTTAGGATTGACTGGTTAGATCTCCTTGCAGACCAAGGGACTCTCAAAAATCTTCTCCAACACCACAGTTCAAAAGCATCAGTTCTTCCAGGATCAGCCTTCTTTATGGTCCAACTCTCACATCCATACACGACTATTGGAAAAACCATAGCTTTGACTATACAGACCTTTGTTGGCAAAGTAATGTCTCTGCTTTTTAATATGCTGTCTAGGTTGGTTATAGCTTTTCTTCTAAGGAGCAAGCATCTTTTAATTTCATGGATGCAGTCACCATCTGAAGTGATTTTTGGAGCCCAAGAAAACAAACTCTGTCACTGTTTCCATTGTTTCCCCATTTATTTGCCATGGAGTGATGGGACTGGATGCCATAATCTTAGTTTTTTGAATATTGAGTTTTAAGCCAGCTTTTTCACTCTTCTCTTTCACCTTCATCAAGTGGATCTTTGGTTCTCCTTCACTCTCTGCCATAAGGGTAGTGTCGTCTACATATCTGAGGTTATTGATATTTTCCTGGCAATCTTGATTCCAGCTTGTGCTTCATCCTTTCCAGCATTTCACATGGCATACTGTGCATATAAGTTAAATAAGCAGGGTTACAGTATACAGCCTTGACGTACTCCTTTTCCTATCTGGAACCAGTCTGTTGTTCCATGTCCAGTTCTAACTGTTGCCTCCTGACCTGCATACAGATTTCTCAAGAGGCAGGTCAGGTGGTCTGGTATTCCCATCTCTTTCAGAATTTTCCACAGTTTGTTGTGATTCACACAATCAAAGCCTTTACTATAGTCAGTGAAGCAGAGTTTTTGTTAGTATATGTCAGAAATATCTATTTTTAAAATTCTGTGGCAATTCTTCTTCAGGTTGAGTTCCATAATGTCCATGGCCTATCGCCCTTTTTCTTCTCTGGATACAAGGGGTCCTTCATACACACACCACAGAGAGGGGTGGAGAGTAGATACTGAATACACAATTTTGTACTGAATTGAAATAAAGCCATTGTGAGATATTTTCCTGAATGAGAAAGTTGTCAAAAAGGACCTAAGAGTAGATGAAATAATAAATCTCTTGCATAATATTGTGAAGTCTAAATAAAATATGATGGTTTGGTTTGTATATATAAATAATATACCATAGGACAAGATGGTAATAATCCTTATCTAATTCTCAGAGAAAAACAGCTTGCTAAGTACTGTTAAATTCTCATAACTTCATCAGGTGTAGAAATCTAGAAGGTATCATAAAAGACAAGGATGATAAGCAGCTGGTGAATCATTTGTGAGGAAAGATTAAGATAATTAAACAAGAAAAAGTTGGATGAATAGTAATGAAGAAATGTAACAATATTGCATATCTGGAAAATGAGCATAGTATAAAAAAATTGAGAAACAGTAGGATGAACAATTATAACAATGACTCATTCAAGTTTGGTTGGTATTTTAAATCAATTGGTATAGTGTTTTTGTGGCAGTGTTATTTTAAATGGAACTATGTTAAATATAAACTTCTGAAGAACAGAATTCCAGGAAAATAAATCAATTTGTTACTTCTGTCTTTGTTGTTTGCTATAGATGGTCAAGATTTGCAATAATACTCCTGGTTTACTTTTGTTAATTTTTTCACCTTGTTAATATTTAGCTAAATTTATTTCAAAATATTTATTTTTTAGACATGGAAAAAATTTCAAATCAATTATTTAAACTTTGCAGCTTATTGTTAGGAAACAGATTGACATTGAATCCAACATACATTCTGTTAAGTTTTTTTCCTTTAAAAGAAAAAGAAAGATTGTTAACATACTCTGTTTCTCAAGAGAGTATTTTATATTTGTTGTCTTTAGTGACTTTTCTTATCTATGCAAATTATGACAAAGAATCTGAGTAGTGGAGGGCAGGACCTTCCTACTATAAATGAAATACTATAAATGAAACATATTTTTCATTTATAGTAGTGGAGGGCAGGACCTGCCTACTATAAATGAAATATATTTTTCATTACATCTTCAGTATCTAGCACAGTTCTTGGTACCTCTAGGTATTCAATAAATATTTTTGAGTAAATGAATATGTGTATGTCTATAATGGACATTCTTTTTTTGTTTGTTTTTTTCACATGTCGGCCCTTTATTTTTTTATTTTTATTTTTACTTTATTTTGCTTTACAATACTGTATTGGTTTTGCCATACATTGACATGAATCTGCCACGGGTGTACATGAGTTCCCAATCCTGAACCCCCCTCCCACCTCCCACCCCATATCATCTCTCTGGATCATCCCCGTGCACCAGCCCCAAGCATCCTGTATCCTGTATTGAACATAGACTGGCAATTTGTTTCTTACATGATAGTATACATGTTTCCATGCTATTCTCCCAAATCATCCCACCCTCTCCCTCTCCCACAGAGCCCAAAAGTCCGTTCTATACATCTGTGTCTCTTTTACTGTCTCTCATACAGGGTTATCATTACCATCTTTCTAAATTCCATATATATGCGTTAGTATACTGTATTGGTGTTTTTCTTTCTGGCTTACTTCACTCTGTATAATTGGCTCCAGTTTCATCCACCTCATTAGAACTGATTCAAATGTATTCTTTTTAATGGCTGAGTAATACTCCATTGTGTATATGTACCACAGCTTTCTTATCCATTCATCTGCTGATGGACATCTAGGTTGCTTCCATATCCTGGCTATTATACACAGTGCTGCGATGAACATTGGGGTACATGTGTCTCTTTCAATTCTGGTTCCCTCGGTGTGTATGCCCAGCAGTGGGACATTCTATCTGTACATTCTATCAAGTCAGAAAATAAAGTTTCCTTAAGGTTGTGTATATGGGTTTCCCAGGTAACACCAGTGGTAAAGAACCCGCCTGCCAATGCAGGAGACCTAAGAGTTGTAGGTTTGATCTCTGGGTCGGGAAGATCCCCTGGAGGAGGAAATGGCAACACACTCCAGTATTCTTGCCTGGGGAATCCCATGGACAGAGCAGCTCGGTGGGCTAGGTCCATGGGGTTGCAAAGAGTTGGACATGACTGAAATGACTTAGCACTGCACAAGGTTATGTATGCCTCTCTTCTAATTGGGTAGAGGTCATAGGTTTAGTAGCCAAATGTGGAATCCAAATTTTTGTTGCCCCTTGGAGTTAGAAGTTGGGACATATATTTTTAGATGAATAGCCAATAATGCTATTATTATCTTGATCTATTTATCCATTCTGCATCCATGTAGAGCAGTGGTTCTCTCAACCTGAAATAAGAGACTTAAGAAATATAGTGAAGAAAGAGAGTAGAGGAATTAGACAGATGAGTCTAAAGCAGGAAGAGAAACACAGGTCAGAAGCTACCAGTTTTCAGTTTTATTTCTACATTTTCCTTTCTGAACTTTGATTTATTGGAAAAGTTTTTACTTGATTTCTGGACACACTTTGTGAGAGTTTTATTACCGGGAGGGAGAGTTCTCAAAGCAAAGGAAATAAATATTATAGGTTCTACATCAGTTCTGCTTGCCCCCGAATCTATTCTGTGTGCTTAGTTCAAGTAATCGGGCTGTTTTTGAAACCTACAATATCCTATGGTAGACACAGCATATTTAATAACTGGTCCTTTTACATGGTAGTCTCCTTAGTCACCACTTCTTAGCTTGGAATTTTCTCTTTTATCTGGCTGCAGAACATCTTAAAGTAATTTTTAAGAGGACGTGTATATGGTGTTTCTTCTGCATCCTTTGCTTATCTGAGAATTTTGTGTTGTTTTCACATATTAATAAATGATTTGGTAGATAGGAAATTTTGAGTAAAACTATTTTCACTAAGGACTCAATAAATTTTCCAGTGTCTTCTGGCACTATTTGTTGCAAAGAAGTCTGAGACTTGCCTGGCTTCCTCTCCAAATCCCACTCTTAAAATTTGTAAAACAATGAAAATCCCACACATGCAAACCCCACAGGAAAGTAAAACCTACCCACAATTCATTTGTCATTTTTGGGGGGCAACACACCTCGAGAGCTTATTGGTAGAGGTTAAGTAGATATTATAGCAATAACATAATAAATCTTTTTTATAGATACTCTAAATTAATATATAATAAATATTATAGAGGTTAAATAGCACATTATTTATGTTTTATGAACTTCCCCTATGATTATACAGTCATAAACATATATATATATTTGTACATTTATTTTTTGAATCAGAAGTCATTCTACATATTGATCAACTAGTTGCTTTTTAAATCTAGTAATATGTCATTTACTTCATTTTAGATCAGTTCATTTAGCTGTTCATGTAGAATATCCAAAATTAAATGAAAACACTCCTGTCTTCCAACTATATATCTAGATGAGACCAGATTTTCTTTCACAAGCTACAATCAAAGCAACACTATTTCAACAGAATAAATAGGTAAACATAAAGGAAAATATTTGTTTTCTATTAAGCCAGACATTGAGATTTCCAAAATATATAAAATAATTCCACTCTCCTTGCTAAATAATTTTTGTTTTATGAAGCAATTATTTTACATATAAATGCTGTCTTCTCATAAAATAGTTTTCTTATTGTTATTTTAAAATTAATGCATATTTAAACAATTTCTCTGTTTTAATTTCCTACACAGCATTAATGGTAGATATAACCCATCTGGAAGAGATTTTCTGGAGACCTTCAATTTTTTTTTTTAACTGCAAAGAGATTCTGAGACTAAAATTTGTAGGTTTGTTGGCATATAGGATGAGATTTGTTTTCAACTAACAGTTTGTTCAGTTCAGTTGCTCAGTCGTGTCTGACTCTTTGTGACTCCACAGACCATAGCACACCAGGCCTCCCTGTCCATCACCAACAACCAGAGTCCACCCAAACCCATGCCCATTGAGTCAGTGACGCCATCTGACCATCTCATCCACTGTGGTACCCTTCCTCTCCCACCTTCAATCTTTCCCAGCATCAGGGTCTTTTCCAATGAGTCAGCTCTTTGCATCAGGTGGCCAAAGAATTGGAGTTTCAGCTTCAGCATCAGTCTTTCCAATGAACACCCAGGACTGATCTCCTTTAGGATGGACTGGTTGGATCTTGCAGTCCAAGGGACTCTCAAGAGTCTTCTCCAGCACCACAGTTCAAAAGCATCAATTCTTCAGCGTTCGGCTTTCTTTATAGTCCAACTCTCACATCCATACATGACCACAGGAAAAACCATAGCCTTGACTAGACGGACCTTTGTTGGCAAAGTAATGTCTCTGATTTTCAATATGCTATCTAGGTTGGTCATAACTTTCCTTCCAAGGAGTAAGCGTCCTTTAATTTCATGGCTGCAATCGCCATCTGCAGTGATTTTGGATCCCCCCAAAACAAAGTCTGACACTGTTTCCACTGTTTCCCCATCTATTTCCCATGAAGTGATGGGACCGGATACCATGATCTTCGTTTTCTGAATGTTGAGCTTTAAGTGTACTTTTTCACTCTCCTCTTTCACTTTCATCAAGAGGCTTTTTAGCTCCTCTTCACTTTCTGCCATAAGGGTGGTGTCACCTGCATATCTGAGGTTATTGATATTTCTCCTGGCAATCTTGATTCCAGCTTGTGCTTCTTCCAGCCCATTGTGATAAGATAAGAATGAAAAGATAGTGGTAGATAAAATGTTTATACTCCTGTGGAGCTAATCCCTACCTTTCAGTGTATGCATTTCCTTTTTAAATATAAAAAAGGCATTAAAACCAGAAAAATCAAAGCTCAGAAGTTATGGATGAGAATAAATGTTTTGGAATAGTAGTGAATGTATCTCAATTGTAGTTCTGACTACCATTTTGTTTCTACTATATTAATTGGGATAGAAATTGCTATCAGAGAAATGTCACCTATTTCTTAAAATACTTTTGGATGCAAAAAGTATTAATAAGGCTATGAAAAATATTTGGATAAGAAATTTTCAGTTCAATAAAATAAATATTGTGCTTAGTCAATCATGTCGACTCTTTGGGACCGCATGGACTGTAGCCCACCAAGCTCTCCTCTGTCCATGGGGAGCTGGAGTAGGTTGCCATGCCCTCTTCCAGGGGATCTTCCCAACCCACAGACTAAACCCAGGTCTCCTGCATTGCAGGCAGATTCTTTAACATCTGAGCCACCAGGGAAGCCCCAAAAGTAAATATTTAAATGTTATTTATTTTATCTGGGGCTTCCCTGGTGGGTTTCAACTGTTCTTGAAAATAATACTTTGGTAGTTTCCCCTTTCTCAGAATAAGTGAATTGCTAATTTACAGTGAATTGTACTATGTCTTATAGGATAGATTATGAAAGTATTTAGAAAAATACCTGGGCATTACTCTTCTGAGAGATATAGCATAGTCAGTCCAATTTGCAAATACAACATATTTAGGACAAATTAGTGGCCCAAGAATCAGCAATAGTCAGAAAATTTGTGTTTAATGAGTGTCATTAGGACTGGGATGAACCAAAAATTAGTGTAAGGAGTCCTTGTACGATGAGGCATTAAAAACTAATGCATCCTTTAACTGCATTAAGAATTTATTCATACCTTAGGCACAGGTTAGATTTATCTTCCATTTTAACATTAAAAATGTGTGCTACAGTCATTCTCTTCAAGAAATTATTGATAAAGTAGACTGACTGCATCCTTTCACATGGGTGCTGATATGGACAGTCGGGCCATTGGAAACTAAACATATTTTGGGTAGTCTGTTGTGATGGCATATGAATGGAATGAAAATAAGAAGCAGTAGCCTTGGAAATTTCTTGAATTCAATTTGTTCAAAGACAATATTATTGCTTCTAAGAGAAATCAAGCACAATAGATCTTCAAGGAAGGTCAGAATGTCTACATTAAAACTTAGATTCTGTAACTGGAATTAAGTTCCTGAAATTGTAGGTACATTTTTGAGTTATACATGTTTAAATTTAGTGATACAAAGATTCTATAAACTGCAGAATAATGTAGACTCCGAGACTTTTATTAAGCACAAACGTATATAGCTAGCTTTAAAACTGCAAGTAAGACATCTGATGAAACCATTATATACCAAGAATTATTTTGGCCTTTTTTAATATTAATAACAGCACTTACTTGTTGCTCACTGTATGCCATAAACTATGTTAAGTGCTTTATATAGAATAATCAGCTTAATGTTCCTAATGTTCCCATGAGGAATGGCCTATTATTCCATCATACAGATGAGAAAACTGAGACATAGAAAGTTTACCATGCTTAGAATTAACAAGTTAGCAGTAAAAGTCCAAAGCACATCAAGGCTGTATATTGTCACTCTGCTTATTTAACTTATATGCAGAGTACATCATGAGAAACACTGGGCTGGATGTAGCACAAGCTGGAATCAAGATTACTGGGAGAAATATCAATAACCTCAGATATGCAGATGACACCACCCTTGTGGCAGAAAGTGAAGAAGAACTAAAGAGCCTCTTGATGAAAGTGAAAGAGGAGAGTGGAAAAAGTTGGCTTAAAGCTCAACATTCAGAAAACAAAGATCATGCCATCTGATCCCATCACTTCATGGCAAATAGATGGGGAAACAGTGGAAACAGTAGCTGATTTCATTTTTGGGAGCTCCAAAATCACTGCAGATGGTGATTGCAGCCTTGAAATTAAAAGACGTTTGCTCCTTGGAAGAAAAGTTATGACCAACCTAGACAGCATATTAAGAAGCAGAGACATTACTTTGTCAACAAAGGTCCATCTAGTCAAGGCTATGGTTTTCCAGTAATCATGTATGGATGTGAGAGTTGGACTGTTAAGAAAGCTGAGCGCCGAAGAATTGATGGCTTTTGAACTGTGGTGTTGGAGAAGACTGTTGAGAATCCCTTGGACTGCAAGGAGATCCAACCAGTCCATCCTAAACGAAATCAGTCCTGAATATTCATTGGAAGGACTGATGCTGAAGCTGAAACTCCAATACTTTGGCCACCTGATGTGAAGAGCTGACTCATTGGAAAAGCCCTGATGCTGGGAAAGATTGAAGGTGGGAAGAGAAGGGGACGACAGAGGATGAGGTGGCTGGATGGTATCACTGACTCAATGGACTTGAGTTTGAGTAAACTCCGGGAGTTGGCCATGTACAGGGAAGCCTGGCTTGCCGTAGTCCATGGTGTCACAGAGTCAGACATGACTGAGCGACTGAACTGAACTGAACTGAAACCCCGGTTGTCTGGCTTTAGGCTTGTGTTTTTAATCACTGTTCTGTACTTGCTCTGATTCTTGCCAGTGTGGTTTTTATTTTTTTCTTATCAGTTTTCCACTTAATAAGAATAAACAGTCTGTATGTTACCTTAACTGTTAACCCTCAATTTTAAAAAATATTTGTAATATCCAGCTTAATTTTTAAAAAACTTTATCCAACATAATTCTATAATTCAAACACTCTTGCAGATACCCTTAATTCTCTGTTCTCTTTGTTTTTGCACCTGGCAAACCCTTATGTCTCATGATCTCAAATATCGGCACACCTTGAAGATATTGTGTGTTTGGCTCCAGGCCACCTCAATAAGCAAACAATACAGTAAGGCCAGTGACATGAATGTTTTGGTTTCTCAAGGCATGTAAAATAGACTGTACTCTATTAAGTGTGCAATAGCATTAAGTCTAAGAAACAGTGTACATTCCTTAATTAAAAATATTGTTAAATGTTCTGTCATCTGAGAACATTCAGTGTATTGTAGTAGTGATTGATCACAAACCACCATAACAAATATAATAATGAAAAAGTTTGAAACATTGGGAAAATTACCAAAATGTGACACAGAGACATAAGTAAGCAAACACTGTTGCAGAAGCAGTACCAAAAGATTTGTTTAAATCAGGATTGCCACAAACCTTCTATTTGTCAAAAAAAAAAAATTTTTTTTACCTGTGAATCACAGCAAATGATGTACCCTGGTATTTACTTTCTTGATATTTAACCATAGCAGCTGAAAAACCATTGCAGAGAGAATAAAGCAGGTGGTTCTACAATGTACCAGACATCACCAACTTTGGGTTAGTCCTAACGTGCTGTCTGGTAGTATTCCTCTGACCAATTCACACTTTCCATGGCTTTTCCAAACCACTTGGTAACCTTTTCCTGCTTGCCAGTTAACTAATGATTATTATTCATTTTGTTATATTTTGAACCCCATGTGTTTGAGCTGGACCCATCTCACTTTAGAAAAATAGAGGTATAATTGGAGTGTAATAAACTGTGCATACTGAAACTGTACAAGTTGACTAGTTTTAACTTATGTGTTTACCTGAGAAACCACCACCAAAATTAAGACAGTGAACATTTAATCCCAGACATTGCATCATGCTCGTTGTAGTCCAGCTCATACTCCACTCCAGTTCCCAGGCAACCAGTGACCCTTATTATGTCACTGCAGAATCATGTTACAGAACCTTTCATAGATGGGATTGTTATACGAATAAATTTGTGTATTCAGGCTCTCTTTTTCCTGAGTTCTTTCATTTAGCAAAATGGCTTTTCATTTAGCATAATGGCTTTTCATTTATATTGTTACAAATATCACTTATTCATAAGTTTTTATTACTGAATATTATGCCATTGTATAGCTATTTCTTGGCTTATATTCACATATTCTTGGACTTTGGGGTTTCCAGGTTGGGAATCCATGTTTATTATCTAACCTGAATAGTATAGTAAAGTACACATGTCGTCACTCCATATATATGAGTCTTATTACAAGTTCTCTCTTCAGCTTGAATGGTCTATTTCTCTTTCTCCGTGCCACCATCAAGTTTTACTTTCAGTTCAATTCAGTCACTCAGTCATGTCTAACTCTTTGTGACCCCATGGACTGCAGCTCGCCAGGCTTCCCTGTCCATCACCAACTCTTGGAGCCTGCTCAAACTCACATCCATTGAGCGAGTGATGCCATCCAACCATCTCATCCTCTGTTGTCCCCTTCTCCTCCTGTCTTTAATCTTTCTCAGCATCAAGGTCTTTTCCAATGAGTCAGCTCTTCACATCAGGTGGCAAAAGTATTGGAGTTTCAGCTTCAGCATCCATCCTTCCAGTGAATATTCAGGACTGATTTCCTTTAGGATTGACTTGTTGGATCTCCTTGCAGTCCAAGGGACTCTCAAGAGTCTTCTCCAACACCAGTGTTCAAAAGCATCAATTCTTCAGTGCTCAACTTTCTTGATAGTCTGACCCTCACATCCATGCATGACTACTGGAAAAACCATAGCTTTGACTAGATGGACCTTTGTTGGGAAATGTCTCTGCGTTTTAATACGCTGTCTAGGTTGGTCATAGCTTTTCTTCCAAGGAGCAAGCATCTTTTAATTTCATTGGCACAATCCCGATCTGCAGTGACTTTGAAGCCCCAAAATATAAAATCTCTCACTGTTTAGAGTCTTATAAGAGAACAAGCTCTCCATCCTTAATCATCTATTTCAAAATGGTCTGGTCTGTTTTATCTAAAGGACATTTTTTAGTCTCTCAAAATGTAAATTTCTAGTTGATTTGATAGTTTCTTCTAATCACCTAGCCAGTACCATCCTTGACAAATCAAAAGCCTATTTCTCAGGCAATATTCTTCATGAGGAATTGGCATTGGTTTTGCCAACTTGCTACTGTAAAATTATTGAGAGCAACCCAAAATGTTTATTTTTCCTTTATATTTTCTGTGTGTTTTATTCAGTGGATAGGAAGGTTGTATTGTCAAAGCTCTCTTTTCTCAGCTTCAGCAGATGACACAGTGATGTTATGTCATTTGACAATAGAGTGTATAACACAAAGCAGTCCCTCTTCTCACACTTGGTAAAATCATATCAAATGTTAATAATTAGGGTAAGGTTTTACTAGTGGATATAATAGATGGCTGCTAGACCCAAGAATTCTGGCCTTACACCCCTACTCAGTCTCCTCAGTCTCTGTAAAACTCCCAAGGGGGATATTATACATACATAATACATACACACACACATACATACACACACATACATACATACACACACACACACATACATACATACACACACACACACACATACATACATACATACATACAAGGAACAGTGTCAAACGGGAACTTTTTCATTGGAACCCAGATCACTTGACCAGAAAATCCAGAGGTTTTGTGTGGGGAATCTTGAACTTTCTCAAACAAAATTTAAGATTCCAAGGGAAGTTAGAGTCAAAGTGAGAAAGTAGTACAAGGTATATGAAAAATAATGCTGAATCTCTCATATGGAAAAAGATGTTCTGACTTGCAGGATGAAAGCAGAGAGAAATGGGAAGAATGAGTCTACATGCTCAGAAGATTAGATTGTGGCAAGATGCTTGCTCCTTGGAAGAACTATGACCAACCTAGACAGCATATTAAAAAGCAGAGATATTATTTTGCTGACAAAGGTTTGTCTAGTCAAAGCTGTGGTTTTTCTAGTAGTCATGTATGGATGTGAGGGTTGGACCATAAAGAAAGCTGAGTGCCGAAGAATTGATGCTTTTGAACTGTGGTGTTGGCAAAGACTTTTGAGAGTCCCTTGGACTGCAAGAAGATCCAACCAGTCCACCCTAAAGGAGATCAGTCCTGAATATTCATTGGAAGGACTGATGCTGAAGCTGAAGCTCCAACACTTTGGCCTCCTGATGCAAAGAGCTGACTCATTGGAAAAGACCCTAATGCTGGGAAAGATTGAAGGTGGGAGGAGAAGGGGATGACAGAGAATGAGATGGTTGGATGGCATCACTGACTCAGTGGACATGAGTTTGAGCAAGCTCCAGGAGTTGGTGATGGACAGGGAGGCCTGACATGCTGCAGTCCATGGAGTTGCAAAGAGTTGGACAGGACTGAGCGACTGAACTGAACTGCAGCTTAAGAACAAGATAGGAAGAATGCCAAAGAGCTATTATCACATGCCTCATCTCCTAGTGCACTTCAACCTCTCCTGCTTGCCATATGGCCCAGTAAGGGTCTTGGAATCTGACCAATCAGTTTCATGTTTACCCCTCCTAGTGAGAAGTGAGATGGAAAGAGATATTGAACAGGGCCATAGGTGTTCTCCTTTCCTCTATTCTGGGGACACTTGGGCTAAGTCATAAGAGCTTAGTATGGATCCCAGGTTACTGATGTTCTAATAGAATCCACTACTTAATATGTCAAGGACGATTAGGACTGATGACATCTTTTCAAATAAGTTTTGATTCATGTTAAATAGCAGTTTAGTTTAAACCCCTTTCATATTAACCTTCACCTTATTAACTTTGAATTATTTTCTAGACTAGTTATAGGCACATGTTCCTGGTATTTTGAATAAAAAGGTGATTCTTCTTCTTTCCCACTTAGTATGTTATGTTGTCATGTACCAGAAGCAACCTAAATAGAAAATTGATTATATCATTTAATAATTGCCAAAGCTTTGGCTTGAAATCAGCTGTCCTAATCCCAAAGCATTATATTTTTGGCAGTTATTCTTTATCACTTAATTAACTTCCATGCAACACTCTGACAGAGCAGTTCAACTCATTCAATTACCTGGCAATATATTTTATAACTAATCGATCTTGAAGGATTCCCAAAGAAAGTACTTTGCATTAAATGAGATCTTATATGGGCTTTATTGAAAATTTATTAAGTCAGTAGTAGGATAATGTTAAAAACCATATTGAAATTTTCGCATGGTCACATAATTTTGGCTGCACTCTTTGGGGTAGAGCAGTGAGCCTTCTTCATATGTGTACTGGAAAGAACAGAACTTTTCCAAAGTCCAAACTCAGCCTACCTATAGATGCCTGTCTGACACACCTCCTTATGAAATGAGAGTGGCTACATTTTTTTGTCATGTCTGGACACATTACCTGGAGTAACAGGGAAATTTGGCCTTGGAGTACAGACTGAAGCAGGGCAAAGGCTAATAAAGTTTTGCCAAGAGAATGCACTGATCATAGCAAACACTCTCTCCCAACAATACAAGAAAAGACTACACATGGACATTACCAGGTGGTCAATACTGAAATCAGATTCATTATATTGTTTGCTGCCAAAGATGGAGAAGTTCTATACAGTCATCAAAAACAAGACCAGGAGCTGACTGTGGCTCAGATCATGAACTCATTAGTGCCAAATTCAGACTTAAATTGAAGAAAGTAGGGAAAACCACTAGACCATTTGGGTATGACCTAAATCAAATCCCTTATGATTATACGGTGGAAGTGACAAATAGATTCAAGGGATTAGATCTGATAGACAAAGTGCCTGAAAAACTATGGAGGGAGGATTGTGACATTGTACAAGAGGTAGTGATCAAGACCATCCTCAAGAAAAATGCAAAAAGGCAGAATGGTTGTCTGAGGAGGCCTTAAGAATGGCTATGAAAAGAGAAGAGAAAGGCAAAGGAGAAAAGGAAAGATATACACATTTGAATGCAGAGTTCTAAAGAATAGCAAGGAGAGATAAGAAAGCCTTCCTCAGCGATCGATACAAAGAAATAGAGGAAAACAATAGGATGGGAAAGACTAGAGATCTCTTTAAGAAAATTGGAGATACCAGAGGCACTTTTCATGCAAAGATAGGCATAAGAAAGGACAGAAATGGTATGGACCTAACAGAAAGCAGAAGATATGAAGAAGAGGTGAAAGGAGTACACAGAACTGTACAAAAAGATCTTCATGACCTAGATAATCATGATGGTATGATCACTCACCTAGAGCCAGACAACATGGAATGCAAAGTAAACTGGCCTTTAGGAAGCATTACTACAAACAGAGCTAGTGGAAATAATGAAATTCCAGTTGAGCTATTTCATATCTTAAAAGATGATGCTGTGAAAGTGCTGCACTCAATATGCCAGCAAATTTGGAAAACTCAGCAGTGGGTACAGGACTGGAAAAGGTCAGTTTTCATTCCAACCCCAAAGAAAGGCAATGCAAAAGAATGCTCAAACTACCGCACAATTGCACTCATCTCACATGCTAGTAAAGTAATGCTCACAATTCTCCAAGCCAGGCTTCAGCAATACATGAATTGTGAACTTCCAGATGTTCAACCTGGTTTTAGAAAAGGCAGAGGAACCAGAGATCAAATTGCCAACATCCACTGGATCATTGAAAAAGCAAGAGAGCTCCAGAAAAACATCTACTTCTGTTTTATTGACTATGCTGAAGCCTTTGACTGTGTGGGTCACTACAAACTGTGGAAAATTCTGAAAGAGATGGGAATACCAGACCACCTGACTTGCCTCCTGAGTAATCTGTAGGCAGGTCAAGAATAACAGTTAGAACTGGACATGGAACAACAGACTGGTTCCAAATAGGAAAAGGAGTACCTCAAGGCCATATGGTGTCTTCCTGTTTATTTATTTATTTTTAAAAATTTTAATTTTTTTTTTACTTTACAATATTGTATTGGTTTAACTTATATGCAGAGTATATCATGTGAAATGCCGAGGTGGATGAATCTCAAGCTGGAATCAAGATTGCCAAGGGAAATATCAGTAATCTCAGATATGCAGATGACAATACCCTTATGGCAGGAAGGAAAGAGGAACTGAAGAGCGTTTTGATGAAAGTGAAAGAGGAGAGTGAAAAAGTTGACTTAAAACTCAACATTCAAATAATAAAGATCATGGCATCCAGTCCTATCACTTCATGCGAAATAAATGGGAAAAAATGGAAGCAGTGACAGACTTTATTTTCTTTGGCTACAAAATCACTGTAGATGGTAACTACAGCCATGAAATTAAAAGACTCTTGCTTCTTGGAAGAATAACTAAGACAACCTAGACATTATATGAAACAGCAGAAACATCACTTTGCCAACAAAGGTTCATCTGTTCAAAGCTATGGTTTTTCCAGTAGTCATGTATGGATGTCAGTTGGACCATAAAGAAGGTTGAGGTCTGAATAATTGATGCTTTCAAACTGTGGAGTTGGAAAAGACTCTTGAGAATCCCTTGGACAGTAAGGAGATCCAACCAGTCCCTGCTAAAGGAAATCAGTCCTGAATTTTCATTGGAAGGACTGATGCTGAAGCTAAAACTCCAGTACTTTGGCCACCTGATGCGAAGAGCCGACTTATTGGAAAAGACCTTGATGCTGGGAAAGATTGATGGTGGGAAGTAAAGGGAGGACAGAGAATGGGATGGTTTGATGGCATCATCGACTCAATGGACATGAATTTGAGCAAACCTCCAGACATAGTGAAGGACAAGGAAGCCTGGCATGCTGCAATCCATGGGGTTGCAGAATTGGACATGACTGAGTTAGTGAACAACAGCACCTCTAGAATTCAGAGCCTTTCTCTTCTCTCATGCCTCTGGGTGTTCATGTTCTCTGTCCCTTCTTACTTGCCCCCTGGTGCCTAAACCTCATTATGAATCCAGTACCTTGGGGTCTGTTCACTGACTTTGCATGGTGATTATAAATGCAGTCTTTGACCTATGAAAAAACATTTTATGGCTGTTTCATCATGTCTTTATGACTTTGAATCATGTAACTGGAAACTGTGGAGGGGAGAAAACATCAGTATAATTGGCTAAATTCATTGGGTTTATAGCATTGTTACCTTTCATTGTGTCAAAGCAGTGAAGATAAAATGCATGGAATCTGTTCTGGGTCTTGGGAATTAGGAAAGTTTATTGATCTTATGATGCCATCCCATGCCAGGCCTGACTAAGGAAATGTCTTAACAAAGACTGGTGGATAGGCACTTGGTGATGACCATGATGACTGCTCCAGTGGTCTTCAACACTGCAAAACTCTGCCTTTTCATCCCAGCTTAATGCTTCACACTTTAAAGTAAAGTACCAGCACCATTCATTAATTCAGCAAATGTTTATTTCATGCTTATTAAGGGCAAGGCATCGTACTTAATAAATTAACAAAGGTAGAAAAGATGTTTCTGTTTCCAAGCAGCTTATCATTTAAAAAAAATTCTAAGACTTATAATTTTGTCTATTAAGCCACTGTCTTCAGTTATTCCAACCTTCTTACCATTCATCAACATAGTTTAATTCTTAATTCTCCCAATAACCAATATGCACCAAAATCAGTAAATTGAATACATTTTTATAGAGCAAAGAAGAGCCTTGAGCTCCCTCACCTCTTTTTTTTAAAATCTGTTTGGGATATTCAGTTTTTAACACCACAAAGACTGACTCTAGTCTTCGGAAGATTAAGAGAAATATAGTGAGTGAGAAAGTTATACTTCATCACAGAAACCTTCAGCTGGGGAAAATGGCAAGAGACGACTGATACATAGTTCCAGTTTACATTGTATGTTATACATGGTGCATGTGTGAGTAAAAAAACACTCCACTTAATTAGGTCACTTCAGCATATATTAAGATTTTTTTCTGTTAGTACATGAATATTTGGTTTTCATGGTTGTTTTAATGACTTTCCCAGTTTATGATATCATTTCTTTAAATATTCTCTTATTATCACTTAAGTCAATCCTGAAAGATGATGCTGTGAAAGTGTTGCACTCAATATGCCAGCAAATTTGGAAAACTCAGCAGTGGCCACAGGACTGGAAAAGGTCAGTTTTCATTCCAATTCCAAAGAAAGGCAATGCCAAAGAATGCTCAAACTACCCCACGACTGCACTCATCTCACATGCTAGTAAAGTAATGCTCAAAATTCTTCAAGCCAGGCTTCAGCAATATGTGAACTGTGAACTCCCTGATGTTCAAGCTGGTTTTAGAAAAGGCAGAGGAACCAGAGATCAAATTGCCAACATCCGCTGGATCATGGAAAAAGCAAGAGAGTTCCATAAAAACATATAATTCTGCTTTATTGACTATGCCAAAGCCTTTGACTGTATGGATCACAATAAACTGTGAAAATTCTGAAAGAGATGGGAATACCAGACCACCTGACCTGCCTCCTGAGTAATCTGTAGGCAGGTCAAGAATAACAGTTAGAACTGGACATGGAACAACAGACTGGTTCCAAATAGGAAAAGGAGTACGTCAAGGCTGTATATTGTCACCCTGCTTATTTAACTTATATGCAGAGTACATCATGAGAAACGCTGGACTGGAAGAAACACAAGCTGGAATCAAGATTTCTGGGAGAAATATCAATAACCTCAGATATGCAGATGACACCACCCTTATGGCAGAAAGTGAAGAGGAGCTAAAAAGTCTCTTGATGAAAGTGAAAGAGGAGAGCGAAAAAGTTGGCTTAAAGTTCAACATTCAGAAAACGAAGATCATGGCATCCGGTCCCATCACTTCATGGGAAATAGATGGGGAAACAGTGGAAACAGTGTCAGACTTTATTTTGGGGGGCTCCAAAATCACTGCAGATGGTGACTGCAGCCATAAAATTAAAAGACGCTTACTCCTTGGAAGAAAAGTTATGACCAACCTAGATAGTATATTCAAAAGCAGAGACATATACTTTGCCGACTAAGGTCTGTCTAGTCAAGGCTATGGTTTTTCCTGTAGTCATGTATGGATGTGAGAGTTGGACTGTGAAGAAGGCTGAGCGCCAAAGAATTGATGCTTTTGAACTGTGGTGTTGGAGAAGACTCTTGAGAGTCCCTTGGACTGCAAGGAGATCCAACCAGTCCATTCTGAAGGAGATCAACCCTGGGATTTCTTTGGAAGGAATGATGCTAAAGCTGAAGCTCCAGTACTTTGGCCACCTCATGCAAAGAATTGATTCATTGGAAAAGACTCTGATGCTGGGAGGGATTGGGGTCAGGAGGAGAAGGGGATGACCGAGGATGAGATGGCTGGATGGCATCACGGACTCGATGGATGTGAGTGTGAGTGAACTCCGGGAGATGGTGATGGACAGGGAGGCCCGGCGTGCTGAGATTCATGGGGTCGCAAAGAGTCGGACACGACTGAGCGACTGAACTGAACTGAACTGAAGTTATTGCCAATTTTTCATATTGTAATCTCTACTGCAGTTAACAAGTTATGCATTCTCTTGCTGAACATGTGCAAGGACAACTAGCATCTATAGGTAGAATCAGAAGATTCAAGTCCTACCTATAAATACTAGTGTATTTTGTATGAAGTTCAAATTTTGCACTGACTTTTCTCTGAAATTGTAGCATACTGATTTTCAGGGATTGATAGTTAACATGCTACAAATTTGAAAGAGGGACTTCAAAGAATTCCGATAGAAACACTGTCTCTGCAAAAGATAGATTTTTAATTTATTTTCTTTGCATTACACTTTACCTCATATGATTGATGTACGTTCATAATGTGTAGAATGTTTTTTGGATAAAATATTTTATTAAATTATTCATTTTCCATCAGTGACCATGCCTAAAAGTACCAAATCAAAAAATGTTATGTTACTAGCAATAAAATGGTGAATTCAGTAAGAATGTAGTTATGAAATAAGGCCTTTTTTTGGTAAGTCTTCTGAAATGTCTCCATGACAGAATATCATAAGAAAGGAGCATTTATTTCGATCAGTAGATTTCACAAACAAGTTCTAAATGGGTACATTTCCCCAAAATTGCCTTTTTAGTCAAATATTTCTTACAGTGCCAATGTGATTGCTTAATCTCATCATGGGGCTTACATTAAGAACCATTGAAATAAAAGTGCTAAAGAGAAAATTGATGTAGAAAACCCAAGGGCAACTGGAAAATTTTATGCCCCTAGTATAGCCTGTTGGTGACTGTCTGGGCTTCACAGTTACAGGAATTCTACTGGGAGCTTAGTCCTGTCTTAGAACACAACCGGAGATGTTTCCAAGGATCGCCTCCTGCGATGTTTGCTTTCTAGCCAAACAGTGACATAAAAAGACCTGCCACAGATGTGTAACGGCTGCCTGTAGAGTTTAGAATAGTCTAGGTGGGATCACTTAGAGTAGATGATAGGAACTGACCTGTCTGTTTTCTCATTTTAACTTTGTAAAGCATACGTTTTGTAGTATTTTTGAACTGACCTTTGCCTAAAGTGGAAGATCTGTGCCACAAGGCTGGAGGAATTTATTCTGAATTGCATGTGATGTATATTTCAAAGATTTCGGCTACCATCAGACGACTCATTGTCTGAGCAAGCACAGACAATGCTGTGCTTGCTCAGATGCAGTGGTAAGCCTCTGTCTGGCCTGCTCTTGCAGATGAATTCTTCTATTTCCCTTCACAATGAAACAGCATTTCATGAAATCAAATTCCTGATTAGTTCCAAAAGGCCTACTTCCTCCAGTCTTGGATTAATTTTCAATATTCCATTCTTGGGATAATTTTGGTTGCCCTGAAAACTGCCAAACATCAAGCAAATGAACTGGATTTTGTGTCCAGGGCAATGCAGGAAGTAGGAAATTATCATGTGAGCCCTCAGTATATGAAATCAAAGCCTTCTCAATGGGCTGTATAAGTTTTGCTGTTTCTTCACTTCAGGAAATAATTAAAATTCTCAGCTTCCTCTAACATCATTTTTCTTTTGACATCTAATACTATTTATTGTTGGGGACTTTGCATTTTTTTCTCAGCATGTAGTATCAGCTTGGGCATGTTTGGAGAGAGGTAGTTTATAAGCTGTGGTTTTAGAATTATTTTTCTAAAACAGCTAAGGTGATTAATGATGCCATTTTAACAACTGTTCTCTCTTTAGGTTAGGATTATGGAAAATTGTTACTTTAATATTCTTCTGGCAAATAAAGAAAATGTCATATCCTGTCCTTTATATGTATCATGATGTTTAATCTCCCTAAGGACTGGAGATCAGTTTCTGCCAGTAATTGTACTTATACAGATTTTGAGTCTCTGCCGCATTATTTTGCTCAACATAAAGATTTTTGTTTCCTTTCTCGAAAATAATGTGCTTATGAATCTCTGAATATATGCATATAAAGTCAGTTGTATGCCTCAGAGGTGAATAAGATCCATAATTGGGTATGATGGAATCTGCATAGCTTTTGAAAGGGTCTGCAAAGCTTTTGATTTTGTTGATGTGTCCAAAAGGAAGAGCCTGGTAGGATTCTTTTTGCTGTGAAAATCCTAGTTAAAAAAATATATAGTTCTGTAAATGAAATAATTACTCAGTTCCAATAATAAATATTGAAAGGAGATATAATCCGCAGGTATATTCATGGACATATATTTTCTAGGGGAAAAATAGATAATTTTTGTCCCAAAATACATGCGGTAAATGACCAAAGATGAAAATAAATCTATGAAATATTTTTTGAGAATTAACATAGCCCATAAACCTAATAGCCGTTTTACTTTACTTGAATTGCTGTATGATTTATCATTTGGCCAAAGTTATTATGAGACATGAAAAGAATTTGCTATTCTTAATGTTCTACTTCCATTCTGAAATGAATCACAAGTTGTATTATCTGAAAACAGAGTGAGTTTCAAAGGTAATTGCTATACTTTTATTTCTGAGGTTAATATATTCTCATGCATAATTTTTGGAGAGAATTACATTTCATCTGTCACTGTCTTCCCCTTTGTTTTTACCTGATAATTCCTCAGCTCATTTTTCTACTGTAGACCCATGTTTCCAAAGGTTAGCACTACTAACATTTGAGCTGAGTGATTCTTTGTTGGACACGTCTGGTGCAATGTAGACTCTTTAGCATCATCCCTGGCCTCTGATCACAAGATGTCAGTAGCACCTTCCCCCTGGTTGTTCTAACCAAACATGGCATCAGGTGTCCCCCGGATTGTCAAACTGCCTCTTAGTGAGAACTGGAGACAAAGCAATATACCATGTCTATTCTTTTCAGTCCCTTAACTACTTTTTCACTTGGAAATAATTTGTCATTTATTCATGTCAAGGAAAATTGTGAACATGAGCCTGCTGTTCCCAGGGCTTGAAAATCTTTGATAAAGTTGAAGAGGTAAGCTAGTTTATACAAAATTTTACTCACGGCTAAAGAAGGCATCAGGTGAATGACTGAGAAGAATGGAATTGCTTATGGTGATACATATAATAAGGCAGTGCTGTTATTATTACTACAAGCTATTAGTCATTAGTCATGACTTTCATTTAAATATAAAGTTAACATATGTTAAACATTTATTTCACTTAACATGTGAATTAACGTGGGAATCAGTAAGATGTTAAACTATTCATGGATATTCACGGACAATTTCATCAAAAAATCCTAGACCCAGAACTGATTAATATTGTCTGAGGAAGTAAAGAATAACTTTTGGGCATCTATTTTCCATCAAATAGAAATGACTTACATCATTACAAGGTAAAAGTCTACAGATTAACATAGAACTTTGCTAATTTGTGGACTTTTAATCAGACTTCTTAATAGTGTCTGAACTCATATTCAGTAATGATATTTACCCCTTTAAAGATAAATCCTTCCAGATCCAGAACGTCTCTTTCCCCTGTGGGCAATCTCTTCTCCATTTTTCGTCTCCCTTCAAAATAAAGGCCTTTCAAAAAATAGATTTGAGGTCTTTGTAAAGCAGCATATGTTATGACCCCTCTGCAGGATCCTACCATTTTAGATAAGCCTGTCTTAAACTTAGATGCCTTTGCAGTTTTAATGCATGACATTGTGTCTCATTCAGCCTTAAAATACAATAAACCTCACCATAAATGTCAATCCTTTTGCAGCCTTTCTATTCACTATCCATCCCCCTCCACAAAGGAAGAAAATGAAGATAATAGTCATACCAAAATCAGTCAGTAAAGTGTTCTTTACACTTCTGTCTGGCGACATTTAAATAAGAAATACACAGACTTTAGATACGTGTATATGTGTGTGTGTTATGACTTTACAGAGGCTCATATTTTTCTGTAAGTTAAAAATTATAATAAATAGGTGGAAAGTAGTCAAATGATAATTCCATAAACTATTTTCCATCTAACAGTTGCCTTTCACTTTGGTCTGATTTGCCTCATCTAATAGTAGAGTGTGTCTGTCTGAAGATAAATGAATTAACACATAGGACAAGCTATATAATCATGTTACATTTCAGGAGAAACTGTATGTGGTCAAACATGTTGAAGATAGTCTCTAAGGAAGTAAAATAACTTTCAAAGCCTTTAGAAAATTATCAGAAAGTATTGGTGAAAAATTCACAATCACCTTTTCCCTCCAAAGCCTAATCCAAAGTATATTTCCATGCAAAAAGAGACTATTAAATGCCTAAACTTTTCACTTCAACTAATTTATTGTTTTAGGAGGCTCCTCTTGGTTTTATAGAACACTATTCTTTTGAGAAATTTAAGTGCTTCCTTTTAAAAATTCCAAGAAAACAACAGTTAATTTCCCATTACATTTTATTTCACTCTAAAAGTTAGGCTAGTCGTGGAGTTAGGATCTCATTGGTCATTTTGTTAAGGAGGTCACATCATGTGGCTGTATTAAATTTAGGTTGTACTTTGATGTTCTGTATTGCATTTCCAGAGTTAAGACCAGAAGTACTTGGCAAATGAACTGTCTTTCCTGCTTGTTTCTTTTCTATGATCTTTCATCTTCTCTAATTCTGGTGGTGGTTTAAGAGGGACTATGAAAGTGTATTAGTCCTTGGAGACTGAATGCAAAAACAATAGCATCTGTAGGTTTGTTGAGATTCCTCCAAAGCAATTCATCTGAAAGAACATAGATATACGGAACTGTTTTAGTTATCCATTGCTATGTAACAAATTACCCCCCAAATTTAGCAGGTTAAACGGTAAACATTTATTATCTCAGAGTTTCCGACGGTCAGGAATCTGGCCAGGGCTGAACCAGATGGTTCTGGCTCCAGCTCTCTCACAACATTTTAGGGAAGCTGTTGGCTAGGGCTGTGGTTCTCATCACTCAGCTGGAGCTGGTGAGCCTGTGTGCACAGCCATGCCAGAGGCTGTCGGCACGCCTCAGTTCCTTGCTGCCTGTTGGCCTGAGGCTTTGGTTTCACGTGTGCATTGCCACAAGGCTGATCCCAGCCTGAAACTTGGTTTTCCCAAAGAGATACGAGAGAGAGGGAGGAGGGAAAATAGACAGTGCCTAAGACAGAGAGCAGTCTTTATAAGAATTTGTGTATTTCCTCTAGTTATGCATTTCATTGGCATATAGTTGCTAATAATCTCTTATAATCATTTGTATTATTTATGTTGTGTTGATTGTAACTTCTCTATTTTCACTTCTGATTTTATTCATTTGGACCCTCTGTCTTTGTTTTTCTTAATGAGTCTGACTAAAGGTTTATCAACTTTATTTATCTGAGAAGTTAAATAAAACAACAAAAATTGTTGCGTGGGACCAGATTTTGGTAGTAATGACCCAAGCGAGATGTCTGCTTCAGGGAGAGTTCAGGACTCCCCGAAGTGTCTAGCAGCAGCGTTTCTGACTGCAGAGTGAGATGCAGGCACCCTCTGCCTGCCCAGGAGATCCCCCAAGTCCAGGCTGCTGGGAAGTCACCGTTTTTGCCTTTGGTCTCGGTGCACATGAGCTTCTGTTGACTCCTTTTAAGAATTAACAGGGGCCTCCCCTGCTCCCCTCAGTTTCCCCAAGTCCATAGAGATCCTGAAATTAAGCCCCACTGGCAGTCAAATCCAAATACTCTGGGGGCTCCTCCTCCTGATGCCAGACCCCTAGGCTGGGGAGCCTGGTATGGGACTCACATTCTCACTCTGGTGGGAGAGTCTCTGCAATATAATTCTTCTCCAGTTTGTGCGTCACCCACTTAGAGGGTAGAGAATTTGACTAAATCACAAGTGTACCCCCATCCTACTGTCTCGTGGTTTCTTCTTTATGTCTTTAGATATACAAAATCTTTTCGGTCCATCCCAGTCTTTATTAATCAATGGTTGTTCAGCAGTAGGCTGTGATTTTGGTGTGTATGAGAGGAGGTAAGCTCAAGGTTCTTTACTCTACCATCTTAAAAGCCAGCATCTAGACTTGGCTTGTCTCTGTGATAGTGATAGGTATGCTCCTTCTTTAAAAAAAAAATACCACAGGAATGAGAAGAATTTTATGAAGCAGCCTCTTCAGGTTGTTTGATGTAGTTCAGTTAAGTTCAGTCACTAGGTGATGTCCGACTCTGTGACCCCATGAACCGCAGCACGCCTGGCCTCCCTGTACATCACCAACTCCCGGAGTCCACCCAAACCCATGTCCATTGTGTCAGTGATGCCATCCAACCATCTCATCCTCTGTCATCCCCTTCTCCTCCTGCCTTCAATCTTTCCCAGCATCAGGGTCTTTTCCATTGAGTCAGTTCATTGCATCAGGTGGCCAAAGGATTGGAGTTGCAGCTTCAGCATCAGTCGTTCCAATGAATACTCAGGTCTGATTTCCTTTAGGATGGACTGGTTGGATCTCCTTGCAGTCCAAGGGACTCTCAAGAGTCTTCTCCAACACCACAGTTCAAAAGCATCAATTCTTCGGTGCTCAGCCTTCTTCACAGTCTAACTCTCACATCCATACATAACCACTGGAAAAACCATAGCCTTGGCTAGTTGGACCTTTGTTGGCAAAGTAATGTCTCTGCTTTTGAATATGTTGTCTAGTTTGGTCATAACTTTCCTTCCAAGGAGCAAGCGTCTTTTAAGTTCATGGCTGCAATCACCATGCACTGTGATTTTGGATCCCCCCAAAATAAAGCCAACCACTGTTTCCCCATCTATTTGCCATGAAGTGATGGGACCAGATGCCATGATCTTTGTTTTCTGAATGTTCAGCTTTAAGCCAAGTTTTTCACTCTCTTCTTTTGCTTTGATCAAGAGGCTCTTTAGTTCTTCTTTGCTTTCTGCCATAAGGGTGGTGTCATCTGCATATCTGAGGTTATTGATATTTCTCCTGGAAATCTTGATTTCAGCTTGTGTTTCTTCCAGTCCAGCGTTTCTCATGATGTACTCTGCATATAAGTTAAATAAACAGGGTGACAATATACAGCCTTGATGTACTCCTTTTCCTATTTGGAACCAGTCTGTTGTTCCATGTCCAGTTGTAACTGCTGCTTCCTGACCTGCATAGAGGTTTCTCAAGAGGCAGGTCAGGTGGTCTGGTATTTCCATCTCTTTCAGAATTTTCCACAGTTTATTGTGATCCATACAGTCAAAAGCTTTGGCATAGTCAATAAAACAGAAGTAGATGTTTTTCTGGATCCCTCTTGCTTTTTCCATGATCCAGTGGATGTTGACAATTTGATCTCTGGTTCCTCTGCCTTTTCTAAAACCAGCTTGAACATCTGGAAGTTCACGGTTCACATATTGCTGAAGCCTGGCTTGGAGAATTTTGAGCATTACTTTACTAGCATGTGAGATGAGTGCAATTATGGGGTAGTTTGAGCATTCTTTTGCATTGCCTTTCTTTGGGATTGGAATGAAAACTGGCCTTTTCCAGTCCTGTGGCCGCTGCTGAATTTTCCAAATTTGCTGACATATTGAGTGCAGCACTTTCACAGATTCATCTTTGAGGATTTGAAATAGCTCAACTAGAATTCCATCTCCTCCACTAGCTTTGTTCGTAGTGATGCTTCCTAAGTCCCACCTGACTTCACATCCCAGGATGTCTGGCTCTAGGTGAGTGTGAGTGATCTCATGTTCATGATTATCTGGGTCATGAAGATCTTTTCTACACTTCTTCTGTGTATTCTTACCGCCTCTTCTTAATATCTTCTACTTTTGTTAGGTCCATACCATTTCTGTCCTTTACTGAGCCCATCTTTGCATAAAATATTCCCTTGGTATCTCCCATTTTCTTGAAGAGATCTCTAATCGTTCCAATTCTATTGTTTTCCTCTATTTCTTTGCATTGATCGCTGAGGAAGGCTTTCATATCTCTCCTTGCTATTCTTTGGAATTCTGCATTCAAATGGGTGTATCTTTCCTTTTCTCCTTTGCCTTTTGCTTCTCTTCTTTTTTCAGCTATTTGTAAGGCCTCCTCAGACCGCCATTTTGCCTTTTTGCATTTCTTTTTCTTGGGGTTGGTCTTGCTCCCTGTCTCCTATACAATGTCACTAACCTCCATCCGTAGTTCATCAGGCACCTGTCTACCAATCTAGTTCCTTAAATCTATTTCTCACTTCCACTGTATAGTCATAAGGGATTTGATTTAGGTCATATCTGAATGGTCTAGTTGTTTTCCCCACTTTCTTCAATTTAAGTCTGAATTTGGTAATAAGGAGTTCATGATCTGAGCCACAGTCAGCTCTCAGTCTTGCTTTTGCTGACTGTATAGAGCTTCTCCATCTTTGGCTGCAAAGGATATAATCAATCAATCTGATTTTGGTGTTGTCAAACATCTGGTGATGTCCATGTGTAGAGTCTTCTCTTGTGTTGTTGGAAGAGGGTGTTTGCTATGAACAGAGCGTTCTCTTGGCAGAACTCTGTTAGCCTTTGCCCTGCTTCATTCTGTACCCCAAGGCCAAATTTGCCTGTTACTCCAGGTGTTTCTTGACTTCCTACTTTTGCATTCCAGTCCCCTATAATGAAAAGGACATCATTTTTGCGTGTTAATTCTAACAGGTCTTGTAGGTCTTCATAGAACCGTTGAACTTCAGCTTTACTGGTTGGGGCATAGACTTGGATTACCGTGATATTGAATGGTTTGCCTTAGAAACGAACAGAGATCATTCTGTCGTTTTTGAGACTACATCCAAGTACTGCATTTGATGCGGTACAACCAGAGTAAGGTTTCTCGATATGTGTTATCTGAGGTCAGATTATCTGAGAAGAGCACAGCTGGCCCAATCTTGTCCATTTGCCCAGGGCACAGTGAGCCAAACGCTGAGATGCCGGTCAAGGTTTGCAGTTGAAAAAGAACTGATTGACAAAGCATGGAAGCATGGAGGCAAGAGAATAAACCTCAGACCCATCTCTGACATATGCTTTTCTATTATTTTGGATGAATATCTAGTTCTCAAACTTCTTGGTTGGAGATTAGGTATATATTTACTTTTTATTTTTACTGTATTATTATTATTTTTTTTGAAACTGCCAAATGTTTCTCTGAAGTAGTTATGTGTATAGAAGTTTCAGATGATTCACTTCCCTCCCAGTATTTGATTTTTGTGAGTCTTTAATTTTACTCATTTTTCTTTGTAGGTACTGGTATCTCCTTATAGTTTAATTTGCATTTTCCTACTGAATAGATAATACACAGTATTTTCAAATGTGTAATGGCTCTTAATATATCTTCTTTTGTGAAATCTTTTCATTTAATTTCCCTTTTGTTAGATTGTGTATCTTTTTATTACTGGTTTGTAAATTCTCTTCATTTTCCCAATGATACCCTTTATCAAGCCCAAAGTTTTACTTGTGATAAAATCTGATTCATCAATGTTTTCTTTTATTATTATTGCTTTCTCCCTTCTAGTTAAGAAATTTTTGTTTACCTCTAAGTTTAAAAGATACCATTCTGTGTTTTCTTCCAAAACCTTTAGTTTTTTACCTTTCATGTTTAGGTCCCTGGTCCACTACAAATTAATTTGTGTGTGAGTAGGGCAGGAGTAAATGTTATTGTTGTTGTTATTTTAATATGACTATCCATTTATTCTAGGACGTTTATTGAAAACATTCTTTTCCTTGATTGAGTTAGTTTAGCCTCGTATTTAAATCAAATGACCTTAGAAATATGGGTCTACTCAATTCTCTATTTTTATTATTAATACATTGATCTAGTTATTAATTTTGTCTGTTGATCTCCCTTTACTACTTGAGTTTATAGTAACCCTAGAAATCAAGTGGTGTAACTCCTTCAACTTGTTTCCTTTTATTCTTATTTTAAACATGCTATGAGTTCATGGCTGTTTATATCCCTATATAAAATTCAGAATCATCTCTTCAGTTTCATAAAAATGACTGCAAGATTATTATGAAACTGTGTTGGCTCTACAGAGAGGAATTATGTTGCAACAATATTGACCTTGCCAATCATTAGCATTAGGTTTCTTTATTTAGTTTTTCTTTAATTTCTTCCAGGAATATTTTATAGTTTTAAGTATAAATGACTTTAATATTCTCTTTTAAACTTAAACGTTTTATGTGTTTTTATACAATTGTAAAAAGTGTTTTTCTAATCATATTTTCAATTGTTAGCTGCTATCATATGATTATACAGTTGATATTTATATTAACCATGTATCTCCCATCCTTGCTAAACTAGCTTATTAATTTCTAGTAGTTTTTAAATTTTATAGGATGTTCTATGTGAACATAGGATTTTATACTGTCAGAATGTAGTGATAATATTACTTCTTTGTTTCTGATTGTTATGCTTATTCCTTTTCCTTACCTTATTTCAATGTCTATAGCTTTTAGTACAATGTTGAATAGAAATTTGGAAAGTAGGCATTATTACCTTGTTTTATAACTTAGGGAGAAAGCATAAATACTTAACCATTAAATATAATGTTAGCTGTAATTATTTCACAGATATTCTTTATAAGAATGAGAACTTTCTTTTTCTTGGTTTGTTGAGAGCATTTTTTTTCATAAATGTATGCTGAATTTGTTAAAAAATTTTCTGCATATATTGAAATGGCCATTTTTTTTCTCCCTTATAATATTAAGAGAATGAATCACATTGATTTATTTTTTTAGTTTTTCCAACATTCTTTCATTTCTAGAACAAACTTTACTTGATTTGATGTATTATTGTTTTGATGTACATCTAGACAACTGACAAATATACCTAAAACTTGTCATAAGATTATGAATATTATTGAATTGTAGTTTTCTTTTTTAGAATATCTTTGTCATTTTTAATATCCAAATTATGCTACCTTCATAGATAAGTTTGGAATGTTTATTTTTTCCCTTTTTCAGGGTTTGTGTAAGATTAGTATTATTCCTTCCTTAAATATTAGACAAAATTATTCAATAAAATAACTTTGCAAGAAGTTTTCTTCATAGAATAGTTGTAAATTTTGAATTCTTTTGATGAATATAAAAATATTCATCTTTTCTGCTTCATCTTTTGTCATTTTTACTAAGTTCTGGTTTTGTAAGAATTCGTCCTTTTCATCTAACTTGAATTTGTTGTATAAAATTGTTCATAATATTCTCTTACTATCCTGTTATTTCTCTGGAATCTATAGCTGCAACTGCATTTTCATTCTTATTGTTGATAATCTGTGTGTACTACTTTTTCACCTTTGATCAGACTACCTAGGTGTTTATAAATTTTGTGATTTTTTAAAAACATTAACTTTTAGGTTTTTAAGCTTTTTCTGTGTTTGCTTGTTTTACATTTCATTGATTTCGTTGTTGTTCTGATATCCTTCTGATATCTGATACTATCTTCTACTTTTTTGAGTTTACTACTCTTCTTTTTACAAATTTTGAAGGTGGAAGATCAGGCCATTTATTTTAAACCTTCCTTCTTTTCTAATATAAAGATTAAGTCCTAGAAAAATAAAGTAGCATGCCAAAGGATGTGTACCCTGATAATGATAGTTAGGTCTTCAGTTCAGTTTAGTTGCTCAGTCGAGTCTGACTCTTTGTGACCCCATGGACTGCAGCATGCCACACTTCCCTGTCCATTACTAACTGCCAGAGTTTACTTAGACTCATGTCCATTGAGTTGGTGATGCCATCCAACAATCTCATCCACCGTCAGCCCGTTCTCCTCCCGCCTTCAGTGTTTCCCAGCATCAGGGTATTTTCCAATGAGTCAACTCTTCACATCAGGTGGCCAAAGGATTGGAGTTTCAGCTTCAACATCAGTCCTTCCAATGAACACTCAGGACTGACCTCCTTTAGGATGGACTGATCTCCTTGCAGTCCAAGGGACTCTCAAGAGTCTTCTCCAACACCACAGTTCAAAATCACCAATTCTTCAGTGCTCAGCTTTGTTTATAGTCCAACTCTCACATCCATACGTGACTACTGGAAAGACCATAGCCTTGAATAGACAGATCTTTGTTGGCAAAGCAATATCTCTGCTTTTTAACATGCTGTCTAGGTTGGTCATAATGTTTCTTCCAAGGAACAAGTGCCTTTTAATTTCATGGCTGCAGTCACCATCTGCAATGATTTTGGAGCCCCCCAAAATAAAGTCAGCCACTGTTTCCACTGTTCCCCCATCTATTTGCCATGAAGTGATGGGACCGGATGCCATGATCTTAGTTTTCTGAATGTTGAGCTTTAAGCCAACATTTTCACTCTCCTCTTTGACTTTCATCAAGAAGCTCTTTAGTTCTTCTTCGCTTTCTGCCATAGGGTGGTATCTGCATATCTGAGGTTATTGATATTTCTCGCTTGTGCTTCATCCAGCCCAACGTTTGTCATCATATACTCTGCATATAAGTTAAATAAGTCAAATGTACTCTGCATATATGTTGAGTACATCAAGATACAGCCTTGATGTACTCCTTTTACTATTTGGAACCAGTCTGTTGTTCCATTGGAGAAGGAAATGGCAACTCACTCCAGTAGTCTTGCCTAGAGTATCCTGTGGACAGAGGAGCCTGGTGGGCTGCTGTCCATAGGGTTGCACAGAGTCGGACATGACCGAAGTGAGTTAGCATGCATGGATGCATTGGAGAAGGAAATGGCAACCCACTCTGGTATTCTTGCCTAGAGAATCTCAGGGACAGAGGAGCCTGGTGAGCTGCCATTTATGGGGTCGCACAGACTTGGACATGACTGAAGCGACTCAGTATGCATGCATTTTGTTTCACTTCCAGTTCTAACTATTGCTTCCTGACCTGCATACAGATTTCTCAAGAGGCAGATGAGGTGGTCTGGTATTCCCGTCTCTTGAAGAATTTTCCACAGTTTATTGTGATCCACAGAGTCAAAGGTTTTGACATAGTCAGTAAGAAATAGATGTTTTTCTGGAACTCTCTTGGTTTTTGATGATCCCACAGATGTTGGCAATTTGATATCTGGTTCCCCTGTCTTTTCTAAAACCAGCTTGAACATCTGGAAGTCCATGGTTCACATATTGTTGAAGCCTGGTTTGGAGAATTTTGAGCATTATTTTAGTAGTGTGTGAGATGAGTGCAATTGTGCAGTAGTTTGAGCATTTTTTGGCATTGCCTTTCTTTGGGATTGGAATGAATACTGACCTTTTTCCAGTACTGTGGCTGCTGCTGAGTTTTCCAAATTTGCTGACATATTGAGTGCAGCACTTTCACAGCATTGTATTTTAGGATTTGAAATAGCTCAGCTGGAATTCCATCACCTCCACTAGCTTGTTCATAGTGATGCTTCCTAAGGCCCACTTGACTTCACATTCCAGGATGTCTGGCTCTAGGTCAGTGATCAAACCATCATAATTATCTGGGTCATGAAGATCTTTTTGTACTGTTCTTCTGTATATTCTTGCCACTTCTTCTTAATATCTTCTGCTTCTGTTAGGTCCATACCATTTCTGTCCTTTATTGAGTCCATCTTTGCATGAAATGTTCCCTTGGTGTCTCTGATTTTCTTGAAGAGATCTCTAGTCTTTCCCATTCTGTTGCTTTCATCTATTTCTTTGCACTGATCACTGAAGAAGGCTTTCTTATCTCTCCTTTAGATCTTAGACATGATCAGGTAGCTTTTAGTCTAGTGTTTCTTCCACTAGTTCACATTGTTCACTTCCTTATCTCTGCCCTTATATCTATAGCATTCTGAGTACTTAGAGGGTTTAGTTTGTTCTATGGATGGTGAAATGTGAAAAGCTTGTGTTTACTGCAAAAAACTTAGGGTACAATGCCTAGCTGATAAATAAACACTATAAATGATCAGGACTGCCCAAGAGCATTTGGAAATGCTTTGATTGGTGATGAATTCAAAAGGGATGACTTAACTGGTAAAACCCCAAAGTGTTATCAGCTTGGTAAACTTCTCACAGTACTGGGCAATTAAAGCAAGTGAGCCAGATCAAAATATAAAGATATCTATAGAAATAAAAGTTTCTGAAACCGAGTTTTTGATTTCATATTCTGCAATCATGAAGAAACTATATGACATGATTTCAGAATTATTGAGAAAAGTTTATAATTTTGAGTATGAGTTACCCTTTACAAAATTATTTTTTAAGATTTATTTATGGCTGCACTGGACCTTCATTGCTATGCATGAACCATCTCCAGTTGCAGCAAGTGAGGGCTGCTCTCTAGTTGCAGTATGTGGGTTTCTCCTTATAGTGGTTTCTCTTGCAGAGCGTAGGCTATAGGTACGTGGGGTTCTGCAGTTGGAATTTGTCGGCTCAGTAGTTGCTGCTCATGGGCTCTAGAGCACTCAGTAGTTGTGATACATGGGCTTAGTTGCACCACAGCATGTGGAATCTTCCTGGATCAAGGATCAAACCTGTGTCCCGTGCATTGACAATTCTTTATCAGCGAGCCACCAGGGAAGCCTTCTTTAGAATAATATTATAATATGGCCCTGTGCTGTGATATTTTTATCAAATTTACCTTGGCCACAAGGTTAAGAATGCATGCTTGTATTTAAGAATATGTGCTGATGTTTTGAAAATTAGTCAGAAAAACTAGCTAGTGAAGTTCTAGTGATTCCCTTTTGTTTAAAGATTAATTGAGATAAACAATGGAAAATGCTTGCCATTTTCCTATCTCCATTACCACTCAGGTATTAGAAGTCTGATCCCTTTCTCCTTACCCTACTAACCATAATTTCTGAGGTTTCAGATTGTCCTTAACATGATTCTTTTTGGAATTGATTTTGTAATTTTATTGACAAATAAATCTAAGGAGTTTTTTGTTTTTATTTTTGTAATATATGTCTGTGCATTATTTAATAGCAGTCATTTTATCTCACTTGTTTATAATAGAAAATTTTAGCTATAAGGAACAATAAGTCTACTAGTCTAGTGAGACCATTTTTAGTACTTAAATGCTGCAGTATAAGCCTTTATTTCACCTTTTAGAAAGGTTGGTGGTGGATGACGAATAAGTATGGCTCTTAGTTCTCATGAGCATCTTGTACTATCTTCTAGGTGATTCAGGATGCTGGAGTTAAAAATGGGAAAAAGGAAAGAGGGGAAACATGAAAGAGTGGAGAAAGCCCAGGACTAGGAGTAAGTAGAGTGAAGTTCAAGGCCTGCTCCAACATTATCTACATGTGTGTGTCCCAGTGCAAGCTTTTTCACCTTTCTTGGTCTAAATCTCCTCTCCCAAAAATGTTAAGAATACTTTTTAGATGTAAGACTCTACCCATCCTTATCTGTGAGTATTATTGTAGACCATCTGGCAATCTTATAAAATAAGACAGTGATTGATTCAGCAGGGAAATGTGACTTGCATTTTATCCATCAGCAAAAGTTGGATGATTACTCAAAATTCAAAAAAATTTGGCTAATGACAAGGAGGGAGCCAAAGCCAAAGAATCATGCTAAGAGGTGCTCATCAGCTGATTTGGGTAAAACATTTGGTGTGACCTGGTTGAAGACAGTTGTGTTGGGAACAGGCTGAAATATAATGGTGACTACATTAAGGAGACAGTTGAATATTTCTTTGTACTAATAATTGAGATGAACTCTGTGGCTGAGGCCAAAGCCTTTAGAGCAGAATGAGAGCAGCCTGATTTATATTGTTCATTTCTCTATATTTTTCATGTTATTGATTATTTAATTTCTAGAAAATTTAAATGTCAGTTTCCTTCCTCTTTCTTTGACTAAGGAATTGTGGAATATCTGCAATCTTAGATGCCATCTGTTAGTGGAAAATTATAATTTAGTCCTATGACCAAATACACTAAATAAGTACATGTTTATAAGTGTTTTTTTGCCTCACAACTTGGTGTCATCAGATAGTCCTGGAAACTTGGCTACAATATGGCAACCCCCAATAATCCCAGATGAAAAAGTGCTGGATTGTATTTGATAGTATTTTTAAAAGTGTATTCTCAAATTAACCCATCAGAAATTAGAATAAAGAGCTGAGAAAAGGGGAAAAACAGCCACTGAGAGAAGAAAATGAAGTGCAGTTTTGTGGTCAATATGAAAGACTGAGCTGATAAAAGAAATTTCATTCATACTGGATAAAGTATAATTAGTCAATCAATAATCTAAGTTTAAAAGCAAAGAAGATACAAAAATTAATGTATAGCCAAGGAGATGCTTGTGCGCTAAAGTTGAAAATCAACAAAAGATAATCAATATCAGCCTTAAGACCTACTATAAAACTTAATTTTGAAAGCATAAGTTAAATGCATAATCTATTTAGAAATTATGAATATTTCCTTGAGAAGAAATAAACTATCAAGCAGTAAAGATTTGGAACTGGTTGCCCTCCCCCCTCCCGAATTAAGACACCAGGATCAGATGGTGTTACAGGATATATTAAATAATCCTTCAAGGCTTATAATTTTTATTTAAGGGCAAATTATTTTTATTTCATACAAGCTGTCACAGAGAAAGAAGTTAACCATCTACCCAGTTTTTAAGCTCTTAAAACAGTAATAACAAACTTGGTAGAAAAGGGTAATAAAATCACAAAAGTCTCCATATGAATGTTGATACAGAAGTTCAAGTGATACACCCATCATTAAAAAGTGTTTAAAATTAGATACATTGTCATTGATTGGGGTTTGTCTCAGGAAGGCAGAAATGTTTAACATTAGAAAAATCTAATATGGTGAGTTGTTAATATTCATGTTTATTAATTTGGTACTGTATGACTTATGAGGCATTCTCAGTGAGAGTGTGTGTGTTATTATTAGTTGTCTTTAGTAAACAATAACCACATCGCCTCTCCTAACCACTTCATTCCAAGCCTTACTTTGTTTTAACACAATAAAAGCCAAATGGACAAATCTACAAGAGTGTCTGACACTAGGTGAGGGTTGGAGAATAGTGAGTTTAATCTTTTTATATACTGGAGAGAGACAGCCACCTCCTTCCCTCATGAAAGAGAAGGTATACATTTATTTATTTAAGATGGGATAGAAAGGATCCTGGATTCTCAGTCTAACATTTAGAAATATATATACATCTTTCCACGGGCCTGATAAATGGCTGCTGCCTGGGCTTTAAGAGCTAGAGATGTGTTCAAAGTCTGGCATTTATATTATTTGCAATGTAAATACCTAGGGAAGTAGGGCTTCAGTCTTCCTGGCACCTTAAGGGTTTAACCTAGAGACCTAGTCCAGCCTGTAACCATTTGGCCCTCTTGATCATTTTAGATCAGAGCAATTAACTAGGCAAATGGCCACAGAGCTATTTCTTGCAGCATGTTTCCACAGACAGTGAAGGCAAACACTATCTTTATATCACACACATTCCTGTTTCTCAGAATGCTGGGACATTAATAATAAGCCAGTGTAAAAGTTTTATTCTAAGTCTTAAAACAAAAGATAAGAATGATAAAAATATACAAAGATTAGAAAGTACAATCCTGGTGTCAACTGCAGTCTAAACAGTGTGTACACAGAGCATTCAAGGTGCCACACAACTAAGTTTTTAATACTGAAAAAATACAGCAAGTTTATTGAATGTATATATAAAATATGTTGATCTATATATAAAACTTGACAGAATCCCTATTCTCTAACAGATTGAAACTGAATTCATACAATAAAATTTTATTCATTATTGTAAAAAAAAATAGTAACCAGAAGTTAACTTTATGAAACTATAGAAGTTCCTCAAGTGAAAAAATGAAATATTTAATTGGAAAAAAGAAGAGGATGAAGAGGGGATATAGATATAACCTGCTCGTGAAAGTCAGACTCAGCATTGTGAAATCTCTGTCCTCCCAAATCCATGAGCTCACTTCATTTCTAACTCAAATCCTCAAGGAGTTTTTGAGGAATCAGAAAAGCTGATTTGAAAACCAGTTTATGTTTGATGCAGGATACAGGATGCTTGGGGCTGGTGCACGGGGATGATCCAGAGGGATGGTGTGGGGTGGGAGGTGGGAGGGGGCTTCATGTTTGGGAACTCATGTACACCCGTGGTGGATTCGTGTTGATGTATGGCAAAACCGATACAGTATTGTAAAGTAAAATAAAGTAAAAATAAAAATTAAAAAAAAAAAGTCATATGAAAAAGTGAAGGTCTAAGGAAGTGAGGAATATTTTGAAGAATAAAGAGAAATTTACTCTACAAATGTGTGTGATTTTGTTCTTAAATATTTCTTAAATAACTTTATTGAGATATAATTCACATGCTATACCATTCACCCATTTAAAGTGTAAAATTTATTGTTTCTAGTGTATCCACAGCATTGTGCATCCTTCTCACAGTATTTCCACCCGCTCTAAAAGAAACCTATATCCATTAGCATTCACTCCACATTCCTACCCTTTTCCCGCTACTCCTGCTCGAGGCAACCACCAATGCAGTTTCAGTCTCCATGGATTTGTCTGTTCCTGGTATTCCATCTAAATGGAATCAGACAATTTGAGACCTTTCATAACTGGCTTGTTTCATTTAGCATGTTTTCAAGTTTCATCTGTGTCGTAGCTGGCGTCAGTATCGTATTCCTTTTTATGGCTGAATAATGTTTCATGATATGAATATAGCTCATTTTACTTATCTGCTCATCTGTTGATGATCACTTTTTGGTTTGTGTGAATGATACTGCTATGAATATTCATGTACAAGTTTTGTATAAACATATGTTTTCATTTCTCTTGAGTTGATACCTGGGAGTGGAATGGGCGTTCTGTTAACCACTTGAAGAACTGCTAAATCGTTTACCAATGTGACTGCATCATTTTACAGATGAGGATGCCAACATGTGAGCTGTCTTTCCATTTATTTAGAAATTGTTCAATTTCTTTTAATAATACTTTATAGTTTTAACGTATGTTTGCAATTCTTTTGTAGAATGCACATCTGAGTATTTTTTTCTCTTTGCCATTATCAGTGAAATTTTCTTTATTTTTGTGTTACTGCTGGTATATAAAAATTCAACGGGTTTTTGTAATTTATTTACCCTAGGGTTTGCTGAATTTCTTAGTTTTAATAATATTTCTGTTAATTCCTGAGAATTTTCTATGTATAAGATCATTTCATCTATGAATAGACATAATTCATCTATTCTTTTCAGTCTACATATTTTATATCTTTTTGCTGGTTATTTACTGTAATTAAAACCTCTAGTACAATGTAGAACAGAAGTGATGAGAACAAACATACTTATCTTGTTCTTGATCTTAAGGGAAAGAAAGCATTCATTTTTTTCACCATTAAATGTGATATTGTTGTCATTCAGTTGCTGAGATGTGTCCAACTCTTAGCAACCCCATGGACTGCAGCACGCCAGGCTTCCCTGTCCATCACCAACTCCTGGAGCTTGCTCAAACTCATGTCCATCGATTGAGTCGGTGATGCCATCCAGCCATCTCATCCTCTGTCATTCCCTTCTCCTCCTGACTTCATTCTTGTTCCTGCCTTTAGTCTTGTCCAGCATCAGGGTCTTTTCTGATGAGTTAGTTCTTCACATCAGGTGGTCAAAGTATTGAAGCTTCAGCTTCAGCATCAGTCCTTCCAATGAATGTTCAGGACGGATTTCCTTTAGGATATACTGGTTTGATCTTCTTGCAATCCAGAGGACTCTCAAGAGTCTTCTCCAGCACCAAATATGATATCACCTGAAGGTTTTTCGTAGATACCTTATATCAGGTTAAGTAAATACTTAGCTACTCCTAGTTGGCTGGGCATTTCTATTATAAGCAGTATTGGATTTTTCAAAATACTTTTCATGTCTCTGTTGTGATGATTATACAATTTTCCCCAATATTCTATTAATATGGTGATTGTATTAATTAATTTTCAGATGTTAAACCAGTCTTCCTGGTGTAATTCCCTCTTAGTATCTAACATTTTTTATATGTTGTGGAATTCAATTTTGTTTAGGATCTTTTTTCTGTACTCATGAGTCACATTATTTTACAGTTTTCATTTCTTGTCCTGTCTTTTGCAGCAGGGCAGTTGTTCAGTCACTAAGTGCTGTCCAGCTCTTTGTGACCCCATGGACTGCAGCACACCAGGCTCCTCTGTCCTTCACTGTCTCCCAGAGTTTGCCCAAATCCATGTCCATTGAGTTAGTGGTGTTATCCAGCGGGGTAGTACTTGTATCATAAAATGAGCTGGGAAATGTCCCTTCCTCTTCTACTTTTTGCATGAGTTTGTAAAGGATTGGTATTCATTCTTTTTTGAAAACTGAGTGGAATTCACCAGTGGGCCAGCTGGGGCCTGGACTTTGTGGGAAGTTTGTAAATGATTGATTCAATCTTTGTATTCATGATTTGCCTACTAAGATTTTCTGTTTATTCTTGAGTCAGTTTTGGTAGTTTTGTGTCTTTCTAGGAATTTGTCAGTTTCATCTAAGTCATCTAACTTGTTGGCATACAGTTGTCATGGTACCATCTTCTAATCCTTTCTATTGCTCTTCTTTATCCAGCAGGATATTAGTGTGTTTAACTTCCAGATATTTGTCAATTTCCCAAGTTTCCTTCAGTAACTGATTTCTAATTTAATTCCTTTGTGGTCTGAAAACATGCATTCTATTATTTCAGTTGTTTTTAATGTGTTTTGATTTGTTTTGTGGCTTAGCACTTTGTCTACTCTGAAGAATGTTGTGTGTGCTTGAGAAGAAGGTATATTCTACTGTTCAGTGGAGTTTTTCTAGAGAGATTTGTTCCGGTTGGTTTGTAGAATTATTCAGGTCTTCTGTTTCCTGTTAATCTTCTGTCAGTTTGTTCTACCTATTATTGGGCTATTAAAGTCTCCAGCTATCATTGTTGAATTGCTTATTTTCCCCTATAGTTCTGTTGGTTTTGCTTCTTTTCACCTTGTGTCTCAGTGTGGAATTTCCATCCCATGAGCGAGTGGAGGCAGAGGTGATCAGGGCCCAGTATTCTCAGATTATACCATTGCAGGTAAGTCTCCTGCACTGTACGTTGTAACTGGGTGGGGGAATACAGACCCAGTCATTTTGGACTTGCCTGGAGTAGCACTTTTGCAACATGAGCCTTGCAGGAAGGGGAGATGAGAAATGCAGAAGCCTCCTTTTCCCGTAGTGAAACTATGATTTCAAAGTGGGAGCTGGAGGAAGAGAGGGCTCCTGCCTTGGCTGCACAAGCCTGGGATATAGATACCCAGGAGCTGGGGAAATGGGTGTAATGGACTGGGTTATAGGTCAGATCTTCACAATCCGGATAATCATGATGGTGTGATCACTCTTCCAGAGCCAGACATCCTGGAATGTGAAGTCAAGTGGGCCTTAGAAAGCATCACTATGAACAAAGCTAGTGGAGGTAATGGAATTCCAGTTGTTCGGTTCAGTTCAGTTTAGTTCAGTCACTCAGTCGTGTCCAAATCTTTGCGACCCCGTGATCGCAGCACGCCAGACCTCCCTGTCCATCACAAACTCCCGGAGTTCACTCAGACTCACGTCCATCAAGTCAGTGATGCCATCCAGCCATCTCATCCTCTGTCATCCCCTTCTCCTCCTGCCCCCAATCCCTCCCAGCATCAAAGTCTTCAATGAGTCAACTCTTCACATGAGGTGGCCAAAGTACTGGAGTTTCAGCTTAAGCATCATTCCTTCCAAGGAAATCCCAGGGTTGATCTCCTTCAGAATGGACTGGTTAGATCTCCTTGCAGTCCAAGGGACTCTCAAGAGTCTTCTCCAACACCACACTTCAAAAGCATCAATTCTTCATTGCTCAGCCTTCTTCACAGTCCAGCTCTCACATCCATACATGACTACTGGAAAAACCATAGCCTTGACTTGAGCTTTTTCAAATCCTGAAAGATGATGCTGTGAAAGTGCTGCGCTCAATATGCCAGCAAATTTGGAAAACTCAGCAGTGGCCACAGGACTGGAAAAGGTAGTTTTCATTTCAATCCCAAAGAAAGGCAATGCCAAAGAATGCTCAAACTACCACACAATTGCACTCATCTCACATGCTAGTAAAGTAGTGCTCAAAATTCTCCAAACCAGGCTTCAACAATATGTGAACCATGAACTTCCAGATGTTCAAGCTGGTTTTAGAAAAGGCAGAGGAACCAGAGATCAAATTGCCAACATCCACTGGATCATGGAAAAAGCAAGAGAGTTCTAGAAAAACATCTATTTTTGCTTTATTGACTATACCAAAGCCTTTGATTGTGTGGATCACAATAAACTGTGGAAAATTCTGAGAGAGATGGAATACCAGATCACCTAACCTGCCTCTTGAGAAATCTGTATGCAGGTCAGGAAGCAACAGTTAGAACTGGACATGGAACAACAGACTGGTTCCAAATAGGAAAAGGAGTATGTCAAGGCTGTATATTGTCACCCTGCTTATTTAACTTATATGCAGAGTACATCATGAGAAATGCTGGACTGGAAGAAACACAAGCTGGAATCAAGATTTCCGGGAGAAATATCAATAACCTCAGATATGCAGATGACACCACCCTTATGGCAGAAAGTGAAGAGGAACTAAAAAGCCTCTTGACGAAAGTGAAAGAGGAGAGTGAAAAAGTTAGCTTAAAGCTCAACTTTCAGAAAACGAAGATCATGGCATCTAGTCCCATCACTTCATGGGAAATAGATGGGGAAACAGTGGAAACAGTGTCAGACTTTATCTTCTTGGGCTCCAAAATCACTGCAGATGGTGACTGCAGCCATGAAATTAAAAGACGTTTACTCCTTGGAAGAAAAGTTATGACCAACCTAGATAGCATATTCAAAAGCAGAGACATTACTTTGCTGACTAAGGTCTGTCTAGTCAAGGCTATGGTTTTTCCAGTAGTCATGTATGGATGTGAGAGTTGGACTGTAAAGAAAGCTGAGCACCGAAGAATTGATGCTTTTGAACTGTGGTGTTGGAGAAGACTCTTGAGAGTCCCTTGGACTGCAAGGAGATCCAACCAGTCCATTCTGAAGGAGATCAGCCCTGGGATTTCTTTGGAAGGAATGATGCTGAAGCTGAAGCTCCAGTACTTTGGCCACCTCATGCGAAGAGTTGACTCCTTGGAAAAGACTTTGATGCTGGGAGGGATTGGGGGCAGGAGGAGAAGGGGATGACAGAGGATGAGATGGCTGGATGGCATCACTGACTCGATGGACGTGAGTCTGAGTGAACTCCGGGAGTTGGTGATGGACAGGGAGGCCTGGCGTGCTGCGATTCATGTGGTCGCAAAGAGTCGGACATGACTGAGCAACTGAACTGAACTGATGGGTCAGATGCCGCAGACTCTCACTCTTCCTCCTGAGACTTAATGATTTTCTTGAATGAATATTCATCTATTTGTTACATGCATTAGGGCAATTTCCAGAGAATATGAGTGATTAATGATTTTGTAAAAAGTTTGCACCTGTTAAATTGTTTCTCTTGGGAGAGAGTCTGCCAGTCCTCACTCCTTCCTTCCCAAAGTCCACTCCCTTCTTTTTGAACATTCTGAAATATAATGAGATATATATATATGTATATATTACTTCCTTATATTTCCTCCCCCACTTTTGGTTTATTTAACTAATTATTTTATAAGGATCATTTCACTAATAATAATATGAAATTGTAGAATGTTTATTCAATAAACTTTTTCCTATCTGTGGAATCTGTATATCTGCCATTTGTTAGCTAATTCATGAACACAGATGGCTTCATTGAATTTGAATCCAGTAAAAATCAATGTATCTGTTCTGGTTCCAATGAAACTTAGATGTACTGTAGTCAGTGAGCTTCCTCACATGGCGCTGTGCGGACAGAATCTTAGACATTTATCCAGGCAGATCATCATGTCCTTAGGTTTGCTTGGGCAGAGACTTCTTGTTGTTGTTTTTCAGTCTCTCAGTCATGCTTGACTCTTTGCAACCCCATGGTCTTTAGCCCGCCAGGCTCCTCTGTCAGTGACTTGCTACCTGGCATTAAATTTCAGGCCAAACCTGACTTTGGTCTCTGCTTCTTACCTGGATTTAAGACTGGAGCTAAGGTATTACCCCTACTGTAAGCACAGTATACAGCTTTATAATTGTAATAGCTTACTGATTATATTTCCTCCTAGTAGCCATGGCCCCTGTAGTCCTGGTATAATTCAATTTAAGGTAGAAATCATTGCATGACAAAATTGGCTTCACTGGACACAGGCTTTCTCCATATTTTGAGAGTCAGGCAACAACCTAGATAACTGTGCTTCAGAGAAAAAGTATTCTTAAATATTTTATACACCCCCCAATTAAAACAATTTTCTAGATCTTTCCCATCAAGTCCAATCATTTTATACTATAGTATCTTACCCATATTCGTATAATGGTAGCAGATACGGTAGGAAGCTTAGAAAACTTACCAAGTGAAATAGCATGAGTGGAGCTCCCTTCCCTTCTTATTCTGAGAGTTGTAGCAGATCTTGTCATTGTGCGTTCCCAGTGTTTTATGACACTCAGTTTCCATCCCCAAAATTAGAAGAATCCTTATTTTATATATCTTGTTTGATATTAAAATCATAAATATCAGATATTATGTATCAAATAAGGAAGAGATATTTATTACCTCCAACTGGGTTCAACTCTGGAAGCATCCTTGTTTAACAGAGGAATTCCAATTTAATAGTAAAGGAAAGCCATTCTATCTTTGCCCCACTGTGCAAGGCTGTTTTGCTGGGTGGAAGAAGCTCTGGACAGTGAAGGAAGGAGGGAGGAGACTTTCAAGTTTTTTGGCCCCTTTGGATTTAATGTCTACCGTGAATTTGAGTAAACTCTAGGGGATAGTGGAGGAGCCTGGCATGCTATAGCCCATGGGATCACAAAGAGTTGGACATGACTTGACGACTGAACAATAGCAACAAATCTATTTTAGTATTAAGACCTCGTTTGTTTAATACTGGGAGAAAATTCTTACAATGTGGTGAAACTTACCACCTAAAGCCTTGAGCTTTCTGTGTTAGGACACGAGTTTGTAACATCCTAATATTTCTCTTCTCCTAAATTTCTCATTTTGCAAGTTAAAGCCCAGAAAAATGGAATTATCTTGTCCAAATTAGACCGATTTCTTGTCACCAAGCCTAGTAATTTTCTGTGCTCATGGTGCTGCCTCTAAAAGAGGTACCTTCTCAGGGTGTAAGGACAGTTCTTAGTGTCCAGCAGTTCTTTTTCTCCCCCTGGGTTTCCTAGACAGCTTTGCCAAGTGAGCAGAAGTGAGAATGAGGTCGACAGTTCTTCACATTCTGTCTTCCTTGTCACAGTGTACGTTTTTTGAAATGGCGGTGTCATCTGATATCAGAGCCTCTAAAACCCGGAGTGGCTTCATGGAACACCTTGTGGGCTTACCAGTTTTAGACAGGAAGAAGGAGAAAGACGTATACTTTTTTGTGTTAATCCCCTGAGATTTTGAGGTCAATGTGTTACTGTAGCACAACTTGCTATTTCCTTATTAGTGTAAACTCCAAATCTTTGTAGGCATCGCCTCAAGCCAGTGTTGCATAAAAGACTCAGTTTGAAAGCATTGTACTGAGTTCTTTGAGAATGAGGAGAACTGAGAAGGATATAGCCTCTGGCCAGCTGACTGAGGAATAGTAGGTCGAAGTTAGACCAAAATGAAGGCAAAAGAAGGGAAGGATTCTACAGTTTCTGTCAAAGAATTCAGTAGGCCATGCCTATCTTTTGGTGAAACACTGTGTATAGGTAAAACTGAGTTTTGGTTGTTGTGTGTGTAACACTAAGAGCCCATAGAACATGCACTTAAACTTAAGGTTCTTCTCTTTAAAAATATATATGTATATGTATTTTTAAACATATTTGAGAATAATCTGGTTAAAATCACACGATGTGGGAAACACTGGCTAAATGACTTTGCAGAGGCTCCTCATGACACTGAAGTATTTACCAGTAATCTGATTTCTTTCTATATTGCACAGTCCTCTTTATGTTACATTAACTTCATTTTGTGTTTTTTGGATCATTCCCATGTTGCTTAGAGTGCACTGGGTTGTGGCCTAATTGCCTAATTATTATGCAGTATTAAATAATCTATAAAAATGAGTAGAAATGTGAATTAAAAAGAATGAGCCTTGGTCACTGTAGGTGGTATAGGAGAACAAAACGGTATTATCATCACAAATGTAAATGGAACATTAAGCAGAATGTATCACTAGACTAAAGATCTTTCGGAAGATTTTTGGGGAAAGAAATCCCCCTGAAACACACTTATGGTGACTTATTTACATCTTAATGAAATGAAGAATAAATATAATTCAGTTAAGGATAGTCTCTATTTTAAAAGTAGTATTTGTTTCTCAACATTTTACTTCTAATTTAAAATGTCCAGATCCAAAATGCTCTACGAGTATATAGTATTAGAAACCACAACCTTAAAAAGAAAATTACCTAAGTCAGTCCTTTCCAAAGACATCTGCTTCCTACTAAAATTAGACAGGGGAGGGTGTGAAAGACAGATTTATCCTTTTATTTTTCAAAAATACAATTGTTAATGTGCATGCAAACCAAGATGCATGTTTCTGTGACTTCAAGTATGGGCTTCAAATCCATGAACTCCCGTATCTACAGCTCTTAAGACTTTGTCCTGTCTTCTAGTATTCGTTCTAATCTCCATCCCTTCACTATTTCCATTTGAATTTTTAAGATATACCTTATTTCAATGTGTCTAAAACCAATTTTAGATTTTTTTCCTTCAGAAGTGAAGTGAAGTGAAGTCGCTTGGTCATGTCCGACTCTTTGCGACCCCATGGACCGTAGCCCACCAGGCTCCTCTGTCCCTGGGATTCTCCAGGCAGGATTACTGGAGTGGGGTGCCATGTCCTTCTCCAGGAGATCTTCCCAAGCCAGGGATCAAACCTGGGTCTCCCGTATTGCAGGCAGACGCTTTACCATCTGAGCCACCAGGGAAGTCCCTTTTTCCTTCAGAAGTAGATCTTAAATTCATCATTTCTGTCTGCAACACCAAATTTCTTCACTAGCACAGGCCTGGATCCTTCAAATCACCTTTCTACCTCTCTTTCCTTTACTTCCTTTCCACCCCATGTTTTTTCTCAAGACCACATTGTCCTGTGAATTTCTCTCAAGTAGCTTTTTCTTTCTCTTACCACCCTCACCGTCCTCATGTATCACTTGATACAATTCCCTTCCCGACTCTCCCAGCACTGCCTCAGGGGCTCCTTTCTGGTCCCCTGCCTCCCCTCCTGAGCCCGGTCTGTCCTCCACATGAGCGGAGCAGCCCTCGCCAGCATTCTTCATCCTGGTTTCCACAGTGCAACACTCTTGTGCCTCTCTTTTGCCCAGAGAGTAGAGTGAGGTCACAGACTCAAGAATTTATATAGGTCTGGTGTCTGTCATCTTCTCTCATTTCTTAACCAAGTCTCCATTCCAGCCAAGCCAAATCTGTTGACTAGCCAGCAAAAATCTTCGTTCCTCTTTCTGATTTTGAATCATTGGGTCCATATTTCTCACTTAGAATGTCACACCGATGCCCATCCAGATCCAGTATGTATTTATCACATCCATCTCTATTTTTTGACTTTTACTTTACTGGGCACATAATGAGTGGACATCTACGGTGGATCCCATAGCTAGCTGTTCTTGATGGGAGCTGAGGCAAGGTTCAGCGGTCTTTGTACCTTGCTGTCTTGTGACTGGTCCCTGCTTTGTACTGTGACAGAGAAAACACTGGCCTATGAGGAGACCTCTCATAACAACTGCTCTCTGAACTTACAGAGAACGTCTTGCTCTTCGCTTTCGTACCACCTCATGGTGTCAGTAGATAAAATTGTTATCCAGGGCATTTTTTTGTTGGTGAATAAACTGCCTTGGACAAGGTCTTTCTTTCCTAGGACTTGGTCTCCTAATGTGTAAAAAGGAAGAACTGAAAATCATGTATCATTGATACAATTCCATGATTCTGGCCATTGCACATATGTTTTCCATAACCACGAATTGTCAGCCAACTTTCTATATCCATACCTAATGTATTGCATTATCTTTGTGAAACGATCAGTGAATTCTCAGTTGATATATGTTACTTGATTTTCAACATCTTAAGCCTTTTAATTTAGATGGTGTTTGGACACATTATTGTCTGCCCTCCCACCCTCAACCTTTTAAAAATTATTGTAGGAGTTTTTCCTTGTCCTTGAAAGAAAGGCAAACAGGAACACTCCTAATACACTGTCTCTCTCTTCGGATGACTTTCAGAAAATTAAGACTTCTTATATTTATCTCTTGGGGACAGTTTAGGAAAGAAAACATTAGACTCTTTTCTTAAGTGATATTCATCTCTCCAGTGTTACCCAACACACTGGCTACCCAGCCCCAACGTTTACATGCTGAGAGACATGTTAGAACAAAATGAAGATGTCTTATCTTAAGGAATCAAAGTGGTATCTAATTCCGTTGTTTAATTAAAAGCCCCATCTCAGTTGGAAGTATTTTAAAGATGTATGAAACCAAGAGGAGGCAGTGCATGTCAGAACTAAACTCCACGATGGGGACTTAGGTGGTGGGCTGGAAGTAGCAGTGTGTTCCAGATCTGTGATAGCACTTATTGAGTCTGCACAGATCAGCATTACTGCCACCACGTCATGGGCTCAGGTGGAAACAAAGGGGAGAGGAACTCACATGTCGACAGGACGAAACACACGCTCCTCTCCATCTACGACAGAAAGTCAGATGCAGATACAAATCATTGCTGCTACAGACTCAAGGTTTCTTACTTCATCTGGGTCCTCAAATCTTACAGAAAATATACATGGGTCAACTGTCTCCCAGTTGTTGGGATACCCAATCTCTTTCTTAAATCTTTCTGTCTTCACTCTCAGTAGAAGATTTTACCTTTAACTTCATAGAAAGTAAAGGAGATGAAATATAATTCCTTAAAATTCCAACTTTTCATCCATTCAGTGCTAACTTCTTTCAATATACAAGGACGATGTCAAAGGTCAGATCTACTATATGGTTCCAATGTGTATTGATCAGCCTGTCCATCTTTCTAGAACAGTAGATCTCAACCCTGGCTACCCATAGGAATGACCTGGCATCTTTTACAAAACTGATGCTCAGGTCCTGATGGTGGCCAATGAAATCTGAGTCTCTCTGAGAGTGAAATTCACATATCATTAGTTTCTAAAAGTTCCCTGAATGAGTCCATGAGTAGGCAGGCTTACAAAGAAGTACTTAGCTTAAAACCTCCTCAAGGGCAAGCATCTTTTGTGTTGAAACAGATCCACTGAACTCTATACAGAGCACGTCTCCATCTAGAGCACGTCTCCATCTAGTAATAAGCGTGATGTAATGTTTTTCTTCACATGCATACCATATTACTATAACTGACTTCAGTGAATTTTACTATTCATATAACCAAAGCGGGAAAAAAAACCTGAATAATGCTACAGTAATTTTATTTTTTTTTTCAGTTTTCATTTTTACTTTATTTTACTTTACAATACTGTACTGGTTTTGCCATACATTGACATGAATCCGCCACTGGTGTACATGAGTTCCCAATCCTGAACCCCCCTCCCACCTCCGACTCCATATCATCTCTCTGGATCATCCCCGTGCACCAGCCCCAAGCATCCTGTATCCTGTATCGAACATAGACTAGCGACTCGTTTCTTACATGATAGTATACATGTTTCAGTGCCATTCTCCCAAATCATACCACCCTCTCCCTCTCCTTCAGAGTCCAAAAGTCCATTCTATACATCTGTGACTCTTTTGCTGTCTCGCATACAGGGTTATCATTACCATCTTTCTAAATTCCATATATATGTGTTAGTATACTGTATTGGTGTTTTTCTTTCTGGCTTACTTTACTCTGTATAATTGGCTCCAGTTTCATCCACCTCATCAGAACTGATTCAAATGTATTCTTTTTAATGGCTGAGTAATACTCCATTGTGTATATGTACCACAGCTTTCTTATCCATTCATCTGCTGATGGACATCTAGGTTGTTTCCATGTCCTGGCTATTATAAACAGTGCTGCAATGAACATTGGGGTACATGTGTCTCTTTCAATTCTGGTTTCCTCTGTGTGTATGCCCAGCAGTGGGATTGCTGGGTCATATGGCAGTTCTATTTGCAATTTTCTAAGGAATCTCCACACTGTTCTCCATAGTGGCTGTACTAGTTTGCATTCCCACCAACAGTGTAAGAGGGTTCCCTTTTCTCCACACGCTCTCCAGCATTTATTGCTTGTAGACTTTTGGGTCGCAGCCATTCTGACTGGTGTGAAATGGTATCTCATTGTGGTCTTGATTTGCATTTCTCTGATAATGAGTGATGTTGAGCATCTTTTCATGTGTTTGTTAGCCATCCGTATGTCTTCTTTGGAGAAATGTCTATTTAGTTCTTTGGCCCATTTTTTGATTGGGTCATTTATTTTTCTGGAATTGAGCTTCATAAGTTGCTTGTATATTTTTGAGATTAGTTGTTTTTCATTTGCTTCATTTGCTATTATTTTCTCCCATTCTGAAGGCTGTCTTTTCACCTTGTTTATAGTTTCCTTTGTTGTGCAGAAGCTTTTAATTTTAATTAGATCTCATTTGTTTATTTTTGCTTTTATTTCCAGTATTCTGGAAGGTAGATCATAGAGAATCCTGCTGTGATTTATGTCGGAGAGTGTTTTGCCTATGTTCTCCTCTAGGAGTTTTACAGTTTTTGGTCTTACGTTTAGATCTTTAATCCATTTTGAGTTTATTTTTATGTGTGGTGTTAGAAAGTGATCTAGTTTCATTCTTTTACAATTGGTTGACTAGTTTTCCCAGCACCACTTGTTAAAGAGATTGTCTTTATTCCATTGTATATTCTTGCCTCCTTTGTCGAAGATAAGTTGTCCATAAGTGTGTGGATTTACAAGGTTCTAAATACCCATCAAACAAAAATGTAGTTACTAGTGGTAGTGAGAACCACAGACAGTAGATAGTTTATATCTTGATGACTAGAATTGATATGTGCACTATTTCTCCAGCACATACTTGACCTCAGGAATTTTAACCGTTTCTCACTAAGAAAACTAACCACTCAGTGCTTTGTTCACTGAATGATAGGGCCCTTTGCTTTGAAAAAAACTGTTATTTTAAGGTGTTATAGTGATTGACCCACTAAAGGTTGACTTTATTGAGAATGAACTACTCAGGATTTTAATTTAAGTATTGAATTTTTATTAAAAGTATTAAATTATAAAATACTTGTATTAAATTTATTTTCCTATTAAATATATTCTCTACTTGTTAAGTATATAATAAACACATATCATACTTAATATAACTATATCAACTATAATGCTGATAGAGAAAAAAAATTCAGTCAAACTATTTCTTTAAAACTTTGTCAACTCTTTTTCCATTGAAATGTTAACTTTGCTTGAGTCTGCATATACAGTAGAATATTATTCAGCCATGAAAGGAAATGAAGTACTGATACCTGCTATAAAATTGCTAAATCTTGGTAACATTGTACTAAATAAATGAAACCAGCTACAAAAGACTGTATAATGCATTCAGTTCAGTTCAGTCACTTAGTCATGTCTAACTCTTTGCGACCCCATGGACTGCAGCATGCCAGGCCTCCCTGTCCATCACCAACTCCTGGAGTTCACTCAAACTCATGTCCATTGAGTTGGTGATGCCATCCAGCCATCTCATCCTCTGTCATCCCTTTATCCTCCCACCTTCAATCTTCTACAGCATCAAGGTCTTTTCCAAGGAGTCAGTTTTTTGCATCAAGTGGCCAAAGTATTGGAGTTTCAGCTTCAGCATCAGTCCTTCCAAAGAATATTCAGGACTGATTTCCTTTAGGATGGACAGGTTGGATCTCCTTGCAGTCCAAGGGACTCTCAAGAGTCTTCTCCAACACCACAGTTCAAAAGCACCAATTCTTCACCACTCAGCTTTCTTTATAGTTCAGCTCTCACATCCATACATGACTACTGGAAAAATCAAACCTTTGACTAGACAGACCTTTGTTGGCAAAGTAATGTCTCTGCTTTTTAACATGCTGTCTAGATTGGTCATAACTTTCCTTCCAAGGAGTAAGTGTCTTTTAATTTCATGGCTGCAGTCACCATCTGCAGTGATTTTGGAGCCCCCCAAATTAAAGTCTGTCACTGTTTCCATTGCTTCCCCATCTATTTGCCATGAAGTGATGGGACCAGATGCTATGATCTTAGTTTTCTGAATGTTGTGTTTTAAGCCAACTTTTCACTCTCCTCTTGTACTTTCTGCTTTCTGCCATAAGGGTGGTGTCATCTGCATATCTGAGGTTACTGATATTTCTTCCAGAAATCTTGATTCCAGCTTGTGTTTCTTCCAGCCCAGCATTTCTCATGGTGTACTCTGCATATAAGTTAAGTAAGCAGGGTGACAATATACAGCCTTGCTGTACTCCTTTCCTGATTTGGAACCAGTCTGTTGTTCCATGTCCAGATCTAACTGTTGCTTCCTGACCTGCATACAGATTTCTCAGGAGGCATGTCAGATGGTCTGGTATTCCCATCTGTTTAAGAATTTTCCACAGTTTATTGTGAACAACCTTGGGAGTATACTAACAACCATTGAATTGTGACTTTAAGTGGGTAAATTGAATTAAATGTGAATGATACCTCAATAAAGCTGTTATAAAAATTTACCAACAGGAAATATGAATCACTTTTCACCTTCAGACTATGTGAATTTTAAGTGTCAAGGCTAAATAGACTCCTATGAACATTCAGAGTCAAGGCATATTGCCCTCATGAACTCTTTGTGCAGAATGTGCTAGACAATGACCTTCAGGAGGCCAAAGTAGGAAAATATCAGTGTAAGGACAGGTAATAAGTATTAAGTATGTATTCACCTGTAGTAGTAAGACTAAATGGTTGTTACAAATAGAATGATCATATATCCAGTTTGCCAGTATAGGCCAGTTTATACCTCTGTCTTGGCCCAATTAACTTGATCCCCTTCACTCTTAAAACTTTTTTTTTAATAACTTTGAAAAAATGTTTGTTTTATTACTTACTTATTTTATTACATATTTATTTGACCATGCTAAGTCTTCACTGTGGCATGTAGGATCTTTTAGTTGCGTCCTGTGAACTCCTAATTGAGGCATGTGAGATCTAGTTGCTTGACCAGGGATTGAACCCAGGTCCCCTGCATTGGGAGCTCAGAGTCTTAGCCACTGGACTACCAGAGAAGTCCCTCAAAACTTTTTGACTTTGTAAATTACATGAATGCTCTCAAGTTATGGGATTATAGTAGCTTTTTTAAAGTCTGGGGCTCTAACGATGTAGATAATGTGATTTACTAATGATGGGAGAGAAGTGGGTGAGTATGAAAAAGTAGCATAAGCCTAATAATTGCCTTTGAAGCATTCCTGAGAGTAAAGAGATATTCCTTTGAATTAGATGCTAAGGAAGAGGAAGAGGGAGAGGAAGTTATTAACAAATTTTAGACTAGGAAACAAATAAAAACTTTGAGTGTTTGGTTCTTCTGGTTCTCAAGGCAATTAGAAATTTCCGTGTCTCTCCCACCTCACCTCACTTTCCAGTATGTTTCATCCCACATCGCTATTGATAAAACTCAGGTTTTACTACTTCAGTGATCCTTCCACACCCATTCCTATTTCTTGATGGTGGAAGATGCATTGTGGGGTTTGTTGTAGGTTTTGTCCATTCCGTTAGTTTTTGTTTCATTTATTCTATTGGATTTTTCTTTAGGGGTAATTCAGGAAATTTTAAAATCTGGTATGCAACCCCTATCTTCTTCCCAGAGTGCTCCTGAAAGCACATCGCCCTCTTTTATTGTTTCTTCTTTTTATTTTATTTTTTTCTATGTGTCATGTCCTCCAATAAATTGCCAAGAAAGAACTTAGGGGAAGTTTGTTTTGGTTTTGTGTTTTTAAATTTGAATTCCTGAAATGTCTTTATCCTTGCGTTTAGATGACAGTTTGTCTAAGGAGAGAATTCTGGTGAAAAATCCATTTCCTCCAAGATGTTGGAAGCATGTCTTCATTTCCTTTTAGCTCCCAGCATTGATGGTTGCTCAGTGGTAAAGGCTCCCCCTGCCAAGCAAGAGACGCAAGCTCCATTCCTTTGTTGGGAAGCTCCCCTGGAGGAGAAAACTGCAACCCACTCCAGTATTCTTGCCTGGGAAATCCTGTGGACACAGAAGCCTGGCGGACTGTAGTCCATGGGGTTGCAAAATAGCTGGACAGGATTTAGTGGCTAAACAACAACAACAACAATAAACTGTTGTTGAGAAGTCTGTTGTTATGATCGTCCATCCACCTTGGCCATCTGTCTCCTTATCACTGATGATCTTGATGTTCACTAGGGGTGTCAAGGATTTCCCTTGTCTCTGGTGTTCTGAAATTTCATCGTGTTGTGTCTCAGCATAAGACTTTCTTCATTCATCTTGCTAGGGATTTAATAGGTCTTCCATTTCATTCTGGGAAATTTCCAAGTATTATTTCCTTTGAATTTTCCTCCTTTCAATTATCTGTTATTTTTTCCTCAGATACCTAGTCAGGTAATGAATCTTTCTAAACTCATCTTCTAATTCTGATTCTTCCCTTAAATTTTTCATAATTATTTTTTTTCTGTCCTATAAAAGTTATCTTATTTTCCAATACTTCTTTTGATTTTTAATTTTTTATTAAAGTATAGCTGATATTCTTTTAATTTTTAAATGTTTTTCCATCATATATTTAGTTTCTAGGTACTATTATTTTCATACCTATGTCTTTTTTTCTTAATAGCATACTGTTTTATCTTAATGGTTGTGCTAAAATTAAATATCAACACAAAACAGAGATGGGACTTGAGTATTCCCTGACCAGATGATACTATTTAAGTCATGTAAGCAAAACTAAATCTAGCTTGTTTCACGAACATAAGTGAAACTTAGGCTATTTCTTGTAAATGCCTCTGATAGTCATAAAAGAAACTTAAGTCACCTTCCTAAACTTGGCATAGGATAATGACTTTTCACCAAATTCCCTGCTGCCTGGATATACCTATTGTAATACCCAGCTTCCTCATTTTCACATTATAAGTAATTCTGTGGCATCATCCCCCTGAGCTTTGTATCAGTTTTTAATTTGAAAGTTCTAAGTTCATGAGCTGCTCTTACATGCACAATGAATACTTTGTATGCTATTCATTGTTTTGAAGGCTTGCATTTTGCTAATTCTGGGACTTTGATAGGTATAAGTGTATTTCCTTTCTTGCCAAGGATACTAATTAAGAGTAGTTTTGGAGTCTTCTCTGGTAGCTTTGGGTTTTTTGTTTCTTTGAACTGTTTCTACCATGCTCTTTAACTTTTGTCTGTCTTGGGGTTGTTGGTGTGAGATGTTTTATTTCAACATCTTTGGGGACAAGGTACTAGGAATCCCACTGGAGGTTTGGTTGGTTGCTGAGCCATGCAGCAGCATAACAATGTGCAATTATACCCCCTATGTTTCATGAGTCAGGACATATCTCTACAGAGTTCTTTGCTCACCTCCTAGGGAACTAAGACTGCCATCGACGTTTCTCAGAGCCAAGGAGGAAAAGAGGGTAAGAATCTTTCCAGGTACATGGACACTTGTACTTAAATCCCCCTGTTTTGAGCATGACAGCCTCTCCTTGTGAACATCACTGCTGTATACTGAGGTCAGAGTCCCTCTGGGTCAGTCGTTCCAGACTTCAGTCTTAGGACAGAACAGGAGAGGTGAAATAGTGTCCTAACTGCTTCTTGAACAAACACCGTCTATCTTTGAGATCCTTTGTTCCTCCCTTTCCTCAGTCCTTTAATGTTCTTGCAGTATGTGGCTTGGCTTCTTTTTATCTTCCACCACTGTGCACATTTTTGGGGCTTCCCCAGTAGCCCAGTTGGTAAAGAATCCTCCTGCAATGCAGTAGACCCCTGTTCGATTCCTGGGTCAGGAAGATCCCCTGGATAGGGCCATGGCAACCCACTGCAGTATCCTTGCCTGGAGAATCCCATGGACAGAGGAGCCTGGGGACTACAGTCCATGGGGTCATAAAAAGTGAGACAGGACTGAGTGACTTTCACTTCTTCACACTGTCCACATTCAGCCTGCAGCTTTTTCTAACCAGTTCACTCTTAAGGTTCTGCTTTCTGGCTTGCTAATAGTTCTTGGCATTTCTCACTTGCTTTGTGTTTTCACTGACACTCTGACTTTGTAGAATTTGGGCTTTTTACTTTACTGTCTTTTTAGCTGGACATTGGGAGACATTGGAAGGGGATATTTGCCATGTATACGACAACCCTCTGTGATAGTTTTTATTATTTCTATGATATACATAGAATAAAAATGGTACAGTAACTTGCTTAATATAGTATAAATAATAACCTGTGCTAGATGGATTGAACTTAGATTTGAAAGCTCTTATTCTCTGGATGAACTCATTCACAAAAACTAGTTCGAATTGGTAACTTTAAGTAAGACAGCAAATCCCAACAATACTAACAGTTACTGAATATTTCCATGCAGCACCTAGTTTCCTCACACTCCTGTGAGTGAGGTCTATTTCTATCCCCAATTTACAGATGAGAAAACTGAGTTGTCGAAAGGTCACCCAGAAAGTAAGAGAAGACCCTAAATAGTGTCAGTACCCTCAATCAGGAGTCTGCGAACATTTTTTATAAAGGCATAGTAAATATTTTAAGTTTTGTTTACCGTATGGTCTCCATTGCAATTACTTAACTCTGGTGTTGTCACAAGAAAACAGCTCTAGGAAAATGCGTAAAGAATGAGGGTGGTTGTGTTCCAGTAAAGCTGTTTACATAAATAGGTGGTGGCCTGAATTTGGCCTGTGGGCAGTAGTTTGTTCATCCTTGCCTTATATCAGCGGTCCCCATCCTTTTTGGCAGCAGGGACCAGTTTCATGGAAGACAATTTTTCCATGGATCTGGTGGGGGGGGGTTGGTTTGGGGATGATTCAAACACATTACATTTATTGTGTACTTTATTTCTATTACTATTACATCATCAACTCCACTTCAGATCATCAGGCATTAGATCCTGGAGGTTGGGGATCCCTGCCTTAGATAATTTTTAAAAAATAGAAATAATGATGGAGAAGGAAATGGCAACCCACTCCATTGTTCTTGCCTGGAGAATCCCAGGGACGGGAGAGCCTGGTGGGCTGCCGTCTATGGGGTCGCACAGAGTCGGACACGACTGAAGCGACTTAGCAGCAGCAGCAGCAGAAATAATGAACACATTGTAATGAAACTAAGTTCTGCTGCAGCCAAAGAGATTATTACACTCTTGCTATTAGAAGTGAAGTTGCTCAGTCGTGTCCGAGTCTTTGCAACCCCATGGACTGTAGTCTATCAGGCTCCTCAGTCCACGGAATTTTCCAGGCAAGAGTACTGGAGTAGGTTGCCATTTCCTTCTCCAGGGGATCTTCCCAACCAAGGGATCGAACCCGGGTCTCCCTGTCTGCAGGCAGACACTTTACCGTCTGAGCCACCAGGGAAGCCTGGGGCAATGCATGGTCATTTCAAAGCCTCAAATGAGTTGGTCAGATGCTAGAACTTGGCTAAAAGGAAATAGAGGGTGACAGAAGTAAGGGCCAATGCTAGTAGCACTGGTTCTTGAAGAAGAGATGAGGGATTCCTCACAGGTGGTGCAGCGGTAAAGAATCCACTGGCAGTGCAGTGACCGTGGAGACACGAGTTCAATCCCTGAGTTGGGAAGATGCCCTGGAGAAGGAAATGGCAACCCACTCCAGTATTCTTGCCTGGAGAATTCCATGGACAGAGGAGCCTAGTGGGCTACAGTCTATGGTGTCTCAAAGAGTCGGACACGATTGAGTGACTAAGCAACAACACCAACCACAACCTGGGCAGGCTCTTTCGGTGCTCGTTGCTCTGTCGCCTCAGATGCTTACTTTCAAGGATGAATCATAAAAATGGACTAATGGCACCAAAATTACCAGTTGTTATTTGCATGAGGTGAAGCTCCACCTGAGAGCTTTGCAGTCCTCTAACATCTCAAAAACAAACACAGAAACACACACACAATGTTTATCTGGAAAAATTATAGCCTTGTGATTTTGGTAATAAGAAACAGGTGGCATCATCATTTCCAAATGACTAATACCAGACATCATGGCTCCTGTTTTTCATTTGAAACCAAGATCAGAGGGAAGTCTTACTTATTGCCTCCATATAACCCAGAGCCTGAGAAGGAGGAGAAATGTCCTTGTTTGGTGACAGGACAGTTTTATTTTGCCAAGAGTGTAACTTGGATAGAGTTAATGAAATATTTCAGTTTTTCTAAATAACTAGGTTCATGGTTTGTGTTGTACAGGAAACCAGCAAGGCAACTATCATTTAAGAGTTTATTTCTACTGGAGTACAGACTTGTACTTTTTATCTTCTCTGCCACAATGAATAAAAATAAAATTTCTAACAGGTGATTTTTTTAAAGTGGAAAATATACTTTATATTTAGCTGTGAGAGAGAAATCGATAGCTAGATAAAGAATAGAAAAGGAGAGTTATGTTTCTTTCTTCACTGTGAAACATATTCCTTACGTTCTGTAACACAAAACACTTTCAGCATGATTGCAGACTGAGACTAAAACGGGAAGGGATCGTGCTGTCTCCAGGCTTTGAAAAATAGTCAGGTGCTGTCACTACATCCGTATCAACAAATCAGATTAGAACCCCAGACAGGAAACTGTTATGAGACCTCCTTTTACATTCCTTCCTTGAGCCACTCTCTGCGTATGAAAACTTCCACCTGTGTTTGTGCACAGTTAGTTCCTGGGAGCCGGGGGACACACACACACCCTGTCCACCCACCCCCATGCCCCATTCTGCCTCCAAGGAGAGAAAGGCGTTAAGGATGTTTTCTCATCACCAACTAAAAGTCACCCATGGCCTTCACATATTTGAAAACTAGCTCTGTAAGCAATTTTTAAAGCTTTCTTGCCCTTTTTATGTTAGAAAAGGGATGTAAATTTGCCTTGAAATACTTCTGTTTGGGCTGAAATTTTTCAGGAGTTTTTAATGCCTAGAATTAGACTAAGAAATAAGCAAGCTTAAGGGCTCCATCATCTAGAATTGGGAAGCATGTTTATTAACTAGGCTGCTATCCAAACTATAATTGGGCAAATGTAGCTTTTGGTTCTTTTTAATTTTAATATAGAACTTAGTTATTGAATTGAAAGGAATGTTAAGTTAGGTCTAATGGATTCACTTCAACTGGGATTCTCCTGTCTGTGGTTTTCAAACATTCTTGATTTAGTGACTCATTTGTTTCAGCCAGTAACTTCCCATTTCTCTCTTCAGTCTACTATTGCTACACCAAGAAAAGAAAAATAGTTTAAAATTTCAACAGTATGAGAAAAAATGAAAAACAGTAACTTATTTCCTTAGTTTTGGTCAAAGAAAAGAGACTGCACCAATATATAGGGAATGCTTGACTATTAGCATACGACTCTGTAATCCATGACAATGCTCAACTGATTAGACTCAGTTGTAATCATTTTGGGAATATTTAATTTGGCAGATCTCAAAGTGTCCCTAAAGCAGTTCAGTCACTCATTCGTGTCCGACTCTTTGCGACCCCATGAATTGCAGCACGCCAGGCCTCCCTGTTCATCACCATCTCCCAGAGTTCGCTCAGACTAACGTCCATTGAGTCAGTGATGCCATCCAGCCATCTCATCCTCTGTCGTCCCCTTCTCCTGCTGCCCCCAATTCTTCCCAGCATCAGAGTCTTTTCCAGTGAGTCAACTCTTTGCATGAGGTTGCCAAAGTATTGGAGTTTCAGCTTTAGCATCATTCCTTCCAAAGAAATCCCAGGGCTGATCTCCTTTAGGATGAACTGGTTGGATCTGCTTGCAGTCCAAGAGACTCTCAAGAGTCTCCTCCAACACCACAGTTCAAAAGCATCAATTCTTCGGTGCTCAGCCTTCTTCACAGTCCAACTCTCACATCCATACATGACCACAGGAAAAACCATAGCCTTGACTAGACGGACCTTAGTTGGCAAAGTAATATCTCTGCTTTTGAATATGCTATCTAGGTTGGTCATAACTTTTCTTCCAAGGAGTAAGCGTCTTTTAATTTCATGGCCTCAGTCACCATCTGCAGTGATTTTGGAGCCCAAAAAATAAAGTCAGCCACTGTTTCCACTGTTTCCCCATCTATTTCCCATGAAGTGATGGGACTAGATGCCATGATCTTCATTTTCTGAATGTTGAACTTTAAGCTAACTTTTTCACTCTCCTCTTTCACTTTCATCAAGAGGCTTTTTAGTTCCTCTTCACTTTCTGCCATAAGGGTGGTGTCACCTGCATATCTGAGGTTATTGATATTTCTCCTGGCAATCTTGATTTCAGCTTGTGTTTCTTCCAGTCCAGCGTTTCTCATTATATACTTTGCATAGAAGTTAAATAAGCAGGGTGACAATATACAGCCTTGACATACTCCTTTTCCTATTTGGAACCAGTCTGTTGTTCCATGTCCAGTTCTAACTGTTGCCTCCTGACCTGCATAAAGATTTCTCAAGAGGTAGGTCAGGTGGTCTGGTATTCCCATCTCTTTCAGAATTTTCCACAGTTTATTGTGATCCACACAGTCAAAGGCTTTGGCATAGTCAATAAAGCAGAAATAGATGTTTTTCTGGAACTCTCCTGCTTTTTCCATGATCCATCAGATGTTCGCAAGTTGATCTCTGGTTCCTCTGCCTTTTCTAAAACCAGCTTGAACATCAGGAAGTTCACACTTCACGTATTGCTGAAGCCTGGCTTGGAGAACTTTGAACATTACTTTACTAGCGTGTGAGATGAGTGCAATTGTGGGGTAGTTTGAGCATTCTTTGGCATTGCCTTTCTTTGGGATTGGAATGAAAACTGACCTTTTCCAGTCCTGTGGCCACTGCTGAGTTTTCCAAATTTGCTGGCATATTGAGTGCAGCACTTTCACAGCATCATCTTTCAGGATTTGAAATACCTCAACTGGAATTCCATCATCTCCACTAGCTTTGTTCGTAGTGATGCTTTCTAAGGCCCACTTGACTTCACATTCCAGGATGCCTGGCTCCTGATGAGTGATCACACCATCGTGATTATCCGGGTCTTGAAGATCTTTTTTGTACAGTTCTTCCGTGTATCCTTGCCACCTCTTCTTAATATCTTCTGCTTCTGTTAGATCCATAACATTTCTGTCCTTTATCGAGCCCATCTTTGCATGAAATGTTCTTGGTATCTCTAGTCTTTCCCATTCTGCTGTTTTCCTCTATTTCTTTGCATTGATCACTGAAGAAGGCTTTCTTATCTCTTTTTGCTAGTCTTTAGAACTCTCCATTCAGATGCTTATATCTTTCCTTTTCTCCTTTGTTTTTCACCTCTCTTCTTTTCACAGCTATTTGTAAGGCCTCCCCAGACAGCCATTTTGTTTGTTTGCATTTCTTTTCCATGAGGATGGTCTTGATCCCTGTCTCCTGTACAATGTCACGAACCTCATTCCGTAGTTCATCAGGCACTCTATCTATCAGATCTAGGCCCTTAAATCTATTTCTCACTTCCAATGTATAATCATAAGGGATTTGATTTAGGTCATACCTGAATGGTCTAGCGGTTTTCCCTACTTTCTTCAATATGAATCTCAATTCGGTAATAAGGAGTTCATGATCTGAGCCACAGTCAGCTCCTGGTCTTGTTTTTGTTGACTGTATAGAGCTTCTCCATCTTTAGCTGCAAAGAATATAATCAATCTTGTTTCAGTGTTGACCATCTGGTGATGTCCATGTATAGAGTCTTTTCTTGTGTTGTTGGAAGAGGGTGTTTGCTATGACCAGTGCATTTTCTTGGCAAAACTCTATTAGTCTTTGCCCTGCTTCATTCCACATTCCAAGGCCAAATTTGCCTGTTACTCCAGGTGTTTCTTGACTTCCTACTTTTGCATTCCAGTCCCCTATAAGGAAAAGGACATCTTTTTTGCGTGTTAGTTCTAAAAGGTCTTGTGGGTCTTCATAGAACCGTTCAATTTCAGCTTCTTCAGCGTTACTGGTTGGGGCATAGACTTGGATAACTATGATATTGAATGGTTTGCCTTGGAAATGAACAGAGATCATTCTGTCGTTTTTGAGACTGCATCCAAGTACTGCATTTTGGACTCTTTGGTTGACCATGATGGCCACTCCATTTTTTTCTAAGGGATTCCTGCCTGCAGTAGTAGATATAATGGTCATCTGAGTTAAATTCACCCATTCCAGTCCATTTTAGTTCACTGATTCCTAGAATGTCGACGTTCACTCTTGCCATCTCTTGTTTGACCACATCCAATTTGCCTTGATTCATGGACCTGACATTCCAGGTTCCTGTGCAATATTGCTCTTTACAGCATCAGACCTTGCTTCTGTCACCAGTCACATCCACAGCTGGGTATTGTTTTTGCTTTGGCTCCATCCCTTCGTTCTTTCTGGAGTTATTTCTCCACTGATCTTCAGTAGCATGTTGAGCACCTACTGACCTGGGGAGTTCCTCTTTTGGTATCCTATCATTTTGCCTTTTCATACTGTTCATGGGGTTCTCAAGGCAAGAATACTGAAGCGGCTTGCCATTCCCTTCTCCAGTGAACCACATTCTGTCAGACCTCTCCACCGTCACCCGCCCATCTTGGGTTGCCCCGCGGGCATGGCTTAGTTTCATTGAGTTAGACAAGGCTGTGGTCCTAGTGTGATTAGATTGACTAGTTTTCTGTATGGTTTCAGTGTGTCTGCCCTCTGATGCCCTCTTACAACACCTACCATCTTACTTGGGTTTCTCTTACCTTGGGCATGGGGTATCTCTTCATGGCTGCTCCAGCTAAGCACAGCCGCTGCTCCTTACCTTGGAGGAAGGGTATCTCCTCACTGCCGCCCTTCCTGACCTTCAACGTGGGATTGCTCCTCTAGACCCTCCTGCGCCTGCGTAGCCACTGCTCCACTGCTCCTTGGATGTAGGGTTGTTCCTCCTGGCCACTGCCCCTGATCTCTGGCGTGGGGTAGCTCCTCCCCACCGTTCCTGCGCCGTTGCAGCCTGGCACTCTTGGCCGCTGCCCCTGACCTCGGACATGGGGTAACTCCTCTTGGCTGGTGCCCTTTGGGCATGGGGTCCTCCCAGCTTCGGCCCCTGACCTTGGACGTGGGGTAGCTCCTCTCAGCTGTGCTTAGTGCGCCAGTCGCAGCCCCCTGGCTTAGTGCGCTGGTCACAGCTGCCCACGCTAAAGCCAGTATGATGTATTAACTCCTTAGGACAGGGTATCTCAGAGGAATCAGAATGAGTTGAGGTTCTAATGAAAAAGATAAATTCCTGAGCATCACTCCAGATTTTTTAAATAAAATCATTAAGATGGTTATCAATAGATGCAGAGCAAACAGACAATATCCAACATCAACTCATAACAAATTTCTGATTAAACTCAGAAAAGAGGAAAACTTCCTCAATTTAATAAAGACTATCCAGAACCACTTACAACACCTAAATTAATGAACAAGGTTGTAGAATACAAGGTTGATATACAAAAGTAAATTGCTTTTCTGTATACCTGCAGTGAACAAGTAGAATTTGAAATTAAAAACTAAATACCGTATAGCTCCCCCAATATTAAATACTTAGAAATAAGTATTTAGAAATCATTATATTTTACATTTTATTATATTATTATATTATTATACATTATATGTATATAATTAGAAATAATACAATAAAATATGTGTAATATTTGTATGAAGAAAACTAAAAAACTCTGATGAAAGAAATCAAAGAATAAATTAAGAAAGAATCAATGCTTATTGGTGGGAAAAGTCAGTATTGTGAAGATGTCAGTTCTTCCTAACTTGATTTTTGGATTCAATGCAATTCTAATAAAAATACCAACAAGTTATTTCATGGATATTGACAAACTGACTCTAAATCTTATACAGAAAGGTAAAAGACCCAGAATAGTCAACACAATATTGAAGGAAAAGATCAAAGTTGGAGAACTGACATTACCTGGCTTCAAGAATTTCCTATAAGCTGCAGTGATTGAGAAAGTGTGATATTGGTGAAAGAATTGACAAATAGATCAGTTGAACATAATAGAGAGCCCAGAAATAGCCCCCGCTGTAAGTTCAGTCAACTGCTCTTTTACAAAAGAGCAAAGGTAATATAATGGAGAAAAGACAGTCTTTCAACAAAAGGTACTAGAACAATTGGATATCCACAGGCAAAAAATAAATCTAGACATGTCCTTACATCCCTCACAGAATTAATTCGAAATGGATCATAGACCTAAATGTAAATGCAAAACTATAAATATCCTAGAGATAACATATGAAAATCTAGATGACCTTAAGTTTTAGATATAATATCAAAGGACAATTCATAAAGAATTGATAAATTGGATGTCATTGAAATTAATTTTTTTTTCCTGCTCTGTGAAAGACACTATGAAGAGAATGAAAAGATAAGCCACAAACCAGGAGAAAATATTTGCAAAAGACATGCCTGATAGACAAATATTATCCAAAATATCTCTGCTCAGTCAGTGAGTCATGTCTGATGCTCTGTGACCCTCTCGACTGTAGCTGCCAGGCTCCTCAGTCCGTGGAATTTTCCAGGCAAGAATACTGGAGTGGGCTGCCATTTCCTACTTCAAGGGGTCTTCACAACCCAGGTTTCAAACCCACATCTCTTGGATTTCCTTCATTGGCAGGTGGATTTTTTACCACTGTTCCACCTGGGAAGCCTCCCATAACATACAAAGTATATTAAAATTGAACAATAAGATCCAACAATCTGATTTTTAAAAAGATCAAAGTCTTTAATAGATACCTTGCCAAAGAAGGAACAGATGTCAACTAAGCATGTGAAAAAAATATTCAATATCATGTGTCATCAGGGAAATGCATATTAAAACAATGCAATGCCATTTCACATCTGTTAAATGGTCAAAATCCAGAACCTAAAGCTGGACACCTGAATCTGAAGAGGACATAGAGCAGCTGGAATTCTCATGCACTGCTGATGGGAATGCAAAATTGTGCAGCAAGTTTGGAAGACAGTTTGTTGGTTTCTTACAGAAAACTAAATATATTTGTACCATGTGATTCAACAGTTACACTCCTTGGTATTTACCCAAAGGAGCTGAAGACATGTCCACGCAAAATCCTGCACACAGGTGTTCAGAGCAATTTTAAAATTGCTGAAACTTTGAAGCAACCTAGAGGTCCTTCCAAAGTGAATGGATAAATAAATTGTGGTTCTTACAATAGAATATTATTCAGTGCTACAAATAAATGAACTATCAAGCCATGAAAAGAAATGGAGCAACTCTAAAGGTATATTACTAAGTGAAATAAGTCTGAAAAGGCTGCATAATGTAGGATTCCAGCTATATGACATTCTGAAAAAGGCAAAACTATGGAGATCAGTGGTTCCCAGTGGAAAGAGGGATGAATAGGTAGAGCACAGAAGATTTTTAGGGCAGTGAAACTACTCTGTATAATTCTGTGACAATGAATGCATATCACTATACACTTGCCCACCACTCCAGTGAGTATGTTGATATTGAGGGAGACTGTGCATGTGTTGGAAGAAGGCAACGACACCCCACTCCAGTACTCTTGCTGGAAAATCCCATGGACGGAGGAGCCTGGTAGGCTGCAGGCCATGGGGTCCCTGCAGGTCGGACACAACTGAGTGACTTCACTTTCACTTTTCATTTTCATGCATTGGAGAAGGAAATGGCAACCCACTCCAGTGTTCTTGCCTGGAGAATCCCAGGGACGGGGGAGCCTGGTGGGCTGCTGTCTGCAGGGTCGCACAGAGTCGGACATGACTGAAGTGACTTAGCAGCAGCAGCAGCATGCATTTGTTGGAGTGGGGAGTCTATGGAAAATATCTGTAGCTTCCATTCAATTTTCCTGTGAACCTAAAATTCTAAATTGTGTCTTTAAAAAAACAATTGGGGAACAAAATCATTGGGTTGGCATCAAAGATAGACTGTATCGGGGTCAGCAAACATTTTCTGTATGTATCGGGGTCAGCAAACATTTTCTGTAAAGGGTAAAATATGGTCTTTAGTGCACATTTTTTTTTTCTGATAATTCCTCAAAAATGTGAAAACAATTGCCAGCTGATGATCCTTAAAAATGAAGTAGCAGTTTGGATTAGGCCACAGCTTGCCGATCTTTGAACTGTGTAATTAGAAACATGGGTCTCTAAGAAAAAGTTCCGAATGCTAGCTTTGGAAATAGATAAAATATTTTTGAGTACCTCCTGGCCTAACAAATAATAGATTAGAAATCTATATTCTGATTAAACTGGTGTTGTTGAGTGATGTATTATCCACCTTCCTCAATCTAACAATATTGAAAAAATATTTTAAACATATACTTGAAGTATATGGAGCTTCCCTAGTGGCTCAGTTGGTAAAGATTCCACCTGCAATGTGGGAGACCTGGCTTTGACCCCTGGGATGGGAGGATCCCCTGGAGAAGGGAAAGGCTACCCGCTCTAGTATTCAGATGTAGTATTTAGATGCTCCATCACTATGACAATGAGCAAAAGGAGAGAGGAATCTTAGCCAAGAAGAGGAAAACAAAACTTCATGAAAGATGGCTGATAAACTCAGTAAGCAGGTTAACTGCCATTCAGTGAAATACATATATTAAGGCAATCTTCCAAAACAGATTTTAAAAACAAGTATCTTTGATATCTTAAAAGGGATACAGGAATTCGTGTGTGCTTGCATGCTAAGTTGTTTCAGTCATGTCTGACTCTGCGCAATCTCTGTCCATGGGATTCTCCAGGCAAGAATACTGGAGTGGGTGGCCGTGACCTTCTCCAGGAGATCTTCCAGACTCGGGGATTGACCCTGTATCTCTTACATCTCATGTCTTGGCAGACAGGTTCTTTATCACTTGTGCCACCTGGGAGGCTTGATAGAGGAATAAGTAATATTTATAAAATAAGAACAGGTAATTATGAATTATAGACAGATGTGACTCAGGAATAAGGAAAACAAAACAGAACAAATTAGAGATTCTGGAATTGAAAATTACTGTCATGTTTTAATTAATAGATGAACATAATCAAAGTGATAATCAGTTGAAGACCAGAGCAAAACTCTGAAAGTTTGAGAAAAAAAGTGAAAATGAAATTAAAGACCTATATCATAAAATAGATTGAGAAATTCTAACATATACCTAATATATGTTCCAAAAATAAGAAATGTGGCAATGTGAAAGAGGCTAGATTTTAAGAAATGAGACAGTGTCTTCTGAGTCAAAGAAAGACTTAGACCCTCAGATAGTGACCTAAGTTGTAAATATTAGATCTAAAAATTCAGTCAGGCCTAAATACAGTATAGCAACATCACCACCCTGTATGACACTTTTGGGTGAAATAGAAAACATGTCCTTCTGTCCATACTGTCCATTAATTTCATGATTGGATGAGGAGCCCATGGCCTAGGTTTTGCCTCTAGTTGCCCCCTAGCCGTATTCCTTTGAACAGGGCAAGAACACCCTGTTCAAACACCCTGTTCTCCAACACCACGGTTTAAAAGCATCAATTCTTCAGTGCTCAGCTTTCTTTATAGTTCAGCTCTCACATCCATACATGATTACTGGAAAAACCATAGCCTAGACTGTCAGACAGAACTTTGTTGGCAAAGTAGTGTCTCTGCTTTTTAATATGCTGTCTAGATTGGTCATAGCTTTTCTTTCAAAGAATAAGCATCTTTTAACTTCATGGCTGCAGTCACCAACTACAGTGATTCTGGAGCCCCCCAAAATAAATTCTGTCACTGTTTCCATTGTTTCCCCATCTATTTGCCATGAAGTGATGGGACCAGATGCCATGATATTAGTTTTCTGAATGTTGAGCTTTAAGCCAACCTTTTCACTCTCCTCTTTCACTTCCATCGAGAGGCTTTTTAGTTCTTCGCTTTCTACCATAAGCATGGTGTCATCTGCATATCTGAAGTTACTGATAGTTCTCCCAGCAATCTTGATTTCAGCTTGTGCTTCATCCAGGCCCGCATTTTGCATGATTTATTCTGCATATAAGTTAAATAAGCAGGGTGACAATATACAGCCTTGACATACTCCTTTCCTGATTTGGAACCAGTCTGTTGTTCCATGTCCAGATCTAACTGTTGCTTCTTGACCTGCATACAGATTTCTCAGGAGCAGTTCAGGTGGTCTGGTATTCCCATCTCTTGAAGAGTTTTCCACAGTTTGTTGTCCACACAGTCAAAGGCTTTGGCATAGTCAATAAAGCAGAAGTAGATGTTTTTCTGGAACTCTCTTGCTTTTTCTATGATCCAACAGATATTGCAAATTTGACATCTGGTTCCTCTGCCCTTTCTAAACCCAGCTTGAATATCTGGAATTTTACAGTTCACTTACTGTTGAAGCTTGATTTGGAGGGTTTTGAGCATTACTTTGCTAGCATGTGAGATGAGTGCAATTGTGCAGTAGTTTTTTCTTTTTTTTTTCCATATGTGTATGATAATATGTGCTTGAAGTCAGTGGAATAAAACTCTTTAAATGCTGAGGGAAAAATGATTCACATCCTGAGGCATGGTATAGCACTAAAACTGTCATTCAGAAGTAAGGAGGAAATAGTTTTAGTGTTAGTTGCTCAGTTGTGTCTGACTCTTTGTGACCCCATGACCTTTAGCCTGCCAGGCTTCTCTGCCCATAAGATTTCCCTGGCAAGAATACTGGAGTGGGTTACCATTTCCTCCCCCAGGGGATCTTCCTGACCCAGCAATTGAACCCAGGTATCCTACATATAAAGGCTGACTCTTTACCATCTGAGCCACCATGGAAGCCCATAAATAGTTTTGGACAGCATCTAATAGAATTTATCTCTTACAGATTCTTGCTGAGAGAACTACAAAAGGATGGACTCCAGGAAAAGAATAAGTGAGTCTAAGGAATGGAGTGGGATATAAGCAATAAGGGTGAGTAAAGCATGTACATTTAGTTCTAATGTAACACAGTGATTTTATTGAGAAAAAAATGTTAAACTTAGCTGAGTTTACTTCAGTTATACTCTCCTCTCTGCCTGTGTTTCAACTATTTTCAGTATAGTGACTTGCTCTTTATTGACCATTACGTGTCTGTTTCTCCTGCTAGCTAACTACCACTACACTAAGAAAAGGAAAACAGTTGCTATTTAAATAATATAAGAGAATGAAAACCAGAAAGCATTTGTCTTTATAAGCCTTGAGTAGGCTCACCTAGTGCTTAGATAAGTGCCTCTCATATAAAAGGTGATCAATATATTTATTGAGTGAATAATATATTCTCTTTTCCAGCCCATGGTAAGATTAGTGATCAGGGGTTCATATCCTTGGTTTGTTTTTCTCAGAAAACAGTGATAAAAATGAAGTTATAATTAAAACATGTTACAAAGTCTACATTTTCAAGAACTTTTGGCAAAGAATAATTTTGGGGGAGACAGTTTTCTGAGAGTTCTCTTTTAGGTCTTAAATAAATCTTAGGTTTAAAAAAATCTTGACTTTTATCTGAGCAACAATGAAAATCTGGTTCTTGATTGGAAAGGAGATAGGTATTTTAAAGATAAATTCTTAAAAGTATTCTTTCAGGATATATCACCCAGTTATTTTTCCATAAAAAAGGCAGACAAGGTCCTCACCATCATTCCAGAGCACTTTCTGTCCAGGCTGTGTGCTGTCCTTCTTTAGGGAAATCTCTGAAATGGCCTGGCAGCTCCAAGCTGGTGGTGAGATCATCATCTTGGCAGAGTTATGGTCATTTCCATACCATAACTTTTTCTCCATACCCAGCTTGCCAATCAGTAGTTGGGTATATTTAAGGTACCAGCACTAACAGTCAAGGTCCCTTACTTAATTTTATGATTACCTTGGAAAGGGCTTTTGTCCATATACTCACGTTTGCCAAGGATGTGTGACACAGACTTTTCATGAGGCAGGTGGGTCTAGGCCCCAAATCTGTATTATTTGGTACTTCTTGGTGAGTCAGCTATGGAATATCCAGGTCTTGTATATGTTGTGTTGTTTCATCACCTGGGGTTTTTGATTCTTAAAACTCGTGATGTGGCTACCAGCTAAGATTGAGCTGCTGATCTGGCATCAGGATAAAAGCCAGGCCTCATCCACATTGAAGTCTTTTCTGTTTTCACACCTACCATCTTTCAGACTACTAACAGCTAGTTAGTATCCATTGATTTTTAACAAAAATAAAACAGAAACCTGTTGTTGTTGTTCAGTCGCTATGTTGTGTCTGACTCTTTGCGACCCCATAGACTGCGACCCACCAGGCCTCCCTGTCCCTCGCCATCTCCTAGAGTTTGCCCAAGTTCATATCCATTGACCATACACCTGTTAAATATCTAATCAGTTTTTGCTCTCTTTTCGCTACCTATTTAAAAGAAAATTTATAATATAGATCAAGAGTTAAAGAAATATAAAAATAATTATACTTCAATTGATACCATCCATTTGACATTAACATTTTCCTAGTTTAGGATAGAAAAATAACTCTTATTTACTGTGATGAAAAGATTTCCAAAGACATATAGTAAAGAGTTTGATGCCTTGGGGCTTCAGAAAAACTTGAGAGAAAAATTTTATGGAAATGCTTTTGTTTACCTTTTCAAACTCATTTCTTTGAAATTATGAGAGAGAGGGGACCATGTCCATTTTCCTTTAAATGTATTTTTCAGTGTTTCAATTAAGCACATAGTATACAATATTTTTCACATGTAGTGAAATCAGTGGTTATTTTAACAGTAAGACAGAAGGCTCACTGAGCATTTGAAAACAGCCGTGGTAGGTAGGGAAGTATATTATTCAGAGTCTACTTAGGTGATAAAAGTAATTTTAACAGGAGAATTTAATGTAAAACATGGTTATCCAGGAATTGGACATCTGGCAAAAGGAACACTAAGATTTCACAGACTGTCCCTAGAACTGAGAAAGTTGAGGGAACAGCTTAGAATTATCAAAAATTAAAATTTTGGTTGAGGGACACACAGAGCTTGGGCTCAAACTTCTGAGAGGGTGGGGGCAAGCTGTGTTAGAGCCTCGGGAAAGGCACCAAGGTGCTGTACAAGTGTTGGGGCCCGACCTTTACGGAGGGGGTACCAGCTGGCTGCATCTGGGGCCAGTGAGAAACCAAAGTGACGTGGGTCCTGCCAGTGCTGGGAAAGTGCTACTGAAATCAGCTATACTACTAGAATAACCAGCCAAAGGTTCCTCTTTGTTGGATAGCAATGAGAGTAAAAGGAATCAAAACAGGAACAGGAAATAACCCAGAAGGACAGTGTCCTTCCTTTATCCTTCCCTTATCCTGTCTACTCTCTCTCTAGTGCCCCCTATTGACATAACCTAACACTGATCCCACTAGCGAAAGAGAAATGGTTTGCACCACCTCCCGACTCCTCCCAGAATCACAAAAAGTGAAGAATACAAGAGTGGACCTGAAGCTAAGAGGTGACAGTTTAATAATGAGCATAGGAGAAAACAAAATAAAATAAAACTGACCTGTCTTACTTACCATATATATGATTATTCCATGAAAAATAATACTTTTGACCTTTGTATTTTAGGTAAAAGTAATCATTTTTTTTCCCCAGAAAGTATTTTTTTTGCTCAATTAACTAAGTGGAGTCTGAAAAGAAATTAGGTGGATAAAGATGGTTGGCTCAACATATGCTTGTGCTTTCCCAAATTTCTTAAAACAGCTGAAGAGGTATTTTTAAAAATCTTAATTATGTTATAAAATAATAATAATTCATGACAGAAAGAAAGAGGGGGAAAAAAGAATTCTGATGAAAAGGCACATCCCAAAAGAAAGCTGGAGAATGTCACTGCAGATGTGGGAGTGGTTCCCAGGGAGCTGGAACCTAAAGTAAATGAATATGAGAAGCAAATCAGGCTTCTGAATATTGGGATGAATAATAATTTCTTTTTGAGGAGGAAAACCAATCAGCTCCCCCTTTTATCTGCAAAGGGGCTAGCAGGGACAGTAGCAGTTTGCTGTCAACATAAAGGTATCGGTGTAGGCTGTGGGCCACAGAGGAAGTCCCTCATATGGTTAATGACCCCTGGAAGGGGCATTGCGTCAGAGAGTAGAATAGTTACAAAGTCACCTACAAAACATGCCCTGTTCTTTTCCTACAAACACCCGAAGTAACTATCCAAGAAAGGAACAGTTCAAACAGTGACTCTGAAATACAAAGATGAATAGACAGTAAAGAATTGCATGAGAAGGTCTGTCACTATGAAAGAGAGTCACCAAATTCACAAAGAAGATGACTACCCTTGAAAATTTAGTTATTTGAATAGACAAAAAAATAATAATAGAGGAACTATAATTGATATTGAAAAGATGATATCTATTTTTTAAGGCTGTTATCAGAAGAAAAACAAATGCCTTGGTAATTATAAATCATTGATAATTTTAAAATAATCTTAATTGTTTTATAAAACTGTAATTCAGGATAATGCATATGGGGGAAAAAGAAAGCAGATGAATTTAATTCATACAGAACAACATGAATCAGCAACAGTATTTATACAAATGTAAGTATTTTGGTAGAAATCTTAAGATCTCATTAGTTATCTTCAAGGCTGAATAGACACAGCTAAAGAACGAGTTAATGCTGAGGTGCATGTATCATTACATAAAGAAGAATTTTCTTCTATTCTGAAGAAATATGCCCAGGGCTGGGATTATAAGATCATATAGTAACTCTATTTTTAGGGTTTTTTTTCCCCCTCAATTTAAGGAACCCTCGTGACTGTTCTCCATAGTGGCTGTACTAATTTACATTCCCACAACAATGTAGGAGGGTTCCTTTTCTCCACACCCCTTTCCAGCATTTATCATTTGCAGACTTTGGATGATAACCATTCTGAGCAGTGTTAGGTGATACCTAATGGTGGTTTTGATTTACACTTCTCTGATAATGAGCAGTGTTGAGTATCTTCTCATGTGCCTGTTCACCATCTGTATATCTTCTTTGTAGACATGTCTATTCAAATGTTCCCATTTTTGATTGAGTTGTTTGTTTTTTTGATATTGAGTTGTATGAACTGTTTATTTTGGATATTGACCCCTTGTCAGTTGCATCTTTTGCAAATATTTTCTCCCATTCCATACGTCATCTTTTCATTTTGTTGATGGTTTCCTTTGATGTCTGAAAGGTCCCATTTGTTTATTTTTTATCTTGGAGACAGATCTAAGAAGATTTTGCTGTGATATGTCCAAAAATGTTTTGCCTATGTTCTCTTCTTGGAATTTTATGATGTCATGTCTTATATTTAGATATTTAAATCACTTAAGAGTTTATTTTCATGTATGGTGTGAGGGAGTTTTCCAATTTCACTGATTTACATGTAGTTGTCCACCTTTCCAAACACCACTTGTTGAAGAAAATATCTTTTCTCCATTGTATAGATTTGCCTCCTTTATCATAGATTACTGAATGTAGATATGTGGGTTTATTTCTGGGCTATCTGTTCTGTTCCATTGATTTATATGTTTGCTTTTGTGCCAATACTATACTGTTTTAATCACTGTAGCTTTGTAGTGTTGTCTGAAGTCTGGAATGGTTATGCTTCCAGCTTTGTTCTTTTCCCTCAGGGGCAGTTTACCAATTCTGGGTCTTTTGTGGTTCCATATAAATTTTAGGATAATTTGTTCTAGTTCTATGATAAATGTCATGGGTATTTTGATAATGATTGCACTAAATCTGTGGATTGCTTTGGTAGTACGGCCATTTTAACCATATTAATTCTTCTAGTCCAAGAGCATGAGATATCATTCCATTTCTTTGAATCATCTTCAAAATTTATTTATCAATGTTTAGTAGTTCCCAGTATGTAAGTCTTTCACCTCTTTGGTCAGGTTTTTTTCTAGGTATTTTCTTTTTTGATTTTATACTTTTTTTTTTTTTTTTGCATTCTCTTTCTGATATTTCATTGAAATCTGTTGCATTTTATTACAGTAAAGAAATGCAGCAGATTTCTGTATGGTAAGTTTATATCCTGCTACCTTACTGAATTCATTTATCAGTCCTAGTAGTTTTGCCCAATGTTCATCAGTTCAGTTCGTTTCAGTCACTCAGTCGTGTCTGACTCTTTGCGACCCCATGAATTGCAGCATGCCAGGCCTCCCTGTCCATCACCATCTCCCAGAGTTACTCAGACTCACATCCATCGAGTCCAAGATGCCATCCAGCCATTTCATCCTCTGTCGTCCCCTTCTCCTCCTGCCCCCAATCCCTCCCAGCATCAGAGTCTTTTCCAATGAGTCAACTCTTCACATGAGGTGGCCAAAGTACTGGAGCTTCAGCTTTAGCATCATTCCTTCCAAAGAAATCCCAGGGTTGATCTCCTTCAGAATGGACTGGTTTGATCTCCTTGCAGTCCAAGGGACTCTCAAGAGTTCTCCAACACCACAGTTCAAAAGCATCAATTCTTCAGTGCTCAGCCTTCTTCACAGTCCAACTCTCACATCCATACATGACCACAGGAAAAACCATAGCCTTGACTAGACGGACCTTAGTCGGCAAAGTAATGTCTCTGCTTTTGAATATACTATCTAGGTTGCTCATAGCTTTTCTTCCAAGGAGTAAGCGTCTTTTAATTTCATGGCTGCAATCACCATCTGCAGTGATTTTGGAGCCCCCTCCAAAAAAAAGTCTGACACGGTTTCTACTGTTTCTCCATCTATTTCCCATGAAGTGATGGGACTAGATGCCATGATCTTCGTTTTCTGAATGTTGAGCTTTAAGCCAGCTTTTTCACTCTCCTCTTTCATTTTCATCAGGAGGCTTTTGAGTTCCTCTTCACTTTCTGCCATTAGGGTGGTGTCATCTGCATATCTGAGGTTATTGATATTTCTCCCAGAAATCTTGATTCCAGCTTGTGTTTCTTCCAGTCCAGCGTTTCTCATGATGTACTCTGCATAGAAGTTAAATAAGCAGGGTGACAATATACAGCCTTGACGTACTCCTTTTCCTATTTGGAACCAGTCTGTTGTTCCATGTCCAGTTCTAACTGTTGCTTCCTGACCTGCATACAGATTTCTCAAGAGGCAGGTCAGGTGGTCTGGTATTCCCATCTCTTTCAGAATTTTTCACAGTTTATTGTGATCCACACAGTCAAAGGCTTTGACCATTTACAGTAGGTAAGACATGAAAGCAACCTAAGTGCCCATCAGCAGCTGAATGAATAAAGAAGATGTAGTATATACACACACACAGTGGATATTATTCAGCCACAAAAAGAATGAAATAATGCATATTTAGCAACATGGATGGATCTAGAGATTATAATACTAATTGTTTTAAGTCAGACCGAGAAAAACAAATATATGATATCACTTTTATGTGGAATCCAAAAAATGTGATATAAATGTACTCATTTACAAAATGAATAGATTTACAGACTTAGAAAACAAATTTATGGCTGTGAAAGGGGAAAAGGGAAGGAGGAATAAATTAGGAGTTTGGGATTAGCATATGCACCCTATTATATAGAAAATAGATAAACAATGAGGACCTGCTATGTAGCACAGGGAGCTATATTCAATATCTTACAGTAATCTATAATAGAATATAATCTGAAAAAGAACATGTATATCATATATATGACATATATAAAGAATCACTTTATTATACACCTGAAACTAATGTAACATTGTAAATCAATTATACTTCAATAAAAAAAGACATAACACAGCAACATGAATCAACAATAATATCTATGCCAATATAAATTCCTTGGTAGAAATTTAAAGATTAGTTGGTTTAAAGGAAGAATAGACACAGCTAAAGAATGAGTTAACAAGTCAAGGTTTTTCTCCATGGAGGAAAAACAGATTAAAAATGATAAAAAGTTGTTATATGGAAAATGGGTCCAAAATGCATAATATTTTTGTCTTCCAAACATTTCAAGCATACTTAAAAGAGAATGCAGGGACTTCCTTAGTGGTCCAGTGGTTAAGATTAGGTGCTTCCAGTGCAGGGGCATGGGTTCGTTCCCTGGTCAGGGAACTAAGATGCCACATGCCATGTGGCCAAAGAAAATAAAAACTTTAAAAATAAGAGAGGTGGAATGGAAGAAACAACCAAATGAATTATTTATTAAGCATTTTCAGTGTGTACTACTATGTTAATTTAAAAGGGCCCATCAAGCTACAGTGGATTAAATAAAAGACACATAATTTGCCTATTGTGTTCACAGTCACATGCCTAGAAGACTAAACAAGTGCTTGGCACATAGTAGGTGCTCAAAAAAGATTCATCAAATGAATGAAGGAATCTAAATGTAAAATGGTAAATTTTGAGAACACCAAGATTAAAGGAAAAATAAAGATTTCAAGTGTCTACAAAGAAAAAAATGTGAATTAGATTTGCATTGTATATGATGAGAAATACCAAGTGGGGCAAAATTTCAAATTTTGAGGAAAATTGGTTTTAAAAATAAAATCTTATAGCTAGCCACATTAACATTTAAGTGTGAGTATAAAATAAGACATTTACAAGTATGCAAAGACTCAGAAACATACTAATCTGTAGATCCTCTGTAAAGTAAATATTTAAGCTTGTGCTCTGGCAAAACAAAAATGAATTGAAAGAGATGTCGACATAGACCGGGGAACAAATGAACCAGGAAAGCTTGTAGCAAAGCTTATGTAATTATGCTTCATTGAAAAATAACAGCCTGGGACTAAAATTCCCAAAGATCTCAACAGAGGAGTTAGTTGGTCAGGAGCTGGGAGAGAGTTGAGTGGGGATTAATAGATAGGAGGAAGAAAAAAATCTTTCCTGCTCTGTTCAGTACACCCATGGTGGATTCATGTCAATGTATGGCAAAACCAATACAGAATTGTAAAGTAAAATAAAAAAAAAATTTTTTTGAAAAGTATGTTTTAACATAATGGAAACCATAGATTAAATGTTCTTAAAACTCAGAGTATAGAAGAATCTTTTAGAGTGTTTCATTTAAAAAAAATGTTTGGTCAAATTATATGAGCATTCTTAACGTTGATTGTTGTACAGTAGCTACGTGGTATCTAAATCTTTGTGACCCTATGAACTACAGCAACATTGTCAAATTCTCTGTAGTAAAATTTGCCAATTTATACTGTGTCAACAGTACTTAAAAGTACTTTTTCCTGTACCTTCACAACACGATATAATCAAATGACTTTTTCCTCAATCTGATCATCTGATCATATTTTTAAACTTAGTCTTTATTCGACCACTGTATCACAGTTATCCCTTGAGACCCATAAAAGAGAGCTCTAATTTGTTCTTTAAGATAGCTGTATAATGTTTCATAGTGGTTGGTACTTCTTAAGATCATGCCTGTTTTGCTCTTGTTGCTGTTGTTAATAATAAACATTCTTCACCAACTATTCTTGTGTAGGGAAAGATTGCAAGGTCAAATGTGAGAATCTAATTTTAGCGGATGCTATTAAATTTCTTTGACTTTAAACTTTTCCTGACCACTCAGTCCAAAACACTTTAAATTCACTCAAAATTCTTATTACTCTGAAAAGTTTCATTCACTTAATTGTTTATCTGATATTTTATTCTGTTTACCTTGAGAATATAAGCCCTTTTAGACAGGGACATTGTCTAACTTGCTGTATGCCCAGTGTTTATAGCAGTCAAGAAGTTACTAATGAATGAATGCAAGTGCGAGGGATAAACCCACAGTGTCTTGCTACTTCCTCACTTTTGTTCCTGCTATTCCCTCTACTGAAAATATTGTTACCTGCCAAATTATACTTACTCTTCAAGACCTAGTTCCCCTACTTCTTGATTCATGAAGGATCCTTTGAGTTCCTTCCCTCGGAAGTGACTTTGTCTTTGCTCCTGCCTCTGCAGTAGCCTGTACTACAGTCCACACTCACTCCATCTTGCTTCGATCATAACAGCATCCTTTGTTGTTTACATAGCTGTCTTCTTAGTGGATCAGAGACTCCTGAGAACAGAGGCCATGTCCATTTTTCTTTCTGTTCTCCAGCACTCTGATCATTGTACCTTGAACTCGACAGAATTCTTATTTTAATGACAGTATTACCATATGTACCTTAATACTCTGATAGGCTTAGTAGAAGAATGTTCAAATTTGAAACCAAAAAATAAAGAGTTCTTTCATTCTAAGTTGTATGATACTCTTTTTATTTTTTTTTAATTGGGAGGAGAACGGATTTACCATGTTGTGTTAGTTTTTCTACTGTACAACAATGTGTATCAGCAATCCGTATACATCTATCCCCCTCTTGAGCCTCCCGCCCACTCCCCACCCTCATCCTAGCCCTCTACATCATCACAGAGCCCCAAGCTGAACTCCCTGTCTTATACAGCAGGTTCATCTATTTTATGCATGGTAGTGTGTATATGTCAATGCTGTGTTTTCAATTCTTCCCGCTTTGTACTTACCACACTGTGTCCATAAGTCTTTTCTCTATGTCTGCATCTCTACTCCTGCCCTGCAAATACATTCATCAGTACCATTTTTCTAGAGGCCCTATACATGGTTAATATAAAATGTTTGTTTTCATTTTCTGACTTATTTTACTCTATATGATAGGCTCTAGGTTCATCTACATCACTACAAATGACCCCATTTTGTTCCTTTTTTATGGCTGAGTAATATTCCATTGTAATATGTACCACTGCTTCTTTATCCATTCATCTGTCAGTGGACATCTAGATTATTCCATACCCTGGCAATTGTAAATAGTGCTGCAGTGAACGTTGGGGTACGTGTCTTTTTGAATTATGATTTTCTCAAGGTATATGCCCAGTTGTGGGATTGCTGGCTCATATGGTAGTTTTAGTCCTAGTTTCTTAAGGAATCATCATACTGTTCTCCATAATGGCTGCATCAATTTACATTCCCATCAACAGTGCAAGAGAGTTCCCTTTTCTCCATATCCTCTGTAACATTTATTATTTGTAGATTTTTGATGATGGCCATTCTGAATGTTGTAAGGTGTACCTCATTGTATATTTGTATTTCTCTAATAATGAGCAATATTGAGCATCATTTCATGTGTTGGTTGGCCATTTGTATGATATTCATTTTGAATTAGCCTCCACATACCTCTTTCCTTTTTGTAAATGAGGATTATAATTCCTAACTTGCAAGGTTACAGTGAAACCTTTTACATGTACAACAAAACATGTATATGTGAGGTTTGCAAGTGGCCATATATGAAGCATAGTTCTTGGAACATAGCAGTTGGGTATTTGGTGATTCATTCATTTGCTCAGTAAACACTGAGTGCTTGCTCTGTGACAGACACTTATGACAGTGATTATGATTTTAAAAAGCCCCAAACCTTAGAATTTTCACTGATAGATGTTTGTAATTTGGGGAAGGATGAAAAACAAGGAAATACATTTTTATTTAAGTGATTAAGAAGTTTAAAGCTCAGGTATACACTATGCTGGAACAAGAGAATCCCAGTCTTGAGATGTTTGTTTAATGAATCTGAGATCAAATTCTACTTCATTAAAAAATTATTAAACATAGAGACTCCTCTCAATGTAAGTCAAAATAAATTGAAGAACTTATGAATTACTTTTGAATCTCTTAGGTGAAATAAGCAAAATCTATCTATATAAACTTTATTAGCATATGGAGTACAAGAAATAACTTTGAATATTGTATTTACCAAAACAGAACAGTAAAACTAAATTTAGTGACTGCATTTCAAATTTTTAAAATGTCAACCAAATTCATTTAAAAAGCAGCTTAAAATGTGTAGCCTTTAACTATCTATCTGAGTCTTTAAAATAAAATCATGCTGGTGTATTCTGCTTTTTAGGTGGAATAATTTCTTTTTACAAAACATAACCAAATAGCAGTATAATGTCTGAAATTTAAATTTTGGTAATTTACTTTGTCACTTCATTTCTGATATGTAAAATGAGCTTTCTTCTCAGCTACTTACTTGAAAAGTGTATTTTCATGAGTTTCATACTGTCTCTTCTTCATTATTTAATTTGGGGTTCAGAAATTTTAAAATGTATCAAATTATATACAAGAAAAAAGTAACTTTGGGGCTCATATAATTTAAGCTTTATATTGTGGCTTTCTTTTTTGATATATAAAATCTGTCATTTTAATTTTCTCTTTACACATATTATGACTTTTTACTTTCAAAAGTAAAAGACAACAGCAGCAAAGTCATTATAGCTTAATCATAATAAATATTTCATGATACACTGCCTAAGGCCCCTAATATTTAAAAAACATCAGAATAAATTCCTGAAGGTAACAATTAAAATAGCTCAAGGAGAAATTAATTTGATTTCCTTAATTATTTCAATTATTATAATGATAATTTAACTAGTTTCACTAAATAATAGAAAAGGTAAATCTTCAAAAATACATGATTGCCTAGAAGTTAAAAAGAAAAAAAGATTCACTGATTCCTTATCAGTACTTCAGATAAAGCTATTTTCTATCACTCAGTATTCATTTTCACAACGATTCATGCAATAATGATTTCTTCTTAGAATTTTGATTCCTGGGAAATATGAATTGTTATCTTGTTTTCTTCTCCCATCTACTAAGATTTCTCCCATTACTTTTTGGATTTCCTTTTTTGCCTTTATTGGTTAGGAACTTTCTGCTGAACTTAAGTTGTATTCAAACATAGCAAATATACTCTCACTGGTATAGTTGCCACCTCCTTTTTCCTGAAAAGCTTTCTTTTTATCTTTATGTTAATTACCTTGCGTACTCATGTTTTTCACATGCAAATCCATGAAACTCTTTCAAATGTTATAAATTTATAAAAGGCTTTTCCTTAAAAATTCTGTTCTATTTGTGATTCTTTGATATAGTAGTTGAAGAAATGGAAGCAACAATTAAATCTGTGTGCACATACACACACAACACACACTCAGGTTTTGTTTTCTTTTTAAACAAAGCAAAGATAACCTAAGTTTACTTAATGGACTGATGTTGAAGCTGAAACTCCAATACTTTGGCCACCTGATGTGAAGAGCTGACTCATTTGAAAAGACCCTGATGCTGGGAAAGATTGAGGGCAGGAAGAGAAGGGATGACAGGATGAGATGGTTGCATGGCATCACCGACTCAATGGACATGGGTTTGGGTGGGCTCCGGGAGTTGGTGATGGAGAGGGAGGCCTGGCGTGCTGCAGTTCATGGGGTCGCAAAGAGCTGGACATGACTGAGGGACTGAACTGAACTGAACTGGAAAAAAAAATATTATTGTGGTGCCACTGAGAAAAATGAAAGCAACTGGATCTTTGAAAACATTTGGAAGTCTGGGGAAGATAAGATAGAGAAATAAGTCCCCATTTTAAAGCCAGAGACAAAGGCAAAGTTTAGAGGCTGACAGAGGATTGAGTCCAGACAACAGACTTGAACGTGCACAGAGTACATCCTCACAGATGGAGAATACCTCACAAAATTTTTTCTTTTTGTTTGCATTGAATGCCAGGTATTTTAGATAGATATATCAAATTGCTGTAACAGACTTAAAAGTGAAAAATGTCTCAAACACAATAGAAGTTACAACAGTTTGACTAAAACTAAGAGATTGTGATGTGAGAGTTGGACCATAAAGAAGGCTGAGCACCAAAAAATTGATGCTTTCGAATTGTGATGCTGGAGAAGACTCTTGAGAGTCCCTTGGACAGTAAGGCGATCAAGCCAGTCAATCCTAAAAGAAATCAACCTTGAATATTCATTGGAAGGACCGATGCTGAAGCTAAAACTCCAATATTTTCACCACCTGATGAGACTGACTCATTGGCAAAAACCCTGATACTGGGAAAGACTGAAGGCGGGAGGAGAAGGGGACAACAGAGGATGAGATGGTTGGATGGCATCACCGACTCAACGCACACGATTTTGAGCAAGCTCTGGGAGATGGTGAAGGACCGGGAAGTCTGGCATGCTGCAGTCCTTGGAGTCGCAAATATGACAGGACCAAGTAACTGAAAAACAACAGCAAGAGATTGCATTTGTTTTGAGATGAGTTGGAAATTAATTTTGTCCTTTAAATGTATTCACAAGCAGAATTGTGAAAGGTAAATTTAAATACTCCATGGGGTCACAAAGAGTTGGACACGACTGAGCAAGTGAACTGAACTGAAATTTAAACACTAAAGTAGGATTCATTTCCCAGAATTATTGACAAAAGTAGACCCAAGGAGTAGTGGTGTCTTTATTTTAAAGTTGCCTGGGGGAACTGGTTTATTCTTTGATTTTCAGTCTCTTATTACATGTGTGATAGTGGATGGCATTATGACCAATTCTGCTAAAATAGTGACACCCAGAGTCACATCTGTTAGTCATCTGCTTCTAGTGTTTTTCTAATCCAAGTGTAAACTAAGTTTGCCAGTTATGATTTAAAAACTGTGACAGTCAAATAAAGAGAAGTTTTAGGTTGATTTGGTTGGTTAAATTGTGTGTAAATAGGTGGCTCAGACGGTAAAAGCATCTGGCTACAATGCGGGAGACCTGGGTTCAATCCCTGGGTCAGGAAGATACCCTGGAGAAGGAAATGGCACCCCACTCCAGGACTCTTGCCTGGAAAATCCCATGGACAGAGGAGCCTGGTGGGCTGCAGTCCATGGGGTCGCAAAGAGTCGGAAACGACTGAGCAACTTCACAGTGAAGGAAAAGTGAATCTTCCAGTTTCCTGGTCATCACTGGATGACTTAATCACTTATCATCTTTTCTAATTTTTACCTTTCCACAAAATTCCTTGGGTTTTTTGTTCATTTGTTTAAACCTTTTACTTGGCATTAGACTGTTACGGGTACACAGATCTGTAAGATAATTGGATCTGAGATTACTAGCATCTGAATTGGCAAAAAATATGTTTAAATGAACGGAATTCATTAAAAAAACATAATTCTAGTCCACTAATTTCATTCTTTTTTTTTTCTTTTAAAACATGTACTGATAGCCCAAAGATTAGTAATGTTGCAAAAATTGTGAGTCCCAGTAACTTTATATTCCACTGAGAATCTGTGATTTGGCCACACATCTTATTGTTTTGAATTAGAGTAGAACATGGCACATTGGAATAAATTTTTAAGGGAAGAAGCTCCATGGAATAGAGAATTGATGGTGTTGTCTGAATTGAAAGTAGAATCAGAACACATGTCATCAATCCTATTTAGTCTGCCAGGTATTACATTAAATTTAATACTAAATTAGTGTTATAAAAATTAAAGGTCCATCCTAAATCATTCAGTATTTCCTTCTCTTCCTTTATATATTATTAAAAATTTCATTAAAAGACAAACTATACAGTCACTGGTAGACATCAATAATCTTTGCAGATTTGCATATTGCCTTCCAATCTGTCCCCATGTACTCCAGCCTTGTAATTTCCTGTTTATAGCAGGTCTTGTTACATATTCATGAGGATGCTTTGCTATAGTCTCAATAAAGAATACATCACAATAAATCAGTCTTAACTAGAAGTTCTTTTTCACAGTTTCTTTGTTATCTTTAGATGATCTTGTTTGTTGAAACTTTTAAGAAAGAATCCCCTTTAGATTATATTCTCTAGCTTGAAAAGTTCAAGTCTTTAATCCTGTGATGTCACATGGTTTTATCTTAAAGTCCAATTCTAATAAATCGATAATGAAGACTCAGAACACTGTGTTGAGTAGGAATCTGAGTTTTTATAAGGTCTCAGCAGGTGACTGATTAGCAGTGATGTTCATGGAGGCAGTAGGGTGCTTTTGAAGGAAAGAATATTTGTTACTGATTTTCAGAAATATTTACTATATTCTATTTAGTATTTTTTATCAAATACAAAAATGATTTAGTTTCTTGCCTTTTAAAACAGATTTTTACTGTTTAAATTAGTCCTTTTCTAAGGGGATAGGCAATTTTCAATTCTCTGCTTCTGGGTTAGGGTACCTCTTCATGTACCTCAACATACATATACCAGATGTCATGTCTGAGGACGAGTTTCTGCCTTAGCTCGTGAAAAATAGGTTTCATAGATTTTTAAAAATTGGGTCACAATCTTCTCTTATCATTATTTGCATGTTTTTTCCTCAGCTCATATTCTATATGATGGTGAAAAGGTTTGGAATCAGCCTAGTTTGAATACTTTTTGGGAAACCACTTCCTTTTTTCTGAATTAATCAATGCAGAATTTATTTCTTCATTCTGATAGCTTAATGAATACAAAAATTCCCTTTTTTCTTATAGTTCAGAAATTTATCAATAGGTGTATTTTAATCAGTCATACTTAGAACACAAAGAGACTTCAATTTTCAGAAAATGTTGATTGTGCTTTTCTCTGATTGCTTGTGTTCTGATTCTTCTGTTCTTTCCCTTAAGAGAACTACTTGTTTGCTGACTTTGTGATGTTTTCCATCCTCTACATCAGTCATCTCCTTTTGCATTTAATTTTGTCCCATTCTTCTGAGTTAGCCCTTGAGTTTTTAATACCCTTACCTGATATACATCTTTTTAGAATTAATGCTTCCTGCTACAACACAAATGTTAACTTGTGTATAGCATTATTTTTTAGCAATTCTTCCTTATCTCATTCATTTGATGTTTTGCCTCAACTGTTTATTTATAACAACCTCCTTTTATTTAATAGCAGTCATGCCTCTTAAACTTTATGGACTATGTCAAACAGTTCCTGGAAGTTTTCTTCTGATTTCTACTCAGAAGAAAACTGAGTGTCAGCAGTGTCATTTTTCAGAAGTGTTATTTATCTTACTTGACAATATTTTTCATAGGCCATGTGAAATTTGGAAAAAATAATTTTTTTCTTGCTCTCTCCTCAAATATAAGATCAGAACTTTCAGTAAACAGAAATAGAAGACTGACTTTGGTTTTTCATTTCATCCACAGGTATGATGTAGAGTTTCTCTTCTCAGATAAACAAATTGGACTGTTGTTGTTGTTTAGTTGCTAAGTCATGTCTGACTCTTTGTAACTCCATGAACTGCAGCACACCAGGCTTCTGTCTTTCACTATCTCCTGGAGGTTGGTCAAACTCATGTTCATTGAGTTGATGATGCTATTCAACTATCTCATCCTGGCTTGGCCCCTTTTCCTCCTGCCCTCAATCTTTCCCAGCATCAGGGTCTTTTCCAATGAGTCAGTCTTTGCATCAGGTGGCCAAAGTATTGGAGCTTCAGCTTCAGCATCAGTCCTTCCAATGAATATTCAGGATTGATTTCCTTTTGGATTGATTGGTTTGATCTCCTTGTTTTCCAAAAGACACTGAAGAGTCTCCACCAGCACCACAATTGAAAAGGATAATTTCTTTGATGCTCAGCCTTCTTTATAGTCCACTTCTTATATCCATATGTGACTACTGGAAAAGCCATAGCTTTGACTATATGTTCCCTTGTAGGCAAAGTGATGTCTCTGCTTTTTAATGTGCTGTCTAGGTGTGTCATAACTTTTCCTCCAAGGAGCAAGTGTCTTAATTTCATAGCTGCTGTTAATGTCTGTTGGGAATTTGGAGCCTAAGAAAATAAAATCGGTCACTATTTTCACTTTTTCCCTTCTATTTGCCATAGAGTGATAGGACCAGATTCCATGATCTTAGTTTTTTGAATGTAGAGTTTTAAGCCAGCTTTTTCACTCTCCTCTTTCACCCTTGTGAAGAGGCTCTTTAGTTCCTCTTTGCTTCTGCCATTAGGGTGGTACTATCTGCATTTCTGATATTATTTTTCTCCCAGCCATCTTGATTCCTGCTTGTGATTCATCCAGCCCAGCATTTTGCATGATGTACTCTGAGGCAGGCAAAGTAGTGTCCACTTAAATTCCAAGTTTCTGTCAGATTTTCATAAAGTATACTCTGTTCTGCTCAGGTGCCTCTTCCCCCCCCCCACCCCCCAAGGCCTTGTTATCTCTATGATGTTGAACTACTGTAGCATATCAAATAATACAATTTCTAGAAGAATTAGAGTGTTTCTTTATTCATAGATTCTTCATCCAATAAAATATCATTTGGAGAAATACTGATCCAAAAGCACACCATGCTACTTATATCACAGTTGTCAGGGATGTGCAGTCTCAGTTGTGTGTGTGTAAGGGGGAAGTGAGGAAGAGTAGCCAAGGAAACATTCTACTTACCTGGAAAGGTGGGAGCTAGCAACTGGAGCAGGAAGGCTACCAGCCTAGTGAGCAGTGGGCCTTTCTGGAACTAATGAGCAAAGATGCATCAGCCTCTTCCACTTTTTTTTTTTTTTTTTAAAGAATAATCTTTATATCATGAAGCAAGCTCAGAACATTTCATGAGCTAAAGGCTTGAAAGGATTTTCTAAGTCTCGATTTTCACTCAATAAATGAGTCATATTTATGTCCCACATGGGGCGCAATGAAAATACTGCTTCAAGTTACATAATTAACTTCCATATAAATATAAATATTTCTGAACACCTTATTTTCTCCTCTCCCATATGAGAGCAGAGGAGGACCCCAGGACATCATTTCAAAATCACCTTTCTTTGCCCTTTCCTCCCCCAAGGAAATTGGGCTCTGTCTTTCATCAACACATGATTAACCTAACTACCATTCCAAACAAAATAGCACAGTTACTTCCTGAGCATGTTTATAAAATATGCAAATCCAACTTGTCCTTTGCTTCATTATTGCATCCATTATTTAGTTTCATTATAAAACATTTGAGGTTAAGAAAGGATAATTAATACAATTAAGTTCCCATGGTTTAAAAATTACCTAATTTTAGTAAATGTTTTAATGGAATTCTAGCACAAAAATGAAAATGAAATTCATTACCTTCATTATAACAGCACCAAATAGAACAAAATAATCAGTCTGAAACTCAAAATATGTTATAAATGAATATTTATTATTTAATAGAAAGCCACTAAACTATACCTGTAGATTACCAATATATGAATATTTTTCTTTTTCTATGTTGCTGGATGAATAGTTTAAGGAAAGCAGGAGAAATGAGACTTAGCTATTTATTTTTAAAGGACTTACGTCTGTTTTATCAGATTATAGCATGCTTAAAACATCACTGAATATGCATTTCAACAACTTTCCTTTTGGTCTACTTTGAGATTACAATATTTAATCAACATTTTTTGGAAACATGTTAAATATTAGACCCTGTGTTAATGACTTTTGCATTTCAAATGCTCATGTCAGAAAGGAATAAATTTTCCTCTACGTTTTTCTGGCTGGTCTAAAAATTAAATTGACATGAGATAGATTAACAAGAGAAAAATCAAACAAAAATTTAATAACATGTATACATGGGAGAGACTCAGGGAAACTAAATAAGTTGCTGAAAAGGCCAAAGACCTTACCTTAATTATCATCTTTGGCTAAAGGCAAAAGAATATGTTGCAGATAGTGGTTTGGGGCTTCAGAGGGGAAGAAGACAATTCAAATAAAGATAGAAAAGTAAGTAAATGTTTACTGAGCCATATAGAGAAAACAGGACACAAAGAGAACTCTGATCTCTAGGCCCTGTAGAGTTTCCTCTACAACTTTAGCAGATATTCTTGGCAGATACCTCTGATAATAGCTCTACTCCAGAAACAGGCCTGGAATCTAATTTTTTTAGGCAGCTAAGGGAGAGGTAAGATGAAAAGCTTTCTAAGTCTTCTGCTTCTTAAAAATTATCAGCTTGAATTAATCCTCATGCCAAAGAGACATAATTTGGGGTGGAAAATTTTGCTCTCTTGCACTCACAAGAACCAATGGTGAAACGGGTATAAAAACTAGTTGATCAGAATGCTCTAGGTAACCTGCCTGGTCAGAGAGTAAAACTAGGCAGAGTGGAAGTACAGCATGCTAGTGTTTAGGATATAAAAAGAGAAGTAATCAACTAAACAGAAAATTAGCAAGGAAACACAAACTTTAAATGATACAATGGACCAGTTAGACCTGATTGATATCTATAGGACATTTCACCCTTTTTCTCAAGTGCACATGGAACCTTCTCTAGGATAGATCACATCCTGGGCCATAAATCTACCTTTGGTAAATTCAAAAAAATTGAAATCATCCCAAGCATTTTTTCTGATCACAATGTGGTAAGATTAGATGTCAACTACATGAAAAAAGCTATTAAAAATACAAACATATGGAGGCTAAACAACACACTTCTGAATAACCAACAAGTCACAGAAGAAATTAAAAAAAAAAAAATATATATATATATATACACATAGAAATGAATGAAAATGAAAACCAACAACCCAAAGCCTATGGGATTCAGTAAAAGCGGTGTTAAGGGGAAGGTTCATAGCAATATAAGCTTACCTCAAGAAACAGGAGAGAAATCAAATAAATACCTATCTCTACACCTAAAGCAACTAGACAAAGAAGAAATGAACCACCCCAGGGTTAGTAGAAGGAAATAAATCATAAAAATTAGGACAGAAAAAAAGTGCAAAAGAAACAAAGGAGACCATAGCCAAAATCAACAAAGCTAAAAGCTGGTTCTTTGAGAAGGTAAATAAAATAGATAGACCATTAGCCAGACTCATCAAGAAAAAAAGGGAGAAGAATCAAATCAACAAATTAGAAATGAAAACGGAGAAATCTCAACAGACAGCACAGAAATACAGGGATCATAAGAGACTACTATCAGCAACTATATGCCAATAAAATGGACAACTTGGAAGAAATGGACAAATTCTTAGAAAAGTACAACATGCCAAAACTGAACCAGGGAGAAATAGAAGATCTTAACAGACCCATATCAAGCATGGAAATCGAAACTGTAATCAGAAAACTTCCAGCAAACAAAAGCCCAGGACCAGATGGCTTCACAGCTGAATTCTACCAAAAATCTAGAGAACAGCTAACACCTATCCTAATCAAACTCTTCCAGAAAATTTCAGAGGAAGGTAAACTTCCAAACTCATTCATGAGGCCGCCATCACCATAATACCAAAAGCAGACAAAGATGCCACAAAAAAAGAAAACTACAGGCCAATATAACTGATGACCATAGATGCAAAAATCCTTAACAAAATTCTAGCAAACAGAATTCAACAACATATTAAGAAGATCATACATCATGGCCAAGTGGGCTTTATACCAGGAAAACAAGGATTCTTCAATATTTACAAATCAATCAATGTGATACACCACATTAGCAAAATGAAAGATAAAAACCATATGATTATCTCAATAGATGCAGAGAAAGCCTTTGACAAAATTCAACCTCCATTTATGATGAAAGCCCTCCAGAAAGCAGACATAGAAGGAACATACCTCAACATAATAAAAGCCATATATGATAAACCCACAACAAACATTATCCTCAATGGTGAAAAATTGAAAGTATTTCTCCTAAAGTCAGGAACAAGACAAGGATGCCCACTCTCACCACTACTATTCAACATAGTTTTGGAAGTTTTAGCCACAGAAATCAAAGAAGAAAAAGAAATAAAAGGAATCCAGATTGGAAAAGAAGAAGTAAAACTCTCACTGTTTGCAGATGACATGATCCTCTACATAGAAAACCCTAAAGACTCCACCAGAAAATTACTAGAGCTAATCAATGAATATAGTAAAGTTGCAGGATATAAAATCAACACACAGAAATCCTTTACATTCCTATACACTAACAATGAGAAAACAGAGAAATTAAGGAAATTATTCCATTCACCGTTGCAATGAAAAGAATAAAATATTTAAGAATAAATGTACCTAAAGAAACAAAAGACATATGTAGAAAACTATAAAACACTGATGAAAGAAATCAAAGATGACACAAATAGATGGAGAAATATACCATGTTCATGGACCAGAAGAATCAATATAGTGAAAATGAGTATACTACCCAAAGCAATCTACAGATTCAATGCTATCCCTATCAAGCTACCAATGGTATTTTTCAGAGAATTAGGACATATAATTTCACAATTTGTATGGAAATACCAAAAACCTTGAATAGCCAAAGCAATCGAGAAAGAAGAATGGAACTGGAGAAATCAACCTGTGTGACTTCAGGCTATACTACAAAGCAGCAGTCATCAAGACAGTATGGTACTGGCACAAAGACAGAAACATAAATCAGTGGAACCAAATAGAAAGCCCAGAGATAAATCCACGCACCTATGGACACCTTATCTTTGAAAAGGTAGGCAAGAATATACAGTGGAGAAAAGACAATCTCTTTAACAAGTGGTACTGGCAAAACTGGTCAACCACTTGTAAAAGAATGAAACTATAACACTGTCTAACACCATACACACAAAAAACAACTCAAAATGGATTAAAGATCTAAACATAAGACCAGAAACTATAAAACTCCTAGAGAAGAACATAGACAAAACACTCTCTGACATATATCACAGCAGGATCCTCTATGACCCACCTCCCAGAATATTGGAAATAAAAGCAAAAATAAACAAATGGGACCTATAAACGTAAAAGTTTTTGCACAATGAAGGAAACTATAAGCAAGGTGAAAAGACAGAAAATAATAGCAAATGAAGCAACTGACAAATAATTAATCTCAAAAATATACAAGCAACTCATGCAGCTCAATTCCAGAAAAATAAGCGAACTAATCAAAAAATGGGTCAAAGAACCAATGAGACATTTCTCCGAAGAAGACACAGATGGCTAACAAACACATGAAAAGATGCTCAACATCACTCATTATCAGAGAAATGCAAATTAAAACCACAATGAGGTACTATCTCACGTGGGTCAAAATGGCTGCTATCAAAAAGTCTACAAACAATAAATGCTGGAGAGGGTGTGAAGAAAAAGAAACCCTCTTACACTGTTGGGAATGCAAACTAGTACAGCCACTATGGAGAACAGTGTGGAGATTCCTTAAAAAAAAATGGAAATTGAACTGCCATATGACCCAGCAATTCCACTGCTGGGCATACACACCAAGGAAACCAGAATTGAAAGAGACATGTGTACCCCAATGTTCATCGCAGCACTGTTTATAATAGCCAGGACATGGAAGCAACCTAGATGTCCATCAGCAGACGAATGGATAAGAAAGCTGTGTTACATATAAACGATGGAATATTACTCAGCTATTAAAAAGAATGCATTTGAATCAGTTCTAATGAGGTGGATGAAACTGGAGCCTATTATACAGAGTGAAGTAAGTCAAAAATAAAAACACCAATACAGTATATTAATGCATATATATGGAATTTAGAAAGATGGTAATGATGACCCTATATGTGAGACAGCAAAAGAGACACAGATGTAAAGAACAGAATTTTGGACTCTGTGGGAGAAGGCAAGAGTGGGATGATTTGAGAGAATAACATTGAAACATGCATATTACCATATGCGAAATAGATCGCCAGTCCAGGTTCGATGCATGAAACAAGGTACTCAGGGCTGGTGCACTGGAATGTCCTTTAGGGATGATATGGGGAGGGAGGTGGGAGGGAAGTTCAGGATGAGGAACACATATACACCCAGGGCTGATTCATGTGAATATATGGCAAAAACCACCACAATATTGTAAAGTTATTAGCCTCCAATTAAAATTTAAAAAAATAAAATTAAAAATAAATAAAAAGAGAAGTAGAATGCATTCAAAGTCTGTTTGAAGTATTCTGGTGTCATTTTATCCTTCTTTGGTGATCATTTGTATATAGGTCAACATTCATAATTTAATGGATTTCATATATGTATGTGTGTGTGTATATATATATTTTCCCCTCTTGAGGCATGAAAGTCCATTATTACTCTTAAATTGGCTCTCATTTACCATTTGTACTCTGTTAGTCAGCTAGAATAGTTATTTTTCTGTCTTTCTAAAAGCTACTGATATTTTCAGATAATTGCTAATTTTCACTTCAATGTTTAAACCAAGAGTAGCCAAATCTGTGTTTCTAATAGTCATGTATGGGTGTGAGAGTTGGATCATAAAGAAAGCTGAGTGCTGAAAAATTGATTCTTTCAAACTACAGTGATGGAGAAGACTCTTGAGAGTCCCTTGGACTGCAAGGAGACCAAATCAGTCTATCCTAAAGAAAACCAAGCCTGATATTCATTGGAAGGACTGATGCTGAAGCTGAAGCTCTAATACTTTGACCACCTGATACAAAGAGCCTACTCATTGGAAAAGACCCTGATGCTGGGGAAGATTGAGGGCAGGAGGAGAAGGGGGAGAAAGAGGATGAGATGGTTAGATGCCATCACCAACTCAATGGACATGAGTTTGAATAAACTCTGGGAGATAGTGAGGGACAGGGAAGCCTGGAGTTCTGCAGTCCATGGGGTCAGAAAGAGTCAGACATGAGTTAGCAACTGAACAACAACAAGCCAAAGCTGTGTTGGGTGTGCTTATGGAGAGGTGAGGAAACAAGTTTTGCTTCTTTTTTTGTCCTAAAATCCACTGGAGTATTTTTAACATTACTATTTTTTTTTCCTTTAGATCAAAGGCCCAGAGTAATATTAATCATTCTTGGTTCAAATCACATACTCAGTGTTGGTCCACATATATCTATGGCAAGGGTGGGATGCTTTGAGAGAATAGCATTGAAACATGTATATTACCATATGTGAAATGAATAGCCAGTCCAGGTTTGAGGCGTGGGGCAGGATGCTCAGGGCTGGTACACTGGGATGACCCTGAGGGTGAGGGATGGGATGGGGAGGGAGGTGGGACAGGGGTTAAGGATGGGGAACACATGTACACCTATGGCTGATTCATGTCAATGTATGGCAAAATCCACTACAGTATTGTAAAGTAATTAGCTTCCAATTAAAGTAAATTTTAAAAATTAAAAATTAAAAGAATCACAATACTGAATATTCAAAAATAATAATGATGATAAACAAATGTGAACACAAACCTAAAGCCAAAGCTAACACCTTGGAAATAATGACTGGCATCTAACCACATGCTTCCCTCATAGTTCAGTTGGTAGACCCCGGTTCAATTCCTGGGTTAGGGAGATCTACTGGAGAAGGGATAGGCTACCCATTCCAGTATTCTTGGGCTTCCCTTGTGGCTCAGCTGGTAAAGAATCCGCCTGCAATGCAGAAGACCTGGGTTTGATCCCTGGGTTGGGAAGATCCTCTGGAGAAGGGAAAGGCTACCCACTTTAGTATTCTGGTCTGGAGAATCTCATGGACTGTATAGTCCATGGGGTCACAAAGAATCAGACACGACTGAGTGATTTTCCCTTCATCTAACCATATAACCTTGGTTCCGTTGTCTTTCTTAATCTAGGCTAAATATTATCCTTCCTTTTTATGTGTGAAATCTGTGTCTGTTGCTTCCATATATACTACACATATTCATTTACACACATATATGCACACACTTATTGTTTAAACCTATAAAAAAGAATATCATACAATCTGTAGTCTTTGGGAATTAATTTTTTAATATTAAATTGCCAAGATTCATCTATATTTTATATGCCACTACAGTTTGTTCTTTTTAACTTTTGTGAAATATACCACATCACAGTCGTGAGCTCTCCCATGGAAGATCACTATTCACAATAGGTTCTTCCAGTAGTGAACAGAGCTGCTAAACTTTCCTTGAACAGAAATTCTGTTGGTGCATATGCTTGTGTTTCTCTTCAGCATATATTCATGAAATGTCTGAATCACAGAAGTTTTGTGGTTCATCTCTAGGATATAATATCAGACTCATTTTCAGTGTGCTTGCAGCATTCCCCATTTACATTTTAAATTTTTATTGGTACCTTGGATATATACAAACATTGATGCATCTTTTGATAAATATTGAACCAGTGAATATTCATTCAGCAATACCAGGTAGTTAGTGAGTGAAACTTCACCCTAGAGGCATACCAATAGACCATTATCACAAACCCTCTTCTCAAAAATTTCTTTCTGTGTCTCTTGTATGCACACACACAAAGATATAGCCCTGGTTTTGCTCTCTGAAGCTCCTAGAATGTCTGTAAACTGAGGAAGTTGGGCTAGATTAGCACCTTTCAAACTATGTCCTATGACAACTTTGCTTTGTATGTCTATGAATGTGTGGATGTTAGAGATATTTTGGTAGATGAAGGTGGAGTAGAGGAAAGGAAGATGAGACAAGACTAGAAATCTAGAAGATCTACCAATGCTATGAACAAAGAAGTTTCACTTTCATCTCTACCTTTTTTTGTATTCCATGTGAAAAAGTTTTCCTGTTGATAAATCAAAAGTTAGAAATTTGCTGGAACAGATGATCTCTTAAGTCCTTTTCTGCCCCAATGTCCTGTGATTACGAACTGTATCATTTAGGGCAATTCATGCTAGCTAATACAACTGATAAAGCCCAAAATCTCAGTGGCTTAGCCAGCAGATTTATTTTTAACTCACACAAAGCTTGCTACAATTTGGCAGAAGCTCTCCTCCATCAGGTAATTCAGAGACATGGCTGTCTCAGTCTTGTGATGCTGTGTTCTCACCTGTGGCCTCTTAGATCGTAGCAGCATAAGGAAGAGGAGAACGGGGTGAGCACATCCAGCTTTAACTGACTCAGCTCAGAAGTGACATTTGAGTTCACAGCCCATTGGCTAACCCAAGTCACCACAAGGATGGCTGGAACATGTCCAAGAACACATGGAACGTTTAGTCCACAGTTGACCCTAGCTCACGTACCAAGTACAAGAAGTATAATTCAGATGTAAGATGGCAGGTTGTCAGAATCAAGGTGACATACAATTAAATAGTGGAGATTTTCTCAGAAAGGTACCTTGTGATCCTTAAGTTAATCATTTCAAAAGATTTCCAGTGTAATCTTTTGTGTTTTGGAAAATATCCAGTGTTCCTGTTTGGATCCATAATTTTCTTGCTTTTAGGGTTGAAATATAAAACATAAAAATTGGGTTACTGGTCTTTATTGTACTAAAATTCAATTTTAAAAAATGTCTGGGTTCTATCACATACAGAATGTGCAATAGTAGGTCAGACTGAGCAATCTATTTCCTTCTATACAGATCAAAATGCATGGCCCTTTCCTCATAAAATGTGTGCCTTTTTTTTTTTCTTATGTTGCTCTGAGATGAAGGAGAACACAGAGTGCAAACAGTCTTTCTGACTATCTTCATGTGATTTAATTTTATTTTTGAGCTTGTCGATATCTCCTTTAACAGCTCATTCTGCATCTCATCTCCCAGTAGTACAGCATACTCAATATGATTCACTTTCTAAAACAATAGATTTAACTTGGACATTGCTAATGATCAGGAGAAGTCCAGATATTGAGTCAGAAGCAATTAAATCATTTGGGGAAGGGACCACTGCTGAGTTAGTGTGTTCTTTGGAAGTTGATTCTGGTGACTCAAAGCAACAATAAAAGCATGGTGGAAAGAAGCCCATGCCTGATGTGGAGGTGTAGCTGGCAGGAAGGTTGGGAAGATAGTTCACTCAGGGAAGCAAATATAAAATTATAGACAGAGTGATGTAGGAAACGCCTGGCATTAGGGGACATGCTTAAGCTGCCTGATAAAAAGACACTGAAAACTATGAGAAGGAAGGGGAAACTTAACTAGTATGAGGAAGAGAAGCCAGAGAGGAAAGGCTTATTGAAATATGTAGAGAAATATCTTTAGAAGCCTAAACAATTAGTTCTGCAATGAAAATGACCATTTTATTTCCTGACTTTGTTTTAAAATGCTTTAAAATCTAACTGGGGCAAAGCAGGTTTGGGAACAAAGAAAGTGGGCTAGAACCTTGTTTTTTGCTTTTTCCCTATTGGTTGAAGGAACAATCAACGAAGGAGCAAATAAAGCTTCTTGTTTGGGTTCAACAATTTGGATCTTTGATTGTTCTACTGCTTCCAGAGGTTACTCAGATCCAAGTAGAAGAGGTGGTTCTTTGCAGAGTAAGCTAATAAAGCAACTCCCCAGTGGTTTTCTGGTAGGACTTTGCTCTTCCCAACCAAGCATTTTACTAGTTTTCTTGAGGAAGCTTTCTGAAATCGTCACTTAATGTCCCAGGTGTTAAAGCCTTTGAATCATCAGCTGTAAACACCAAACCAGCAATGGCCATAGGAGATTTCAAAAGATAATTAGAAATCTAAACTTTTTGGAGCCTTAGACTGAGATAATTTTATAGCTAAATTCTGACTGAACATTTTTCAAATGTAATTCCTGTAATTACTTAAATAATTAAAGTAAAAAATGGAAGCTTCCTGATTCATTTTAAGAAAGCAGAAAAACTCTAAACCAAACCTTACAGAGATCTCTAAGAATTAAGATGATTTCATTTATGAAAAATGTTGTGAAGATAACATTTATGTTGTTATGTGATGATATGTCAATTTATCTAATCCAGGCATATATTAAAAGAATAATAGTCTGTGAGTAAGTAAAATAACTTTTAGGTATGCAAGATAGTTCAACACAAGTAAATTAAATACAAAATGTGTTATATCAATACTTTTAAAATTAAAATTAATTATATTGTAATATACCACAATAAATATTATATATATATATATGTTATATATGTATTGTGTGTTAGTCGCTCAGTCATGTCTAACTCTTTGCAACCCTATCGACTGTAGCATATCAGACTTCCCTGTCCTTCTATCTCCTGGAGTTTGCTCAAACTTGTGTCCATTGAATTTATGATACCATCCAAGCATCTCATCCTATGTTGCCCTCTTCTCCTCCTGCCCTCAATCTTTCCCAGCATCTGGGTCATTTCTAAAAGGTTGGTCTTTGTATCACTTGGCCCATGCATTAGAGTTTCAGCTTCAGCATCAGTCCTTCTAATGAATATTCAGGTTTGGTTTCCTTTAGGATTGACTGGTTTGATCTTGCAGTGCAAAGGACTCTCAATAGTCTCCAACATCAAAGTACAAAAGCATCAATTCTTCCCCATTCAGCCTTATTAATGGTCCAACTCTCACATTTCTTCATGACTACTAGAAAAACCATAGTTTTGACTTTATGGACTTTATAGGCAAAGTGATGTTTCTGTTTTTCAATATTCTGTCTAGGTTTGTCATAGTTTTTCTTCCAAAGAGCAAATGTCTTTTAATTTCATTGCTGCAGTCACTGTCCATAGTGATTTTGGAGCCCAAGAAAATAGAACCTGTCACTGTTTCCACTTTTTGCCCATCTGTTTGCCATGAAGTAATGTGACCAAATACCATGATCTTGGTTTTTAATGTTGAGTTTGAAGCCAGCTTTTTCACTCTCTTCTTTCAACCTCACCAAGAGGCTCTTTAGTTCTTCTTCACTTTCTGCCATTTCAGTGGTATCATCTGCATATCTGAAGTTGTTGATGTTTCTCCCAGCATTCTTGATTCCAGCTTGTAATTTATCCAGCCTGGCATTTCATATGATGTGCTCTTTATGTAAGTTAAATAATCAGGATGACAATATACAGCCTTGACGTACTCCTTCCCCAATTTTTGACCAGTTCATTGTTCCATAACTGGTTCTAACTGTTGCTTCTTGACATACATACAGGTTTCTTAGGAGACAGATAAGGTGGTTTGGTGTTCTCATCTCCTGAAGAACTTTCTACAGTTTGTTGTGATCCACAAGGTCAAAGGGTTTAGTGTAGTCAATGAAGCAGAAATAGATGTTTTTCTGGAATTCCCTTGCTTTTCCTATGATCCAGTGGATTTTGGCAATTTGACCTGTGGTTCTTCTGCCTTTTCTATACCCTGCTTGTACATCTGAAAGTTCTCAGTTCTTGTACTACTTAGCCTAGCTTGAAGGATTTTGAGCATAACCCTGCTATGATGTGAAATGAGCACAATTGTACACTAGCTTGAGCATTCTATGGCATAGCCCTTCTTTGACCTTTTCTAGTCATGTGTTCACTGCTGTTTTCCAAATTTGCTGACATATTGAGTGCAGCATTTCAACAGGATCATCTTTTAGGATTTGAAATGGCCCAGGTGGAATTCTATTACCTCCACTACCTTTGTTTATAGTGATGCTTCCTAAGGGCCACTTGACTTCACACTCCAGGATGTCTGGCTCTAGGTGAATGACCACACCATGGTGGTTATCTAGGTCATTAAGACCTTTCTTGTAGAATTTTTCTGTGTATTCTTGCCACCTCTTCTTAATCTCTTCTGCTTCTGTTAGGTTCTTTCCTTTTCTGTTCTCTTTGTGCCTATCTTCGCATAAAATGTTCCCTTGGTGTCTCCCATTTTCTTGAAGAGATCTCAAGTCATTCCCATTCTGTTGTTTTCCTCTATTTCTTTGCATTGTTCACTTAAGAAGACTTTCTTATCTCTCCTTGCTATTCTCTGGAACTCTGCATCCAGCTGGGTATATCCTCCCTTTCTCCTTTGCCTTTCACTTCTTTCCTTTCCTCAGTTACATGTAAAGAATCTTCTGGCAACCACTTTGCCTTCTTGCATTTCTTTGGGATGATTTTGGTCACCACCTCCTGTAAATGTTACAAACCTCCATTTGTAGTTCTTCAGATACTTTGCCTACCAGATCTAATCCCTTGAATCTATTTGTCACCTCCACTGTATAATCATAAGGGATTTGATTTAGGTCGTACCTGAATGGCCTAGTAGTTTTCCCTACTTTCTTCAATTTGAGTCTGAAGTTTGCAATAAGGAGCTGATGATCTAAGCCACAGTCAGCTCCAGGTTTGGTTTTTGCTGACTGTATAGAGCCTTCTGCATCTTTGGCTGCAAATAATATTATCAGTCTGATTTCAGTACTGACCATCTGGTGATGTCCATGTGTAGAGCCTGTTGGAAGAGGGTTTTTGCGATGACCAGTGTGTTCTCTTGACAAAACTCTGCCAGCCTTTGCCCTGCTTCATTTTGTACTCTAAGGGCAAACTTCCCTGTCTGATATCTCTTGATTGCCTACTTTTGCATTCTAATCCCCTTGATGAAAAGGACTTGTTGTTGTTGTTGTTGTTGTTAGTTCTAGAAGATCTTGTAGGTCTTCATAGAACCGTTCGACTCCAGCTTCTTTGGGATTAGTGGTTGGTGCATAGACTTGGATTACTGTGATATTGAATGGTTTGCCTTGGAAATGAACAGAGATCATTATGCTGTTTTTGAGATTTCACTCAATTACTGCATTTCAGACTCTTTTGTTGACTCTAAAGGCTACTCTGTTTCTTCTAAGGGATTCTTGCCCACAGTCACAGATACAATGGTTTTCTGAATTAAATTCACCCATTCCTGTTGATTCCTAAAATACAGCTGTGCATTCTTGCCATCTCCTGCTTCACCACATCCAATTTACCTTGATTCATGGACCTAATATTCCAGGTTCCATTGTGATATTGTTCTTTACAGCCTTGGACTTTATTTTCACCACCACACACATCTGGAATGAAGTATTGTTTGTGCTTTGGCCTAGCCTCTTCATTCTCTCTGGAGCTATTTCTCTGCTCTTCCCCCGTAGCATACTGGAAACCTACTAACCTGGGGGGCTCATCTTATATCTTTTTGTCTTTTCATACTGCTCATGGGGTTCTCAAGGCAAGAATACTGGAGTGGTTTGCTATTCCCTTCGCCAATACAAATTTCTTAGTACATAGTATATTTCATCAGAGAAGGCAATGGCACCCCACTCCAGTACTCTTGCCTGGAAAATCCCTTGGATGGAGGAGCCTGGTGGGCTGCCGTCTGGTGGGTGGGGTCACACAGAGTTGGGCACGACTGAAGCAACTTAGCAGCAGCAGTATATTTCATACTGAAAACAAATAAACAAACACCTAAATTAATTTTTTTTTAATTGTAGCTTGGACAAAAGGTATTGTAAATTCTTACAGTTAAGTGGAAAGGAAACAAAAACCTACAGTGACATATAGTGTCAAGCACATACCAACAATTCAATGTCTACTTAGGTTATGTGTGTGTGTTAGTCACTCAGTTATGTCCGACTGTTTGTGACCTCGTGGACGATAGCATGCCAGGTTCCTCTGTCCATATAATTCTCTAAGCAAGTATGGTAGAGTAGGTTGCTGTGCCCTTCTCCAGGGAATCTTCCTGATGTAGGATCAAACCTGGGTCTCCTGCATTATAGGCAGACTCTTTACCCTCTGAATCACCAAGGACCAAAGAAGTTTCACTTTGGACAGGAGATGCAGTTACTGCTGCTAAGTCACTTCAGCCGTGTCCAACTCTGTGCGACCCCATAGATGGCAGCCCACCAGGCTCTGCCATCCCTGGGATTCTCTAGGCAAGAACACTGGAGTGTGTTGCCATTTCCTTCGCCAATGCATGAAAGTTAAAAGTGAAAGTGAAGTCGCTCAGTCGTGTCCAACTCTTTGTGACCCCATGGACTGCAGCCCACCAGGCTCCATGGGATTTTCCAGGCAAGAGTACTGGAGTACGTTGCCATTGCCCTCTCCATTGGGCAGGAGATGAGCAGGCTTCTATCCAGAGTCCTTTAAAATGTCTGTCTTCAACCACAGCAGAGTGTAAGTACAGGATCCCAAAAGGAAAGACTCACCAAAAATAGATATAGGATGAATATAGTTAATGCTGAATTTCAGTGACAGCTGGCAAACCTAGCCTCAGTTGTTGGTCCACTAATATACAAGCACATATGAGGATGTTCCTGAGTAGTGTGGTTATGCAAGTCAAGAATGAAAAGGCAGCCTCTAAAGACATTTCATTCATATCAACTTAGCCCTGTTCCTAAATTCCAGAACTTCCTGAAAATCTGAATGGGAAGTTAAAGAGACTGCACTATTTTTCTTTTTCAGCAAGTAGTGAACAGAATCCAGACAGAACCATCAGTAGAAAAATGGGACCTGATAGCTAGAAAGATTGTTTGTTTGTTTCTTTAAACACACACACACACACACACAAAGAGAGATAGAAAAGTAAGTATGTGGATTTTTCCAGACACTAGCCCAGACATATTTCTTTGCTGAAGTTCAGGACAATAGCAACAGTTTCTTGTTTTTATATTTATGTCTTTGATTAACTGTGCTATCTACAGCTTTGCTCAATGAGTCTAGTAGCACAGGTTATGGGCCTCTAAAGTCGTAAATTCAAATTCATTTTCTTAGTGAGATTGCTTATCACTTAAAATGGTGCTTTCATTTTGGAACTCCTAAAACTGCTCAACTGTTCTATAACTCAATGATAAGCATGCAGGTGAAAGCCTTAAATAAAATAAAGCCAAAAAATGTTAATGGCTGTCAAATTACTCAGCATAAAACCCAAGAATTGATGGGTTTACAATGCATTAGCTGTTTCAAAAGAATTGTCTTAAAGTGCTCAGCCAGTTGCAAACAAATTCATCAAGCAAAGCAGGTACTGATAAAATATTTAAATCCTTGAAATAATAAAGGCTGATTAAGGTGTCAAAGTTAATGAAAATAATTATCCCAATGGAAAATCTGGATCATTTTCTTCTTTAATCAAAAACTCTGAACCTGCAGTCAGAGGGTGCACTTGGTATGCAGGTGGGAGAGGTGGAGAGGAATTTGGATGTCTGGTCAGACTTAAAGTGGCCTGAATGTTAGCAGGATTATTGATGGATGTGATATCTCTCTAGACTTATAATAAAACACCTTGTATTTGTTTAGCATTTCATACTTCACCAAGTGCTTTCACCTATATTATTTCACTTAATCTTCTCAAGGCTGTTTTTACTAACATGAAGTTCAGAGAGGAAAGATGAATTGCCTAAGTTTACATGGAAACCATACTAAAAGTTGATTTTCTAATTTCTTTCACAGCATGCTTTCATCCACAGTGTAGCTGTCTTTTTGGTTAAGGCAGCTCTGATGAGCTGCTTGCCTGTTTGCTCTAGTGCAATTTATATGACTGTAAAATAACAATATAAGCAATTTTCTTGAGAAATTTCAATATTCTTTCCGAAGAAAATGAAAGAGAAAAACTCACAGAGCTGCATGAGGTGATCTAGTCCAAGCCATTCATTTTACAGATGGGGAAAGCAGGGTCTGTGATGGTTAAACAACTCTGCCAAGGCCGTTGAGTGAGTTGGAGATGAGTTGAAAAGCTGGGAATGAGCCAGCAAGCCTTACACACAAAGCCAAGAAGTGCTTTCTTGAGCTGCCCACGCCTTGTTCTTTCCCTCCCTTGCTCATGCCACCTCCACTAAAACTTATGGAGAATTCACTTTGAAGGAAAGTAGTTACTGTAGCCTCATAGCCCTTGGGGATATTAAGATATACAAATAGATTTCCTGAAATAGAAATAATTTCCTGCTGCATCAGGATAGTCTTCAGGTTTCAGGGTAGCGTCATGATTTTGATTTCTGGTTTCCTCTAATCTGTTGGTTGAATTGTCCCTAATTTGAATTCCTGCCTTTATAAGTACGGATAGCATCTCTATAAAGTTGTTCCAGTAAATTCTCAAATAGTTTGAGGTAAAAAAGTGTGTCTAATACTAAAAAGGCCAAGAAACACTGTCTTTTAGAATTTTGCACCTACTAAATGTAATTTGGAGTGATTATATATCCTGTTTGATAAAAATTATTGTGATTGCTTCAGGCAGCAAGAGTGGTCTAAACTTTAATGTACAGATAAATTGTGTTCTTGAGATTTTTAGAAGAGAAACAATGTCAGGGTCATTTTTCATGTCTATGAACTTCTACCTATTGTAATGATATATTTTGGCCTCTGAACTGAATTGTTTATAAAAGAGAATAAATCACTGAAAATCCAGAAAGGCTATACAGTGATCAATAATTGTGCCAAGTTAAGTCAACATTATCATCATATAAAACTAAAAACTCTAACACTTTGTGTCATATGACTGACTCTTATATTATTTTAAGCCTGATTAAACAGGAAAGCATTAGTGACTGTCGTGCACCCGAAGATATTTCCAAAGCCAGTTGGTTTTAAACTTTCAAATGAAGAACCCAATGTTACTCTTACTTCATTTATAAGCCTCAATGAATAATGCTTTTATCATCTAATATAATTTAATAGGAATTTCTAAAATATAAACTGATGAATTACTGGAATGCTTTTAATTGATACGGAAGAAAATAGTACTTTTGTTAGAATATACTTGCTCTAATCTGCCTCATCATTCCAAGAATGAAAATCAAACAAAACTTAGGTTGCCTGGAAGTGTTAAGATTACATCATTGTCTAGAGAGTAGGATCAGTGATACCAAAGGAGTGAGGAAAAGCTGGTGCCCCTGCCCTGCCTGCCAAGGACCATGCCCTCCACCTGCCTGATGCTCTCGTGCTTCACTTGAGTGATGAATCTCCGTCACTGTCGACCCATAAAAATTCCAGTTAGACTAAAAGATCCCAACAAGGCACTATAAAGTTTACTTATTTAGATTTAAGCTGTCTCTTATTGCGTGCTTAGTTGCTCGGAGTCTTTTTGACTGCATGCTCTGTAGCCCACCAAGAATACTGGAGTGGGTTGCCATTTTCCACTCCAGGGGATCTTCCTAACCTAGGGATCAAAGCTACATCTCCTGTATCTCCTGCATTGCAGGCGGATTCTTTACCTGCCACGCCATTGGGGAAGCCTGGCTTTTATTGACAAGTATCAAGAAGCTAGCAAAATGCTGAAAATAGGGCTCAAATTTTCTTCTTGAGTAACTTCTGAACACTTTTTAAATAAAAGGACCAGAATTGAAAGCAGATTTCAGATTCCCTTTCAAGTGATGGATTGAGTAATTTGATCAACAGCAGAAAGTCATTAACTCATCTGATCTTTTTCAGTATACTGAACTTGCTAAGAACATGCTCACACAGGCCTTACCACAGTGGGATCTGGCAGACTATCTTGAGTTCTTTGAGGAGTGTAGAGGTCATTCTTCTCCACTGTCCTCAAGTAGGAATGTCTGGAACAATGCCTCCAGGTGTGGTACAGGTATATAGAAAGGATAGTGACTTGATGGGCGTGGGACTAGGTCATTTAGGATTTGTGCCCACCCCAGATTTTGTAAGGGACTGATCACTTAAGCTTGATCAAAACACAGTGTGTTGGTTTGGAAATGAAGGACAAAAAGAAAAAGAGAGCCAGTGTAGTTTTTGTCATTTAGAGATCCTCTAATCTAAGGACGATGTGCCATAATAATACAGCAAACTACTCAAAGAGTATTCACTATGCCCAGAAGTGCAGAACCTGGTAATGACTGTGCAAACAGAAAATGTACAAAATGACCTTAATGGTCAATGAGAAAACTTTGGATTGTCCTGTGAACTTTAAAAAATTTTTGTCAAAACATTAAAAAATATTTTATGGTTGGATATAAAGACAGAGAAAAAAATTTTAAATAGCAAAACTAATGTCTCTTTTCAGTTCAGTTCAGTCGCTCAGTCGTGTCCGACTCTGCGACCCCATGAATTGCAGCATGCCAGGTCTCCCTGTCCATCACCAACCCCTGGAGTTTACACAAACTCATGTCCATTGAGTCAGTGATGCCATCCAGCCATCTCATCCTCCGTTGTCCCCTTCTCCTCCTGCCCGCGATTCCTCCCAGCATCAGGGTCTTTTCCAATGAGTCAACTCTTCATATGAGGTGAAACTCCAGAGTATTGGAGTTTCAGCTTTAGCATCAGTCCTTTCAGTGAACACCCAGGACTGATCTCCTTGCAGTGCAAGGGACTCTCAAGAGTCTTCTCCAACACCACAGTTCAAAAGCATCAATTCTTCGGCACTCAGCTTTCTTCACAGTCCAACACTCACATCCATATATGACCACTGGAAAAACCATAGCCTTGACTAGACAGACCTTTGTTGGCCAAGTAATGTCTCTGCTTTTGAATATGCTGTCTAGGTTGGTCATAACTTTCCTTCCAAAAAGTAAGTGTCTTTTAATTTCTTGGCTGCAGTCACCATCTGCAGTAATTTTGGAGCCCCCCAAAATAAAGTCAGCCACTGTTTCCACTGTTTCCCCATCTATTTCCCATGAAGTGATGGGATCAGATGCTATGATCTTAGTTTTCTGAATGTTGAGCTTTAGGCCAACTTTTTCACTCTCCTCTTTCACTTTCATCAAGAGGCTCTTTGGTTCTTCTTTACTTTCTGCCATAACGGTGGTGTCATCTGCATATCTGAGGTTATTGATATTTCTCCCAGCAATCTTGATTCCAGCTTGTGCTTCTTCCAGCCCAGCATTTCTCATGATGTACTCTGCATATAAGTTAAATAAGCAGGGTGACAATATACAGCCTTGATGTACTCCTTTTCCTATTTGGAACCAGTCTGTTGTTCCATGTCCAGTTCTAACTATTGCTTCCTGACCTGCATACAAGTTTCTCAAGAGGCAGGTCAGGTGGTCTGGTATTCCCATCTCTTTCAGAATTTTCCACAGTTTGTTGTGATCCACACAGTCAAAGGCTTTGGCATAGTCTGTTGTATTACACTATAATTTAAAATATTACAAACATTGAGAATTAAAGTCTTTTACTTTCTTATAAAAAAACCTTACTAGGAATAATTTGAACAGTGCTTTATACCTTGTTCTCATCAAATACCTTACCATATGGGGAAGAAATTTTTTTCTATGCCTGATGAATTGTCACACTCTTTTCTAACCATGGATTACCTTCCAATATTTTATTTTTTGCATGTGTCATGAGATAGTTCCAAAACCTCCTTTAATGTGACTTCTTTTTGCTTGCAACAGTTCTTTTAAAACATCTCCATTTTTCAGCCATAAATTCATCTTCACTAAATTTCTCTGGCTTAATATCATAGTCTCTTGAATGTTGGCACCCCACCATTCTCATGATTAGCTATCTTCTATAACTCCACTTACTTTCTGTTCCAAATTTGCTTCCAGAAACCTTTTGTTTCTCTGTTGCAATTTCATTTTTGTTGATTGTTTCCCTCCATTAAATACAGTTTTTATAATATTTCATGTGGGTTTATCACTGGGGGATAAGTAGGCAGTACAACTATCTATATGCTTTGCTGTCTGTGTGTGAACTGAATGACAGATAGACAGTAACCAATCAAGGATAAGCTTTGGAACAAGAAATCTGTTTGTAGAGTGAAGAGCTAGCATCAAAGTTTGTGTCTCATGTACTTTCTCCTGGTTTATATATGGTGGTAACTGAAATTTCAACACTGCCTTTTTATGGAGGCTGGTGTTATTTGACTAAATCATGGTAACTGAAATGCATGCATGTCTGAACCATGCAAAGCAAAGACTGCTTGCATTCTACCATAATGTTCATAAAATATATTGGGATTGAGGAGTACCTATTATAGCAAAGAATAACCCTTGAGTCAGGGAACACTTTGGGGCACACCTGCTTGAGTAGCTGACAGACCATTCCATATCCATGTTGCAGAAGAAACTGGGATAAATCAACTGGAGATTGTCCCAGGACAATCAAGGAAGAGAGAGAGAGGACATGAGGAAAGTTACAGACCTTAAGCATTGCTTGAGAATGTAGTGTTAATAAACACAGGTGAGATGATCCTTGGAAACATCCTAAATTAAGTGTGTAGAGGTCTCTTGTGAAGTGGGATATAAAAGAAAGATCCTGAAATGGCAACTGGGGGCAGGACAGGGGAAAACTCATTTCTGGCATCGTGACCCAATTGTCCACATCTGTTAGTGTAGATTTCTTGTGTAAGAGCCAGAGAGAAAGTCTAGTCTTAAAAGAATGCACTTGAGCTATCTTGGAGAGTATCTTTGGAGAGCCTCTAAGGGTCTTCTGACTCCTAAATGGGATGTTTTTCAACTGGAGAAATTTTTAGTTTCTTGTTGAGGTGTCTAGAGGCTGTCTCGGGCCATAAAGAGACTATTCTAGAAAAAGTAGCAAGAATGTGTAGGGAACTTTCTGAACAGTATCATGAGAGACTGCCTCTCAGCTGCTTCTAGAGAGCCATATTTCTGTTGCCTTCACAGAGGGATGCAGATTAAGCAGTAACAAGTACCTTTGAGCTTCACCAAGTAGTTCTGGTATTGATCATCTGTGATATTCACAAAATTGCCAGTTTTATGTAAACTCTTACAGGCCCTATATGCAGCAGTTACTGCAGTGTCTGTATCTGTGGACACACCTGTTATACCAGTTCTGATTTATGAATTGGACCAAAAGGGTGAATGTTGTTGTTATTTAGTTACTTTAGTCACATCCTACTCTTTTGTGACCGATGGACTGTAGCCCACCAGGCTCCTCTGTACATGGGGTTTTTCCAGGCAAGAATACTGGATTGGGTTACCATTTCCTTCCCCAGGGGATCTTCCCAACCTGGGAATCGAACCAGGGTTCTCTGCATTGGTAGGCAGATTCTTAATCACTGGGCTACCTGGGAAGCCCACAGAGATAGAATCAGTTCAGTTCAGTTCAGTTGCTCAGTCGTGTCCGACTCTTTATGGCCCCATGAATTGCAGCATGCCAGGCCTCCCTGTCCATCACCAACTCCCGGAGTTCACTCAGACTCACGTCCATCGAGTCAGTGATGCCATCTAGCCATCTCATCCTCTGTCGTCCCCTTCTCCTCCTGCACCCAATCCCTCCCAGCATTGGAGTCTTTTCCAATGAGTCAACTCTTCACATGAGGTGGCCAAAGTACTGGAGTTTCAGCTTTAGCATCATTCCTTCCAAAGAAATCCCAGGCCTGATCTCCTTTAGGATGGACTGGTTGGATCTCCTTGCAGTCCAAGGGACTCTCAAGAGTCTTCTCCAACACCACAGTTCAAAAGCATCAATTCTTCGGCACTCAGCCTTCTTCACGGTCCAACTCTCATATCTATAAATGACCACAGGAAAAACCATAGCCTTCACTAGACAGACCTTAGTCAGTAAAGTAATGTCTCTGCTTTTGAATATGCTATATAGGTTGGTCATAACTTTCCTTCCAAGGAGTAAATGTCTTTTAATTTCATGGCTGCAGTCACCATCTGCAGTGATTTTGGAGCCCAAAACAATAAAGGCTGACACTGTTTCCACTGTTTCCCCATCTATTTCCCATGAAGTGATGGGACCGGATGCCATGATCTTCATTTTCTGAATGTTGAGCTTTAAGCCAACTTTTTCACTCTCCACTTTCACTTTCATCAAGAGGCTTTTTAGTTCCTCTTCACTTTCTGCCATAAGGGTGGTGTCATCTGCATATCTGAGGTTATTGATTTTTCTTCCAGCAATCTTGATTCCAGCTTGTGTTTCTTCCAGTCCAGCGTTTCTCATGATGTACTCTGCATAGAAGGTAAATAAGCAGGGTGACAATATACACCCTTGATGTACTCCTTTTCCTATTTGGAACCAGTCTGTTGTTCCATGTCCAGCTCTAACTGTTGCTTCCTGACCTACATACAGATTTCTCAAGAGGCAGGTCAGGTCGTGTGGTATTCCCGTCTCTCTCAGAATTTTCCACAGTTTATTGTGATCCACACAGTCAAAGGCCTTGCCATAATCAATAAAGCAGAAATAGATGTTTTTCTGGAACTCTCTTGCTTTTTCCATGATCCAGCGGATGTTGGTAATTTGATCTCTGGTTCCTCTGCCTTTTCTAAAACCACCTTGAACATCAGAAATTTCATGGTTCACATACTGCTGAAGCCTGGCTTGTGTTTTGGCCACAGCGGGCAGCATGTGGGATCTTAGTTCCCTGACCAGGGATCGAACCTGTGTCCCCTGCATTGGAAGACTAGAGTCTTAACCACTGGACCACCAGGGAAGCCCCTGAAAGAGTGAATAGGGGTTCTTTACTATCTACAGGGTGAGGGAAGGAAACTGGCAATTTTCTTTGTTCATGCTACATCCTTTACCACTTCACCTCCTAAAAGAGAGCTTTACAACTCTGGTGAGTTTAAGTGGCTCCAAATTGCATCCCCTAAGCCTTCTGTGGCAGTGTGTGTGTGTATTCCTTTATAAATCTTTATCAAATTGCCAGAGATCAGATCAGAGATCATATTGCCAACATTCGCTGGATCATCAAAAAAGCAAGAGAGTTCCAGAAAAACATCTACTTCTGCTTTATTGACTATGCCAAAGCCTTTGACTGTGTGGATCACAACAAACTGTGGAAAATTCTAAAAGAGATGGGAATACCAGACCACCTGACCTGGCTGTTGAGAAAACTATATGCAGGTCAGGAAGCAATAGTTAGAACTGGACATGGAACAACAGACTGGTTCCAAATAGGAAAAGGAGTACATCGAGGCTGTATATTGTCACCCTGCTTATTTAGCTTCTATGCAGAGTACATCATGAGAAACGCTGGACTGGAAGAAACAGAAGCTGCAATCAAGATTGCCGGGAGAAATATCAATAACCTCAGATATGCAGATGACACCACTTTTATGGCAGAAAATGAAGAAACAAAGAGCTTCTTGATGAAAGTGAAAGAGGAGAGTGAAAAAACTGGCTTAAAGCTCAACATTCAGAAAACGAAGATCATGGCATCTGGTCCCATCACTTCATGGGAAATAGATGGGGAAACAGTGGAAACAGTGGCTTGACTTTATTTGGGGGGGTTCCAAAATTACTGCAGATGGTGACTGCAGCCATGAAATTAAAAGACGCTTACTTCTTGGAAGAAAAGTTATGACCAACCTAGACAGCATATTCAAAAGCAGAGACATTACTTTGCCGACAAAGATCCGTCTAGTCAAGGGTATGGTTTTTCCAGTGGTCATGTATGGATGTGAGAGCTGCACTGTGAATAGAGCTGAGGGCTGAAGAATTGATGCTTTTGAACTGTGGTGTTGGAGAAGACTCTTGAGAGTCCCTTGGACTGCAAGGAGATCCAACCAGTCCATCTTAAAGGAGATCAGCCTGAGATTTCTTTGGAGAGAATGATGCTAAAGCTGAAACTCTGGTACTTTGGCCACCTTATGCGAAGAGTTGACACTTTAGAAAAGACTCCAATACTGGGAGGGATTGGGGGCAGGAGGAGAAGGGGACGACTGAGGATGAGATGGCTGGATGGCATCACTAACTCGATGGACGTGAATCTGAGTGAACTCCGGGAGTTTGTGATGGACAGGGAGGCCTGGTGTGCTGTGATTCATGGGGTCGCAAAGAGTCGGACACGACTGAGCGACTGAACTGAACTGAAGTTGGGTTCTTCCCCTCAACCAAGAACAGACGCTGGCTAGGTTGGACTGCTACTGTGAGGCTTCAGTTGGCCAACAGTAATGTGCTGGGCTCCATCACTTCCTTCTGAGGTAGCAGGGGCTGGGAAAGTCAGGGAGAGAGGAGGAGAAGAAGTCAGATGCATTTCCTGAAGTCCTATGTAATGTTCAAGATATCAGGATTCAAAAGAGAACAAGATGCTGGTGCCAGGAGCCAATGTGACTTCGTTCAGTGCCTTTATGCAAGCCATTCCCAGGAAGGTTTGGGATGGAGAGTTTCACTGGGTCATTACCTAGTGACAGTAAGTCAGCTCAAGAGTGGAAAATTCCCACACAAGCATGCACTCAGGCAGGTTCTCTACAGCAACGTATTTTAATATTACCACCTCACCCTCCTCTCCATCTAACTCCCAGGTCAAGCGTCTACCCTGTTAGGTTCTGTAATTAACCCTAAGAATTAAACTGATATAAGACAAATCAACAGAAAAAAGAACATACAATTTTATTTCATGTTTTTACTTGTACATGGAGGTTTTAGAGGCAAATGAAGACCCAAAGAAACTGTTAGGATCATAAATTTATATACCTTTTTTATATGAAGAATGATAAATTGTGGGGATATAACAAGACAGAAGAACATGGGCTAGGGGCAGTAAACTTCGGGACAGTCATTAGGAAATATACAACAGAAACCAACAGAAGATAAGTTTCCCTGGTGGCCCAGCGGTAAAGAATCTGCTGCCAAGCAGATGTAGGCTCAATCCCTGGGTCTAGAAGATCCCCTGGAGAAGGAAATAGCAACGCACTTTAGTATCCTTGCCTGGAAAATCCCTGGACAGAGGAGCCAGACAGGTTACAGTCCATGGAGTTGCAAAACAGTCAGATACGACTTGGCAACTAAACCACAACAGCAGATAAGGCTTATTTTAGAAGGTTTGTAAAGGTCCGTTTTGCCACTGACTTCCAGGCTCTGGTGATAAGAAAGTGCTTTTCTTCCTCAAACAAGGAGGGCACCTTTCTCATGGGAAATTTGGTGACCTGCTTTCTCGTGGGAAGAGGGAAGTCAGAGAGTTCTTCCTGCATCTGCTGTGCTTTCAGTTCAGAACAATCAGTTTGCCAAGGGGATATATTCTGAGGTAGCATGTTCTGAATTTCTTCAGTTTCAAATGCCACTGTGGGGCAGTCATGGTTCATCTCTCCAATGTGAACACAGCAGAGGTGCTGCCAAAGGGTCACTCCACACCCCGTAAACAGATCGGGTCCAGAACCTCAAACAGTCACCTTTTTCTCAGTCAGATTTGATGCTAGAACAGCTGTAAGCTTGGACACGTAGTGCTAATCCACATACTATAGAAAGCATGACAAGTGTATTGAAGTTCAGGTGAGTCAAGAGACTGCGATCCATTGGGGAGATGTGCCCACCAAGACATTGCAATGATACCCACTCCATAGGTCGTTAAAATGGTAAAATGATGTCTTTTATGAATCTTTCTGAAAATATCTGGCTTCTAGCCCCACTATAGACAAAGGCCCCACAGACTATTTTTAACAGAAGATGAGTGAGACTTTGGTATATTTGTCTCAGCGTGTGTTGCTTGGCCAGCACTTAGGGACCCCTTCTAGAATTTTGTTAGGCATTTGGTACCCCACCTGGCATGTAAATGGTGGCTACTGATGCTACCATTGTTGTTCTGATCATGATTCAGTTAAGTAAAGAAAAGTAATATTCTAACCCTAAGAATTATCCAAAAAATAATGGGCTCTTTGAAACTACTGCTGTCACTATCATGGAAACTGAGATATGAATGGTTCTACAGTTTGCTGGTTGAGAGCACAGTCTCTGGAGCGAAAGTGCATAGGTTTGAATGCTAATTTTTCTACTCACTGTTTCCTTAACCTTGGGCAAGCGACAGTGATAGAGTGTCCTCATTACCTCAGTCAGAGATAATAGGTAGTACCTATATGCATAATATAGTTGGAACAATGACCACCTATCACATTTAAAATTTTTAAAAATGTATTTAACCAATATTTTACTATCATTGAAATTAGAGTAATCTAGTCAAGGCTATGGTTCTTCTAGTGGTCATGTATGGATATGAGAATTGGACTGTGAAGAAAGCTGAGCCTCAAAGAATTGATGCTTTTGAACTGTGGTGTTGGAGAAGACTCTTGAGAGTCCCTTGGGCTGCAAGGAGATCCAACCAGTCCATCCTAAGGAGATCAGGCCTGGGTGTTCATCGGATGCTAAAGCTGAAACTCCAGTACTTTGGCCACCTCATGTGGAGAGTTGACTCATTGGAAAAGACTCTGATGCTGGGAGGGGTTGGGGGCAGGAGGAGAAGGGGACGACAGAGGATGAGCTGGCTGGATGGCATCACTGACTCAATGGAGGTGAGTCTGAGTGAACTCTGGGAGTTGGTGATGGACAGGGAGGCCTGGCATGCTGCGATTCATGGGGTCGTAAAGAGTTGGACACAACTGAGCGACTGAACTGAACTGAACAAGGCTGTATATTGTCACACTTCTTATTTAACTTATATGTAGAGTACATCATGCGAAATTCCAGGCTGAATGAAGCACAGGCTGGAATTAAGATTGCCGGGAGAAATATCAATAACCTCAGATAGGCAGATGACACCACCCTTATGGCAGAAAGTGAAGAAGAACTAAAGAGCCTTTTGATGAAAGTGAAAAGAAAACTAAGATCATGGCATCTGATCCCATCACTTCATGGGAAATACATGGGGAAGAAATGGAAACAGTGAGATACTTTATTTGGGGGGGCTCCAAAATCACAATGGTGATTGCAGCCATGACATTAAAAAATACTTGCTCCTTGGAAGAAAAGCTATGACCAACCTAGACAGCATATTAAAAAACAGAGACATTACTTTGCCGTCAAAAGTCCCTCTAGTCAAAGTTATGGTTTTTCCAGTAGTCATGTATGGATGTGAGAGTTGGACTATAAAGAAAGCTGAGCACCAAAGAAATGGTGCTTTTGAACTGTGGTGTTGGAGAAGACTCTTGAGAGTCCCTTGGACTGCAAGGAGATCCAACCAGTCCATCCTAAAGAAATCAATCCTGAATATTCATTGGAAGGACTGATACTGAACCTGAAACTCCAATTCTTTGGCCACCTGATGCGAAGACTGACTCCTTGGAAAAGACCCTGATGCTGGGAAAGATTGAAGGCAGGAAGAGAAGGGGACAACAGTGAATGAAATGGTTGGATAGTACATGAGTTTGAGCAAGCTTTGGGAGTTGGTGATGAACAGAGATTTCTGGCATGCTGCAGTCCACGGGGTTGCAGAGTCAGACACAACTGAGCGACTGAACTGAACTGATGTAACCAATGGCATGTCGTAATATCAGTGGCATTATTCTTTCTTAGTGGCACACAACATAATGATTCTTTTTAAAATAAATATTTTTTTGTTTTTCAGTCAATAAGTCATGTCCAGTTCTTTGTAACCCCATGGAATGTAGCACACTGGGCTCCTCTCTCCTCCACTGTATCCTAGATTTTGTTCAAATTCATGTCCATTGAGACAGTGATGCTATCTAACCATTTCATCCTCTGTCTCCCCACTTCTTTTGACTTCAGTCTTTGACAGCATCAGGGTCTTTTCCAATGAGTTGGCTCTTCCAATCAAGTGGCCAAACTAGTGGAGCTTTTGTTTCAACATCAGTCATTCAGTGAATATTAAAGGTTGATTTCCTTTAGGATTTACAGGTCTGATCTCTTTGCAGTCCAAGGGACTCTCAAGAGTCTTCTCCAGCACCACAAATCAAAACCATCAGTTCTTCAGCACTCAGCCTTCTTTATGGTCCAACTCTCATCCATACATGATTACTTGAGAAAAGATAGCTTTGACTATACAGACCTCTGTCAGCAAAATGATGTCTTAGTTTTACAATACATTGTCTAGGTTTGTCACAGCTTTCCTTCCAAGGAGAAAGCATCTTTTTATTTCATGGATGCAGTTAAAGTCCACAGTGATTTTGGAGCCCAGGAAAATAAAATCCGTCACTGCTTCTACTTTTTCCCCATCTATTTGCCATGAAGTGATGGGACTAGATGCCATGATCTTAGCTTTTTTTTTTCTTAAAATGTTGAGTTTCAAGCCAAATTTTGCTCTCCTCTTTCAACCTCATCAAGGGGCTCTTTAGAAAGTGTAGACTTTCTGCCATTAGTTCTTGCCTGGAGAACTCAATAGACAATTAACAGTAGCTTGCTGCTGCTGCTAAGTCACTTCAGTCATGTCCGACTCTATGCGACCCCATAGATGGCAGCCCACCAGGCTCCCGCGTCCCTGGGATTCTCCAGGCAAGAACACTGGAGTGGGTTGCCATTTCCTTCTCCAGTGTAGGAAAGTGAAAAGTGAAAGTGAAGTCACTCAGTCTTGTCCGACTCTTTGAGAGATGTAATCAATTACGGTAAATTTCTTAATCCATGAAAACTGCTAGCAAGATTGTCTGGCCCATAACCAGTACTCAAAAGGATATCTATTAACAATTTAAGTGGGATTTTTCAGGAGAGGAGTTGTTTTCAGTAGGTACCTGGATTCGGTAGTATTTACTTCTTTCAAATTTAATTGGTAGCCCTGGCTTACTTCTCTCAGCATAATTATTTTCAGAATTCAATATTAATTGTCTTTATGTTTTTCCACTTAAGACTCTGGACTTCCTCTTTCCATTTGCTTTCCATCTTGATTTAGAGCAAGACTCCAGGTGCTTCATCAGTTGGATTACTGCTGTAGAAGTTTTGCTGGGTTGGGTTGTAGTTATTTTACTTGACGCTGTTAGCCTTAGACCTTATTGTATAATAACATTCTTTGTTTTGCCCAGGTTGTTACACGGATGGAAGAGGGAAATGAATATTACAGGCTCAAAATAATTCAGATACGCATGTCAGCTTGTGAGTGGAGTTATCCTCATAATGATATTACAAAATTCACATCCTCAGCAGAATGCTAACCAAGGGTAGTTCACCATGAAAAGTACTCCACAGTACTTCTTCTAATTTATCTCACTTAGAACTGGCAAGGCTAATACAAGGGTTAGTTATTTTTGGAATATTACACTTAATATAAATGGCTACTTGACCAACCTCCAAAAGAATACATAAGGTGGATGATGATAAAAGGTAAGACAATTATGGATCAAAGAGCTCAGTCTACCCCAAAGGAAGCAGAGGGAATAGATTTTTCTCGGCACTTTTGCGAAAAACTATACTGCCTATGCAATCCATTAGGCTTTATTTTCTGGCAGCTAAAACAAAAAATAAGTGTACACAATTTTGTAGCCTCTTTTACCAAATGGAGAATGGTATGGAATTTATTTACAGAAAAAAAGCATCATCCTTGAAATTAAAGTCAAGCAAGTATTTATCAGGTTGATTTCTGATCATGGAGAGATATACTGTACCCTACCAAAAGAAAACATTTCCAATAATTTTGCTGGCCCCGTGATACTGAATATATTATTAACAGATACACTTAAGTTGTTCCTATTAACCTATAAGTTACAGAGGGTACTTTGAAAAGACTCACAGCATGTTCTGCCCATTTAAATGAATAATTCAAACTGGAATACATTTGGGATTAAAAAGAATGTCTTCAGTGATTACACCATGAAAACAGATGAAAACTAGGACTGTCCTGGCAAAAGCTGAAATGTTTGGTCACCTCATTAGAGGGTTTCTATATGATCCCTTTCAGATCTCAATTGGAAGGAAATTTTTAAGAGTAAAAGACAATAGACACAAAGTTAAGTAAAATAAAGCATGACTAAAACTGGGTTGTTGTTGTTTTGTTGCTTTGTAAAACAAAACATGAAAAAAAAAAAAACACCGCATATCTTCTATGCTGAGTTGTGTCCAACTAACTGTGACCCCATGTGCTGTAGAATGCCAGGCTCCTTAGTCCTCCGCTATCCCCCGGAGTTTACTCAAATTCATGTCCGTTGAGTCGGTGATGCTACCTAAACGTCTCATCCTTTGTGTCCCCATTCTCCTTTTGCCTTCAATCTTTCCTAGCACCAGGGTCTTTTCCAGTGAGTCAGCCCTTCACATCAGGTGGCCAGAGTATTGGAGCTTCAGCTTCAGCAACAGTACTTCCAGTGAATATTAAAGGTTGATTTCCTCTAGGGTTGACTGATTTGATCTCCTTGTTGCCCAAGGGAGTCTCAAGCCTCTTCTCTCACACCATAGTTCAAAAGCATCAGTTCTTCAGTGTTCTGCCTTCTTCATGGTCCAACTCTCACATCCATACATGACTACTGGAAAAACCATAACTTTGACTATATGGATTTTTGTCATCAACGTGCTGTCTCTGTTTTTTGATATGTTGTCGAGGTTTGTCATAGCTTTTCTTCCAAGGAGCAAGCATCTTTTAATTTCACGGCTGCTGTTACTGGCTACAGTGATTTTGAAAGTAAAAGTTGCAGTCGCTCAGTCGTGTCCAACTCTTTGCAGCCCCATGGATTGTAGCTCTCCAGGCTCCTCTGTCCATGGACTTCTCCAGGCAAGAATACCGGGGTGGGTAGCTGTTCCCTTCTTCAGAGGATCTTCCCAACCCAGGGATTGAACCCAGGCCTCCTCCATTGCAGGCAGATTCTTTACTATCTGAGCCACCAGGGAAGCCCAAGAATACTGGAGTGGGTAGCCTATCCCTTCTCCAAGGGAACTTGCCGACCCAGGAAACAAATCAGGGTCTCCTGCATTACAGGCAGATTCTTTACCAGCTGAGCTATCAGGGAAGCCCGTGATTTTTTAGCCCAAGAAAATAAAATCTGTCACTGTTTCTACTTTTACCCATCTATTTGCCATGAAGTGATGGGAAGTGGGGGGTATCATGAGCTCACTTTTGTTAATGTTGAGTTTCAAGCCAAATTTTCCACTCTCCTCTTTCACACTCATCAACAGGATTTTAGTTCCCCTTTGCTTTCTGACATTAGAGTGGTATCATCTGCATATGTGAGATTGTTCATATTTCTCCCAACAATCTTGATTCCAGCTTGTAATTCATCCAGCCTGGAATTTTGCATGATGTACTCTGCATAGAAGTTAAATAAGCAGATTGATAATATATAGCCTTGTTGTACTCCTTTCCTAATTTTGAACCAGCCAGTTGTTACATGTCCAGTTCTAACTGTTGCTTCTTGACCCACATACAAGTTTCCCAGGAGACAGGTAAGGTGGTCTAGTATTCCCATCTCTAAAAATTTTCCAGTTTGTTGTGATCCACATATTCAAAGGCTTTAGTGTAGTCAATGAAGCAGAAGTAGATGTTTTGGGGAACTCCCTTGCTTTCTCCATGATCCAATAACTTCACAATTTGATCTGTGCTTCCTCTGCCTTTTCTAAACCCAGCTCGTATGTCTGAAAGTTCTTGATTTACATATTGCTGAAGCCTACCTTGAAGGATTTTGAGCATAACCTTACTAGCATGTGAAATTAGCACAATCGCATGGTAGTTTGAACATTTTTTTGCATTTCCTTTCTTTGGTATTGGAATGAAAACTGACATTTTCCAGTCCTGTGGCCACTGCTGACTCTTCCAAATTTGCTGGCATATTGAGTGCAGCGCTTTCGTAGCATCATCTTTCAGGATTTGAAATAGCTCAGCTGGAATTGTGTCACCTCCACCAGCTTTGTTTGCAGTGATGCTTCCTAAGGCCCACTTGACTTCACACTGCCAGATTTTTGACTCTAGGTGAGTTTTCACACTCTCATGGTTATCTGAGGCATTAAGTCCTTTCTTGTAGAGTTATTTTGTGTCTTCTTGCCACCTCTTCTTAATCTCTTCTCAGTTAGGTCCATACCATTTCTGTCCTTCTTCATGCCCATCCTTACATGAAATGTACCCTTGGTATCTCTAATTTTCTTGAAGAGATCTCTAGTATTTGCCATTCTATTGTTTTCCTCTATTTCTTTGCATTGTTCACTTAAGTCTTTCTTATCTCTCCTTGCTATTCTCTGGAACTCTGCATTCAGTTGGGTATATCTTTCCCTTTCTCCCTTGCCTTTCACTTCTTTTCTTTCCACAGCTATTTGTAAAGCCTCCTCATACAACCACTTTGCCTTCTTGCATTTCTTTTTCTTTGGGATGGTTTTGGTCATCACCTCCTATAAATGTTACAGACCTCCATCCATAGTCCTTTACACACTCTACCAGATCCAATCCATTTAATGTACCTGTCACCTGCACTGTATAATCGTGAGGATTTTGATTTAGGTCATACCTGAATGGCCTCATAGTCTTTCCCTACTTTCTTCAATTCGAGCCTGAATTTTGCAGTAAGGAGGTCATGATCTGAACCATAGTCAGACCCAGGTCTTGTTTTTGCTGACTGAATAGAGCTTCTCTCTCTTTGGCTGCAAAGAACATAATTGATCAGATTTTGGTATTGACTATCTGGTGATGTCCATGTGTAGAGTCATCTCTTGTGTTGCTGGCAAAGGGTGTTTACTGTGACCAGCATATTCTCTTGACAAAACTGTTAACCTTCTTCCTGCTTCTTTTTATACTCCAATGTCAAACTTGCCTGTTATTTTAGGTATCTTTTGACTTCTACTTTTGTATTCCAATCCCCTATGATGAAAAGGACATCATTTTGGCATATTCTAGAAGAAAGTATAGAAAAATTAGCTGGGGATTTTGTGAGTCCTGCTGATAATTGCTAGTTTATGAAACCTAGTTTTTGTTTTTTTTTTTTCTTTTTTAAGTCTGAAGCTTTAAGTGCTATGGATCACATTTGTGGAGGACACAGACAGGGTATCCTTCAAATTCTTAGTAGATTCCTTAAAGGAATTTTTCACCAACAATATTGTAATAGATTCAGATTTATAGCAATCATTTGAGCTATTAAACATAAATTGGAGTTAGACTGAATGAATAACAAGCTACAGGTAAGGACTTTTAAAACATTTTCTAGCTTCCAAAAAAGTGAATGGGAGGCATTTTTTTCTCAGCAAGAGGTATGCAAAGCTGTTTCTCTGCAAAAATGTAGTGGATTGGACTTCAGAGAGGAGAAGTGCAGGTAAGAAAATGCTGAATTTCATACCCCACTTGATGTGACCCAAGAGTGGCTTAGTATCTTGGTGACTTAGGATACATGAAGCTTTTCCTTATGTGAGATCTTCTGATAATGTGTATAGACATGCCTGGACTCCCTGGTTCCTTGTACTTTTCATCATGCTATATACACAAAATTAAAGATGTACATTTCTAGTAAGATCCTAAGAGTCTAGGAGAATTGGAAGCAATCTTTTAATGACAGTGTGAATCTATATCTTCATTTTCATTTGTCTTTTAAAGAGGCTGGAAATACCAAGACTAGTGTGAGCATTTCAGATGAACCTTTAGTCAAAGGGATAGTATATTTATATTACGAACAAGGCCCACTATTGTTTTAATAAATGCCCCTCCCCAAAGGCAGCATGGTTCTTTGTCATCTTAGCATGCTTGGATTTAGGATTGGGGAACTGGCCAGAGCCACTTCATCACAACTTCATCACAAACCCAGTCTTGCTGGGTTTCTAAGCCCACACACATAGGGTCTCTGGAGGACGAAGTGTCTCCTTTCTTGAGGAGCAAAGAGAGAGCTCACTTAGTATTGCGCTCATTTTCAAAGGTTCTCTGAAGCCAGAGGTTTAGAAATGAAAGCCTGCTGTGTCTGCTTTGATGTGTCCAGAACAAAATTAGAGACATTTCTGGTACTTGGATGGAAATATCAGCTGATCATATGAACATGTAAAGTTCACAGGGCATGCCTCAGCAAGTCTGACAAAAATGGCATCCAGGAGATGCTGGTGATTGGATCCTGTAAATGATACAATGGGGTCTATGGCCCCTGAAGGAATGCAGGCAGAAGTCTGAAGTGAGCAAGCGGGATTTAGAGGAAGCTAGACCATGGTCTATTTTGGGTCATACTTAGAGCAATGTGGGTGTGACTGAGTTGCTCCTACTGCCTGCATCTAGCCTGGTACTCATTGAAAGGTGCTGAATACTTCTCTCCAGCTGTCCAGAGACCATTCCTTGCTCACCCACAGGACTGAGCATATTATAATTCTTTGACCACACACACACACACACAAGCGGGTTAACTCTGGCTTTAAGGGTTTAAAGACATATCCTGGCACCAGATGGTGCCGAAAATGCTATTGTGACTTGATCAGCAGGTCTCATTAGCACGAATATTTAAAAATAGAGTGATTTCAGACAAAAATATATAGACTTTTAAATTATCTGAATAATTGAAAGCTCCTGTAATACCAGTTCCACATCGCATTCTGGTGATGGTCAACTAGACTCCCTGTAAAAGTACGGCAAGTGATCTCTGGAGGTCTTGGTTCAATGCTGAACTCTACAGCCAGGTGCCTTTACAACTTGCCTGCTTTTCCCGTTTTTATTGCTGTTGAGCCTTTTGAGATATTTGGTTTTTAGCATTGTAACCCTGACTGAGACTGATGGGATGTCACCATGGCTTAATGGAAGGTTCAAAGGCTTAAGAATCTTTCTGTGATATTTATTCGGCTTCCATGATGGCTCAGCTGGTAAAGAATCTGCCTGCAATGCAGGAGACCTGAGTTTGATCCCTGGGTCAGGAAGATCCCCTAGAGAAGGGAATCACAACCCACTCCAGTATTCTTGTCTGGAGAATTCCATAGACAGAGGAGCCTGGTGGGCCACAGTTCCCGGGGTCACAAAGAGTTGGACACAACTGAGTGCCTAACACTTTCACTTCACACATGACATTTACTAGATGGATAATTTTAAGCAAATTACTTCTTTGAAAAAGAAACTTGGCAAATGTATATATTTGAAAATGGAAATATCAATGCCCATGTTGCAAAGTTGTTTGGGGATTCAAGAAAAGACAATTTTAAGATAATTGAATAGATATAGTGTAATACCTGACAGAAAGCAAGAGTAAGTAAAACCAATTGTTATTATTTTTATTTGTTTCTTTCTATACTGCCATTTAATAAAATTAATTCCTCAGTATGTCTTTAATAACATTCAAAGAACTCTTAATTAAAAATAAAATAGCTTTGCAATGTATATGGTAATATGTGCCTTATGCCTGTTGCTGTTGTATTTTGCATCTTACAGAAACTACATAGTGCTTATTTTAGGTTTTTTCCTCACAAAATAAAGATACTTTGACTTCTTCTTTACTTGGAATTTATTTTCATACATTTAATAGGAGAAATATAATATATAATATATATTAAAATAATAGTATAGGTTATTTGTGGTTTTATACACTTTTTTGCTGTCACATGCATCTCTTTTATAAGCAAAGTCTTTCCCCTGGCTTGTTAAAAACTGTATTCATCCCCCAAATCCCTGCTTCTCTTTGGTAGGTAGCACTTTGTGAATAGTCTTTCTGTCCACCACCAGTGGTCAGTGTAAGATCCTTGCAATTTTTGCTCAACAGTATAGGTTCCCTCTACTAGATGTTTTTCCTAATGCCCTAAATGGGGAGTGTCTGGAATTAATAATTAGAAGGGAGACAAGGCTGCCTTACAGAATGTGTATCCACTGGGAGGAGCAGGGCGCATGGTGAAGCTTACAGTGAGACTGGAACTAGCTTCCTACCTGGGCAGAGCTGAAGCAGGGAAAAGCGGGACCACAGGTGCACTGAGATTTTATCTGGATTGCGCATGTGAAACTAACAGAAATAAATACTGACAATGCAGGGTTTTTTTTCAGTTGTGGGAAAGGTTGTTAGAAATGATACTTTAAGAAGGAAGAAGAGATCTCTATTTTCACTCTAGTCTCTTTCATTACAGCTATTTCCTCTCTATCCTGTTTGCACCATGATGGGCTTTTACAGGTTATGAATCTTTTATAATTATTTTTCAGAAAGAGTTTCATGATTTTATTAGATTGTTGGATGCTTATTAAATCTTTATTGAGTCCTTATTATGCAATTAATCCATGAGTTTTGGCACTCCACTTTAAGGACCTTTATTTCATAGACAAAGGCATAGATCTGCACTTCATTAGCTTTGTCATTGAGGAAAGCTTAGCAGGAGAAACTTGACAGCACACAGAGCTTTTGCTTAATTATAAAGTTTACAGACCTTTTTATTCAGAGATTCACTGACTAAAAAAAAAAAAATCCAATGAAAATATTTGTGAAAAAAATGAAACCCTGAGAATAATTGCAGTATTTTGCTTTAGACTCTTCAGAAGAAACTCCATTTTACTGAAAAGCAATACTAAAAGATAGCAAATATAAAAATATACCCAGTATTTCTTTCCATTTTTTGTGAGATAAACAAATGTATTATAAAAGACCTTTAAATGCTTCTACATGAAGGAAAAAAAGATCTTCCAAAGTGCAATGTCTGAATCCTGTGTATGCGCAGATTAGAAACATTTACTGATCTTGAGATTGTGGTGAGCAGATATCAGCATCTCTGAAATGACAAACAGTCTTCATTTCTTTAAAATTGATATTTAGCCAGATATATCTAAAATATACCCTAGTAGAGGTCATCTAATTTCTACAGAAGGGGCTTTCTCAACATCTCTTTGAGAGAGCAGGGTTGTTGAGCTAAAGCAGCCCCGACTCTGTAGGATGGGGCTCAGAAAGAAGTTATCACAGTAAATGTTTCAGAAAAAAAAACAAGCAATCATAATAAGTATTAGGTCCTATGAGCTTATAGTGTGTGTGTGTGTGTGTTTTCCTGTATTTTAATATAGTGCTTGGATTAAGCCTTTTCTTTTTCGTATCTGTGCTTCAAAACAATTATTTTCTGGCCTTATTTTCCAGTGTCCATCTTTATATCCCTTAATCTCCTAAAACTGTGTCCTTAAAAATATGCCTATTTTCATGAAATATATTCATTTACTTGGAGGAAGAAAGTGATTGGCAGTGTTTTTAGTTAACTCTAGAGAATCCCCAACATGTGATGTAGCTCAGACGGTAAAGAATCTGCCTGCAACACAGTTGACCCTGGTTCGATCCTTAGGTTGGGAAGATTCTCTGGAGAAGAGAATGGCAACCCATTCCAGTATCTTGCTTAGGACAAGATGCTGCCTAGGTCTTCCTATGGACAGAGAACCCTGGCAGGCTACAATCCGTGGAGTCACAAAGAGCCGGACACAACTAGCTACTAACATTACTACTACTCGAAAATCCAAAGATAATTTTGGTGAATGTTCTGATTTTGCTACCCAGACACTATCTATAGGCTTGACTTTACCAAAAATAAATATTCAGTAATCTGATGAGTGTTTGAAGTTGGATTTACTCATTCTGGTAAATCAATAACAATTCATTGATGTGTCCGTCATGTAGATGGTTTGTTTCCATAGCATTGCTTGGTGAGTTAGAGAGCTCTAATGTAGGAAAACCATTTGCTTCATGTCTGCCTTGTCCTTTTTACTTGGTTGGGAGTGAAGGTGGTGGTCACTTCATGGGAAATAGATGGGGAAACAGTGGAAACAGAGTCAGACTTTATTTTAGGGGGCTCCAAAATCACTGCAGATGGGATTGCAGCCATGGAATTAAAAGATGCTTACTCCTTGGAAGAAAAGTTATGACCAACCTAGATAGCATATTCAAAAGCAGAGACATTACTTTGCCGACTAAGGTCCGTCTAGTCAAGGCTATGGTTTTTCCAGTGGTCATGTATGGATGTGAGAGTTGGACTCTGAAGAAAGCTGAGTGCCGTAGAATTGATGCTTTTGAACTGTGGTGTTGGAGAAGACTCTTGAGAGTTCCTTGGACTGCAAGGAGATCTAACCAGTCCATTCTGAAGGAGATCAACCCTGGGATTTCTTTGGAAGGAATGATGCTAAAGCTGAAGCTCCAGTACTTTGGCCACCTCATGCGAAGAGTTGACTCATTGGAAAAGACTGTGATGCTGGGAGGGATTGGAGGCAGGAGGAGAAGGGGACGACAGAGGATGAGATGGCTGGATGGCATCACTGACTCGATGGACGTGTGTCTGAGTGAACTCCGGGAGTTGGTGATGGACAGGGAGGCCTGGCGTGCTCCGATTCATGGGGTCGCAAAGAGTCGGACACGACTGAGAGACTGAACTGAAATGAACTGAACTGAACTGAAGGTGGTGGTAGAGTTGAAGGGGAGGAGATGGGAAGGGCTGGCTGGAGAGATGCCACATGCAGTGTGGTGTTTAAAGACCTCTGTCCTCTACAGACAGGTTCTAAAAAGGAGGTAGGAACCCAGATGAGCAGGGGACTGCTAAAGTCTCCTGACAGGGACTGGAAGGTCTGATACGTGGCTCTAGCATATGTCATAGACCTGCACTATTCTAGGGCTTCCCTAGTGGCTCACATGGTGAAGAATTTGCTTTCAGTCCTGGAGAACCCAGTTTGATCCCTGGGTTGGGAAGATCCCCTGGAGAAGGGAATGGCTACCCATTCCAGTATTCTGGCCTGGGGACTCCTATGGGCAGAAGAACCTTGTAGGCTATGGTCCATGATGTCCCAAAGAGCTGGCATGACTGAGCGACTAACACTTCACATTTCTCTTATGTTATTTTCAAGATCACTTCCATGGGTATCTGCATTCATTAAAAACCAAAACTAAATGGCCCAAATTGAGAAATATCTTTAGCAAATTCCAAACCCTGCTTTTTTCCCCCCACTCTAATTAGGTCTCACATTAGCACATCCATTGTTTCCTTAGTTTAATTCCCCAGTTGAAAGAGGAGCCTTTGATATTCAAATGGCTTATAAAATACAAAAGTACTTTAATTCAGTAATCACCAATCAAAGTAAATTCTGTTTTAAAATTTAAAAATCTAAATAGTTCCTTTTTCTCTCTAAAGAATACCTAGTCCTAGATTGAACCATGGCTGACCCTTGTGGGCTTACTGCTGTTGAATGAATTCATTGGTTAATTCAAACATAGAAGCTCTGGGAGTAGATGGAAAGGAGAAAGTAAAGATAAGAAATTGGATGCAGCAGAGAGAGCTCCTGAATGATGGGGTGACTTTAATGAGAAGAGTTTTTTACAGTGAAAGTAAAGTCTTGCTCTTAGCTTCAATAAATCTGTGACAGAAGTACAGGATCGTCTCTGTGTTAATGAAGAGTTCACTAGGTATTCACAGGGTCCGGTGGCTTCTGGAAAGGCTAATGTGATTGCGGTGCCTAAGAGGAAAGCTTTTTCTAGGCTGAGGGAGGCACCAGTCTGCCTAATTCAGACACTCCTGAATCGTGCCTGGGTTAGGAACCCTGACCGAGAAAGGCTGACCAGGGCTGGTAGGGGATCCCATTGTATCCATAAACAAGAACTGGATGTTTGTCTTGGCAATAAGCTGATTCAGGTATATGGAAGGTTTTCCCATCTCTTAAATTTGGCTCTACTTCCAGAAGGTCTTAGGGCTTCCCTGGTCGCTCAGACGGTAAAGCATCTACCTGCAATGCGGGACACCTGGGTTCGATTCCCTGGTTTGGGAAGATCCGCTGGAGAAGGAAATGGCAACCCACTCCAGTATGCTTGCCTGGAATATTCCATGGACAGAGGAGCCTGGTAGGCTACAGTCCATGGGGTCACAAGAGTTGGATACGACTGAGCAACTTCACTTCACTTCAGTTCCAGAAGGTCTCCACATTTCTTTACTTCTCTCTGCTTTACTATTACTCTTTACTTTTGCAAAACGCAGGCTCTTTACAATGGCCCAAATGCCTTTTTAAAATAATTACATTTTTAAAATTGAGGTCTAGTCAGTTTACCATGTTGTGTTAGGTTCAAGGGTACAGTAAAGTGATTAAGTTTAGAAAGATAGGTAGATCTTTTCCAGATTCTTTTCCATTATAGGCTATTGCAAGACTTGAATAGGCCCCTGTTGTTTACCTGTTTGATATGTAGTGGTGTGTATATGTTAATCCCAAACTCCTAGCTTTTTAAAGTATCCTTTGAATCAGGTGGTGCAGGTCATGCCACTATCCTGATTGCAGTCCTCCAGGTGTGTTCCACGGCACTTAGGTTAGAATCCAAGCACCATCTCATGCCTCCAGCATGTTCTGTGACCCAGCTTCTGCCCATTCTTCTCTACCCACCTATAGCCCTCTTTCTGTGGCTTATGATCTTCTAACCACATCACTCCAGAGTCACTGCAGATGGTGACTGCAGCCATGAAATTGAAAGACGCTTACTCCGTGGAAGAGAAGTTATGACTACCCTAGACAGCATATTCAAAAGCAGAGACTTTACTTTGCCAACAAAGGTCCATCTGGTCAAGGCTATGGTTTTTCCTGTGGTCATGTATGGATGTGAGAGTTGGACTGTGAAGAAGGCTGAGCGCCGAAGAATTGATGCTTTTGAACCGTGGTGTTGGAGAAGACTCTTGAGAGTCCCTTGGACTGCAAGGAGATCCAACCAGTCCATTCTGAAGATCAGCCCTGGGATCTCTTTGAAAGGAATGATGCTAAAGCTGAAGCTCCAGTACTTTGGCCACCTCATGCGAAGAGTTGACTCATTGGAGAAGACTCTGATGCTGGGAGGGATTGGGGGCAGGAGGAGAAGGGGACGACAGAGGATGAGATGGCTGGATGGCATCACTGACTCGATGGACGTGTGTCTGAGTGAACTCCAGGAGTTGGTGATGGACAGGGAGGCCTGGCGTGCTGCAATTCTTGGGGTCGCAAAGAGTTGGACACGACTGAGCAACTAAACTGAACTGAATCACATCACACCTCCATTCCCTGAACTCCCTGGAGCACATTCCTACCTTAGAGCCCTTGAAGTAGCTGCCCCTTCTGTGTGGAGCCAGCTGGTCCCAATTTTCTCAAGATTGGTGCCTTTAAAAAAAAAAAAAAAATCAAATGTCAGCTTAAATGTCACTTTCTCAAAGAGCTACTCCTGAATCACCCAGTTTAAGCACCCCTGTTATCTTTATCAGTTCCGCATGTAAGATTTTTTTTGTGACTGACCACACTTAATTTCCTTACTTATATTTTTTCACACTCTCTCTCCTCTAGATTAGAATATAATGTCATGAAAATAGAGATCCTATCTAGTTGGTTGACTCCTTGAACCCTGGCATCTAAAAATATGTGAAAAAATTTAAAATACAAGGAGGTCCTAGGAATGGAACAAGTCTACTTAGTTCATAGTCAGTAAAGATCATGCAAAGGCTAGATGACTGCTTGATGGAAATCATGTACAGTGTTTCCATTTAATTGTTCAGTTAATACTTATTGATCATCTGGTGTATATGAGTCACTATGAGAGGCACACGGCTGTACAAAGAGGAGAACATCAGTGACTCCCTGTCCCTGCCCTTGAGGTGTTTACACTCCAGAGAGGAGGAAGATACAGGATGGAGACCCTATGGGTGCAAAGCAGTGTAGTGTTAGAGCCATACACAGGAGACCATGGACTACAATTGGACTGAAAGAGAGAGGGTAGAGGGAAACTCTAGAAAGAGAAAGAGGCATTTTCCCAGTATATTAGGTGTTAAGAAAGTGTTCTAAGTAAGACGGCAATGTACAGAGAGCATGGTGTTTTCTGATAGTGTAAAGAGCCTTGTTGTTGGTGTTCAGTCGCCAAGTGGTGTCAACTCTTTGCAACCCCGTGGACTTCAGCACACCAGGCTCCTCTGTCCTTCACTCTCTTCTGGAGTTTGTTCAAATTCACATGCATTGAGTCAGTGATGCCATCTAATCCTCTTCCACCCCCTTTGCCTTTTGCTTTCAGTCTTTCCCAGCATCAGGGGCTTTTCCATTGAGTTGGTCTTCACATTGGGCGGCCAAAGTATTGGAGCTTTGGCATCAGTCCTTCCAATGAATAGTATGGGTTGATTTCTTTTAGGGTTGACTGGTTTGATCTCCCTGTTGTTCAGGGGATGCTCATGAGTCTTCTCCAGCACCAGAATTTGAAAGCATCATTTCTTTGGTGCTCAGCCTTCTTTCTGGTCCAACTCTCATATCTGTACATGACTACTGGAAAAACCATAGCTTTGACCATATGGACTTCTGTCGGCAAAATGATGTCTCTGCTTTTTAGTGTGCTAAGTCTGTCATAGCTTCCTTCCAAGGAACAAGCATCTTTTGATTTCATGATGCAGTCACCATAAAGAGCCTACTGTGGGCTTTAATGAAGGATATGCAGAGGTGGAGGAAACACACCGTGAGAGACAAGAGAGTAAGAGGCAAGTAGGAGCCAGATCAAGAAAGGCCTTATAAGCCTTCTGGAAAGAAATGGATTTTGTCTTGTGGGCAGGGAGGAGCCATTGTACAGTGATCAGATTTTCATTCTGGAAAGGTGACTGCAGCAGGAAGGGAATAGTTGCAGAAGCCTGTGATCAGCAGCAGTTTGGAGTCCTTTCAACAGTCAGATCAAAGATGGCAGAGGCCTAAATGGAAGCATTTGGAAGCCATGGGTGTACATAGCAAACACTTAGCAGGTAGTAAATCTGGGCTTAGGTTGACCTCCAACTCTGTGATGCAGAAGTTGTTAAATCTTTTTGAAGAAAATAAAATCCAGATATCATCCTTGTTTCCCTCCAAGCCCTCATCCAATTCTTCAGCCAGTCTTTCCAGTTCTACTTCAGAAGTCACCCTAAATCTCTCCCTTTATGCTCTCTCCATGCCCACCACCTTCCTCCAGCATGCCTTCTGTTTAACCTCCAGTAGCTCCCAGTTGTCATCACCTTTCCATTCTAGTCCCCCAATAATCCACTGTCTCCACAGCAGCAGAGGGACCATTCTGTAAAGTACGTCAGACCATATCACTCCCCTACTAACAACCCCAACTCACATTTTGTGTTAAATCTTAAAGCCCTTCCCTGGTCTAAAATGCAGAGTCATTGCTTCCCACTCTACCCTAATCTTGAAATTACCCTACAAGTCAGCCTCCTACGCTTTCCCCATTTCCTTTGTCTGCATTCTTCTTTCTCCAGATCTTTCCCATGGTTTTGCCTCCTCTTGTCAATCAGGTCAGCTCAAATCTTGCTACTCCTGAGTATCTATAATTCTGGTGTTTATAAATTTATGTATGAAGATACTGTCATCTCTCATTGTCGTGTACGAACTTTAAAAGCAAGAATCTTGAGTATCTTATCCAGTACTCAACACAGGGCCTGCAACACAGTAGAATGTGGATACATATTTCTGAGAATGAGTGAATAAATGAAAGAAAAGAACTCTCTCCTGATACTTTTAACTCCCTTTTTCCTGAGAGGTAAATCGCTCTTAAGGGAATCCCTTTCTCTTCTCTGTCTGGTTTGTCTTCCTCTCCTCTTAAAGCCGAATGTTCCAGGAGAGGCAGGTGGCTTTTGTTTACAAATGGAAAACTGGCAGTCCTCCCGCCTCTCTGTGTTTAGAATGTTTTCATGGAGAAAGGCAAGCCACAAATATGCTCTAAGCCTCACCAGGTGAGACTGGGGAGAAGAAGGAGGGGGGAAAGAGGGAGACTGTTTTCCCTCAAGACCATATGGCTTAAGTCTACAACCATCGAAGCACCCTGCAGGGTTGATTTTCTCAGCTTGGTCTTGCTAAGTGTGATTTATTTTTAAATAATTCAGTATAGACATGTGGTCAATGTAGTATGTATAAATTAATAGCACAATCTCAGTGTTTTGTTAACAACGGAAGTGCCCCATTCAACGAGCCAACTCTCCAAAGACCTCTAGAAAAATGATTCTAACCTCATGATTTAAATGTATATATCTGATGATTCATGGATTTGTTGTTGTTCAGTCACAGTCATGTCTGACTCTTTGTGACCCTATGGACTGCAGCACACCAGGCTTCCCCGTTCTTCGCCATCTCCCAGAGTTTGCTCAAACTCATGTCCGTTGTGTCGGTGATGCCATCCAACCATCTCATCCTCTGTCATCCCTTTCTCCTCCTGCCTTCAATCTTTCCCAGCATCAAGGTCTTTTCTAATGAGTTCGTTCTTTGCATCAGGTGGCCAAAGTATTGGAATTTCGGGTCAGTCCTTCCAGTGAATATTCAGAATTGATTCCCTTTAGGATTGACTGATTTGATTTCCTTGCATTCCAAGGGATTCTCAAGTCTTCACACCACAGTTCAAAAGTGTCACTTCAGCACTCAGCCTTCTTTATGGTCCAACTCTCATATCCATACATGACTGCTGGAAAAACCATAGCTTTGACTATGGACATTTGCTGGCAAAGTAATGTCTCTGCTCTTTAATACACTGTCTAGATTTGTCATAGCTTTTCTTCCAAGAAAAGTCATCTTTTAATTTCAAGGCTGCAGTCACCACGGAGTCACAACAGTGATAATAGAAATCCCTTTTTCTCATAAAATGAGTAGTGTTCAAAATTTCCAGTTGGCTAGGATGACCCAAGTGTCCCTGCCCTTTCATGATGAGAGCAAAGGCCTGAGACACCTGCCCCTGTGAGTGTGGCCCCCAGCGACCCCAGCAGCTCAACACAGCATGTCTGGTGCCGACCTCAGTGCATCCAGTCCTGCCGCCTGCAGTCCCTTAGTGCCCATCCTGGGCTTGTGATTCAGGGAGAAGGGCTGACTTCACAGTCAGAATATTGTGTGCTGTCCTCAGAGGGAAGCTTCCTCGCATAAAGTGTTTGGTACTAATCAGAGCACCCAAAAGGCAGAGCCCAGACATCTCTGAACTTACGGGAGCAGGATGCATAACGTGTTTGGACCTGTTTCCCAAGAAATGTTTGTACTCTCTGGAAATCATGTCTAATGCCTTTTACTGCTACTCGTGATGTTGTCGGGGGAGCAGGCAGATAACTCCACTTGTCAGAAACTGTCTACATTTACTAAAGAATCCGTTCCTTGTGAATGGCGGATTGACTTAGGTTACTTTGTAGATGTGCGCAGGTCTCTCACACCACCCAGAGGCCAGTGGTCCACAGGCCTGTCTAAGCAGGTGGCTGCCATGCAGGAGAGGGCTTGGGAGAACCAAGCACACGGTGCCTACTGCCTTGCGTGGTCCCTAGTGAAGTGCACATCTGCAAACCTAGCCTGGGAACACCCGGGGAGGCTGGTTCAAAACCAGCACAGCACTGTGTACTGCTCTGTTAGACATTTTAACTCCTCATAGTGACATAGTTTTTACTACAAGAAATCACAGTATGAGGCTGTAGCAATACACACACCAAACTTAAGGAGCTTCATGTCTCAATCTGTAATTTCCTAGTTTCTGCCACTTGCTAATGCTGATCTCTGCTTTCCAGTTTGACTTCGTTACTATGCCCTTCCAGTTTTCCTGAACCTTCCTTTTCTTATTGCACCTTTTGTTGTTGTTGTTGTTAAATCTGTATAGTAAAGCCACCTCCTTCTATTAATGGCTCAGCTAGTCTTCTTCATAGTTGATCCTGAAAAAGTACAAACTTTTAATATCCCCAGACTGTAGAAAGGGAGAATTAAATCTAAAGACCAGACACTTAGCAAATTCATGTTTTGGTTCATTAAAACAAATTGCAGTTAAAATACAAAAATGTCACATGATTTCTCAAGTTTATATAAGCCTTACCAACATTTTTTAAGAATCAGTTCAGCAGAATGCATAAGAATATGGATTGCTGAACCAGACTGTCTAGGAGTGAATCCTGACTCTGAAACCATCTAGCTGAATGATCTCGGGAAATTTATTTTGCTGTGCTGCAATTTCCTTACCCATATAATTGCAAAAATAGTTGCAACTTCTTAATGGGGTTGATTTAATTAAATTTGGTAAGGCCTGAGAAGTGCTTCAAATACTGGCCTAAACATGTGTTTTTAAAAAATCAACTTTGTCTGTATCATAAGGGCCATCCTTCATGATAACTCTGATAGACAGGAAGCTCATTATAATGGAAGGTTGAAAGGATCCTCTTTGTAGCATATCTATCCCCCAGCTCTGTGACCTTGAAAAATGATTTTACCTTTCTAGGCTCAGTCCTCTTATCTATAAAGATAGGGATTGGCCCAGATAATTTCCAAGTTTCCCTATAACACTAAATTTTATGATTCTACAATAACATCCTCCATCCTGGAGTTTAAAGAAAATGCTTTGAAAGAGAGTCTCAAAAAGAAGTTGTAAAATTAATGAAAGAATAAATGGAAAGGAGGGATTGTGTTTAAATTTCTTTTTACTTGGAGTCAGAAAAATTGGGTCCAGGCCTGGCCACTTAGCTGTCTTTCTAATCCACCTCACCTCTAGCTTGTTGTTGTTCTTTTTGATCTTGTCTGGCACTTGATAAGCATGTTGGTAGAAAGATGAAAAAAAAAAAAAAAGCTTTGACTGAGGATCACCAGCTTGGAGGTACGTTTGCTGTGTGTAGGGGATGGGGTGTGTGTAGGCAGGCGTGTTGTCTCAAGAAACCAGAGAATCAGTGTCCAGAGAAAGTACATGAAGCCAGGCCAGTGGTCTTACTAAAAAGAGACCAACTCCTGTACCCCATGGGATTGGGAATGAGAAAGCTGTTATTTATTTTCTTGCTGATTTAAAAATAGGTGGCACAGTGATAGAGAATCCGCCTGGCAATGCAGGAGACACGGGTTTGATCCCTGGGTCATGAAGATTCCCTTGAGTAGGACATGGCAACCCACTCCAGTATTCTTTGCCTGGAAAATTTCATGGACAGAGGAGCCTGGTTGGCTGCTTTCCCCTGAGTTGCAAAGAGCCGGGCACGACTGAGCTCACATGTACGCAGACACAACACATGGCAGACAAAGTTATTTCTATATAGGAAAGAACTCTCATTCACGCTATGATGAGTACATGGATTGAGTTGCCAACTTCAGCTGAGTTCTTGTCTTGAACCCTTTCCTGCTCAGCTCTTCCTCAGTGGCCAGTGCTTTCTAAAGCCAGGCTTCTTCCTGTCCCAACAACACAACTCTAATTATTTCTCATTCTTGTAATCCAGTTAAAACATAGACAACAGATCTGAACAGACATTTTTTCAAAGAAGACATGGCCAATGGGTGCAAAAAAGATGTTCAACATCATTATTCATCAGGGAAATGCGCATCAGAACCACAGGATAGTACCTCAGATGTCTGCGTGACTGATCACTCACAAAGACAAGAAATAGAGAATGTTGGAGAGGATGTGTACACAGGGAACACTTGTGTACTGCTGGTGGCAATGCAAATTGGTGCAACCTCTATAGAAAACATTACAGAGATTCCTCAAAAAAATTAAAATACAACTACAGAGGTTAAAGCGTCTGCCTGCAATGCAGGAGACCTGGGTTCAATCCCTGGTTTGGGAAGATCCCCTGGGGAAGGAAATGGCAACCCACTCCAGTATTCTTGCCTGGAGAATCCAATGGACAGAGGAGCCTGGTGGGCTACAGTCCATGGGGTCGCAAAGAGTCAGACACGACTGAGCAACTTCACTATAGATCCAGCAATTCTACTTCTGGGTATTTATCCAAAGAAAATGAAAACACTAATTTATAGAGATATTGGCACCCGGATGTTCATTGTAGTGTTATTTACAATAGCCAACACATGGAAAGAATCCAAGTGTCTACTGATGGATGAATGGATAAAGAAATTGTGTGTGTGTGTAAATCAATGCCTGGAGAAGGATGGCAACCCACTCCAGTATTCTCTCCTGGAGAATCCCATGGACAGAGGAGCCTGGTGGGCTACAGTCCACAGGGCCGTAAAGAGTCGGACATGACTGAATGACTTCGCACGCATATATGCAATGGAATATTATTCAACTATAAATAATAATAAAATATTGCCATTTGTGACAACATGGCTGGACCTCGAAGGCATTATCCTAAGTGAAATAGACAAAGATAGACACTCTGTGATCTCTCTTATGAGTAGAATCTAAACAACAACAACAAAACAACCTCATAGATGCAGAGAACATATCGATGGTTATAGGAGATGGGGATGGGTAGGGGAAATGGGTGAACTATTTTTATTATTTTTAGCTTAAATGAATTTAATTTTTACAATTTTTGCTTATAAAATACAGAATATTCCATTTTTGAAATCCTCCCTTTTCTGTAAATTGATTCTATTTGCTAAAATACTAAATGATCAAATAATAAAATGGTCAGTTTGATCAGCACCTTACAGACTGTGCAGTCACCCCTTGGTCTCGCAGAGGAGTTGAAAACTCTGGGGAGATTCTTCTCAGGAAAGGGCTGTCCACACTGTGCGTGAGGTGTCTGACCTCCAGGCGGGGGTCTCAGCCACCTCCTCACATTCATTCTGAGCTGGACCCAAAGGTAAGCAGGACTCTCTGAGCATCTACTCTCTCAGGGGTGTGGTGAGAATATTCCTCACCCTACAGTGGTGTCGTGCAGTTTAACAAGAAAAGTGAGACCAGGTCTGAAGACGAGTTATAGACAAAAAAAAAAAAATTGTCCTTCCGATTAGGTATTTATGCTCCCAGCTAAACAGGCCTTAATGACTGACTCTACCTTTAGAATTGGAAGCAGTCCATCTTTCCCCCAAGAGTTTGAAGTTTCCCGTCTTTTCATCATTTCTATTTCTCTGTGTGTTTTCTTCTTACTTGAGACATACTTAATTTCTTATTCTGTGACCTTTTCTCTATATAAATGGAATATGTGCTTTTTATTAGCATCTTTCATGATCCATAATCCCTATTCTTTTATTTTCATAGCACTTAGTTTGTACCCATATTAAAAAATGTGATAAATGGATAAATCAACTGATTTCTTTACATAAAGCTAAATTTCATAAAATATAAATTTAAACATTGTGGTGTTTTTGTCAGAAACTGTGAACTATAGAATAGCAGCGAGACCTTTTTGTTGCTGTTTTATTTATTTATTTATTTATTTTATTTTTAATTTTATTTTTACTTTATTTTACTTTACAATACTGTATTGGTTTTGCCATACATTGTGGTGGATTCATGTCAATGTTGCTGTTTTAATGAGGAAGTTTATGTGAACTTTTGGACAAGAAAACACCCCTCCAATTAGGTGATTATTTTAAGCTCCCTCCTAAATATGCCTTAAGGATCACCTCTACCTTGATACTTAGAAAGAATTCATCTTTTCCCCCAAGAAAAGATGATCATGTTGAAAGAAAGCAGAGCATAAGCTTCTTCCTTATCAACAGCACAAGGGAAGCCCATCTCTTGTCAATTTATCTGTGTCCATCATGGTCCCAGTCCTCTTGGAAAATATGGGAAAAAATGCCCCAAATGATTATTTTGGAATATTTACAATTTTAAGAGTGAGATAGCCCCATAAGCAAAGAGTAAAGAGCCCTGTAGGTCTGGAATTGAGAGCTAAACTATGTGTTGCTGGTAGCATTACTTGTACATGAGTCCTCCCGCACAAATAGCACCCCTTAACAGCAGCATTCCACCCAGAGGACCCCATATGCCTCTCTGCTCCTTAGGTTGTATGACTTTGCCCTGTAGACCCAGGAACTGGCCTGCAGAGGATGAAAGAGGCAAGTTTACCCTAAGGGATGTAAGTGTGTCCGGTGGATTCCAGCTATTGCTTGGAAACCTAACTCAACACTTCAGTACTTTAATGAGAATGTATCTCCTCATTGTATTCACCATTTAATTTTTCACTGTATGGAGAGAAGGTGAGACTATGCAACTTTTAACTAGAGCTTGTAGAGAGCTTTCCAGGGAACAAGCAATCTCTTAGCCGTCTTTTCCTTTAGCTTTCACATTATCCCTGTGAAGGAGGTTCTGTTTTTATAATGAGCAAATTGAGATTCAGAGTAAATAACTTCTCGATGTTCCCAAACTAGTCAGTCATCAAGCTGTCTGTAAAATATATCAGAAAATAAACCTCTTATTCATTAAATTTTAAAACTGCCATATTGTGGAAGATTATAAGATTAATCAGTGTTACATGTGCTTGTGTGTGTGTGTGTGTGTGTGAAGAGAGATGATTTATTATAAGGAATTGGCTTTCACCATTATGGAGGCTGAGAAATTCCAACACATGCAGTTGACGATGGTAGAGTGCAAAGCAGACATGTCATTCTAGTTTGTGTCTGAAAGCCTGAGGATCAGGAGAGCTGATTGTAGACATCCTGTTCCAAAAGCCAGCAGGCTTGAGACCCAAGAAGAGCCCATGTTCCAGTGTAAATCTGAAAACCAGAGCCCCAGCTCCAAGCAATCAAGCAGGAGGAGTTCTGTCTTACTCACTATTTTTATTCTATGCATGCTTTAAATAGACTGGATGATCTCACTCACGTTAGGGAGAACAATCGACTTTACTCAGCCTACAAATTCAATGTTCATTTAATCCTCAGAATGCCCAGAATAATATACAACCAAATGTCTGGACACTCCATGGCCAGTCAAGCTGATGTGTAACACTAACCATCACACCCATGGTATATGGTTCTTTGGCAGCCAGCATTGGTGTTCATTGACTACCTACCCTGTGCTCATCCAGGCAATGGAAAAGATGGAGGCAGAGAAAATTAGACCATGTCTGCCCTGGAGGGACTGGACCAGACAGGGCTAATCTCAACATCAATGTTCTTTGGGCCTCTAGAGCTGTGCTGTCCCTTAGAATTAGCAGGTGAGCCACAAGCATGAACCATGAGTATAATTTTAGATTTTCTATCAGCCATACATTTAAAATATAAACTTTAAAAGTATGTTTTCTTTTACCCAGGATTCTAAAATGTATTATAATGTGCAATCACATAAAAATTATTAATGAAATATTTTACACTCTATTTTTTGAATCTGGTCTCTGAACAGTGTGTACTTTGCCGCTACAGCACATCTCAGTTCCAGCAAGCCAGAATCTAAGTGCTCTATAGCCACACATGATGAGGAGCTGCTGAATAGGCAGAGAGTCCACAGAGTTTGCTAGGAATGCTCTATCGTGTCTCTTAATCACATTGTGTTATGGTCTGAGAGCCAAGGAACTGAAAGTTTGGGGGAAAAAAACTGTTTGGAGGATTTGGTGTAACACAAGTGGAATTTCTCAGGACAAGCTGCCTGGGAAAATCAGACTTGGATTGTCCGCAGTTACTCTACATTTACAGACTGTCAGAAACACACCGTTACAAGGTTATCTACTTTTCCTGAGCCAGCGTAGGCTGGTTGTTGGGCAGCCCTGCTCCTAGATATTACTGTCTATTCTGTATTATTTGTGTCACTTCACTCCCAAGTCACATTTACTATCCCATGCCACATGAGGAGCTCCTTGGGTAAGAATATTCTACTATCGTAAGATTTTGCTGATTCTCATCAAATGTATATCATATGCATCCCACTCACTCACACTTCCCACCAGCATCCTCCTTTTAAAAAAAGTTTTATCATCTCCCCTGAGGACACCTCATCCATCCCCACATCATACCCCTAAGGTAATATGAGAATTCCATTTCTGGGCCCTCTCCTTGTCCCATTTGGGTAACTGAGATTTAGATGCTACATGAGCCCTCTTCCCTCTTTCTTTCTTTTTATTTTATTTATTTATTTATTAAACTTTACAATACTGTATTTGTTTTGCCATACATCAACAAGAATCCGCCACAGATGTACATAAGTTCCCACTCCTGAACCCCCCCTCACACCTCCCTCCCTATACCATCCCTCTGGGTTATCCCAGTGCACCAACCCCCAGCATCCTGTATCCTGCATCGAACAGAAAACTGGAAATAGAACTGCCTTATGACCCAGCAATCCCACTGCTTGGCATACACACCAAGGAAACCAGAATTGAAAGAGAACACGTGTACCCCAATGTTCATCACAGCACTGTTTATAATAGCCAGGACATGGAAGCAACCTAGATGTCCATCAGCAGATGAATGGATAAGAAAGCTGTGGTACATAAACACAATGGAGTATTACTCAGCCATCAAAAAGAATACATTTGAATCAGTTCTAATGAGGTGGATGAAACTGGAGCCTATTATACAGAGTGAGGTAAGCCAGAAAGAAAAACACCAATACAGTATACTGACACATATATATGGAATTTAGGAAGATGGTAACGATAACCCTCTTTCTTTCTTCATGTGGCTTTCCCAGGCAGACCTTCACGTGAAGGCATCTTTGAGTCTCTTTTCCAGCCCAGTCCTCCATTCTTCACAGTCTGAGTCTTCTCTCCAGCTCACAGACCTGCCCTTGGTGATGGCATTATCATGTTCAGTTTGAGGGCAGACGATGTCACTGATATATCAGGGGGAAAAAATTCATCTCAACTTTCAAGGAACAAGAACCCTCTAAAAGCAATGCCTGATTTTGAATTTTGAGACAGAATAGACTTAGAGCCCAGTGCTTATTGTTCTATAGTGGTGATTTTCCTAGAATATAATATTGGTTAATATAGCAGAGAATAACTTGGTTTTTTTAATCCACTTTTGTCCTCTTAGATAAAAATTATTTCACTTTCTCTGAGAAAACAATTTTCCCCCAAGTAGCAATTAAACTGTTTTACCCTTGAGGAGGAAAAAAATAATTTCATATTCTGTTAATATTTATATTAAAGTCAGACTTTGTTATGTAAATTGTAGCTAATTCAGGCACTTGGGTCTAGATGCAGATTTTTGAGTCAAATTGCAGTGATTTTTACTTGATGTGGGAAACTAGTGTTTCTTTTTCTCTCTTCAGAAGCTTGTGTGACCAGTGTTTCTTTGTGGGAGGATCAGCAGTCAAGTCTTTTGCAGGGTCTCACTGCCACACTGTGCTGAACACCTTAAATGCCATTTCCTACAATCCCACCCTTAACACTTCCTACTCCATGTTTCCCAGATCATCTCAGGTGCTCCCTAAGTTGCACACAGTGTGCATTCACAGTCATCAAACCCATGAACCTTGGCAATCCATCTAAACCAAATAATACAGAAAACTGATGAATAGAAAACAATGTCCAGTCCAATGAACCAATTCATTTATCATGTATTTGCTTGCCTTTCTGCCTTCATTGGGCTTCCCTTGTGGCTCAGCTGGTGAAGAATCTGCCTGCAATGCAGGAGACCTGGGTTCAACCCCTGGTTTGGAAAGATCCCCTGGAGAAGGGAAAGGCTACCCACCCCAGTATTCTGGTCTATACTTTAGACTCGCATGGGTTGGCATGAAACCATCTTTGTGCAAAGACCAGCCTGACTCCTTTTACTTTTCTGCAGGAGAGGTCAGGGTTTGTGTAGGTGATGCTTAAGCCGAAAGAGCAGAGGCAGTGGGTCATGATCAGAGGTGCCACCTGGGGAGCTGGGGACTTAGCAGACCAGAACCACCCTGTAGAACCGAGCCTGAGTTCTGAGGTTCCAGGTCTCAGGGGTCATTTCTCTACCAGACAAAATCAGTGATCTAGTCCCTGAGAAGCAGCTCCTGGTGGTGGTGCTGCCAAGCTAGACAACACTGGCTTATTTTATTTTTAGTTTTAGAGCTCCTGGTCGGGAGTTCAACTCAAGAATGTGAATGCTGCACACAAGGGCAGGTCCCACTGTCTGGGCAGCAAATGCAAAGTAGAAAGGAGAGGCAAGTTGTCCTCTCTGTCTCTCAGCCATCTGTGGGGTTCTCTGTGGACCCGCAAAGACTGAAGGGACCCTACAAATGACAAGGTCTGCCCTCAAGTCATAAACTCATCTGTAAAGCCTTGAAAACTTTACAGGCTTCTCCTACAAGTTCTTTTTATAAGACACACCAGTGCATACAGAATACTCTCTTCTCCTTTAGGTCTGTTCTTATCATTCAGGTTTCTCCAAGGAAGTGGGAAGTCATATTCTATAGATACCCAAACTGAATCTCAAATGCTCAGTTTTTTGTTCATCTGTGTTAATTATTTTGTATTGCCTGTGACTGACTATACAACCTGAAGTTATGGCCCACACTTAACCACATTAGCTTTGCTAAAGGCATTTGGCATAATGTAAGTTTCAGTTAATTTTTATAGGCTTCTTTCCTAACCACCAAACAAACTCTGTAAACTTCACACATGGACTTTCCTGAGGGGAACACACACATACTGGTCTCTCTCAAGTTCTTTGCTGAGACTTTTTCACTTCCTACTTGATTGATGAAGTCAGCTTTCTCCTAGTGTTTCTCAGCTTCTTTATGGGGGTCACAGAACCACTCTAGATCTGCTGAATACTGTAGACCCACTCCTCATGTAACTGCATATGCAAACCAACTCATACCTGCAGGTTATTTTATGACTCTCTGATTTCTGCATGAACCTCAGGGCTAGGATCCAGTGACTGTGAGAAAATCTCACCTCCTAGTGAAAGTGAAAATCTGCCCATCAGATGGCAACATATGAAGAGAGAATTTTCATAGCGGAAAATAATTTTATTGCTTTGGGTCTTATTTTAATAACAGTGAAAGTAATAATTCTTATTATTTAATCAGTCTGGATTCAGAATTCAGAGCAATATCCAAATATTAATTACCTAAAAAAATAGTAGAATTGAGGGTTAGTCTTAGAGTTTTCCATAATACCACATACAGAAGTTATTACTATTTTTTTGGTTAATTTTGATTCACATTCCCCCCTGGGTAACTATAAGTTGTTCATAAGAAACATGTTAATCAATCAGGAATTAAATAGCTCTTCCTTGTTCTTAATATTTTGAGAGCTTTTGCTGTATTAAAAGTGTCTGATCTAGATAGTTTTACCTTGCAACTTATTTTTTAATTCTGTTGAGACAGAAAACAATTTATAGTAATTGTTGGTTATATGAAGGTCATAATAAGCAATCATATGAGTTCTTATTCATATTGCAAGCTGCTTGTATTGTCTCATAACTTCAAACAAATCAGCCTGTGCAGAGCCATTTGCTCTAGCTATATACTATGTTGAAAGTATGGATAATAACCCTTATATTTACATCAAATTTTGGCCTTGGAGACAAGAATATAATAACATATTATAAAATGGATTTATCTGGTATCTTATCATAATTCTCTGGTCTTATTAATACATTTGAAACCACTAATACAAAAACTGCTTATGTGTATGAAGCTGAAGCATACTGGGAGTCATTAAGTTACATTCACAAATGTTGTATATGTGTCATGTTTTACTCCCATTATTTAAGGTTGACAATTTATGTTTGCTAGATCTGATAAGCCTATACTCAGAACACTTTGTAACAGGTTTACTATTAAATAAATTTCATAGACAGTGTAAAAACTTACGAATGCAGAAAAACACAAAGTAGAAAATTCAAAGTACCAATATTCCTATCCCCAGGGTCTCTATATAATGAGAGGGATTCCTCTCTATAGGAAGTTTAACGTCTATCGTGATAGCAGGAATTTTTAATTTCAGTCATCTATCATGTCTTATGCTTCTTCCTTTTCATGTCAATATGACCATCCTTTCTAATTCCTGTTTTTTAAAAAATATGAACTACTTTCTGTAAGGAATATATGATGTGTAAAACCATTTTATTTAAACTCAAATATAGCATATTGGATAGGAGTTTGGACTTAGAGCCATCACTTTTTCCAGAATTGGCCATGTCACTTTCATTCTGTGTGAAGTTGTATCTCCCTTTTTTTAAAATCAAATTTATCTCCTATAGAATGGGGGAAATTGTCATACCACTGTCATAAAGAACAGTTATCTAAGTGGGGAATGTATAAATAAATATATGTGAAGTTCTTAGTGCAATATCTGGTATTTAATAAATAACTATTATGCCAGCTGTTACTGGGAATGTTGGTGGTGCTTTTGAATAAAAACCTTTTTTTTTTCTGATTGTAAGTTTTTTTATAATGCTTATTCATAAACAGTATTTGCATGTGCTTATTAGGAAGAGAAAATACCTTCTCTTAAATAGTAATTTCCTCCCATTCTTTCAGTAAGTTCAGTTGCTCATTCATGTCCGACTCTTTGCGACCCCATGGACTGCAGCACGCCAGGCCTCCCTGTCCATCACCAACTCCTGGAGCTTGCTCAAACTCATGTCCATTGAGTCGGTGATGCCATCCAACCATCTCATTCTCTGTCATCCCCTTCTCCTCCTGCCTTCAATCTTTCCCAGGATCACTGTCTTTTCCAATGAGTCAGTTCTTCGCATCAGGTGGCCAAAATATTGGAGTTTCAGCTTCAGTATCAGTCCTTCCAAAGAATATTCAGGACTGAGTTCCGTTAGGATTGACTGGTTTGATCTCCTTGCAGTCCAACAGACTCTCAAGAGTCTTCTCCAACACCATAGTTAAAAAGCATCAATTCTGCAGTGCTCAGCTTTCTTTATAGTCCAACTCTCACATGCATACATGATTACTGGAAAAACCATGTCAGCAAAGTCACATCTCTGCATTTTACTATACCGTTTAGGTTGGTCATAGCTTTTCTTCAAAGGAGCAGGTGTCTTTTAATATCATGGCTGCAGTCACCATCTGCAATGGAGCAGAGAAAATTGGAGCTCTGCTCTTGGAGCCCAAGAAAATAAAAGTTTCTCATTGTTTCCCCATCTATTTGCCATAAAGTGATGGGACCAGATGCCATGATCTTGGTTTATTCAGTGTTGAGTGTTAAACCAACTTTCTCACTCTCCTCTTTCACTTTCATCAAGAGGCTCTTTAGTTCTTCACTTTCTGTCATAAGGGTGGTATCATCTGCATATCTGAGGTTATTGATATTTCTCCCAGCAATCTTGATTACAGCTTGTGCTTCATCTAGCCTGGCATTTAGCATGATATACTCTGCATATAAGTTAAATAAGCAGAATGACAATGCACAGCCTTGACATACCCCTTTCCCATTCTTTATCTACCATCAATAGTTTACAGTGTTAAACTTTTCTATAGTTATAAATATATATAGAGAGACACATGTAAAAGTGAAAGTGAAATTCTCTCAGTTGTGTCTGACTCTTTGTGACCCCATGGACTATACTGTCCATGGAATTCTCCAGGCCAGAATACTAGAGTGGATAGCCTTTCCCTTCTCCAGGGGATCTTCCTGACCCCTGATCTCTTGCATTGCAGGCAGAACTTTTTACCAGCTGAGCTGTCAGGGAAGCCCAAGAATACTGGAGTGGGTAGCCTATCCCTTCTTTAGTGGGTCTTCACACCCCAGGAATCAAACTGGGATTTCCTGCATTGCAGGCAGATTCTTTACCAACTGAGCTATCAGGGAATTTGTATATATGCAAATCCACAAAATTTGTATAGATAATTTTAAAGAAATTATACTAAATGTTATGTTTTATAGAATCATGAATTTTTCACTTGATAAATGCCAGAAACCTTTCCATGTCAGTGTGAGTAAACATTCTCTTCATAAAATTTTTATATATTTTTTCCTATAATTTAAAAATTCATTTGTATCCTAAAGTTTTATTACTGCTATGAAGGAAAGCTATTAATTTTGGTATTTTTATCTTATAACAGGTTCCCTTACTGAATTTTCCTATTTGTTTTCTTACTTTTATTCAGGTTATTCTTTAGATTTTCTAGATAGACATCATGTCAAGAGCAAAAAATTTAACTATGTCTTATTCTAATACTTTTAATCCCTTTTTCTTTACTGCACTGGCCAAAATTGCCATTATATGTTGAATAACTATAAATGCTATCTTCCTTATTTAACTCTTGCCTTTGCTAGGAATGCTCTTTTCATTTAAATGAAAAATTTGTTTGCTGAAACCTTAGAATCATTCTTGGTTTCTATCTTTCATAATTTGCATTCAATCTGTTAACAAATTCAGCTGGAAATACCCTCAAAATATATGCTCCAGTTACTTTTAAATATCTCCACTACTACTTTGTAGGTCAAGTTACCATGATGTTTTGCCTGGCACTGCAGTAACTTGGTGAGTGTTCTGCATGTATCCACCTTTTTTTCTTTATAATCTGTTGTTCTTAAACAGAATGATCTTTTTCAAATGTAAAGCTAGTCTTGTCAATGCCATGGTTAAGTTTCCAGGCATTGTAATCATATTTAGAATAAATTCCAAATTTCTGCAAAGTTTCTACATGATTTATCCTTGACAACCTCTCCAAGTTTATTTCCTAAAACTCTTATTTGTTCCCATTCTGTTCTGTCTTGCTAAACTGATCTTCCTGTTGTTCCTCAAACACACCAACCAGGCTTCTGCCTCCAGTCCCTTGAATTTCCCTCTTTATGGAATATTCTATAGCCTGATATTCCTGTACCTCATTCCTCACTTTGTATATACAGACCCATACTCCTTCAGTTCAGTTCAGTCACTCAGTCATGTTCTACTCTTTGAGACCCCATAGACTGGAGCATGCCAGGCCTCCCTGTCCATCACCAACTCCCAGAGTTTATTCAAAATCACGTCCATCACATCTGTGATGCCATACAACCATCTGATTCTCTGTCGTCCCCTCCTCCTTCTGCCTTCAACTTTCCCAGCATCAGGGTCTTTCCAAGGAGTCAGTTCTTTGCATCAGGTGGCCAAAGTATTGGAGTTTCAGCTTCAACATCAGTCCTTCCAATGAATATTCATGACTGATCTCCTTAAGATGGACTGGTTGGATCTCCTTGCAGTCCAAGGGATTCTCAAGAGTTCTCCAACACCACAGTTCAAAAGCATCAGTTCTTCAGTGCTCAGCTTTCTTTATAGTCCATCTCTCACATCCATACATGACCACTGGAAAAACCATACCCTTGACTAGACAGACCTTTGTTGGCAAAGTAATGTCTCTGCTTTTGAATATGCTATCTAGGTTGGTCATAACTTTTCTTCCAAGGAGTAAGCGTCTTTCAAGTTCATGGCTGCAATCACCATCTGCAGTGATTTTGGAGCCCAGAAAAATAAAGTCTGACACTGTTTCCTTTGTTTCTCCATCTATTGGCCATGAAGTGATGGGACCAGATGCCATGATCCTTAAGTTTCTGAATGTTGAGCTTTAAGACAACTTTTTCACTCTCCTCTTTCACTTTCATCAAGAGGCTCTTTAGTTCTTTCTGCCATAAGGGTAGTGTCATCTGCATATCTGAGGTTATTGATATTTCTCCCAACAATCTTGATTCCAGTTTGTGCTTCTTCCAGCCCAGCGTTTCTCATGATGTACTCTGCATATAAGTTAAATAAGCAGGGTGACAATATACAGCCTTGACATACTCCTTTCCAGATTTGGACCTAGTCTACTGTTCCATGTCTAGTTCTAATTGCTGCTTCTTGACCTACATACAGATTTCTCAAGAGGCAGGTCAGGTGGTCAGGTATTCCCATCTCTTTAAGAATTCTCCACAGATTGTGGTAATCCCCACAGTCTGTGCTCCTTAGAGCAATATTATCTAGCCACCTTACCTGTAGGTACATCTATTTCACTATAGTCTTTGTCCTTCTGCTCAGGTTTTGTCTTAACAATTAAAAACACTTGACATTATATTATACAGTAACTTCTTTGTTTATTGTTGTTTCTTTGTAAGGATATAAACTATTTGGAAGTCTGTCTTTCTTTTGTATATTGCTTTGTCTTCCCTTGTTATAACAGTGCCTAGGGTCCTGCTTATTTAACTTACATGTGGAGTACATCATGAGAAACGCTGGGCTGGAAGAAGCATAAGCTGGAATCAAGATTGCCGAGAGAAATATCAATACCCTCAGATATGCAGATGACACCATCCTTATGGCAGAAAGTGAAGAGGAACTAAAAAGCCTCTTGATGAAAATGAAAGAGGAGAGTGAAAAAGTTGGCTTAAAGCTCAACATTCAGAAAATGAAGATCATGGCATCCGGTCCCATCACTTCATGGGAAATAGAAGGGGAAACAGTGGAAACAGTGTCAGACTTTATTTGGGGGGGCTGTAAAATCACAGCAGATGATGACTGCAGCCATGAAATTAAAAGATGCTTGCTCCTTGGAAGGAAAGTTATGACCAACCTAGATAGCATATTCAAAAGCAGAGACATTACTTTGCCAACAAAGGTCTGTCTAGTCAAGGGTATGGTTTTTCCAGTGGTCATGTATGGATGTGAGAGTTGGACTGTGAAGAAGGCTGAGGGCCAAAGAATTGATGCTTTTGAACTGTGGTGTTGGAGAAGACTCTTGAGAGTCCCTTGGACTGCAAGGAGAGCCAACCAGTCCATTCTGAAAGAGATCAGCCTTGGGATTTCTTTGGAAGGAATGATGCTGAAGCTGAGACTCCAGTACTTTGGCCACCTCATGCGAAGAGTTGACTCATTGGAAAAGACTCTGATGCTGGGAGGGATTGGGGGCAGGAGGAGAAGGGGACGACCGAGGATGAGATGGCTGGATGGCATCACCAACTCAATGGACATGAGTTTGAGTGAACTCCAGGAGTTGGTGATGGACAGGGAGGACTGACGTGCTGTGATTCATGAGGTCACAAAGAGCCGGACATGACTGATCGACTGAACTGAACTGAACTGACGGCATAGTAGGTACTCAATGCATGCTATTTTTAGAATGAATCAGTTAATCAGTACAGTACTTTCCAAGTGCAGTCATGGAAAATCACCTTTACCCTGGCATTTTAAAGACTCTTAGAAGTTTGGCAATTCTGTTTAACCTTGTTTAAGGCCTTCCTGTTTCACATAATTGTTTAAATGTGATAAATTTCTTTCCCACTATATCACTAGTAAAAGCTTATAGATTATTGCTCTGTTGAACCTGGGCTTGGGAACCCGGCTTTGTTGTTCTCAATCTTTCTCTGTTTTTTGTGATATCCTTATCAGATTTTGAGGTAAGAGTCCTTCCAGCTTTAAAATTAAGTGGAAATTTTAAGCTTATCTGTATGATCTGAAACAGTTTTAAAGTTAAAATAAGGTCATCAATTATTTTTTTGAAATCTTGAGACAAATTTAAAATATCTAGATTAGTGTCAATGATCAAGGTTATAATTTTGACAGTCTTCTGTGTTTTTCTAAGATCCATGAAGATTTTATACCTTTTCATAAATTATTAAATTTAATATTTTTTCTGGAAATTAACTCACCCAAGGTAAGAGAAACCCAAGAAAGATGGTAGGTGTTGCAAGAGGGCATCAGAGGGTAGACACAGTGAAACCATACTCACAGAAAACTAGTCAGTCTAATCACACTAGGACCACAGCACTGTCTAACTCAGTGAAACTAAGCCATGCCCTGTGGGGCAACCCAAGATGGGCAGGTCATGGTGGAAAGGTCTGACACAATGTGGTCCACTGGAGAAGGGAATGGCAAACCACTTCAGTATTCTTGCCTTGAGAACCCCATGAACAGTATGAAAAGGCAAAATGATAGGATACTGAAAGAGGAACTCCCCAGGTCAGTAGGTGCCTAACACACTACTGGAGATCAGTGGAGAAATAACTCCAGAAAGAATGAAGGGATGGAGCCAAAGCAAAAACGATACCCAGTTGTGGATGTGACTGGTGATAGAAGCAAGGTCTGATGCTGTAAAGAGAAATATTGCATAGGAACCTGGAATATTAGGTCCATGAATCAAGGCAAATTGGAAGTGGTCAAACAAGAGATGGCAAGGGTGAGCATCAACATTCTAGGAATCAGTGAACTAAAATGGACTGGAATGGGTGAATTTTAACTCAGATGACCATTATATCTACTACTGCGGGCAGGAATCCCTCAGAAGAAATGGAGTAGCCATCATGGTCAACAAAAGAGTCTGAAATGGAGGACTTGGATGCAATCTCAAAAATGACAGAATGATCTCTGTTCGTCTCCAAGGCAAACCATTCAATATCACAGTAATCAAAGTCTATGCCCCAACCAGTAACGCTGAAGAAGCTGAAGTTGAATGGTTCTATGAAGACCTACAAGACCTTTAAGAACTAACACCCAAAAAAGATGTCCTTTTCCTTATAGGGGACTGGAATGCAAAAGTAGGAAGTCAAGAAACACCTGGAATAACAGGCAAATTTGGCCTTGGAATGTGGAATGAAGCAGGGCAAAGACTAATAGAGTTTGGCCAAGAAAATGCACTGGTCATAGCAAACACCCTCTTCCAACAACACAAGAGAAGACTCTACACATGGACATCACCAGAGGGTTAACACCGAAATCAGATTGATTGTATTCTTTGCAGCCAAAGATGGAGAAGCTCTATACAGTCAACAAAATCAAGACCAGGAGCTGACTGTGGCTCAGATTATGAACTCCTTATTACCAAATTCAGACTCAAATTGAAGAACGTAGGGAAAACCGCTAGACCATTCAGGTATGACCTGAATCAAATCCCTTATGATTATACAGTGGAAGTGAGAAATAGATTTAAGGGCCTAGATCTGATAGATAGAGTGCCTGATGAACTATGGAATGAGGTTCATGACATTGTACAGGAGACAGGGATCAAGACCATCCCCATGGAAAAGAAATGCAAAAAAAGCAAAATGGCTGTCTGGGGAGGCTGACAAATAGCTGTGAAAAGAAG